>NC_135538.1:29014167-30214167 GCF_045843805.1 Urocitellus parryii
CCTCCATAATCTTTCCATATTGACTCTACTTTCCCAACAGCAGTGTAGAACAGTTCTCTTTTCTCCACATCTTTAACTTTTGACTTTTTGATAACCATTCTGGTGGGTGTGAAGTATTATCACATAATGGTTTTAATTTATATTTCTTTGATGATTAATGATGTTGAACCTCATTTCTTATTCTTGTTGACCATTTTTATGTCTTCTGTGGAGATAAATGTCTGTTTTGATCTTCTGCCCATCTTTTACTCAGGTTACTTGTTTTTCCATTACTACGTTGTAAGAGTCTTTATAAATTTTGGGTATTGGCCCCTTATTAGACACATGGTTTACACATAATATTTTTCCCAATCTGTAGGCCACCATTTCGTTTTGTTGACTGTTTACTTTGTGGTTCAAAACCTGTTTAATGTCATCTCATTTATTGATTTTTTTGCTTTTGTGGCCTGAGGTTTGGATGTAATACTCGAAAACTCATTACCAAGACCAATATTCAGAAACTTTCCCCCTATGTTCTCTTGTATGAATTTTATAGTTTTTGGTGTTACATTTAGATCTTCTATCCATTTAGCTGCATCAAATAACTGTATCTCCAAACTCCCAAAACCTTACCTAAAGTTATAATCTAAATTAAATGATTTCAGAACGACATGTCTGTAACTTATGATTTTTCAAGACAAGTAGAAGTATATGAAAAGTATGAGATTGGACTGGAAACTGAAAAGTGAATTCTGCATTTAGGTTTGAATTTTATAAAAATTAGAAACTTTCTTATATGATGTTACACCAAAAATGCAGTGTCAGAAGATGTGTATGATGAATGTGCCTTTTGTTTGGGACTGAAAATGAACAATATACAAAAACATATACTAATTAAATGCAGTATTGCATATTACAAAAAATAAGATTTGCCAGCTTCGTTTTCAGTCCTAAACTGCAGTTGCTGGGAATCTTTTTGCTAACAGTTTTACAGTATTCTATATAGTGGAATTGCAAGTGATGTTTTAAAATTAATTTTCTACTTTTCAGGCTCCATAGTTTATGATTTTTTAAATTCATTTTAGGAAATTAAGGAAACTGAATTTAAGGGGATTCCAATAAGTTATTTGGAGGTTCATCCCAATGGAAAACGTTTATTAATTCATACCAAAGACAGCACTTTGAGAATTATGGATCTCCGAATGTAAGTATATTTTAGTATCAACAAGATGAGTACTCGTAGGATAATTAATAAGTTAATTTATATTTATAAAATGCAGCAATGGTTCATAACTAGGCAGTTTTGCCCCCTGGGGATATCTGACAGTGCCTGGAGACATTTTGTTTCTTTTTTGTTTGTTGTTGTTCTTTTTAGTTGTACATGACAGTAGAATGTATTTTAACATATTGTATATACATGGAGTACAACTTCCCATTCTTGTGTTTGTAGGTTATGTGGAGTTACACTGGTTGTGTATTCATATATGAACATAAGAAAATTATGTCCGCGATTCATCCTACTGTCTTTCCCATTCCCATCCCCCTCCCCCCCTTCTCCCCATTCTCCTCTATCCAATCTAGTGAACTTCCACTCCCTCCCCACCCCCTCGCCTATTATGAGTCAACATCCACATATCAGAGAGAACATTTGGCCTTTGGTTTTGGGGGATTAGCCCATTTCACTTAGCATGATAGTCTCCAGTTCCAACCATTTACCAGCAAATGCCATAACTTCATTCTTCTTTATGGCTGAGTAATATTCCATTGTGTATATGTACCACATTTCTTCATCATTCATCTATTAAGGGCACTTAGGTTGGTTCCATAGCTTAGCAATTGTGAATTTTGCTAAGAACATTGATGTGTCCATATCACTATTGTATGCTGATTTTAAGTCCTTTGGGTATACACCGTGGAGTGGGATAACTAGATCCAAATGGTGGTTACATTCCAAGTTTTCTGAGGAATCTCCACACTGCTTTCCATAATGGTTGCACCAATTTTCAGGCCCACCAGCAATGAATAAGTGTACCCTTTTCCCCACATCCTCCCCAACATTTATTGTTACTTGTATTCTTGATAATTGCCGTTCTTACTGGAGTGAGACAGAATCTCAATGTTGTTTTAATTTGCATTTCTCCATTGCTAGTGATATTGAACAGTTTTTCATATATTTGTTGATCATTCGTATTTCTTCTTCTGTGAAGTGTCTGTTTAGTTCCTTTGCTCATTTATTGATTGGGTTATTTGCTTTTTTGGTGTTAAGTCTTTATATGTCCTGGAGATTGAATTATGTATCTGTGATGTGGGTGGCAAAAATGTTCTTCCATTCTGTAGGCTCTTTGTTCATGTTCTTGATTGTTTCCTTTGCTGTGAAGAAGCTTTTTAATTTGAAGCCATCCATCCCATTTATTGATTCAACTTCTTGCACTTTAGGAGTCTTGCTGAGAATTCTCTTCCTAAACCAAATGGTGGAGACTTGGGCCTATTTTTTTTTTTTTTCTAGTAGCCACAGGGCCTTTGGTCTAATGCGTAGGTCCTTGATCTACTTTGGGTTGAGTTTTGTGCAGGGTGAGAGATAGGGGTCTAATTTCACTTTATTACATATGGATTTCCAGTTTTCCCATTACTATTTATTGAAGAGGCTATCTTTTCATTTGGAGACATTTTTTATGTATCTGTTAGGTTAAGATCAGAGATGCTGCTAAGCATCCTATGGCTCATAAGAAACTGCCCCTGACTCACAGAATTATCCAGCCCCAAATGAGAATAGCTCTGGGGCTAAAATGTAGTCCACTGCTTTCTATCTTCACCATTAAAAACAGAAACTTCTACCTTCAACAATGAGAGCATATCTTTTATCTCTTTGAAACTGCTATAAGCATCATATTGGTATATAACTGAAGCAAATGACTTTTGGTTAATAGATATTTAGTTGTTGTTGTTTGTTTTGTTTTGTTTCTTTCTTATGTATAGCAGGAAGTTGGGGGTAATGGGATTGAGCCCAGGGGCATTTACCACTGAACTATATCCTAGCCCTTTTAAATTTGAGACAGAGTTTCACTAAGTTGCTGAGGCTAGCCTTGAACTTGCAATCCTCCTGTTTTAGTTTCCCAAGTGTCTGGGATTATAGATGTGCACCACCACTCCAGGTTTCTTTGTTTTTTGTTTTTTGTTTTTTTCCTAAATGAAGAGAAAATTTTTTAAATAGAAAAGACAGAGCAGAGTTCTGGGAAAATGCCTGGGATTTTAGTATGCTTTTGTCTCCATGGTTCTGTAATAAAACAAATGAGAGAAAGCTATTTTATTATATTTCCTTATTGTATTTAGAAAAACGTGGTGATATTAATTGGTAAGATTAATATATTAGTTTGATTCTGCAATTATCTTTTTAGTGCTGATCATTAACCTTCACCGTTTATATAGACTAGTTCAAGATCCTGGCATGGATTTGAGACACTGATAAAAGTATTAGTCCATGAAGAATTAATAATCTAGTTTCTCACCTCCAAAAGTCAGACTAAAATATGAGACTTTCACAGATTGGAATTTGTTTATTCTTTTTTCATGTCATGCTTGGCATTAAATAGCAAGCACTCAAGATAGATTTTATATATATATAATATGTATACATATATATGTATGTATACACTCAATACATTTATACACTATACACATGTACAAATGTGTATATATATTCACACATTATTTTTAATGAATATAAGTATATCATAAAAAATTATATTTTTCATGGCAACAATAAAGCTGATAACTATGATATAGTCTTCCTTTAAAGGTTCTATTTAGAGGAGATTTGAGCTGAATCTTGAAGGATGGACAGAATTTAGATAAGATGGAAGTGTTTCAGTAGGATGGAAAGCATGAAATCAAGTTCAGAAGTAGGATCATGTGTGTTCAAGGCAGAGGAGGTAGTCCATATGAGTAGAGGTTTCTTGACAAGGAATACTGGGAGTAAATTTTTAAGAAATAGTAATTAGAAATAGATTGGAAGTCCAGTCTAAAGAGTTTGGTAGTTCCTTTTTAAATAATATAAGATCACGCTTCAGCTCTAGAGGTGCACTGCTTAAAGTCAAATGCTTCACCCTTTCTAGCCAATTAACCTTTCTGTGCCTCTCTTTTCTCATTTCTCAGATGGGAGAAATAGTATATCTTACTTATAAGGGTTTTGTGGAGGAATAAAGTAGTTAGAACATGTACATACAACAGTAAAGCACATAGAAAGGACTAGAAAAGTTTGACCCAGTAACTATAGGTCTGGAAATTCATGTTAAGAAAAAAATTGAAAAATAGTATAAATATATATAAATACACAGATTGCTTATTGACATCATGTTCATGGTAAAGGAAACTGGGAAACATTGTAAATGTTACACAATAGAAAATTTATTAAGATACATTTAGGCAATGGTAAATACCCATTAAAATTAGAATACATAATGTATTTTTTCTGACATGGTGTTCAACTATTCATTATTTATTGATAGACTAAAAAGAGATTAGTTTTCTGTATAAGTGCTGAAACAATGTAACTGTTATTTGTAAGTGAAAAAGTCTGAAAGATTGTACACCATATTTAATGTATGATTTGATAATTTATTTTATCTACTATTTCTTCCTCGTATGATTGTGAAAATCCATTAGAAGAAAGATATTATAAGAATATAAAAATTCTATCCATTTCTTTAGTAACCAACTCAAATGTTGCTTCCATAAAATAGTCTGTCTCTTTAATAGCTAGTTTTAATTTCTTTTACCTAGATCTGCAAAGCAGTCTTTCTTCTCTTCTTTTGTGGGATACATTCTGTATCCATCTTCTATTTCACATTGATACAATCCTTCTTTCCTCTGCTAAATTCTAACCTTCCTGGTCACTGGGACCAGCTCTTCTTTATTCTGCAGCCATCAAAGAATCTCTTTTATATGATAGAATCTCAAAAAGTATTTTGTTGAATGCAAATTAAGTATTTAAAAGGAAAGTTTTTCTACCAGTAATCTTTTAAATGATTATATCATTAAATTTATTTATTTATTTATTTATTTTGTGGTCTATAGATTAGCAGCAAGGAAATTTGTTGGTGCAGCAAATTACCGGGAAAAGCTTCACAGTACTTTAACACCATGTGGGACTTTTCTCTTTGCTGGAAGTGAAGATGGCATAGTATATGTTTGGAACCCTGAAACAGGTATTTATTGGGCTTCAGAAATCTTTTTTTAAGGGGGAGGTATTGGTTGGGGCCTGAAGAAGTATAAAAATACTATCATTTTATGGAATAATTTTTGAAAAAATTCTGATTTCAAGTTTTTAATTATTTTTTTAGATTGAATAGCCTTTAATAGAGCTGAGCCACAATCTAAATATCTCAAATTCGGTTCTTTATTGTTTTATTATCTTTATTTGATTTAAAATTTCACTTTACAATTCAAGGTTTATTATTTTCTTGTCTATGAGATAATGCTGCTCTTAGACATTTAATGACTGTAGTACAAAATACAAAATTATATAAGCTGAATTGTAACGACATAGATGATTAAACACCTCTGTATTCTTTAGAGTAACAAAAAGACTCCTGTGTAATTTTTTGATGCTTGAAACTAAATTAGCAATTTACCTAAATTTTAATAAAAATTTTTTTAATAAATTAAACTGTTACCTTGAAAAGTTTATTTAGCCTTACCTTGGCTTTCTTAAAAGAAAATCTGAAACTTCTTGAGCATTTCTTTAACTAGAAATTGAAAGAATTTTTTAAATTCCTTTAGTGAACTGTGTTTGATTTCATCTCATTGTTTTGTTCTTTCCTTTATCCTTAATTTTGACTAAGCAGCATACTTGTGGATTTTTTTTTCCATATACCGTGTTTTAACTTCAATTCAAAAGCATCAACTGTCTCCTTTAATAAATGGATCTAGATCCTTTTTTTTTTTTTTTATTCTGGCTGATTTTCTTGGGTTCTTTTCACTTCTGCTTTAAGCATATTTTAGTCATAATCATAGGTATCTTTCAAGCAGTGGATATCTCAAAGAGCCTACAGGGGTAAAAACAGAGTAGAAAAAATTAATACCTCAGCAGTCCTCCTCAAAATAGAGAATTTCTTCAGTTTTAGAGTTTCATAATTCCTCCCCTAGTTTTGCCCAGAATTCTTTGTTAGTTGTCATTTGCTCAGCCCTGACAGACCTCAGAACCATGTACCTCTATTCTTCCTTCTAATCACTTTGTGTTTATTTTGTGCCTTGAAAAGCTCATTGAAGAGGTTGGATTGAGAAGTGGAAAGAGAAGGACCAACAGAATGCAAAATAAAGATAATTATTTAATACAGGATACTCAAATACACTGAAATATGTGAACTTCATTAGAACTATAAGTATTTTTAATAAGTTGCAGAATAGTCTTGTAGTAAGAAATACCACATACAGTACAAATTATTGAATCTCCTTTTTTTTTTCCTTTTTTTTAAATTCAGGAGAACAAGTAGCAATGTATTCTGATCTGCCATTCAAGTCACCTATTCGAGACATTTCTTACCATCCATTTGAAAATATGGTGGCATTTTGTGCATTTGGGCAGAATGAGCCTATTCTTCTTTACATTTACGATTTCCATGGTAAGTCCACTCCACATCACTCACTGCTTGCTAAGTTAAGAATATATGTAGATTCTGGGGCTGGGGTTGTGACTCAGTGGTAGAGCACTCGCCTAACATGTGTGAGGCACTGGGTTCGATCCTCAGCAACACATAAAAAAATAAATAAACAAAATAAAGGTATCATGTCCATTTATAACTAAAAAATAAAAAGAATATGTAGACTCCATGGATATCATACCCTAGGTAAATGTGTGATGACACAAATGGTGTGACTCTATTTTGTGATAACTGGAGGCATGAAAAGTTGTGCTCCATTTGTGTACTGTGAATAGAAAGGCATTCTGCTGTCATGTATAAGTGATTAGACCAAATAAACAATTTTTAAAAAATATTTACTTTTTAGTTGTAGTTGGACCCATACCTTTATTTTATTTATTTATTTGTATGTGGTGCTGAGGATTGAACACAGGGCCTTGCACGCGCTAGGCAAGCATTCTACTGCTGAGTCACAACCCTACCCCACAAATTAATTTTTTTAAAAAATAATATATGTAGACTAATCTTTATGTTTAGACTGGACCAGGAATCATGAGCACTGAGAAATCTGTTTATCCTTTGAATTAAAAATCCCTCATGAATATATATAAAAGTAAAAAAGATTAAATAGATTATACTATTATGATGCTACAACATTTTGTTTTCTGTGAGCATGATTAATATGAAAATGTTGTCAAAAGTATTCATAATGGTTGTGCTCTATGTTGAATCACAGAAAGGTAGCTGTTACATTCTTTGTAAGTAAACATAAATAAGCAAAATTCACCTAAAAATTATTGGAGAATATGTTAACTAAATTTAAGAGATAAATAACATATGTAGAAAATATGAATCTTTAATGTTTTGAGTTGAATATTGAATTTCTTATTCTCTTTATGTTTTTTATTAAACCAGTAAGTTGAGTTTCTTAACAAAAAGTGAGGCAAAAATTAAATTAACGTGAAAACAAGATCTGGAATTAAATTCTAATGTCTGTTTCACCCCTAAAATTACACTATTCTATCATTTTGAGAATAGTAAGGAAATTAAAAGTTTGAGTGCATTTTTCAAGAGTAGACTGTCATTCTAAGAATTGTTTATATTTGTTAATTTCTATTCTGAAATTAGGATTTCACTCTTTACATTAAAACTGTCTTTCTCAAAATTACAATTTAATTTTCTTTATATATTATTTTTTTAAATTTATTTTTTATTTTTCGGTGGACATAACATCTTTATTTTATTTTTATGTGGTGCTGAGGATCGAACCCAGCGCCCTGCGTATGCCAGGCAAGCGCGCTACCATTTGAGCCACATCCCCAGCCCCTTTATATATTCTTATATAAAAAAAGATCTTGATTAGTCTTTTTGATTTGTTTAGAATATTATGTGTCATTATTTCATAAGCTAATATTGTTTTATACACATATAATTACATAAGCACTATAAATATATAAATATGTATATAGCTACAACATTAATTACTACTATTTGGACAGTAATTAAATGAGAAATTAAGTTTATTATGCTAATACATATTAAATTGATTAATTCTCTGATAAGTGCAAGTTATTAGACAATTAAATTATTTACCTGGAATTGTTTATCATAGTAGATATTATATGATACCTTTCCCAGTGAATTATCTTCAAAAATAATACATAAAATCTAGATTCTTCTTATTTTGAAAAACCTGATAGAAAAGAATTAAATTCTGCAACTCATATTCAGATTTATAATAAAACACTCCATTACTAATGTCAAGCAACATAGTACCATTTACATTTACTAGCATGTTAGCAAAAAATAAACACTGCCTTATTATAGGAATAAACAGTGAGTTTCTCATAATTATCCCATGGCCAAATCTGGTGTCTAATTCTAACATATATCCTGAAGTAGTTTCTTTTTTCTTTTTTTCTCTAAATCTTCACAATTACGAAGAGTTATACCTAAGTACTTTATAATTGGAACTGTTACACAGGAAATAGGCAGCACAGTTATTTCCTTAGACTCTTAAGAGATTTCACAATGGTCTTCATTCAGTTTCTAATTTGCTTTATAGGCTTTTGAAATTTTCACTACAAATGTAAATTATAATCTTTTTTTCTTCAAGCCAGTTTTTTTTTTTTGGTCATTGACAGAAGGATTAGCTTAGGATAGTTAGGTTTGCCAATTTGTTTTTTAGACTATAGGTATTTTGTTTAATAATTCCATTCTAGATAACATGAGGCTTGGGCTCCTATTGTGTTTTTCAGTGATGTTACATAAAATTTTTGCCTTTCTGGACTTCCATACCCTTATCTATTAAAAGGTACTGCTAGTACTAATAGCTGCCCTACCTAACAGAGTTATATATGAGAATATTATGAGACGGTGAGGGTAAAAGTGTTTTATAAACTTATAAGCACTATATAAAACAAATAGAAGATAAAATGAGTTGTTATCATGCCCATCCATTTGATGTTAAGGGAACTTATGCTTTAATATGTTGATAAGCATCTCCATATGGAATGGAATTTAAAAAGCTTTTTTCCAACTCTCCTCTACTCTATTGGTCAGCCTTTTCTTTTCATTTGTTAAAATATATGCCATTCCAGGTCAATTGTATTACAAAATAAATGCATAAAGTTCTTTTAAAGACACATTATATCCACACTGTCTTACTATGGAAGAGAAAGGATTTCCATAGGCCTTTTAGAAATTAAGATGCTCAAATGATAACACCTGAAATTACAATTATTTTGTACAGTATATTTAGATCAGTTTTTTAACACATTAACATACCTTTACAGATTAAAACTCACAAAGTTTTAACACATTTTCCCAACTCTTCACTGCCTATTTTTAAAAAGAGGAAGCTTAGGAAGAAGTAACCTCAAACCATCCAAGATTTAGCACAGTTCTTGTGAATGGTATAACTCTATAAGAAATTAAATATTATTTTAGGCTCTGAAATGTTTTACTCATTAAATACAGACCAGAATCATCAATTCAAATTGTATTTTAATTTTTAATTGAGAATTAAAATGTTTAATTGACCTATCATAGTTTTATCTTTTATTTCTTATTTTGCCCCAAATCTCTTGTCTGAAAATAGTTAACAAAATTTTTAATGGTATTATAGATGATGATTTTTTAAGTGATTTTTTAAATATTATTTATCAGCACTTCTGATAATCTTCAAAGGAAAAGGAGCAAGCTGATCGTTTTGTAAGTTAAATGAGCTATGAATGAGACCACAGTAGTAGCTAAATGTATCATCCATCTTTCAGTTCTAGCAAAATCTGTGAAGAGTCAGCAAGCCTCTTTCCGTGTCAAGCATATGTTCAGGCTGTGGTCTTTTGAGTCTTTCATTCTACTGACTTTTTGCTTTTTTTGGTAAGAAATATGATTTTTACTTTCAGAAGGCAGTTTTATTTGCCTGATGTTGAAAGAATTAATCATCTAGTAATTCAAAATTTAGTCACAGAGTACCACAAATAATGTACTTTTAGGATTCCCATAATAAAAAGGTACTAGTCAGAGAAACAGCTTCTATTTAATTAATTTATCAAGCTAGACTTCAGCGATCAATTTTTTTGATTATCAATATTTGTCTGCTTGAGTCTCTAGGATGCTATTTTACAAGTAAGAATATTTATTGTACCTCCATAGCACTTTTTATGTCTTATTACTATTTAAATTTTTACACTTAATTTTATCATCTAGATTCCATTATTAGCCCCATTTCACAGGAGCCAGGGCCAATTCCATATTCTTGTTTGATACACTTAACTGACTTATTGGTACCTTCCCTGAAATACTAGCTTTTGAGTATCCAATAAACAAACTTCATGCAATTCCTTGTGCATCTCTGTGGACAGTATTTTTTCTTGGTACTTTTATTCTTTGTAGGAGGCAAAGATAGAGGTTTGTTTGTTTTTTAATTACCTGTCCTACATCTAAATACTGGCATATAATTAATGTGCATATACTGTTTTAAGTAAGATCAAATCTTAATTTGAGAAGTTTCTTAGCATTATTTTAAAATCCTAGGTAATGAGACTAATTTTTCACTAGGTGGCAGTGTCTCCTCTGAATAAGTATTAACTTGAATGCATTTTAATCATAGTGTCTTGGACAAGATAAATCTTAATTGAGCATCTATTGTGTGCCCAGTTGAGCTGAGCTATGAAACCCGGGAATCAAGCTCAGATGACCATATTCTTTTATAATCCTTTGTGCTTTTTAAGTAGTTGGTTAAACCTCTGGAAGACTTTAGTCAAACTAAAAGGCAATTCTTTATGCCATTGACATGGCTTTATTAACAGAATCCATATTTATCAGTGGTCACCTACCTTGTCATTTTTGTAGCTTTTTGGTTCTTACTGTGGCACTCTTTACCAGAGGTCAAGTAATATTACATTCCTATAAAATTTTTTAAATACGTGCACATCACCTATGGCATTTATAACATCATGTATTTAACTTAGTACCTGGCATATTACTAGCGTGCAGTAAATGTTCTCATTAAGAATTTCAAATCTTGTGCAAAGTCATTTCTCATTAAATTTTGTAAAAATACAGAATGAAGGTATCATCAGTTAGTAAGTTCAAAGCTTATAATAATAGTACTAGTAGTAGAAGCTAACATTTACGAAGTATTTACTATGGGTCCACCACTCTTATGAGCATTTTCTCATACTGCCTTTGAGGTAGGTACCGTTATTGTCTACATTTTGTGCATAATGAAACTGAAACACAGGAAAAATTAAATAATTTTCCTAGGGTCACACAGTTAGTAGTGCAGCTACTGTTTGATTCCAAGCTGTTAGGCTCCAGAGCCCATGCTTTTAATGCATTAAGCTGTCAAAACTAGTTAGTTTGCTTTTCTTCATCATGAAGTAACTTAAATGAAAAAGATAGCTAAAGGGCTGAGATGTAACTTAGTGGTAGAGTGCTTATTTAGTAAGAGGGAGGCCCTGGGATTAGTCCCTAGGACCCAAAAAAGGGGGTGGGGACAGGCAGCTAAATATTCATATGATAAAATGTTTATTTTGATATTTAGGAAAATCTCTTTAAGATTAAAAGGAAGTTTATTTATTTAGTATTATTATTAATAGTTCATCTCTGTAAAAATTTGGAGTATAATAATTAAAATGCATCAAGTCCTCATATTCTCAACAAAGTGCATAATATAAATTTTCTTTTCATGTAGCATTGTTTTAATGCTTTCACAATATTTTTGCACTAAAATAATGTATACTTGAAATAAAGTTAATTTTTGGTTTTCTTGTAATAGTGATAATGATTGATTCAAAAGCAAACTTAGATTTTTAATTCTCATACTTGGATGAAATTATGCCATAACAAATATAACAAATCATAGGACAGAGTTTTAAATATTTATTTTTAGCCTAGTAAGATGAAGTGAGAGATATAGATGCCACATTTTAAGAGATGCTGAAACTACTTCTTGATTATATCCTAAAAAATGTATTTTAATATTCTTTATATCTTGAATACTTTGAAAGTTTATGCCATTCAAGGATTCAGAATATATGAAAAACTACTCAATGACTTTAAGCATAAACCAGAGCACCAAATTCCTCATCCAGGCCTCTTTTTATGCTTACATTGGTGCTTCTTAAAGTGCACCAAAAGGAAGAATTGTGCAATACAAAGTAAACAACACTGGAGTAGAAGTCAGAACACCGGGAATCTAGACAAAATCCTGTCACTTTCTCTTTGGCCCTGGAAAGTAATTTAACATTTCTGTGTTGTTTTTTTACCTGTAAAATAAATATAATACCTATTCTCTTTTATCGAAGGGAAATTGTCAAGCAAGGCATGAAGTGTTGGTATTATTAGAGTTCATGGACCAGACTCTAGTAGGGAAATCCTGGCTATTTTTCATAGCAATATACATGTCACACACTTTGAGTTTAATAGCTTAATGTGTGATTATTGATAATGGAATAGGAAACCAAGAAAAGAATAGTATGTGCTGCAGGGGATATAGATAGGTTATCATATTATAGATAGGTTATCATAATTTAATGTGCTACTAATGGATTTGTCAAATGATGGTACAGTCTCCCGTTTTTTATTATGAGACTCAGATCTGCTACATATTCTTGTATAGCTTTTTAAACAAGTTATATTAGTAACACATACATTTTACTTGATATATCAAATTTTGTCAAGGAAGGGCTGCGGATAAGGTTGTGAAAGAGTACTTGCCGAGTATATGCAAGGCTCTGGATTCAATCCCCTTTGACACAAACATAAATAAATAAACATTAAATTAATTACATCAGGGGAATATTGAATTACTAACAGTCCATGAAACATACCCAGGCTCCCAGAATTGAAGTGTTATTCAATAGAAACTGGATCTATCTACATAGTATCAAAAGATTATCTGAATCGGGAAAAGTACGACCAGGTAAAAAACAATAAAAAGCATAAGCTGTTGAAGCTTCTCTGCATAGAGCAAATGTTAAAGAAAGAGAAGTAGAATTCTGCCTTACTGGTAAAGGCTGGGAAGCTGCAAAATACCTGTTTACCGTAATCATATTATACTTCAAATGTGATAATTTATAAAGCATTTAGACATATAAGATGACTTTGTGTAATAACAAGGTAAAATATTAATAACAAATCTTGAGCAAAGGAATTAAACATTGACCCAAAGGAAATCTTACTGTTAACATAGTGTGCTAGAAATAATATATGATGATTTCTATTTGAACTTTAAAGTCAATAACATAAGTACACATAGATTTTAATAGCAAACCTTATATTTGCTTTAAATGCAAAGGGCAGTAGATTAAAATATTTTATTTCCTCCATTCTCCTATTTAGAGATAAAATCCTCCTGAGAAAACCATGTGGTTTTTCATTATTTTCTTAGTTGTTGATGGACCTTTATTTATGTTTTTTAATTTATATGAGGTGCTGAGAACCGGACCCAGTGCCTCACATATGTAAGGCAAGTGCTGTACCACTGAGCCACAATCCCAGCCCCCCATGTTATTTTTTATAATTATTTAAGGACAGAAAATGCATAAAAGCACTGAGATTATGTAAATCAAAGAATTGTCAGTTATTTTAAGAATTTTTTGGAGGTGAACTTAGAAGTGTTTTGATATATATAACATTCTTTAAGCAAAGAATTGCCACCCATGTACTCTCAGCACCTTTCCCTTCCTCTGCTATCCCACTTAGCACTTTACACTAATCTGTTCACTTCCAGAAGGCTGAAACTCCAAGACCAGAATCTTTGTATTCCCAGGGCCCACTCCAGTGCTTATAAATGATGACTCTCAAAAAATGATGAAAGAAAGAGGATGAGATTGTTAAAATCATGAATTTTAAACCTACCAGATTAGGACAAATCTAAATTTTAAACATGCAAATTTATATTAGCAAAAAGAAGAAAACTCAAGTAGAAAAATGTAGTTATTTCATTGCAATGTCATAGTCCAGCTATGACCTAAAAGTGTTTTAGAAACCACTGAAATATTAAAAGCATAGATCTTAAAGGAATACTTGGAGCCATCTATTATAACCTTTTTTCACAATGAAAGAATATACAATGGGTGTACAATCAGAGATATGAAAAATTGTGCTCTATATGTGTAATACGAACTAAAATGAATTCTGCTGTCATGTATAACAAATTTTTGAAAGTATACAGTTGGATTGAGTGTGTATTTGTGGAGAGTAAGGGACGGAAGAGCCCAAGAACTTGTAAGCAGCTTCCATTTCTAGTGTCTGATAAACTGAGACTTTGTGAATCTTTTGCACATTTTTTTCTCATTCTTTTTTCTGTTTTTAAAATTTTTTATTCTAATTTGTTATATATGACAGCAGAATGCATTACAATTCATATTACATATGTAAAGCATAATTTTTCATATCTCTCCTTGTACACAAAGTATATTCACATCATTCATGTCTGCTTCATACACGTACTTGGAGTAGTGATGTCCATCTCATTCCACCATCTTTCTTTTACCCCCTTTCCCCTTCCCTTCTCTCCCTCTCCTCCCTCCCCTTTGCCCTATCTAGAGTTTGTCTAATCTTCCCATTCTCCCCCTCCCAACCCCACTATGAATCAGTCTTTTTATATCAGAGAAAACATTTGGCATTTGTTTTTTGGGGATTAACTGACTTCACTTAGCATTATCTTCTCCACCTCCATCCATTTTCCTGCAATCGCCATGATTTTATTCTCTTTTATTGCTGAATAATATTCCATTGTGTATATATGCCACATTTTCTTTATCCATTCATCTGCTGAAGGACATCTAGGTTGGTTCCACAGTTTAGCTGTTGTGAATTGTGCTGCAGTAAACATTAATGTGGCTGTGTCCCTGGAGGATGCGGTTTTTAAGTTCTGTGTGTTTAGACTGAGGAGAGGGATAGCTGGGTAGAAAGTTGGTTCCGTTTCCAGTTTTCCAGTGAATCTCCATACTGCGTTCCGTATTGACTGTACCAATTTGCAGTCCCACCAGCAATGTATGAATGGACCTTTTTCCCTACATCCTCGAAACACTTATTGTTGTTTGTATTCTTGATAGCTGCCATTCTGACTGGAATGAGATGAAATCTTACAGTAATTTGCATTTCTCTAATTGCTAGAGATGTTGAACATTTTTTCATATATTTATTTATTGATTGCATATCCTCTTCTGAGAAGCATCTGTTAAGTCCTTGGCCCATTTATTGATTGGGTTATTTTTTTTTTTTTTTTTGGAGTTTAGCTTTGTGAGTTCTTTATAGACCCTAGAGATTAGTGCTCTATCTGATGTGTGAGGGTTAAAGATTTGCTCCCAAGATGTAGACTCTTTATTCACCCCACCAATTGTTTCTTTTGCTGAGAAGAAGCTTTTTGGTTTGAATCAATTCCATTTTTTAATTCTTGATTTAATTCTTGCACTATAGTAGTCTTGTTAAGGAAGTAGGAGCCTAATCCGATATGATGGATGTTTGGGCCTGCTTTTTCTTCTGTTAGGCACAGGGTCTCTGGTTTAATTCCTAGATCCTTTATCCACTTTGAGTTGTGCATCGTAAGAGAGAGGCTTGATTTCATTTTGTGGCATATGGATTTCCAGTTTTCCCAGCACTGTTTGTTGATGAGGCTATCTTTTCTCCAATGTACATTTGTGATGCCTTTGTCTAATATAAGATAACTGTAATTATGTGGTTTAGTCTCTGTGTCCTCTTTTATGTACAATTTGTCTACCAGTCTCTTTTGGTGCCAATACCAAGCTGATTTTGTTACTGTTGCTCTGTAGTATAGTTTAAGGTCTGGAATAGTGATGCCACTTGCTTGACTCTTCCTTCTAAGGATTGATTTAGCTATTCTGGGTCTCTTATTTTTTCAGATGAATTTCATGACTGCTTTTTCTATTTCTATGAGGAATGTCATTGAGATTTTGATTGGAATTGCATTAATCTGTGTAATGCTTTTGGTAGTATGGTCAATTTGAAAATATTCATTCTGCATATCCAAGAACAAGGGAGATCTTTCCATCTTCTAAGGTCTTCTTTAATTTCTTTCTTTAGCATTCTGTAGTTTTCATTTTATAGAGAGGTCTCTCACCTCTTTTGTTAGGTTGATTCCCAAGTATTTTATTTTATTTTTGAGGCTATTGTAAATGGGGTAGTTTCCCCATTTCCCTTTCAGAGAATTTGTCACTGATATTCAGAAATGCCTTTGATTTATGGGTGTTGATTTTGTAACCTGCTACTTTCCTGAATTCATTCACTAGTTCTAGAAGTTTTCTGGTAGAATTTTTTGGGTCTTCTAGGTATAGAATCATATTGTCGGCAAATAGTGCTAATTTGAGTTCTTCTTTTCCTATCTGTATCCCTTTAATTTCTTTTGTCCATCTAATTACTCTGGCCAGCATTTCAAGAACTATGTTAAATAAAAGTGGTGAAAGAGGGCATCCCTGTCTTGTTCCATTTTTAGAGGGAATGCTTTCAATTTTTCTCCATTTAGAATGATGTTGGCCTTGGGCATAGCACAGATAGCTTTTATGATGTTGAGATATGTTCCTGTTATCCCTAATTTTTCTAATGTTTTGAACATGAAGGGGTACCGTATTTTGTTGAATGCTTTTTCTGCATCTGTTGAGATGATCATATGGTTCTTATCTTTAAGTCTATTGATGTAATGAATTACATTTATTCATTTCCATACATTGAATCAACCTTGCATCCCTGGGATGAACTCCACTTTATCATGGTGTACTATCATTTTGATATGTTTTTGTATTTGATTTGCTAGAATTTTGTGGAGAATTTTTGCATCTGTGTTCATTAGAGATATTGGTCTGAAGTTTTCTTTCTTTGATATGTCTTTGCCTGGTTTTGGAATCAGGATGATCAGGGTGATATTGTCCTCATAGAATGAGTTTGGAAATGCTTCCTCTTTTTCTATATCCTGAAATAAATTAAAGAGTGTTGGTATTAGTTCTTCTTTAAAGGTCTTGTGGAACTCCATCTGGTCCCAGGCTTTTTTTTTTTTTTTTTTTTTTTTTTTTTTTTGGTTAATAGGCTTTTGATGGCATCTTCTATTTTCTTGTTTAAATTTTGATCTGTTTAAATTGGATATATCATCCTGATTCGATTTGGGCAAATAATATGACTCTAGAGTTTGTCAATACCTTTGATATTTTCTATTTTATTGGAGTACAAGTTTTCAAAATAATTTCTAATTATTAATCTGTATTTTTGTAGTGTCTATTGTGATACTTTTTCATCACGTATGTTAGTAATTTGACTTTCCTCTCTCCTTGTTTTCATAAGCATGGCTAAGCATTTGTCAATTTTATTTATTTTTTTCAAAGAACCAACTTTTTGTTTTGTCAATTTTTCCAATAGATTCTTTTGTTTCAATTTCATTGATTTCAGCTCTGATTTTGATTATTTCCTATCTTCTACTGCTTTTGGTGTTGATTTATTTTTCTTATCTAGGGCTTTGAGATGTAATGTTAAGTCATTTATTTGTTGACATTTTCTTCTTTTAAGGATTGAACTTCATGAAATGAACTTTCTTTTTAGTACTGCCTTCATTTGCACACAACTTTTCATTTCTCTGGTTGCACACGATGTAGCTTCACACCATATGTGCAGTCATACATGTACATAGGGTAATCATGTTCATCATTACATCATCTTTCTTGCCCCATGCACTTTGCCCACCTCTCTCCTTTCCCCAAATAAAAAAGTTCTTCATTTGTTCCATCCTCCCATCCCCCCAATTAGGGATCAGCATCCACTTATCAGAGAGAACATTCGGCCTTTGGGTTTTTTGGGATTGGCTTATTTCACTTAGCATAATCTTCTCCAACTCCATCCATTTACCTGCAAATGCCATGATCTTATTCTCTGTTATTGCTGAGTAATATTCCATTGTGTATATATGCCACTTTTTTTTTTTATCCATTCATCTATTGAAGGGCATCTATGTTGGTCCCACAGTTTAGCTATTGTGAATTGTGCTGTAGTAAACATTGATGTGGCTGTGTCCCTGTACTGTGCTACTTTTAAGTCCTTTGGGTATAGACCGAGGAAAGGAATAGCTAGGTCAAATGGTGATTCCGTTCCCAGTTTTCTAAGGAATCTATATTGCTTTCCAGATTGGCTGCACCAATTTGCAATCCTACCAGCAGTGTATGAATGTACCTTTTTCCCCACTTATTGTTGTTTGTCTTCATAATAGCTGCCATTCTGACTGGAGTGAGATGAAATCTTGGAGTAGTTTTGATTTGCATTTCTCTAAATGCTAGAGATGATTAGTATTTTTTCATATATTTGTTGATTGATTGTATATCCTCTTCTGAGAAGTGTCTGTTCACATCCTTGGCCCATTTATTGATTGGGTTATTTGTTTTTTTGGTGAGGAAGTACTTTTTAAATGATGAGTGCATACATTTTTCTCCTCTGTGTATACAGATAGGCATTTAAAATAGTTTCAGATTCATCTGTTTTAAATGATGACATGAGATAAAATATGTGAAAGCTTCCTAAAAAACATAAAAGTACAGTGCAGTATTCTCATGGCTGTGGTTGTCATTGTGGTCATCATCATCAAAAAACATCACCTTTGAGTCATTGAGTCATCTTTCCTGCTCTGGGGAATTCAATACAAAATAGAAAATATGTTAAGAAGCGAAGTCCACTTTGAAAGAACTTATTCATGCAATGTCTATAATAAGGAAAAACAGAAAACGTTGTAAATATTCAGTAATTGGAAAATGCATTTAAAAAATTATGTTACTTCATTAGATATTACAAAACATGGTAATTGTATCATTGTAGATATATGAGAATATTTTCATTTAATTGAGAAAGCATTAAAATATATTCACCTTATGGCATTTTTTTATAAAAGTATGTAAGTATAAAGATTGGAAGAGATATATAGAAACATGAGAACAATTATAGTGAGATGGATTCGTGAATATTTATTTTTATTATTATAACATCTCTTTAAATATCTTTGATCCCTATTTTTTTAATATTCTGTTTTATATATACCTGTGTTCAACAAGTTATGCTCCCATATCAGTTTGCATGGCCTTTAAGGCTCAATTACAATACTTTTTGACATGAAATTGTGAAATAATTATATTTCTTTCTTTTTTTTTTTTTTTTGCGGTGCCAGGGTTTGAACCCAGGGCCTTGTGCACGCAAGGCAAGCACTCTACCAACTGAGCTATATCCCCAGCCCCCAATATTTCCTTTCTTGTGGTTTTAGTGTATCTAGTAATTTTATATTTTGTCAGTTATGTTGTCTTTTTAACGTAGTTTTTAAAATTTTATGCAGTATCTGATCATTTATTGAATGCTACAGTTTCGTGGCTTAATCATTTGGTTATGCTTTTGCAATGATGAATCTAACTAATGATGGATTAATTTTTTTTTTCAGTAGCCCAGCAGGAGGCTGAAATGTTCAAACGCTACAATGGAACATTTCCATTACCTGGAATACACCAAAGCCAAGATGCTTTGTGTACCTGTCCTAAACTGCCTCATCAAGGCTCTTTTCAAATTGATGAATTTGTCCACACTGAAAATTCTTCAACAAAGATGCAGATAGTGAAGCAGAGACTTGAAACTGTCACAGTATGTTTAATTATTATTAAAAACTTAAAACCACTTCTATTGTATTTTATATTGCCTTGCAAATGAATATTAATGAAGTAAGTTAATTTCTTAATTCTAGGTTTTAATATACTTTCATAGTTCCTTTCTGAAATCATTAATTATAGTAGACTAACTAAATTTAGGATAATCTGTCATACTGTCTTCACTTGTTATTTCTGTAAATACGAGCCCAAGACCTAGTTGTAAGGAAGGCTTTAAAGAAGAGCATAAGTAGAACTTGACACATATGGTTGTGACTCCATTCCTAGGAAAGGAAGAGAAACAGTAGCCTTCTCAATCCCGCCTAGTAGGATCTCTGAGGGACGAGAGGAAGTTAACAGCCTCTGACCCTCAGCCTGTGAATTCTCAGGGTCATACCACAGGACCACTTCTTAGAAAGATGATAGTATTCAAACAATCTCTGTCCAGGTGTTCAGATTCCCATAAAATCTTGCTCCAAATCTCATGTTTCCTTCAGTGGTTCTCAAACTTTAGTGTGTATCAGAAACACTTGATAGTCCTATCAAAGCACAGCTTACCAGGCTCCACACCTAGAGTTTGTGATTCAGCAGATCTGAGATGTCTTATGATTTGTCATTTCTCACAAGTCCCAGGCAATGCTGTTGGTCAGAGGACCACCCACTGAGACCAACTGGTCTAAATTCACAGTTCCCAACACTTAGAAAGAACATAATAAATAGGTGTTTTATGCTCATCTAAACTGTAAGCTCCCTGAAGGCAGTTCTCTGTATCCCCTAGTCTACATAACTGATCTTCATTAAAAACTAAAATAGACTAGGTGATCTAAGGAAAAACTAAATTCCTAAACTTCCCTTTACACAAGTGCTATATCTTATTTTGTCTTTAACCACTTTTTTTTCAGTCTTCATTTCAGGGAGATCAATCTGCACCTTAATTTTCTTTCCAAAACTTTCCCATTCTTTACATTTTTCCCAGCTCTTGACCTTCCTCCATGGTTTCCTATTTTCTAATTGGCATTCTCCTATCTGATACCATACATTTGTGTACGGAGTACCTGCTAATAGCCTCTGCAAAAAAAACACTTTTGCTCTCTACACCTGTGCACTATTTTTGTAGAAAGTGTTGACCAAATATATCTTGGACTTCCTAGTTGAGCTCTAACACTTGGAACAAAGAAAGTTTAGTTATTTCAAATATTTATTGATTATCTACTATATTGAAGTCACTCCAGAGAACATAAAAATGTTAAATCCTTGACCTTTATTTACCTCAAGTCTGGTAGGTAGTGACAGGTATTCAAACAACTATTAATTAGAGTCTTTTCACTGTAGTACTCACATTGCCTCTTTTATTGTTGTAGTAGCCTTGTAAGATAGGCATGATGGTGATGGTTACCCTTATTTTTACAGACAGAAAAACAATTTCTGTTCAAAGGATAGATATAAAGTTTTTTAACATAAAATTGGAATATTATGTGCATAATCTCCCTTGCTATTTTTTAAAACATTTCTAACATTATAAAAAGTAGTAGTAGCTAATTGTTTTTCCATGTGTAACTATGGAGCCTCTACTAGTGTTATACTGCGGAGGAATTTTGTATGGAAACTAGTGAATGAGATCACAGAGGCATTAGATAAAGAAGAAGCAGTATCACCCAAACTAATAGAACAGTAGCAGTTAATGAAAAAAAAAAACCGTTGTACATCTTGGGAGTAAATTCTCTTCACAGCCCCAAAAAACAAGACAGGAACAGCATATTCCATTTCATTTCAGCAGAGCCACAGAATAAGAGTACTGAAATCCACCGGAGATAGGTTTAGGGGCTGTTCGCGACCCACTGGACAGCCTGAGTTCAAAATGGTAAAATTTATTGATCTCATTTAAGGCCAGAGATGGGCCATTAAAAAGATTATGTGCATTAAAAAAGAAAAGAAAAGAAAAGGCAAAGCATATCTTAAAATGATTTGTTCTAATAAACAGAATGTTTTAGGTTTTGTTCTCAATAAAATAGAAGAAATTGGGGTTTCTATTAATGAAGAAATGGAAATACAGTCTGGGATTTTGATGTAAAAGTTATCTGGCTAAGGTAAAAAGAATTTAAAGAAGTTTAAAAGGCAAGGTTCAATTAATTCTACATTGCAAATGGTAAAGGGGAAAATTGACACATAAAAATATCAGATCAGTAGTATAGCCTGGAGAAATAATTTCAGAAACATCCTTAAGAATGCAGAAAAAAAGATAAGTGAAAATAATTAAGGCTTTACAGCTTAGGCACAGACATAGGTCTGTGGCACCAACCTATACCTGCTTTGTTATTCCAGATAAGTAAGCCTAATTTTTCCTCATCTATAAGACGGGAATTCTATTATTTCTTTATTCTTTTTATATTTTGCAAGTTTGGGGGTTGACGGGATCCCCACCTTTTGTCACAATGTCTTTTTTGTTTGTTTCTTGTAATTATTTTTCAATAGACTGAAAATTCCTTTTTTTGTATAGGTTGTTCATCAATTTATAGAAGTCTGTTATTAGAGATAATTGTTTCTTTGTTACTAAAATTGGAGTATTTTCTAACAGATTATAGTTCAGGTTTAGGATGTGATTTTGTGTGTGTGTGTGTGTGTGTGTGTGTGTGTGTGTGTGAGAGAGAGAGAGAGAGAGAGAGAGAGAGAGAACTGTATAATAAATTCAGCTCAGAAGGTATTTAAGAGGTGTTTGCTCATTAGCAAATAAAGGACATATCAAAACTCCCTGTTTTGGTAACATTACCATGTAGTAAAAATATAAATTGTTTGTCTCATAGTTAGACTTCATTGTATGTTGCTGCCATAGCAGTACCTAAAAGGCATTCTGCAACCTCAGTAAGACTTCACAGGTAGATATATCTCAAAAGTTTTCATATCCAAAAATTTGCTCTTACCAATGTATCCACAGTTGCTCAGAGTTTGGGTTACCTATTAAAAGTAATCAATCCTACAAAAAGTTGATTAATAAACCTGAAAAAATATCTTTTAATGAAAGGTAGACCTTCCCATCTGTTGGGAAACTTAAGATCAGCCTCCCATTCTAACCTAAGTCTGTAGATCACAGAGGTACTTATTAAGTAGCATCAGAGCAGAAAGAATTGGATGAATTTAAAAATGTTTTATGCCAGTTTTGAGAAAAGTTGATTAATTTTCTCTACCTCACAGGAGATTTCACTTTATATTGGCCATTGATAATACCTGTTTCATTATAAGTAATAATTGACATAATATATTTCTGGCACTGTTCTAAGTCTTTACATGTTTATTTAATCCTCAAACCATTCTGTAGGATAGTAGTGGGTACTAGTATTATCCACACTTTCCAGAAGAGGAACACTCTTTCAGTAATTAAATTACTACTCTCCTTTAGATACAGTACCTTAGAAGTTTCTGAATAAAAAGTTGATATATTTTATTTTCAGTACTCTTTTTTTTTTTTCTAAACCCTATGTTGATTGTTACTCTTTTTCTTTAGTTATTTACTAGACTGATGATATATACTGGTTAACCTTAATTTGACTTATGTATTTTTGGTGTTTCCCTAGGAGAAAAGTTTGTAATTTTCTATTATGTATTGACTTATTAGTTTCCCTTTCAAAAATGATCTTTTCTTGGCCTTGTCCTATGAATTGCAAGTAGTTTCCTTTTTTAGCTTTTTAAACACTAGTCATATTCTTTACCATTCAGTGGTGTTTTTGAGATGTCCCCTGGTATAAATTATTAATTTAGAAATTATATTTATGGATATTTTATAGAAGTAATTATACTACAGTTAATTTGGGGTATCTTTTGGACATTAGTATTCTACTGCAGAATTTTAGTGTTTACTCCAGGTTTATTGAGAAGGCAGGTCTTTATTGAGGCAGACACATATGGGCTCTCACAAGTCTGTTGATTACTGCCTTTAATTTATACTCCTTCCAACTTATTGAAAACAATGCAGAGTAATAACTGCAGGGTGATAAACTCTCCCAAATGCTGTTTTTGGTTATTACAAGGTCAATATCTGAATGAATTGAAAAGAGTTTATACTTTATTTCAATGAAATTATGAATACTTCTTTATTGTACTGTATGTCTTTTAGGAGGTGATACGATCCTGTGCTGCAAAAGTAAGTAGTTCTTAATACCAGGAAGGTAACTTTAAACTATAGTTTTCATTGTGCTACACCAGAGAGTTGCAATGCATTCTTGTAGAGTTTAGAACTTCTACATAAATTAATCTGGTATATACTTTCCTTAATTGGAATTAGAATTTTTCAAGGGATTATTACACTGGGATCTTAGAATTCAGTAAAAATTACTTGCTAAAAAATTTAGCAAGTAATTTCACAATTTTGAAGATTTAGGAACAGTAAATGAAAAAAGAATAAAATAAAAAGAATATTGTGATGGGGTATATTTTCAGTAAAGAACTAGCAGGTTTTTTCATTCTCTGAGAAAAATTTTATGCTTTTTTTGTTTTGTTTTGTTTTGTTTTGTTTTGTCTTGTTTTGTTTTGAGGGATGGGGTGCTGGGAATTGAACCCAGAGCCTCACACACACAAGGTAAGCACTCTACCACTGGGCTATATTCTTAGTCCAGATAAATTTTACATGATAATTAATACATAGGAGACATCAACCAGTATAATCTGATGGGTATATGCTAAGTAAATTTTATAAGTATTGAAATGCATACAAGTTGCAGTTAATTATATGTTGTGCTGATAATGCTTTAATTATTTATCAAAGTGTTTTGTACTCTTTCCCCATTTAATCATATAATAATCCTAAAGGACAGATTAGATATTATTGTTATTCTTAATTTAGAAAGGAGGAGGCTGAGGCTTAATGAGTTTGTGGTTTACCTGAGAATCCAAATTTAATCTAACAACTATAGTACACAAAGAGACCCTTGATATTAGAGAGTGTGAACTAAAGTGTATGAGATATACACAGCAGCAGTCCTCCTTTTACAAACAAGACTATTTTATTTATTTATAACCTTTAACTCAGTTGTTGAGAAAATAAATTAAGGAGTTGGAATGGTCTTGTTTTTTCATTCTTCCCTTTTCTGCCACTTCCAAAGTTCAGTTGAACATTCATTTATCAAATATAATTATATGTCACAAAATAAAAGATGAGAAGGGAAAGAATTAGAATGGTGTTGGTGTGATCAAAGACTGCTTCATATAGTGTCAATGCAGGAAATTTTTTTTAATTCAATAAGTACCCACTACCATCTGGCAGACACACAGAATGTGGTAGGCTGTTATCTTTTTCCTCATGGGGCATCTTACAGAGGAAACATATCAGAAAATACTGGGCCTACCCCATCACTGAGCTGTCCAATATCAGTCGGGGCCTATCACTTTTTACCTAATTGTCACAAAGTCAACAAGATATTAAATATAGACAAGAGAAGGAAAATGGAGAAAAAAGAGAACATGCTATATTCTGACTGGGGCTGCAGATGTTCAGGAAACTTGTTCTGATAGCATTGATTGGTACAATGATTGTAGCTCCAAGATTACTAAATTTTATGTATACACAGTATAAAAGGCTAGTGCCCCCTCAAAAAAAGTTTATTCTCTGACTAGCAATTCAAAGTTATTTCTCTTTTATTTTTAACAAATATATTGCATGCCCTTCTTTTGTGATGCTGTCTGAATGCCCAAAGAGTAAAAGCATCCTGCACACATTTAGCCAATCTGTATGGAGAATGTTCTCTACATAAATGTAATGGGAAAGTGAATGCTCATAAATGAAAAAATAGAATGAATGCTCATTGAAAAAAAATGATTACATATTATATCTGGAAAGATTAACCTTATTAATATCTTCAGTTTTTCTTTTTAAATATGTTTTATTGAGATGTAATTCACATACCACAATATTAATCTTTTTTAAAAGTATATAATTCATTGCTTTTTTATCTTATTCAAGTTATGCAGCCATCCAGCTTTGGTTTTAGAACTGTTTCATTACTCCAGAATGAACTCCCATATCTGTTAGTAGTCATTCCTAATTCCTACACGCTCACACACACATCACAAACTCATGGTAACCACTAATGTACTTTCCATAGTTTTGCCCATGCAGGACATTACATATGAATGGGATTGTATAATATGTGGTCTTTTGTAACTTTCTTTTACTCAAAATGATATTTTAAGCATTCTTCTTTATTTTCTAAATGTATTGTTTTTTATTGCCAAAGAAAATTCCACAGACTGGATATGTTACATTTTACTAATCTCTTCATCAGTTTATGAACATTTGAGTTGGACATTTTTATTTCTCTGACGTTTAATATTGGTGTGGACTTATTTAGTCATATGGTAACTCTTATTTTTGACAGTTTGAGGAACTGTCAAAACTATTTTCCAAAGTGTATGTACCATATTAGAATCCCACAAACAAGGTATTTTCTTTGGAAAGATATTTGTTCAAATCCTTTGCCCTGATTTTAAATTGAGTTTCTTGTCTTTTTTGTTGTTCACTTTCAATAGGTTTTTATATATATTGAATACAAGTGTTTTATCTGATAGATAATCTGCAAATATGTTTTCCCATTTATATTATTTCCATTTTCTTTGTGTTTTTCTTTGAAATAAAGAGGTTTTCATTCATTTTTCTGAAGTTCATTTTCTTCTTCTTTTCTTTCTTTTTTTTTTTTTTTTTTTTTTTTTTTTTGGTTACTTGTCTCTCTTGTGTCACATGTGAAAAAACATTGCCTAACCCTATCTCAAAGGTTTACATTTTCTTCTATGAATTTTATAGTTTTGTTTCTTACATTTAGTTCTGTGATTCTTGTGAGTTATTTTTTTCTTATGATGTGATATACTAATTGAATTTCATTCTATTGCATATGATGAATCTGCTGTTGTTTTAGCACTTCTTTCACATTGAATGGTCTTGTTACTCATCAAAGGTATTTCATCTTCACAGCACAGTATATGCACTTTCTCATCTTTTAGATCCTGGATAATAAATTTTCATTAGGGCTTGTTAAATAAGTTTTTCCTTTCTTAAATTCCAGCCATATTTTTACTTTCTTGAAAGCTTATTTATTTTTTTCTAAATATTCTATTTATATTTCTAATTTATATTTTAAATATAAATATAAATGTTTATTGGTGCTTACCAAGTATTTTTCTTAATGCTCTGGATGTAACAGTGAACAAAAACATTTTATTATAGACAGACAAAGGAAATAAGTGATACGGGGTAAAAATGGGAGTTCATAATCTGCTTGAATCAAATTATGAAATATGATATGTCAAGAGCTTTGTAATGTTTTGAACAACTAATAATAAAAAAATTAAAATTAAAAAATTAAAAAAACAAAGGAAATAAGTGATACAAAGAAAATAAGTCCATGGGATAAAGAATGCTTGCAAGTGGAGGCTACTCTGAGGACATCATGGGAGCCCTCTCAGAAAAAAATCTTTAACAAGGAGCTAATTGTTTCCTAAATTCTGATCTTAAGAGTAGTACTGGCATGCTCAAGGAGCAGAAAGACCTATGCTTAAGAAAGTAGTGAAGAAGCAAGGGGAAGCATGTTTTCATAAACAGGGTAAGGGGTAATCAGTAGTAGATCATGCAGATTCTATTAAAGGGTCTTGCCAGCATGATTAGGAGTTAGAAATAGTATTTTAATCAGAGAAACCAGCCAGGGAGAATAGAATGAATTGTAAGAGAATGAGTCTTTTAAGCAGAGAAGCCAGCAGACTGTTATTATAGTCCATAAAAAGGAGACCTCTCTTTATGTAGTAGGTACTAATAATGAAGATGCAGGCAATGGATAGTTTTGGTGTGTATTTTGCGAATAGAGTCATCAGGACTTGGTGATGTGTTCAATGTGGTATAAGTGAAGGAATGAGGAATAAATTTCATGTTTTTGGTTTCAGTAATTGTGTGGGTGCTGGTGGTATGCTTTTTTTAATTAATTTTTTTATTTCTATATGACAGTGTAATGCATTATAATTCTTATTACACATATAGAACACAATTTGTCGTATCTCTGGTTGTATACAAAGTATATTCACACCAATTTGTGTTGTCATACATGTACTTTGCATAATAATGTTCATCACATTCACCATCATTTCTAACCCCATGCTCCCTCCCTTCCTATCCCATCCCTCTGTTCTTTTAATGTGAGGAGTACTAGAGTCGAGGGAGCAAGTCATAAAAGTAGAGTTTTAAATATAGGGATATCTATGAGGTAGACAGTGGATATATGAGTCTCATATTTGGTAGTGAAGTCAGGACTAAAGTCTTTCTTTCTTAGAGTCTTCCTTCTTTCCTTCCTTTTTTTAAGCTGATAGACTGAATGATATCACTTGGCATATCAGTAAAGAAGAGCCTAGAGTAGTTCAAGAAAGAAGAGTGGTAGATGGTTGTATACTGCTGAGAGAAGAGTAAGATAAAGACAGAGTTGACCTTTATATTTGGCAAGATGTTGGTCTTTGGTTTCTTTGGTTAAAAACTGTTTCATTAAATGATGGAGACAAAAGAACAAGAGAAATGGGTTGAAAATGGAACCAGAGTGAATTAATCTGAGACCAGAAATATAGGCCATTCTTTTAAGGAATTATATCATGACTGAGGATCCGAGAAACAGCGCAGGAGTGGAGGGGAATATTAGGTTGAATAATAAAGCATTCTTACTTGCAGATGGGAATAATTTGGTGGTAGTTTAAAAGTTGATAATGTACCATGGAGGTAGTAATTACTGGAATCAAGTGCTTTACAAAAAAAAAGTGAGAGGGGATATAATCTTGAGTTCAAATGGAGGGACTATTCTAAAGAGAAAATAAAAATATAGATTTGATGATGGAAGGGTGAGAGAGTTCTCATCTTATTGCTGTCCAGGTAGTAACTGGTATTGAGGTCTTGAAGAGGATTTAATCTTCTTTTTCTTTTTTTTTAAATTGTATTCATCCAGGGTAAGTGATAATAAATGCAGCCAAGTAAAAATTTATTAAATTATGTTTAGTATAAGAATTCTATAAATGTAAAGTAGTAATCTATATTATAGTAGTAGTAATCTATATTATAGTCGGATCTATCTTGGAAAATATTATTTACTGAAAAAATTTTTAAATGTTTAAAAAATAGAGATTCCAGAGAAAGCTGCTTATTAAAAATATATTTATTTATTCATTTGGGACCTGGGAATATAGTTTACTGGTGGAACATTTGCTTTGCATGCATGAGGCCCTGGGTTCAATCCCTAGCACCACTAAGAGAGAAACAGAGGAGGGAAAAAAATTTTATATATATATATATATATATATATATATATATATATATATATACACACACACACACACACACACACACACACATACATACATACATACACACACACATATACATACACACATATATATATTATATACACACATACACACACACATAAATATTTTCATCATAAGGAAGACAAAATCAAGTTGAGATTTGAGTAGAATAATGGTTTTCAGTTGTTTGGAAAAGGGTTCTTTTGAAAGGGTTTTTAAATAATTTTTTTAAAAAATACAATTATTTCTTACTGGCATTCCAAAACTGGATATGAGCAAGTTGAGTTCTCTTGTTCTAACAATATGTAGAATGCTGGCGTTATTCTATATGTGGTCTTTATGGCTTGTGAGGAGCAGTTAAGGGAGAGTCTAGCTTTCTAACCTGGGCACTTATGCAGAGAGTAGTAGCTTTTCCTGAGAAAATAAATTGTACAGAAAGATTGTGTTAGCTCTGAGCTTAATGACCAAGAGGCATGTTTTCAACATAAGAAACAGTGTTAGAAAGCATATAAAGTAAAAAATGAATTTTCCTGCCCAGAGTAACAATATGATATGATGTGAGGGTAGAAGAGGGCTAAAGAGGATCTAGCAAACACACTAATGAGGAATGTATGGGTATGACAAGATAAACAGGATTAAAAATGAAGAGAGGAGAGTTGTGGACAGTGTCAAAGGCCTGTGTGAATCTCCTGAATTTCATGATTGAAAGTACAGAGTGACCTTCACTTCACATTTAGTGTTAACAATAAAGACAAGCTTTGTTGTAGCTGTTTTAAGAATGAAAGATTGAGGTACCTGGATAGAAACTGTGTGCTGTTTTTCAAGGAATTTACCTTCTAATGAAACTTGAGGGAAATAGAATTATAGGGAGTTTTTGTTTGCTGTTAATTTTTGTTCTAAAGTAGAAGGGTCTATTCTAGCTTGTGGCAAAAGAGCCAGTGGAGAAGTTGAGAGTAGAATTTGAAAGAGCTTTAGGGACATCCCCAAGGACACCAGTGAAGGTATTAATCTTAAACAGATGCACTTCTTCCTCTGACAGTAAAAGAAGAGATGAGGGTAGGTGGAGGAGGTGTATTCGGTCATAGGTTTGAAAGTGAGGATTTCAGGAGGTTCAAGGTCACATTTTCCTTGCAAAGCTGGGCAGTAGACTAAACGGAAAAGTAGTGAAAGTCTTGAAGGAAACCAAGATCTATTTTAAAGTGTACTTGGAGGAATCATATCAGTAATCTTTGAAACACCAACACCGTGGTAGCTATCAGAGGCCCCCCAAAATCTGATTAAATATTACAAAATAAAACTTCATAATGATTGCTTCAAATTTGACTTCTGATTTTAGTTAATATTAGTCATAATGAACTAGTTTAGAGGTAATATTTTTTGGTACCTTACCATTGTAAAAAACTCTCTAGCTGGGTGCCATGGAGCACGCCTGTAATCCCAGCAACTCAGGAGGCTGAGGCAGGAGGATCTCAAGTTCAAAGCCAGCCTCAGTAATTTTGCAAGGCCCTAAGTCACTCAGTGAGACCCATCTCTAAATAAAATATAAAAAGGGACTAGAAATGTGGCTTAATGGTAAAGTGTTCCTGAGTTCAATCCCTGGTGCCAAAAAAAAAAAAAAAAGTCTCTAATAGTTCCTTCCCAGTCTCTCACTTCTCTTCTCACTTCTCTGTCCCAGTTTATAAAGAAAACATCTGAAGGTCTTGAGATCATGTTTCTTAAGATACTATGGACTGCTCATTTATTGGCTTTACTAACCTAGAAATCATAGCAACATAAACTGCTGTTAGAATTTATATTCCGAGAATGTAAAAAAAAAAAAAAATACTAGCCTTCAAATACTTTGAATATTACTTTACTTCAAGCTTTCTGTTTAACTTCTTTTTCAAAACTGGGATTTTAATTTTTATAACAGATAATTTGCAAAAATAATTTGCAGTAAACATTTCCTGAATATTATTGGGTTATTTTTGCCTCCAGAACTGTCTTCAGATTAAAATATTAACCTGCATTATTGTATAGATTTGGTGGAAAAATTTGACAGCTGTATGGGCAAAGAGTTGAACTTGTGAATGTAGTATATAAACAGCATCAGAATATTCAGATACAACTTAAAACCAATTTGAGGAGTCTTCAAAGCTTAAAAATTATTATGAACAATTCTATTTGTCGTGAAGGTATCATACAATCTAAAGTCAGCTAAAATGATTGGACTTGTATGTATATATGGAAATGAGTGTTATATCTCTCCCAAAAGTTTTCAATTTTAACTAATGATTAAAAGAGAAACTTTCCTTAGCTTATTTAGTCTTTTGCATTCAGTTTTATGTTTGGGACAGTGAGGTTCTTAACATTAAAATGAACCCACTTCTAGAGAATTAATGTTTGCATATTTTGCATAAAGCTGCATATGCTCTAAAAGAGTAGGCAAAACAGTTTTGTAATTAACTTGGGAGAAGTTCTAGGTGATTTTTTCTTTTTACCTACCATGAATTTCATTCAAGTTTTATGCTTTAAGTGTTCTTCAATATGGAGGTACTAAACTGACTTTGGCAGACTGTGGTTTTTGCATGAAGCAAGCAGAAAAATGTGTTGTGAAAAGAGGGTAGATCAGTATAGGGTAGACTATCTTAGCCAACCTTTCTGTTGTTGTAAAATTATTAAGCAATTCTTTTCCACAGCATATATTTCAAAAATAGATGTTGCTTCACTCTATCTAATGGTTATTATTATTTTTCTTCCTCTAAATGAAGTGATAAATATATGGAAGCTAGCTTTAAAAACACTTTGAGTTCTAATTTCAAATGACTAATACTAACAATAATAACAGTTTTTGCAAACCTTGAAAATTGCCTTGTCTGTTCTGTTGTGTTACTATACATCACTTAATGGAAATTTGAATAGCCTCTAAAGAAAGGTGTCAAGAAATAACAGAATTATATTAAAAAAAACTCCACAAGAACATGTAATTATAATTATCTTTCCAAACAACATTTTATTTAAAAAGAGTGATAAGTTTTTCTGTTTGAGCAGAGTGGCATTCAGTACACTCTTCAAGCTTTGCTGGTCTTTTTTGTTTTGTTTTGTTTCAGTGCACATAAATTGTGCACATAAATTTCTAAAGAGGATGACTAAAAGTCATTGTAGGTACTGTGTGTGTGTGTTTGTGTGTATCCATGACCATACAGAGATACAAACACAAATTCATATCTCCAGAATACACCTGTTAATTTACAACAGATCTTAAAATACATTGTTTGGCATGTAGGAAAATCATTTTCAAGAAACTGACAAAAGGAATGAATATATAGTTAAATGATAAATGTGTCCTTTTTGTATATAGTACTAACATTTAAAATTATAGAATTCTGATTTATTGCATCACCATATTACATTAAATATCCTAATTCTCTTACTTTTAGATGATGTTAATAATAATAATTAAATTTATATAGCACTTTATATTTACTTTAAGTTGGGGGGGGTTGGTTTAGGTTTTTTTGTTTGTTTTTGTTTTTTACATTTCTTCAGATCAAACCCAGAGCTTTGTGCATGCTAGGCAAGCACTCTACCACTGAGCCATACCTTCAGTCCTATTTAACCTATTTCTTACTTAATGTTATTTAGTGTTTTATGGTTAACATGTAAATATCACTTTATAATACCAGATGTTCATATGTATTGGCACATTCCCATTAACTCATAGATATTATTTTTATAATCTCCATTTAAAGATGAATAAGGAAGCTCAAAGATATTGGTTTTGTTTTTATTTTAGATACAATTAATATAAATAATCAACTTAATTTTGGTCAGTGTTTGATAATGGAGTCTGAGAATGTTTAAAGCTGGACAGTATTTTAGCACTGATGTGATATTTGACCCCTTTTGACTACTTTGAAAAATAGTTTTGTGTTTTATTAAATGTCATCATAACCATTTAGGTACTTTAGAATTGTGTTAGTGCATGTTCTTAATTGATTTTTTTACTGAATATGCTAAAATTCTTTGCTCCAAGAGAAAAAGTTAATCTAAGATATAGCATTACTATTTGAAAGAAAGAAAGCATTTACAAATATGCAGATAATGAGTCAGAAAAATTGCTTATAACCCCAACCCAGAACTATCTTATTTAAAACCCCAAATACTGATGCAGAAGTCCACTCTGTGGTTTTTATTATTTAAACCAAAGTAAATAAATAAATAAAAAGAAAAGGAACTATTTTTATATTAATATTTATATCATAATTTATAATTTTAGCTTTCTTAATTCACCAATTACATATGTGCAGTGAACTAAAATATTATATTGTTCCAATTTTTTTAAAAAAAATCACATTTTATCATGATTCATAGTAATAATTTAAAAAATTGCTGACTTATTAATAATGAACTAAGGACTTGCTTTTTTCCTGAAATTCATTCTAGTTTACAATATAAATGTCTTCAAAAACACTTCAAACTTTTTTAGTGAACGATTATTTTTTTACAGTAGCTATAATACATGTTTCATTCCTGTGAGATGTTTGTACTGACAATCATAATAACTTTTACATGTTGTGTAAAACCTTACATTTACTTCAGAAATTTTGCTTAATATTATTTCTAAAGTCATGCTGTTTTTAAACAGAATAACTGTTTCACAGAATAACTTTCACAAGTTACAGCTGTGTTATCTGTGTCACCCTGATTTATATAAATGCTAGTCTTACAGGTGTTTTCTCTACAGTCTCTAAAAAGGAAGTACCTGTTATTTCACTAAAATGCTAGAGAAATGTGGATATGAAACATTTTACACTCTTTATTAAAAGCATTTAAGGAGTCATTGTATTTTTTGCATGGATTAAGACTACTCTGTTTTATTAATGATGTTAATTTCATAATAAGCAAACTTTAGTAAGATTTATTTACTTTAATATAGTTAACTTTCATCATCACTGTATACCTTTCTTGATAAAAACTATTTTGTTTTTTGTTTTGTAAACTTTAAAAACTAACTATATAAATCATTACCACTTCTTTTAACCCATCATATGTTCTGATTTGGCTAGTAAGCAAATATTTCACATCCAGTTTTTGCATAAGTAACCCAGAAAATCATGCTGTAGTTTCTGATTTGCATTTTCTATTGCAGGTCAACAAAAATCTCTCATTTACTTCACCACCACCAGCCTCCTCACAACAGTCTAAGTTAAAACAGTCAAACATGCTGTCTGCTCATGAGATTCTACATCAGTTTGGTTTCACTCAAACCGGTGAGCCCCTTTCTTACTTTGACTATTATTTTAAGTGTTCAGATGTTATTTTTAAAATGAATTTACATATTTCTCTTCCAGAAACAAAATAGCATTTTAATGGTCAGTTTCACAGTTGATGAATTCTATTCAGTCATCTTTTTTTCCTTGAAATCACAGAAATTATTTCAAAGTAAATTTAGATTTGCTAACTTGAACAGTAGCTATTCTGAACCTGTATTCTGTTAAACAGATAATAACTTAAAGGTGAAGAAATACGAGTTTTAAACATGTATAATTCTAAATTTAAGTCAGTGTCCCAGCTGTATAAAGAAACCATGGTTTACAACTAATTCTATTTTTCATCTTAATTAAAGTCAAGATAGAATGAATGCATTTTGGAAGAAATAGGGTGCAACCTGCAGAGAGATCACATCCCCTAAAAGTTGGCAAATTAATAAAATATGCAAAAAAGTTTGTTTCAGAAATCTACATGAATTACTGAGTTCATAATGAACTATTCAATTGTAAATTTTTAGGCTAATGTTCAAATTTAAATAAGGTTTTCAGAGGATATCAAAGAAAAACTTATAAGTGAGAAAAGTTTATTTTTGCATTGAAAAATTACTTTTTCTCTTTGTTAGCTATATATTTCTTTTTAATATTTATTTATTTATTTTTAGTCATACATAATACCTTTATTTTGTTTATTGATTTGTATGTGGTGCTGAGGATCAAACCCAGGGCCTTGCACATGCTAAGCAAGCACTCTACTGCTGAGCCACAACCCCAGCCCTGTTAGCTATATATTTCTAACAGTAATTTTCCTATTACTGAATTCTTTAAGAAATGTGAGATAACTGAAAATTATAAAACAATTACTTTTTAACAAAAAGATCAAAAAGAAATTTGAGTTTGAAAAGATCAGCATAATTTTCTTAGAAGTTCAGAGACACTGTCATTTTCAACCTTGAAAGTATTTTGGAATTTACATGTACAAATTATTTTAAGTTTGCTGTATAAGTTATATACTATAATGAAAAAATATTTGGATTCAGAAGGCTTACAGTAGTGCTGGTTGTCTTTTATAATATCTGTGAACCCAAGACTCTTCATTTGAAAACTGATAATGGTGTTCAGATGACATATCTGAAAACACTTATGTAAACATAAGGCACTATGTAAATATAAATGTTGACATTGTAAACATGGTGAATATGTGTAAGCTAGGTTTGAAAAAACTTTGACTTCTAAATTCAGATCACTATAGTAATTAACCATTATCTCAAACCTCAAAAATTTCAATTTATCTTGTTTCAGATATCTAACAGAAGTTAAAGCAATAGTGCTGATCATTGATATTTACATTGGCAGGTGCACCATATACTATATGCTCCTTTAGACTTAATCTTTGCACCCTAAATACATAGATGGTTTTCCTTTATAACTTGTCCTTTTAATGACTAGGAGGGAGCTTTCCATGTTTGTGCTTAGGTCAGAATTTCTGGGAACAAACTTTTCAGTCCACATTTCTGGATTAAAGGCTTAGAAGATAAATGTCAGTTGTTAAATAAAGATAAATGTTAACATATTGTTTAAAATTTATTTAAATAGTGTCTTCTGTCTTGTCAGCCAGCATTGTGTAGATAATGAATATAAAGTGCTTTTATTTTTTGTGAAGAGGAAGAGCAGAAGGATAGATAGGAAAGCCTTTGAAATGTTAAGAGGGATTATCACTAAAACAGATAAAGAATAGAGATGAAGAACAGAGGAACAGCTGGATATGATAAGGGCAAGCCTTGCAAACTTCACATACATAGAAGTGGCTCAATTTCCCTGTAGATCCCATGGCCGTGCAGGCCACAAGTGGGATATCTACATCCTGGATGTCTGTCCACATGTGCACTATCTCAGAGGTATTCTCATTTAGCCATGCAATGCATGGTTACATGGCCATACCAAAATCAGTTGCTAACCTCACTATAAGGCATATCCTTTCTAGAAAGTTTATTAAGATGGAAAAATGATAAAAGGAGAATATGTGGTCTATATGGAAAAATGATAAAAGCAGAATGATCGATTGCAAAATGGCCAAGTTCTCCATTTTATTCATTAAAAAGCCAGTCTCTGTGGAAAATATTCTGTGCAGGGAACTAGGTAGACTGGTTTCTAGACCTGGCCCTATTTCTAAATGACTGTAGAATCTTGAGCAGTATTTTACAGGTTTCAGTTTTCTTGTCCCCTACAAGTGAAGACTTTGGATTCGATTTTTTTCTTTAAAATTATGTGATTTTATTCAGTGTTCAAATAAGTTTTTAAATAAGTGTTCTTGATTTTACAAATCTATTAGAATCCAAAATACAGGACCACGGGCTGGAGATGTGGCTCAGCGGTAGCGCGCTCGCCTGGCATGCGTGCGGCCCGGGTTCGATCCTCAGCACCACATACCAACAAAAATGTTGTGTCCGCCGAGAACTAAAAAAAATAAATAAATATTAAAAATTCTCTCTTTCTCTAAAAAACAAAAACAAAAACAAAATACAGGACCACAAAACAAATAATATGGATATAGTGTTTTAAAATCTCAACTGAAAACCTATCTGAAATATATAGGTCATACAATGTTTGTCTTTGTAAAGTATCGGGAAAATCTGTTCACACAGAGCTAATATATATGATCCTGCTTACAATCATGTGAAGAGATTTATGAACAGGATTGGATCATTTTTATATATAAATTACATATAGGTGAGTTTACTTGCTGGATGTCTCAACTGCGATGTGGGCTTTTATGTTCAGCCAAACATATATTGACCTTATTAATTCAAGGTAAGGTCTAGGTAATGAGGACTGTTAGAAAACAGTCTTTCCTCGTTGGTTTATTTTCCTCAATTTCTAGAATACTGCCTTATTCATTATAAAATCATTTTAAGAATCTACTTTGTTTTATGTCCTCTGTCAAAGATAAGGAATAAATATTACAATCTCTGCATTCAAGAAGCTTTTGATTGGGTTGAGGAAAAAAAATGAGTAGGCAACAAACTAAGTCACTGTGATATAAACAATGAAATCACAGACCATCAGAGTATCACAGCAATAAAGAGAGAGAGAATAGTTAACAGATTTTTTCAAACTACATATCCAAATAGACCTCTTGATTCTCCATCCCCAAAACCCTGCCTTCTACCTCAACTTCCTCTGCTACACCTCAGGTCTTCGTAATCCCAGTGCTTCATACCACATTGACTCAATTGTTTAGGGAAACTTAGAGCCATAATTGAGTCTTTCTTTTCCCTCCACTTCCTACTTGTCTATGGAGTTCAGTTGTTTGATCTGTCCTACTGCAGTGATCTGTATCTTTTGCATTCACCCTAAATAAAATTTTTTGTTACCATACTTTAATGAATAGTGTGTGTGTGTGTGTGTGTGTGTGTGTGTGTGTGTGTTTTAATAACTTGACATGGCTAGGTAATGATTTGTTTAGCTGGAAATGGTGGAATGGATGCTTAGGGAAAACTGGGTCTGCAAAGGTAGACTGGGGCCAAATTGTGCTAAGCCTAGGAATTCACATTTTATTCTTCAACTAGAAGAGTTATCCAAGGTATGAATATGAAATATGATAAAATATGCTTTTAATTCATTGACATTTTAATTCTGTCAAGCCAGTACCACATACCAAAACTAGATAAGGACATGTCCAGGAAAGAAGACTATAGATTAATATTCCTGATGAACTTAGATACAAAAATACTTAGTATTAGCAAATCATGTTCAACAATATATTCAGATTATACACCATGACTGAGTTGGTTTTTTTCTAGAGATGCAAGACTGGGTTTCATATATGGAAATCAATAAATGTAATTCATCACATAAATAAAATGAAGGACAAAGATAACTTAGTCATCTCAATAGATGCAGAGAAGGCCTTTGACAAAATTCAGTATGAATTCATGATAAAAATACTAAAGAAACTAGGGATAGAAGAAATATACCTCAAAGTCATAAAGGTTATATGTGAAAAACCCAGAGCCAGCTTCATTGTAAATGGGAGGAAAACTGAAAGCATTTCCTTGAAAAATCTGTAATAAGACAGGATGTCCTCACACCACTTCTACTTAAGATAGTGCTAGAATTTATAGTTAGAGTAATTAGGCAAAGAGGGAAATAAAGGGGATTAAAAATAGGAAAAGTAGAAGTCAGATTATCACTGTTTGAAAATGGTATGAGCCTATACTTAAAACATCCAAAAAATTCCACCAAAACACTGCTAGAGCCAAGAAATAAATTCAGCAAAATAGCAGGTTACAAAATCAACATACAAAAATCAGTAGCTTTTAGGGCTGGGGATGTGGCTCAAGCGGTGGTGCACTTGCCTGGCATGCGTGAGGCCCGGGTTCGATCCTCAGCACCACATACAAAGATGTTGTGTCTGCCGAAAAACTAAAAAATAAATATTAAATTTCTCTCTCTCTCTCTCTCTCAAAAAAAAAAATCAATAGCTTTCCTATATACTAATAATGAATCTACTGAGAAAAAAATCAGGAAAGCAATTCCATTACAATAGCATTGAAAAATACAATAAAATACCTAGAAGTAAATCTAACTAACAAGGTGAAAGACCTCTACAATGAAAACTGTAGAATATTGAAGAAATTGAAGATGATTTCAGAAGATGGAAACACCTTCCATGTTCATGAATAGGCAAAACTGATATTGTTAAAATGGATACAAAAGCAATTTGCAGATTCCATGCAATTCCCATCAAATTACCAGTGATATTCTTTACAGACTAGGAAAAAAAACAGTCCTAAAATTTATTTGGAAGAATAAAAGACCCACAATAGCCAATGAAATTCTAAGCCCCCCCCCCAAACAAAAACAATGCTGGAAGCATCACAATATCTAACTTCAAATTATATTACAGAGCTATAATAAAAAAAAAACTGCATGGCATAATAACTGACATAAAAACCAATGGAACAGGGCTGGGGATGTGGCTCAAGCGGTAGCTCGCTCGCCTGGCATGCGTGCGCCCCGGGTTCCATCCTCAGCACCACTTATAAACAAAGATGTTGTCCGCCGAAAACTAAAAAAAAATAAATAAATATTTAAAAATTCTCTCTCTTTCCCTCAAAAAAAAAAAAAAAACAGAACAGAAGACACAGGACAAACCCACACATCTACAGTCTTCTGATTCCTTTTTTTAAAAAATATTTTTGTTTTAGTTGCCAATGGAGCTTTATTTATATGTGGTGCTAAGAATTGAACCCTGTGCCTCCCACATGCTACACAAGTGCTCTCCCACTGAGCCATGACCCCAACCCAGTCATCTGGTTCTTGACACAGGTGCCCAAAACATACTTTGGAGAAAATACAACCTTTTCAACAATAGTGCTGGGAAAACTGGTTATTCATATGTAGGAGAATAAAACTAGATCATTGTCTCTCACCACGGTGTACAAAAATCATCTCAAAATAGATCAAACACCTAGGAATTAGACCAGAGACTATACATCTCCTAGAAGAAAACATAGGATCAACACTTCAGCACATAGGCACAAGTTAATAAGACCTGTAAAGCTCAGGTAATAATGCCAAGAGTTAATGATTAGGATGGCATCAAATTAAAAAACTTCTACACAGCAAAGGAAACAATTAGTAATGTGAAAGAGAACTCACAGAATGGGGAAAAAAATTTTGCTACCTATTCTTCTAACAAAGGATTAATATCTAGAATATATAAAAAAACTCGAAAAAACTTTACACCAAAAAAATCAATAATAATAAATGGGAAAATGAATTAAACAGACACTTCTCAAATGAAGAAATGCATATAGCCAACAAGTGTATGAAAAAGTGTTCAACATAATTAGCAAGTAGGGAAATGCAAATCAAATCTACATTGAGATTTCATCTCATACCAATCAGAATGGCAGGCATTAAAAATACTTATAATGCTAGAGGTTGGGTATGGTTGTATGCCTGTAATCCCAGTGCCTCCTGAAGCTGAAGCAGGAGGATTGTGAGTTCAAAGCCAGCCTCAGCAACAGTAAGGTGCTAAGCAATTCAAAGAGATCCTGTCTCTAAATAAAATATAAAATAGGGCTGGGGATGTGGTTCAGTGGCCACACACCCCCACTAAATAAATAAATACATACATACATACATGCTGGAGAGGATGTGGAGAAAAATAACACTATTATGCTGTTGGTGGGATTATAAATTAATGCAGCCACTATGGAAATCAGTATGGAGACCACTCAAAAGACAAGGAATGGAACCACTGTGTGACCCAGCTATGCCACTCCTATCCCCCAAAATTAAAGTCATCATACTACAGTGATACATCCTTATCTGTGTTTATAACAGCACAATTCAGAGGAGTCAAACAATAGAACCAGTCTAGCTGTCCATCAGTGGATGATTAGATAAAGAAAGTGTGATATATATGTATATAATGGAGTTTATTCAGCCATAAAGGAAAATGAAATTACATCCTTTGTCAGGAAAATGGATGGAACTAGAGACCATTATGTTAAATGAATTAAGTTAAACTCAGAAGGTCAAGGGTCATATGTTTTCTCACATGCAAAAGCTAGAGAGGAAAAAGGGGAAAGAAAGGGTGGATCTCATGGAAATCAAAGGGAGATTTGTTATGTTGTGTGCATATAAGGACAAATTCATCATTATGTACAACATAATACACCAATAAATAATGTTGAAAACTTTTTTCAAAAATATACTTTAAAAACTATAGCTGGGACTGGGACTGGGGCTCAGCAGTAGAGCACTCGCCTAGCATGTGGGTTCAATCCTCAGTACCACATAAAAATAAACAAATAAAATAAAGATATTGTGTCCAACTACAACTAAAACAATAAATATTAAAAAAAACTATAGCTGGTATCTGGGTGAGACATGGTCTAGAAAATATATTAGGGTATTACTGTAAATTCTTAACAATAAGTCAGTTAATCCCTGTTAAAATTAAAACTATTTAACATCTTTCCTAAGTTTTTAAGAAGTCAATTTGTAATTTTAACATTTTGGGTTATAGTAAAGGCTACAGCCTATATAAATGCTTCACCATGAAGTGAACATGTTATAGACTTCATCTCAAAACTGTTCCATACTTGTTTGGTATAATTAAGAAAATGTATAAAACAATGACAGCAACTTACGTTTGCATAAACATTTATAAGATTTTTTTAATACATATGTTTGTTTTCTCCTCAACATAACTCTGAAAGGAGCAAGTGTGAAAAATATTGAGTGAAATCATCTTAAAAATTTTAAAGATCTTATTCAATTCATTTACAGTGGAAACTAAGAACTGTAGGGACTGACATATAACTATACTTCACATAATTAATGTCAGTCGCACCTAGCTCAATGCATCGTCTTCATTATACCAAATTGCCTGTTCTATAAAAGGACTTAAAAATGGGAGGTAAAGTGAATTCCCTGGTCAAGACCCTCAGAGAGGCTGTGCCTACAGCCACTCCTTTGTCCTTTGTCCTTTTAGTCTGCCACGTAGTCCCTCTGGCTTGGGTATTATATTTCTTTTTAGAGTTCTTTGAAAAGTAATAACCTGAACAATACTAACAACTATTTGGAAAAGGTGTGATTTTTGAAATTAAGCTGTCAAGAAGGACATCTTAATTTCTGAGGATTAATCAATTTGCATTTTATTTTACCTTTAGATATATTCTATTTGTCAGTTATTAAATTGTCTTTAATGCTTGGGTCAGTATAATTGGCATGTTTCGTATCTAGTTTCTCTTCAGAGAAACTTTATTCTGATTTGTCTGAATCCAGATCCCATTCAACCATCTCAAGAGTCCTGTAGAACTAAATTTTAGAACAGGCTATCAGGTGTGATGGTAAATGCCTCTAGTTCCAGCTACTTAAGAGACTGAGACAGAGGAATTACTTGAACCCACAAATTCAAGACTAATGTGGACAACATTGTGAGCTCTATTGCAAAAAGAAATAAAATAAAAATTAAAAATTAGTTTATTCAGTAATAAAATCTATCACTATTATGGGTGGATAAGAGAGAAAAATTAGCAGAAATGCTTATTACTGGTAATGGGGTATTTGTATCATCTTTGCTTAATTATATTTGAAGGACAGTGTATTTTGTTTTTATGTATTTCCAGCTTTTCACAACATTACTCTAAGTTAAATTTAATTCAGATTAAATGGATGTCAAGCGAAATAAAACAAGTCAATTTATTAATATGACTTGTATTCATGAAATCTTCATATCATCGTTTTTAATTATAAATTTGGTGTTTGGATTACATCTAAGCTGGAAATATGATGGCTCTTTATTTCAAAGGAAAAATATATTTGGGCAAAAAATTAGGAATTAGAATGATTCTCAGTAAACACAGCTGATGATAAAAGGAAGTTTCCATTTTAAGGAAGGTAAAATGAGCTCAAAGAACTTTTCATCACATCAGAATTGGCAGGTTTTTTTCTATTATTACTTAATGAATTTAACTGCTTTATTGAATTCTTTCTGGTTTCATACTTTCAAAATTCTAAGATCTCAATCCATTGATAAGATAGGTTAAAGTAACTAATTCATTGCCAAAAGATGATCAGTAGAATTAATGTATTTTCTATAGATAAGTGTTCTTAAGTATTCTTTTTTGTTGTTAAAAAAAATCAACATGTTTTTATTGGGCAGTTTTTAAGAGCAAGACTTTGTTTTCCAAAACGGTCACTTTTCTGAATTTGCTGTATATTATGAACTTGAATTGGATTTGGTCAGAAGAAAGTTGAGCCTTATCCCTAACTCTATTACCTGTTTTTTGAGGGTAGTTGACTTTCTCACATCAGATAAATGTCTCTGAATATTTTCTCCTGCATAGAATTGTTAGGATCACAAAAATATTTTTAATACTTTAAAACCCATAAAATGTTGTGAGAATAAATAATAGGCAGCTACTTGAGAGTTGAAATCATACAATTTGCATCATGACCCACAGAATGAAGGAAGTACATGATTTAATAAAATGAATTAAGTGATGATTATAGGAGGAAAATATGTGAGAGGGACAAATAATGGATATAGGATTTTTAGAAGCATGCCAAAAAGGCGTCAAGATTAAGTAATTTAAGAGGACAGTTTTCAAACAAGCATCTCAAACTCTATCCCTTAGAATTTTACACTTCTCTTTTGAAGCTTTAGCTTTCCACAGAAATACCACCCTTAACCCATTTTTTAAATGTGATAATGTTGAGAATTTCAGATAGTTAAAATAATAGGCCAAAATTTGTGTGAGAGTATGTGTTGGGTTGGGAACAATCCTTTCTTCCAAAGCTAAGAAACAACCAAAATAACAAAGAACTCCTTTAGCTAGCCTTGTTTTCCCTCAGGATTTGACTGCCTCTAAAAGCATGCAGCAAGAAGCATCAGAAAACTTTGAAGTATTTCATATAATGCCATTTTGCAATCTGTAATTTTTCCACTCAAGAAAATACTTTCTATAGTAGGGGAAAAAAAAGAATCAAAGTGGGAGGAAGGGTACTTATTTAATCAGAAATGTGTTGATAACATTTGTTCACTAATAGAAGCAGTGATATATAGAAGTAAACTTCAGATTAGGAATTGATGTCAGATTTCTAATTCTGCCTTTATTGCCCCGCCAGCCTCTCAATTTATTCAACTTCTAAATAGCTAATGATAGGCCAGACAGTATGCTGGTGCTGGTTGTTCAGAGTAAAAATTATAGACCCTGCTCTCAAGGGATCTGCAGTTTTTATTAGAAGAAGACAAGCAGACATTTAGAGTGCAATGTGGAGAGCCTAACTCAGGCTCAGGGGTCTGAGGAAGATAAAGAATTTAAAGACTCGGTGATTTATGAATTGAGTTTTAAGAAGAGGAGTCCCCATTAAAATGAGAGGGGCTCTAAGACTGAGGGGTGGGAACAACTTAACAAAGTTTTTCACATATAAAATGGAGGCTGTTATGCCCAAATTTGACTGCTTTTTAAAAAGGCTAACAAGCAGTGTGAAATCACTTTTTAAATGATTAAGCAACTAAATGTAGGTTGTTACTCTTTATCTTTTATTTCTGTAGCATGAATTAAGTAATAGTAGCTTAATTTTAAAAAAAAAAGGATGGTGATAAATATGAAGACAGGATGAAAATGTACATATGTCACATAGCTGGTCAGACTAACTGAATTAATCCTATTGTCCATCTCATCTCCCAAAGACCAGGAATTACATCCAAAGCTGATGTTGCTGCCATTTTATGTATTTTCTCTAACTACCTATCAACACAACAGTCCTAGAAATGGGACTAATTTCATATTTGGATTTTTCTGGTTACTGGCTAAATCTTCATTGTTTGGAATTTTCCTATAACATGTGACTATTTTATGCTCCCTTTCTACAAAGATTAAGACTTCATTTGCTAGAATTTGTTGTTGTTGTTGTCATACTTGGAATGTGAAATTGATGTTGTATCAGTACATTAAAGATACAAGGTACCATTTTAGTAACCAGTATACTGTTATACTAATTCTGCAGTGATCCAAGTTAATCTGCTAGTTAAATATTAAAATTTATCCTCCACTTACAATACAAGTCCCTATATTTTTTAACAAGGTTATCTAAATTAGTCAGGTGTTTTTATATGTTGATAATTTAAAATATATTCTACATACAAATAATTTCTTAATGTGTCAACTAATGAATATTAATGAATTTGATGGTTCTTCATGCACAGGGATATGTACTTAGTATTAATGTATTAATTATAAGGCATGTTAAATTTCTTTATATATCTTCTGAGGGGAGAATATGAGGGCAAACTTTTCTCCCTGTTGATATCAGCAGACTCAAATGAGATTGAATCTGCCCACTGTTTTTTAGCCATTTGTTTTGTAGGAAGCTGTTTTCTGTGTCTATATGGCACCATATGGTTCCAGCCTTACAACTTTTACCCTTACCTCCATCTGTTTAAAATAGAAAAGGTACTTTAAATTTCAGCCTCATTTCTTTTGTGTGTTTGTATGTTTGTTTTAAGAACCTTTTAAATTTAGTTGTCAGAATATACCATAGCATTTGCCCAGTGGTATATTAAAAACCAATGAGAAATAAAAAGCAACCAAGTTGTTCGCATAAACTGTAGGAAATTCTCAAAATGAGATCTTATTGATTTAATGACTGTGCAAGCTACATAATTTAATCCTAACATGGCCAAAATATGACCTAAATCATTGAAATTCATATCGATATTCTGGTATTTACCTTTTCCAAAGCTTTTTAGTTAATGTATTAATAACTTTTAGTTTGTCTTTGTATTTTGAAGACTTATAAAGGTATTTGCCTATACTTTTTTAAAAAAAAGCAAATGTAAAGAGGTTGAGTTTAGGCAAAATTGAACAGAGCTATTATAATGTATAAAACTCTGAAATATAAAACTTAATCTCAAAGAATATGCAACCTCAAACTTGTATAGCAAATAATATAAACTAATCACTTTTTGTTGTGTATGTGACAGAAATCTAATAGCTGTCATGAGTGAACTTGAGTTTCCTGAAAGAAACCTCTATATTTTACTCTTCAGTCTCATTTCTGGGAATAACATTACCACTTTTTTTTTTTTCTAGTATTGGGGCTTGAACCCAGGGTTCCTTTATCACTGAGCTGCATTCCCAGAACTTTTTACTTTTTATTTTAAGACAGTCTCACTAAGTTGCTTTGGGTTTTGCTAAATTGCCGAGGCTGCCCTTGAGACTGGCCTTGAACTTACAATACTCTTGCCTCGGCCTCCTGAGTTTCTCTTCATTGCAGGCATGCACCACCAGTACCTGACACATTACCACTCTTTTGGGTAGAAACTTTGGTTTCATCGTTACCTCCTTCTCTCTTCCTTTTTTAACTAGTCTTTCTCAGACTGCTCTCATTTCTTTATTCTAAATCTCTCTTAATGTCCCTTTTGTGTTTATAGTCTCTTTCATTTCTTCCTTGTTCCCTTTTTTCTAGTATTGATGTTTTGTGGATATCATATCTTCTTAACTCTTTGAAAGTTATGTTCCCTGAATTGATGTTTCCTCTGTGTATGGTTTTTGCCCATCAGTTTTTCTTTTATTCTTATGGTTTTTCCTTATATATCTAGTGAGTGTTGTTGTTGCCTGTTTTTAAAGATGAAGGACTGGGTGCAAATACAGTGTTCTTCTGTTGTGTGACTAGCTCCATGATCTCACTATTTTGTTCACTCAAGCGGAATGTCTTAGAACTTTGTTCCATGTGACTAGGACATAACTGGCTACTTGTATTTCCATTCAGGCAAGATGAATGGATCCACCTGTCAGGCTGTCGGGATAATTGCCAGATGAGAAAAACTGGGACAGCATATCTACTCGAGACACTTTCACTCTTCCCAAATGATTTGTTATTTATAGAAACATTTCCAATGATTTTTGTTTTCTTTTGACCTGAGGATCATGCTGGGCAGACGCCATTTTTGTTGGGTTTTCAGTCTGTTTAATCACTTTCCTCTTTTATAAATTTGTTGAAATCTCTAATCTGTTCTTCTCAAGCTTGGTGACCTTTGCATTGCTAATTCCAATGGGCAGTTCTTCATCCTTATCTTACTTGACCTATCAGCAGCATTTGACACATTTGGTCACTTCGTAATGCATGGTTTCTGGGATACCACATTCTCTTGGTTTTCTTCTTATCTCATTAGTCACTTCTTTTTATTCTCTTTTGCTGATTCTTCGTCTGTTCTGACATGTATTTCTAGATTGTTCCTCTACAGTTTGACTGTTTTATTCCCTGCATATGCTCATATCCTTGGGGATTGCATGATTTTAAATAAAACTCATATTCTAGTGATTGTCAAATGTTTTATATTAAGCTTAGATCTCTTTTCTGAACTCTAGATGTGTATAGTATATTACAGAAGTCTCTAGCTTCATGTGATTGTTGAGTACATGATATGTAGTAAGTATGACTTAGAAACCAAATTTTTAATTTAGCTTAATTTAGTTTAATTTTAATTTGAAAACTAAATGTGGCCAGTAGGTACATCTTGGGAAAGTACAGAGCAGTAAATCCACTTCTGTGTAAGTCTTCATCATCTTCCCCCTAGACCAATTGTTACACTATAAAGAATTAGCAGTTGATTTAACTGACTATCAGGAAACCTTTAATAATAAAAACTTCCTTGAATGTAATGTTGAAGATTTCATGGTATTTCATCATCATGATTCTGAAGATGCTATTAAAAGCAGTATCAATTGATTCATGTTGGCACTTTAGAAATTTTAAGTCAACACATGAGATTCTGGTAGCACTCAGCAAAGAAATCAGAATACCTGAATTTAGATTTGTATTCTCTTACTTTTTCTATGATGTGAGTAAGTTATTTCATCTTAATGATTTGTCATTTAAAAGGATAGAAAAAATATTTATATGAGTAAAAAATTTTAAATACCCAAATACATTTGACTTCAAGTACATTAGGAGTTAATAAAATTTTATATCTTTATGGCTGTATTCAGAACTACTTTAATCACTGAACCTTTTTATTAAATTTATCTAACATCCTACTACATGTTGGAAAGTGAAAACACTGTGTTCTTAAAATTAAACCTAGTGAATGATTTACATTAAAATCCATATTTCTCCACTATATATGTTATTTCAAAATATAACTTTTAGGAATACTGAGTAAAACATTTCCATGACAAAAGGTGGTTTTTATTATATAATTTTGCAATAGATTACTGAAGGTTTTGACTACTTTATCAGAACATAATTATACCATGATGAAAGCAGTGAATATTTTTTAATTTACTATTGTGCCTCTAGGGTAAAATGCCAGTAATCAATTTTTTCAAAGGTAAGAACAAAAGGAAGAATTGAATTCTCATTTGGCTATATAAGGTGAGGGAAAGCTGGGTTTGGTGGTGCATGCCTGTAATCCCAGTGACACAGGAGGCTGAAACAGGAGGATTGTAAGTTCAAAGCCTGCCTCAGCAATTTAGCCAGGCTCTAGACACTTTAGTGAGACCCTGTCTCACAATAAAATATAAAAAAAAGGGGGGGGGGGTGCTGGGGACATGGCTCGGTGGTTAAATGGCCCTGGTACCAAAAAGTTTGGTGAGAGAATTGGTTATAAAATGAATAAGTTATTTTGACCAGGCATAACTTAATTGTATTTTTATACTTTGAGGATAAGACTGCATTTAATATAGTTTATTTTATCAACTCAAACTGAAATTGACAGTTTTCAACTTTTAAGATAATTAAGCACACAAAGTAATATTATTGTGGAGTATATTTACTAGTACATAAATTTTAATGTAGATTTTTGTGTTACTCTTTTTTCTGATAATAAACTTAATACCTACTTTTGAAGAAAATGAGTAAACTTTTAAGCCATTCCTCAAATACTAGATTTTATTAGTATTTTTTAAATATTATAAAAAGTGAATGTATCTATATATATGCAGTATGTTTACCACATCGCTAATAAATGTATTCCAATGCAACTTCAAAGGAAAAGGTCAAGTTTTTACTCCATATTAATCAGTTTTACTTGTTCCTTCCATTGATATATCATTAACATTTTCATATTTCATATCAATGTCCATTTCAGCCATTCTGTGATGCTACAAAAGATAGTAGATTTTTTTAAAAAATTAATATCTTTATTTACTAATTTTGCCTAGAGTGGGTATTACCTAGAACAAGCAAGCAGTCTTTATACTCCACCTCACCCCAGCCAGGGAAAAGAAAATAAAAATCATTTATATTATAAAAACAATAATTTTTATTTTTTTTCTAAATCCCGATGTCTCAAAGTAACTTTATAAAAAATTAGATCTGTGCCAAGAAGTACCTTAGTATTTAATCATTTTCATTTGTGTCCACTGAGAGATCAGAAAAAGACCCTGGAAATTCAGAGAAAAAGACTTACTCTTCTCACTTACTCTTACTTGGTTAAGTTATAAGCTACTAAGACTACACTCAGAATAGCCCTAATGTTTCCCTTAGAGAAGTGAAGTGCAGGCTTTTGCATTTTGTGGTTTTAGTCAGTTGGGTCTGGATTGTGAACAGTATATGATATCATAGAATTTACTGGTAATGTTTTCTGGAAATGAATATCCATCACTTATTGAAATAGTCAACTAACAGTAGAAATTAGGTTTAGGAACCAGACCTTCTGGTAATGATAGAGACCTCTAGATAATGTTGATTTGTATTTTCCAGAATTTTAAATGCATATTTTCAGGAACCTTTTTCCTTGAATGAAAAGTGAATGAAAATGTAAAGAATCACTCTTCGTGGTGTTCTTAGTCAGCAACTTGCTAACTAGTCTGAGAGCAAAGTTGATGAGAAAGACAGAAACTGACAAATGACTAAGTGGAGTGACTGGTCATTTTTTTTTTAAATAATATGAGAGGTTTTCTATTTTAAATGTTGAATAAGAGTGAAACATTGTCCTAATTTCAGTATATTTTTTTTCTCAACTTTCCCCTCTGAAAAATATCCACTATAATTTTGTAAGGAGTCAAAATTGAGAAATTTTTTTTTTTTACTAACTTGCATCCTTTTTTTAAAACAGGACCAGAAATAATGTATTTAATAGAAATACTCACATGTAAGCTGTTACTCAGCTTAAAAACTGAACACTTTCTTATACTTTCAAAAAATTAATTCATGCAGTTCATCAAGCACTGTTTATAGAAAACCTAGTCTGTGACAAGAACTCAGCCAAGTTCTGAACAAAAATGGGGCATGAAATCCTTTACATTTTTTGGTTGTTAAATTTGAGAAAGTAAGAGAATACAGAGGTTTTTTTGTTGTTGTTGTTGTTGTTTTGGCCAGCTCAGAATCAGCAAAGTTTGTTTGTTTTGTTTTCCTCTTCCTTTTAGTAGTGACCTCATGAAGTTGTATCATGTCAGTCTTTTTGATCTGTATTTTAAATGAAGATTAGAAAGGAGTAGAAAGGAATAGGTTTTAAACATCATCGTTTGAAAGTTGTAAATTCACAGCATAATGGACAAATTAATATAATTCTTATTCACTGAACTTTTACAGAAAAAAAAGTTAATAGCATAATAAGCATATTGTTAAAATTTGACTTCCCTTTATTTTAAGTTAGGGGAAATTTCCTTCAAATCACGATGCTTATGCTTGAAGTTTAAATGTACAATTTCTCCCAGAACTTTATCTGTAATAAATGGGTCTGATAAAATGTTTTCTCACCTTCTACTTTCTCAATACCTTACCAGTGTAATAAACAGCTTTTTTCATCATTAAGCCCTTTCTTGTTTTAACTTTGTTCTTGTTTTGTTTTATTTTTTAAATATGAAGAATACTTGGGGGGCTGGGGATGTGGCTCAAGCGGTAGCGCGCTCGCCTGGCATGCGTGCGGCCCGGGTTCGATCCTCAGCACCACATACCAACAAAGATGTTGTGTCCGCCGAGAACTAAGAAAAAATAAATAAATATTAAAAAATTCTCTCTCTCTCTGTCCCCCTCTCTCTCTCACTCTCTCTTAAAAAAAAAATGTCTAATAGAGCAAATCTGCTTTTAAAAAAAGAAAAAAAGAAAAAGAATACTTGGTTCTTCCATTCAGGTTCTGGATGTGCAAGATCATTCATATATTTAGTAAGTATAATAAACAAATAAAGACAAATAGAACAAATAACAAGAAAGGGAAGGAAAGTGTTAGCTTTCCATTACTGATACAAAATAGCTAAAATAATCATTTTATATAAAAGAAAGATTTACTTTGGCACTCAGTCTCAGAAGGCCTGTGTCAATTGTATTAATCAGCCTTTCATCAGTGTGATTAAAATACCTGAGGAAAACAACTTAGAAGTGGAGAAATTTATTTTGACTCACAGTTTCAGAGGATTCAGTCCATGGTTGTCTGGCTCCATTGCAAAGTGTGGCAAAGGAAAACTACTCATTTCATGGCAGCCATGAAACAGAAAGAGAGCAGGGAGGAAGTCAGGGTTAGATAACCCTTCTAGGATGTGCCACTAGTGGCCTACTTCCTCCATCTTGGTCCTCTTCCCAATTGTCATTTGTTTTATTAATCCATCAAGTGGATTAATCCATTGATGAGTCTAGAGCCCTATCATCAAATCATTTCCTAAAGACCTCACTTCAGGCATTGCTTCACTGAGGACCAAGCTTCAACTCATGAACTTTTTGAGGAACATTCCAGATACAAATTATAACAGCAAGGCAGCACATGATGGCAGGAAGCATGTGTTAGAACAAAAGCTTCTCAGCTAATGGTACCTGGGAAGCAAACAAGAAAGAAGGAGCTGGAGCCCCAGTATCCCCTTCAAAAGCATGTCCCCAGTCATGTGACTTTCTTCTACAGAGCCCATCTTCTAAAGGTTTCACCTCCCAGTAATGCCTTGAACTGGGGACCATTTCTCACCACATGACTTTTGGGTCACACTTAAGATCCAAACCATTACAGGGAGGCAAAGAGTCATCTGGGAACTGGGATTACGTTGCTGTTTAAATAGGGTAGTCAAGGAATATTTCACAAAGAAGCTGGCACTTGAGCAGAATTTTACAGAATAAAAAAAGAGAGCACCTGTGTTATCTGGTAGAGTATCATATACTATCAAGATCCTAGGCAGAAATGCACTTCTAATGTTTTTAACATCGAAGGTCAGTATAGCCAGAGTGGAGGGAATGAGGAGGAAGCAGAAGACAGTAAGGCTAGAGAGATCAAGGCACCACATTGTACAGAACTTTGTAGAAATTAACTGGTAGAAACTCAGCTCTATCTCCAGCACTGGAAGTTCTCACTGAAGGACTGTTTTCAAAAGGGGATGTGGATAGAATTGTGTAGTTTGATATTTGCTACAGTAGAAAAGAATAAAGTAAGCTATGGGCAGTGGCACATGCCTGTAATCTGAGTGATTCAAGAGGCTGAGGCAGGAGGATTGCAAGTTCAAAGCCAGCCTTTGCAACTTGGCAAGACTCTGTCTCAAAATAAAATATATTATTTAAAAAATGGATTGAGGATGTAGTTCAGTGGCTAAAGCAACCCTGTGTTCAGAGCCAGTGCCAATTAAAAAAATGAATAAAGTATACTGGAGAGTGTTTATGATTTAGTGACAAATCCTGAAGTAAAGGGGAAAGTTGGTCTCATAGACAAAGAAATGTTGAATTATTATAAGATGAAAAGATTGATAATTATAAAAAAAAAGTGTTAGAGGCATTCCACACAGGAAGTCCAGTCAAAGGATGATTTTAATAATTAAGGTGGGAGAAAAGAACTGAATAAGAAAGTGAAGAATTAAATCATTAACTTGGAAATCTGGAATATGAGTGGTAAGGGATAAAGGAGTAGAATCTGAGAGTAGTTGAGCTTTCTAATATAGGCAAATGAACAGTGGCAACTATAAATGGAAATAGAGAAATTAGGAATATTGGCAGAAAGAATGAATTTGAAATTTCTGGAAGACTTCTAAACAGGATATTTAATAGCTTGCTCATTCATTTGAACTTGATTTATTAAACCATACTATAAGTCAAGCCCTGTGCTACGAACTATAATGTATATTTTGAAGTATACGCTTGAAGCATAAGTATAAATTAAGGAGTCGTTGATATACATATGGTATTTGAACACACAGGTGTTAATGAGAAGCTGGAAGAAGTTATTGAAAAAAAAGAGATGAACAACTAGTAGGGATGACTATTGAGGAATAGCTTGGATATTTGTTACCCAAAAAGATGGTAGAGAAAAAAGCTGAGGAAACAGGAAAATACAGGAAGCTTCTGATATTGGTGTACATCATTGTTTTCACTTCTTTACTGCAATAACAAATCTAAATAAAAAGGGAATGCCTAGTTATAATTTTGTGCTCTTTCATCCTTTTTGTACTTGTGATTTTCAAGTTAAAATAACATTAAGGTTAAAGACAGTGAGTTATATTTTAATGATTACACACAATGGAGTGAAGTTTATTGGCCTTTCCGATATTAAAAATGGATGGCATATTTTATTAAAACATCTAACTTTCCTCAGACTAGATATCTAGAGCCTGTCTCAACGGATGTAGTTTGAACAGACTTCAATCTCCCAGTAGAGTTTAATGAGGAAATTTAGTCAAATACTTAAAATTGTATACAGTTTTTGGTTTTAAAATAGAAATGGGTACAGTAGATATTTGATTATTGGTTTAAAAAGTTGAAGATGTGCTACCTTTCTGTGTTTGTTGGATCAGTGTATTTTATTTTTGATTAATATTTGAGATTAAATAGTACAAATCATTGAAGATCAGCATATCCCTGGAGATATTCTCAGAAGGAAGATCTAGGATATTTATAAATTTATTGGGATACTACTAAATTGTCCTTTCAAACATATTTTTTACTAATTATAAAGGAACAAAAACTAGTAAGAGAATTACAGATAACTCATATACCTAATTTGGCACAGTAATTTTTCCAGAAAATTAATATTTTTTTCAATAAATAAGTTTCTTATCATTAAACATGTAAAATATAAATATAATAATCGCTTATTCATGTATTAATTTTTTAGCTCTCCCTTATTTTTAGGAAAGTGGCTTATAAATTCAATATTAAGGAAGAAGTGTTTTGTTTGTTTGCAAATAATGCTGAGAAATTTCCTCGGGGAAAAAAGTCTGCTTTGCCTATATGTAGGATCATGCAGTGTTCAGAAATCACTGAAAACTTGAAAATTTGCCTACTATATGATCACTATATGTCTATTTAGGGTCTATAATATTTTTCCTACAACTTTGAAATGTTTGAAATGTTTTTAAACCACAAATTGAAAACATAAAATATGCTTCTAAATTTACCACATTTGTTTTTCTTTCTGAAAACCTTATCATACACCTGGTAAAACAATCACAGTACCCATTATCATACCTCAAAAATTAATGATAATTCTGAATAATCACCTAATCAATAATTCATATTCAGATTTCCCTAATTTTGTAAAACATGTCTTAAGCAAATTTTTGTGTACTTATTTTATCCAAGATCCAGTTTACATTTACATTGATTGGTATGTCATTTTGGTCTTATTTAATTTCAATTAATCTAAAATCTTTTTCATGATATTGATTTTTAAAAGAATCTGACACTGGGCTAATTCTCTTACAAAATGTTCCATGTTTGAATTTTTCTATTGTATCATAAGCAGGCTAAACACTGTGAGTGATACATTATTTTTCACATCATATCAGGTGGCATGTAATGTCAGGTATTTCCACTATTGGTATTGCCAAGTTCAGTCTTTGATTAAGATGGTAAAAATAAAATGTTCCCTTTGCAATTGCTCAGTAGCATGGGATAATGTCTTGAGACCATGTGAACATGTGACTACTCTGTACCTTATCCTTGGCTTAGTGGTTTCAGCATCCATTGGGGATCCTTGCAGGAGTTAGTTATCACAGTGGGGAAGGATACAAAATGATAGTTTTCTAATGCTGGCCTTCTTCCATTTTATTAGCTGGCAGTCTTCAAACAAGCAGAGTGATTGCTTTTTATTTTTTTTTCCCATCTCTCTTTTATTGGTCTTTTTCTTTAATATACTTTTTATACTTCTTTAGTAACATTTTCATTTTTTCATCAGTTCTTGGCCTCGAACCCAGCCTTGTGCTTGCTAAGAAAGAACTTCACTGAGTTATATTCTCAGTCATTTTTATTTAGAGACAAGGTCTTGCTGAAGTCACTCAGGCTGGCCTCAAAATTGTGATCCTCCTGCCTCAGCCTCCCAAATTGCTGGATTATAGGCATGTGCCACTACACTTAGCTACAAAAGTAGTCTTGAATAAATGGAAAGACATCCTTCTCCTGTGACAAGTGAGTGTAACATCATAGGGTCATTTCTTCCCCAAGATAATATGTGAATTTATTGTGATTCCAATTTTAAAACAATTTTTTTTCATCAACATGAGACAGGTTGATCCTAAAATTCATATAGAAGAGCATGCAAGAATACCTAGAAAATGTTGAGAGGGGGAGAAGGGAGAAAAACCGGTGGAATAAATACAACATAATGTCAACACATATTTTTAAAAACTTCTGAAATTAAAACAATGCAATATTGACAAATAAGTAAATGTATTAATTATTGGAAGAGAGAAAAATATTTGGAAAAAGACACACATTTTGGTGTATGAAAAAGAAGAGTTTTAAACCATGGTATTAGGACAACTAGGCAGTCATTTTTTTTTTAGAGAATTTTTTAATATTTATTTTTTAGTTTTTGGTGGACACAACATATTTTATTTTATTTTGTGTGGTGCCGAGGATCGAACCCAGAGCCCCGTGCATGCCAGGCGAGCGCGCTACCATTTGAGCCACATCCCCAGCCCTAGATAGTCATTTTTAAAAATAGTAGTATCCATTCTTAATAACAAACCAGAATAACAAAACTTTAATAGGTCAGAAATATAAATATTAAAAAAGGCTTTTGCACAATACAGTCAAAAGCCAAATGACAACACGCAAGAAAATATTTGCAGCCTTTATTATTGATAGATGAAAAGTCTCCCTGTTATATAAGCCAGAGCATATAAATATAAAGGTAATTTTAAATATGAACAGGAAATATCAACATAGGCTCAATGACTTTTTTAAAACTTGATTTCCTAGATTTGTTCTGTGAAAAGTTGAACAAAAGAGTAATAACTCTCAAAGCCCCTGAGTGCACCGAGTCCCAGATTGTAGTTTTTACTTTGATTATGTTAATAGTACCAAAGCTCTTTGAAGAAATGACAGTTCCAGTTCTACTGTGGGGACATCACAGGGTGAACTTGGGACATCATAAGTAAGGAAGTGCTCAAAAGCTAAGGGGTTCATATCAAAGGACATAAGAATAGGCATAAAGCAGCTCTCCTGGTCAAATTAGGGGACAGTTAGAGCAACAAAAGAAAATGGTTAGTAGCCAGGTGCAGTGGCAGATGCCTGCACACCCAGATACTTGGGAGGCTGAGGCAGGAGAATCACAAGTTCAAGACCAGTCTGGACAACTTAGTAAGATCCTATCAGAATAAAATTTAAAAGAGCTTAGGATATAGCTCAGTGTTTGCACAAGACCCCGGGTCCAACCCAAGTACCATAAAAAAGGAGGGGGGACTGCTTTGTGAATTTCAGAAGTAGTTTAATGTTTCTTTATTCTAATTGGTACATTGCTTACGTGTATCACAATTTTTATCTTTAAAATTGCTCATGTAAATGGAGTATACTCAGGCTATGGATGTGGTTCAGTGGTAAAGTGCTTGCTTAACATGCACAAGTTCAATCCCTGGCACCTCAAAATGAATAAATAGAGTACTCTCTTTCATATCTTCTAACTTGGTTGAATATGTAAAGTGTATTGAATTTTATATATTTTATGCTTTTTTATTTTTATCATTATTGATTGTGTTAGTTTAGCCTTGATTCTTTTGGACTTTCCAGATAGAAAATTATATTATTTCAAAAGCAGTTTTAGTTTTCCTTTTTTTAGTGGGGTGGGTATCAGGCATTGAACCCAGGGACACTTAACCACTGAACCACATACTCACCCCTTATATATTTTGAGACAGGGTCTCACTAAGTTGCTTAGGGCCTCGCTAAATTGCTGAGGCTGGCTTTGAAATCACAATCAGCCTTCAGAGCTGCTGGGATTACAGGCATGTTCACCTATCTTTTTCCTAGTTCTGAGGGCTTATAATCTTAATGTAGCCAACTTTATATTAAACTTAACAAAAAAGATCCCTTCCTTCTAAAAAATATATTCTACCAGAATATAATAAATTTTATTTTTGCATAGCCATGGGTAATCAAAGGATAATTCTCTCTGTGAGTCCTACAAAAAGATTTATGGAGATTTCCAACACTAAGTATGCATAGGTATAGTGTTGCCTGGAACCAATAGATCATAAGAAGATATGGTTAAGGAAGTAGGGAGCTTCTCCAGGTCCTCACACAATGCCCTGTGCTTGGTGGGCAGCACATGGCTATTTTGCGATGTTATATAAAGTTGATGCATATATGTTTTGACTTCAGAACAAGGCATTCTTTCCTGTTTTCATTTTTATGTAAGTCTATGTTTTTTCTCTCGCTCTTTGATCATAATCTTGAGTTGAAGATTAATAGAGTTTAGGGTAACTAAAAAATACTTAATTCTCTGTTCAAAATAGTTATACAGTGGGATAAAAAGTCATGATCTGATTTTTCTACAAAGCAAAATACTGAAAGTAACTCTTAAGAAGCATAAAATTTCTTCCATTCTCTGGAGTATGTTACTATCTGGAAAATTAGAATAAGTTTGTAATAATACCTTGTATTTTGTTGTGAGTTTATTACTAAAAGAAGAAGTAAATTAAAGCCTCTGAAAACAACCCCAGAGGACTGAGGATGTAGCTCAGTAGTAGATGCTTTTACATAGCTTGCAAATGGTCCTGGTTTTCATCCCCAGTATCAAAAAAAAAAAAAAAAAGAAAAAAAAATTCCAGCACACCCTCAAGCATTCTGATGACTAAATGACTACTGCTCACAGTTAATGCTGTATTATAGCTTATGAATCTAGTGGATATGGCTTAGGAGGGAACACATTCATTCAGTTAATAATTGAGTCAACTCTTAAGGACCTTCTGTGTTTTGGTCATTTGGGTTAGGTACTATGGATATAAAGATGAATAAAATCAAGTCCCAACCACAGGGGCCAAACACACACATAAATAGGTCTGAAGGGTATGTAGTTTAGAAGCATGAGTTTCAGTAATGGTACTGCTGCTCGTTAGTTGTGTGATCTTGGAAATGTTAGCTACCTTCTGATTTACTTTCTGAAAGCCACTATTTTCTTTCCTTAACATGGGGTCCTCTTTGTTGTTTGTTTAATTACCTATTTTAAAATTCTTAATTCTTGCTTTTTGTCTGCTTCATTTTAGTTTAAGAGATACTCTGTTTCTCACATTGACATCAGTGGTACTACCAGTTCTCATTGATGTGGTCTTTTTCAGGATACTGAAATCCATTAAAGAGAGTTGTTCATTTTCTTTGCCTCCTCATGTTTTGTGTTGCCAACTGTACTGATGGAGATCTGAGCTGTTGCTACAGACAACCTGTCCAACTTATACCTCTGTCCTAGAATAGATACTTTATAAATGTATTTATTACTGTTAGAATCAGGAAGGTAACCAGTAGCAGAATTAAAACATTGGTAAAAATTAAAAACAAAGTCAAGATCAGTAGACAAAGAAAAACAAAAGAATGAAGTAAAACAACAATGTAACTAAATAGAAGCAGAGTTTAGCTTCCAGTTAGTATATACAAGATTGGTAATTTTGATCACTCTGACTATAACATTGAGAAAACCTAACATAGACAGAAAGTCATAAAAGATGTGGAAACAAATAAGTCTAAATAAAATAAATTGCAAAGAGATTGAGCCCTTCCCATAAAGGAGTAAAGGCCAACTGTCACTTATTAATATATTGGAGCATTTATGGAGGTAGAAGCACAAGAGAACAGAAGAGCAAGCCTCCAGGATAGGAAGAAATGAGCTGAGGACCATGTGGGCCACCATGATAGACTGGAATCTGAAAGATCCCAAATGTGAATCAGTCTTATTCACTCATCATTTCTCCCCTAGAGGATTTTTTGTGACATAAGCAATAACTCCAGAAACTGGGAGAAAGGCAGAGTTCTCATAATCTCTAGGAGTTTAAATCCCAAAGTGTTCCTATACGGAGGACCTTAACTTACTTTTGGAATACCTAATATAATAGGTTAGCTATAGCAATAACTGCCTGCCCCAACCCAAGCCAACTCCTGATTTGAATAAAGAGATCTTTGTTCTTAAAGATTTTCTTAAAAAGGAAATGATGACCCCTTTCTGAGGAGAGATATTTTTTATTTCATTCTCTACTGATTATATGTCCAAGAGTTCTAACCTGTAATCAGAATTTATAAGGCATGTGAATAAAGCAGAAATTAGTGCCCATAATCAAGAGAAAGTACAATCAATAAAAAGAATCCCAGGGATGATGGAAATGTTGGAATTAACAGATAAAACTTTTGAAATAATTGATGCATACGTTGAATACTTTATGAGAAAACATAATCAAAATGAATGACAAGATAGAGAATTTCAGCAAAGAAATGGAAATTCCCAAAAAAAGAATCTAGTGGAAATTCTAAACCTGAAAAGTGTGTTAGATAACATGACAATTTATTAGATGGGCTGTTAGCATATAGGGCTCATTGAAAGAAAGGATCACTGAATTCTGGAATAAGACAATTGAAATCATGAAAATTATCCAAATTGAAACACAGTGGGGGAACAAAGCCCTTGGAGGAAGAAAGAGTATGAGATCTATGTGTTAATGTAAAATGGACTAAATATGTATAATTGGAATTCAGAAGGACTGTAGAGGAAATGAGTTTAAAAACTATTTGAAGGGCTGGGGATGTGGCTCAAGCGGTAGCGCGCTCGCCTGGCATGCGTGCGGCCCGGGTTCGATCCTCAGCACCACATACCAACAAAGATGTTGTGTCCGCCAATAACTAATAAATAAATAAATATTTAAAAAAAAAAAACTATTTGAAGAAATAATGGGCTAGGAATTTTCTTACTCTTGTTAACAAAGATTTTTAACCTCTAGACATTAAAATCTAAGCAAACCTCAAGAAGGAGACACATATACACACACATACATACTACATACATACATGTAAAACCACATCTAGGCACATCTTAATTAAAATGAAGAAATTGAAACATAAAGAGAAAATTGCAAAAGCAGTCAGAGGGAAAAGAATGAACACTGAGGGAAATAACAGTAAGAATCATGCCTGCCTTCTCATAAGAAAAAAATGGAATTAAATCACTTTCTGAAAGAAAATGGCCATCAACCTAGATTTCTTTACTCATCAAGAACATGCTTCGTAAGTGAATAACCACTAAAGACCTCTCAGGAAAAAAGCAGTCACCAGATTTTCACTGTAAGAGATTGAACCAGGGGTTCATCCGCCTGGAGCAAAATCATTTCATTTGAAAGCCTGGACCTGCAGGAAAGGATGAAAACACTAGGAAGGATAAGTATGTGGACGAACATAAAAGACTGTATTTTAAAAAATTCTCTAAAAGACTTGACTTTAAAACAACTATACTGACAATATATTGTCACATTTGTAACATAGAAGTATAAGCAGTAAGGGTAGTGAGGTAAATGTAGGAATAGTGATTTAAGGTGCTTATATTGTCCTTTAAGAGGAAAATCCTAATTCATGGTATACTGTAATAAATTAAGGGTATATCTGTAATCACTAAATTAATCATTAAAACTGTGAAAATGTATAGCTAAAAATCCATTAGGGGACATAAAATACAATAATAAATATTGAATTATTCTAAAAGAATATAAAATAAAATGTAATATATGTGTAATATGAATTGTAATGCATTCTGCTGTCATATATAACAAATTAGAATTTTTTTAAATGCAGTAAAATAGTAAGATGGCAATGTGGTACACACCTGCAATCTCAGCTACTTGGGAGGCCACAGCAGGAAGATTCCAAGTTTGAGGCCAGCCTCAGAAACTTAGTGAGATCCTGTGTCAAAATAAAAAAAATTTAAAAGGCTGGGGATGTAGCTTAATGGTAAATCACCCCTGGGTTCCATATCTAGTACTGAAAAAAATAAAAAAGCATAGCAAAATGGTAAACTTAAAGCCATACCATTAATAATTTTAAATGTAAATCATCTAAACGTTGAAAGGCAGAGATTCTCCAACTGGACAATACAGCAGTAATATTTCTTCTCGGATTGATTTTTATTCATATTTTTTCATTTATTCATTTTAGAGATATTCTGTAATCTTAAGTTCATTTGGAAATTTTATAAATTTAAAATATTTCATGACAACTTTGACATTTTAACTATATTCCTGCACAATTAGTATTTTAATGACCATATGTATTTATAATGTAGAATACAAATACAATTACATTTTCATTTATTTCATGTTTTCCAGAAAATAATGTTTTGAGAAACAGAACCGATAGTATATGTTTGTATATACGGGTCTATATGTACACACACACACACAGGAGAGAATGGTTTACTTTAAGGAATGATGGAAACTGTCAAGTTCAAAATCTGCAGGCCAGAAAAGAGTTATAGTTCAAGTTCAAAAACGCAGTCTATCCACAGATTTCTCTCAGGGGAGGTCAGCGATTTTCTTAAGGTCTTAAAATAAGTGGATGAGGCCCACTTACATAATGAAGGCCCATCTACTTTCTTGGGGTGTACTGATTTAAATATTAATCCCATCCAAAAACAAAATACCTTCAAAGAAATATCTAGAATCATGTTTCATCAAATATCTGGGTACCACAGCCTACTCAGGTTGACATGTAAAATTGATCATTATAGCAAGCTACTTAATATGAGCTTTCACTTATTTACTAAAAGTGAAATTGAGATACAAATGCAGATTTTTAAGTAAAATTTACTTAAAATAGGAAGCTATTTTAGGACATTTTCCCCAAGCTGATTTCGTTTTGTATATATATTACTGCAATCTTGAATAAAAACATTTCCCAACAATATTATTTCCATTTGCCATCTAAATTACAACTAAGGTTATAACTTTGGGTAATCTACTTTTTAAAATTCAAGTTTCCAACATATTCTTGCCTTGCAAATGAAACTAAAATATGTTGTTTTTATCATTGTGATTGTATAAGCTAAGGATATTTATTTGGGGGTTTTGTTTTTGTCATTTAAAGTTACTTTTTATTTCCAACTAAAGTTACTTTCTAATTGGATAAGAATTTTAAAATTTATAATCAGCTTAGGTCAGTTTTATAGCAGTCAGGTTACAATAGTGAGAACACACATGTAGATGTTGCTAATTCCTGAACCCCATGGTGAGAGCCCTCTCATTTGAAAGCTTCTGGTGCCAGACTGCTTTCAGTGGTTACAGCTAGGAGGGTTGCAGACATCAGGGCTGGGGAAGTGGGAATTTCACCAATTGTTCTATGTACCTCTGTATTATTAAAATCTTTGAACAAGAATCTTCATTACTTGGGTCTTGGATCTGGAGATGTAGCTCAGTGGTAGTGCTTGTGATTAGTACCTATGGAGCCCTGAGTTCTATCCCCAGCATTTAAAAAAAAAAAATCTGCACTATTTGAATATTTTTTAAAATGTGTTACTTGTCTTTTTTTTTAAGCTTTTCACTCAAAGGTAATGGTCCTCTATGATTTAAAGTCTTTCCATTAAAATTACCCTAAAGACTTACTACATGTAAGATAGAACCCAGTTCATTTACTGTATAGTATTTTTTCAAAACAAAATATCTCTGTTTTATTAGACTCAATCATAATTTATTTATCCTATAGCTAGGTAGTTAGTGCCAGATAGCCTGTAAATAAATATTAGTTGATTGGATTAAGGTAGCTAGTAGTTTATATCTCACCGTCTAACAATAAAAATTGAAAGAAATTTTTAAAACAAAACAAAAGCTATATTTTTAAAAAATGTTTCATGGTACATTGTTCATTTTGAATATATTCTTTCAAGTTATAAAAATTAATTGCTTGTGTTGATCTCACTGAATCCCTTTTCATACTTCACGTTAAGTGCTTGTGAAACAGAGGAACTAATATTTTGTTTGAACTAGGAATTTTGCTAATTGCTATTAACAGACATTGGAGTTCTCACTTCTAACAGGTCTTGTGTGTGACAGCCTTTAGTGTTATTTAAACAAACTCTTCTGATATCCTCACTCTTATGTAAGTTTGCTGATGGACAGAGATTGGAAACTAAATGAGACCAGTGCCTGTGTTCATTTTTAACTTGAGCTTGACTTTGAACCAGTATCTTACAAATGAGATACAATGTGTTATATCCTTGAAGGCTGCTTATTACAAAGAAATGCAGTAGAGGACATTGAGAACAAAAAGATAAATCCACACATGATAAAAGGATATTTTTCAAGATTAGCCATCAGTGTTATCATTTTAAAGGAGAGAATCAGGGAACTTTCTTTCTCCTCAGATACTCCATGGTGGTTGAATAAATAATAGAATATATCATAGTAGGAAGTCAGATCAAAGAGAAATTCAAATAGATTTATTTATTCTTTTGAAAATAAGGAAGCAGTGATTCCTTTCATGGCCTTTATGATATTTCATTATGAAACTTGATGACCTCAAGTCAGAAATAAACCTTTCATGGAGGAAATGCAGCAGAGTCCAGATAATGGTGTAATTTTGAGCTGGAAGCAAGATATGGCACATCTGCCACTATTGCTGGAGGCCACTTGAATGGGAAAACTGTCTTAGCTAACCTTAAGTAGGGTGTCTTAGCTAAACTCACCAACTGTTCCTGACCAAAGAATTCATGATATAACTTGAAAGGATCCTGCCAGCTGAGTGAGGCTTTTTTCTTGTAGACTGTATGAGGCATGTCTTACTGACATGAATGTTTTCAAAATAAAATGAAGAGGCATAATAACCCCATATTCACAATTCTTTTCTTTCCACAGGGATTATCAGCATAGAAAGAAGGCCTTGTAACCATCAAGTAGATTCACCTCCAACGGTAAGGCCTCTTTTTGCATTGTGAAAACTGTAAAAAACTACAGAACGATGCTGGTTACAGTGACACAAAGCACCATTGTAGAAAACTCTTATGACTTCCTTTTGGCAAAAAGTATGTCCCTGCAGGGAAATTAATGTCATGTTTTCCAAATAATGAAGAAAACTTTGTAATTTTTGTAAAGATATAGGAAAATAAGATACAGTATTTTTACAGGTATTTATTTATACCTTAAAATAGCTTATAGTTTTGGCAAAGTAATGTAAATCTTTATGCACATCAATTTGTGCTTTTTTTTAAAATGAGTGCTATTTCATACACTAGTACTATTTACAGTGAACGTTGTATGACAGCGAAAGAATGCCATTAGTGCTTCATTTCTCTTACTAACGTAAAATCTTATTTTTTATTCCTCTTCTGTTACCAACAGACAACAAAAGCACTTAATTATTTACGATATTAAAAATATATATTTTAAAAGGAAAACAACTAGATTTCCCTTTTAATCTCTGGGTATATTTGTATGAAATATACATCATTTTCTGGTTTCCAGTTGAAAGATTCATAAGACTTGAGTACATCTTACCTTTCCTTCAATATAATGTTCTTACCCTATCTATACAATAAATCTTTGTAGTGCTTCATTCAATTCACTGTTTCTTGTTATGAAAAAGTTTTTATTCAGTAATAAATTTTTCAGGAAAATAAAGATAATGTTAAACTTTATTTGAATTTTATTGATGATTAATAATTGCCTCACTAGAAAGTTGACTCTATTTTCTATTTGTAATAAATCCACAAATATATAACATAGTTGATAACTTAATGTATGATGCTCCAGAAAAGACTAGTTTATCAGAAATTTAGTTATCAGCATAATCATAAAAATTACTTTGCTATAATATGGGTTTCAGTTATCTTTTAGTAAGTATGCTAAAAGAGTAGACATAATATTATGCAGTTTTACTCTTTAATATTAAAAAATACAGATTAGCAATTAAGAAATTTATGTTTAATATATTTGAATAATATACTCCATCATTGAATTATTTTACATACTTCCAAAATTCAGTTTATTCTTATAAGCTTTCCTATGTCACATGTGTTTACATTCTTATTTGTTTATACATTCAGGAGCTCTGAAAAGTAAAGCCTAGCAGTTTTCTGTTACACCCTCTAGGCTGATTGTAAATTCCTAGGTTTTTAAATGATGAAGTAATAGAGCCTAATTCACATGAACTCATAAGAAATAATGGTATTGATATCTATAATAGTGACAATAAATGCAAAATTACTCCATGAATTAGGAACTAAATGTAAAGCATAATAGTTTAGATATTGCTTGTCTTTTTTATTATGTTTTTCCAATTGGGTTAGGAATTGATAACTCCTAATTTATTACTATTCCTATCTATACAATCAATGAGTTGTTTTTGTTTTTGTTTTAATTTTGTTTTTTGCAGTGGTGAGAATCCAACCCAGGGCCTCATGTAGGCTAGGCTAGCACTCTACCAACTGAACTGTACCCCAAGCCTTGATAAGTTTTAATGTATTTCATGTTTACATGCATTCCCCCAAACACCCATTAGTTTACCAAGTTTTCACTTGAGTTCTGGTTAATTTTGATGTGTATTTCTCAGGTGGGTCTATACTTCTCCTTCTCTCTCTTTACTACCATCTAAGGCTGTTCTACCCATCCTCCACAGTCCCATCCCCCAGTTTGCTGACAGTTCACCTTGTCCCTTTCTCCAAAACCTCTGAGTGGAGTCACAAGTCCACTCATTACCCAATGCCCCCACATCTGATGGACAGGTAAAGTCTGATTTTCACAGAAATGTAATTATACTAAATGTTTAGAGAAAGAGATAGGAAGGAGTCTCTCAGGAAATTGAACAAAGTGAGATATTTGTAATCCCAAACTTTGTGCTTTCCTGATCTGAAAAGGAGATGAGTCAATTCACTCATTGAACCTGAGGGGAAAAAACAGAAAGAGAGTTGGCCAGGATTTCAGTGTCTGAGACCAGGCTCCTGACTGACTTCCTGACTGTGTATCTAACCCCTCAGTTTCCAGGTTACTTCTTTACCCATTATCACTCCCTCTTCCCTCTTGCTCCAAGTACTCTAGGGAATGGCTTATGTCTAGGAGAGTGTTAAATGCCAATTGCAGTTATTCACCAAGTGAGGGAAATAAGTAAGAATTTCTCAAGCCTCTGTTTTAGGGAATGGTGTGTTCCTTGATACTTCAAGTTAGAATTCTAAATGGACTATTCAGTAAATATATGGTTATAGGGGATAGTTTGAGCATATAGTACTATAATGTAATAGCAGTGACCCTTAAGTAAATATAGATTAGCCTGAGAACAAAACCACCTCTGTCCTTTTGTTCTGTGTTTGCTCTCTCTTTAATTTACTTCTTTTTTGTATTTTATTTATTACTTGAACTTTGAATTTGTTTTCTTTTTGACATAAATAGTAGCCTGCCTGTTTTGAGATGTCTTTAATAGAAAGTGAAAAAAATATCCCCACTTGATATGAGCTTATCCATCAAAATGAATCAAACTTCTCTTTTTAACTGAATATGGTCTCCTCTTTTTGCATCCTGAGCTCTTAATTTTGTTAATATCCTAGAGTACATTTTTCAAATTGTTTTTTCAAGAAATATAAAATGGGAGATGAATTATCTACATATATAGTTAAAAATATATCAGTTCTCTTTGCATAAGGCCAATTTTTTATTATTTTGACATTACCTATTTGCCTAAAAACATTGTAGAAACTGGTCATCTTTGTCTTCTGACATTTAGTGTTGCAGGAGAAACTCTAGATATCAGCTATATGAATATTCTTTTGTACAAATAACCTGTTCAGCCTGTTCATCTATTATAGATTTTATTTTCTTCCAACCTAATGTCCTAGTTCAGATTTAATGGCCAACAGGGTAACCATCTTCTCACTGACTTTTTTCCCTTGGTAATTTTCACCCAGATGCTATACTGTTAAGAGGAAATGTAAATAAGACATGAGACAATTACAATATTAGAATTAAATCTTGCCACTTTAAGAACAAGTCCCTGCACCTGCTTATAGGCAGGATTTTATCAGCCTCAGATTAATCAAAGGTCATTGAATCCCAAAAGGCAGGTGTAAAAGTTAGTTAATAGTTAAATCAGTTCAGGTTTGAGAACTGTATTTACTTTAAATGAGGGACTTATTTGCAAATCAAAGAGAAAGCACAACTAGCATAAGGAAATGTTTCCCAAGTTAAAACATACGTGCCCTTTAATGTATAATCATATGCATAGCAGAGTCCACAGCTTTCATGTTTTCCGACATAATTAATATGCCTATAAGACATTAAAACATAGTAAACCATGCTGAATATATAAAGCATTCTTTTTAAAAAATATTTGTTTTTTAGTTATAGATGGACACAACATCTTCATTTTATTGTTACATGGTGCTGAGGATCCAACCCAGTGCCCCACGCATGGTAGGCAAGCACTCTACCTCTGAGCCACAACCCCAGCCCCTATAAAGCATTCTTCATGATTTGTGGAATATTGTTTTTGAATCTCTTTTTTTTAAATATTTATTTTTTAGTTATAGGTGAACACAATATCTTTATTTTATTTTTATGTGGTGCTGAGGATTGAACCCAGTGCCTCATGCATGGTAGGCAAGCACTCTACCTCTGAGCCACAACCCCAGCCCCATTGTTTTTTAATCTCTTCCAGTGAAAACTGATATAGTAAATTCAGATTATATCAGTATGGCCTAATTTAAGTGATTGTTTAAATTTTTGTAAATTTTCTACATTTCAAATCTGTAACACTTAACGAATATTACTCATTATTCTTAATCTATTCAGTGATGCTATGACACCTATTAGAACAATTTTTCTATTTAATAAATGAACTTTTGGCACTTTTAAAAAATACAGCTTGCACTTTCACAGACGCCTCCATATCTACCACAATAGTTCAAATAAAATCCAGACTGTCTGAATTTTACCATGATTTTATCAAGATTATACCAAATGTGGAATACTTGCTGTTTGTCTAAGTCTTCCCTTATTATTAGGATTTAAAATGTCCTTGCTTCATTTGTAATTTAAATATTGATTTATTATTATTTTTTGCTATAAGACCAATTTTGCAAGCCTTTAGCACATTCATTCTGCAGTTATATCCCTTCTAACGGCTTACTGGTAATTTTTTTCCTATAATCTATTAGTTGTAAATATGTATAGACTTAATTTGTCACCTTGAAACTATTTCTAAATGATCATGATGTTGCTTGCCCTTAACACTAAATTTATTCATAAAGGTACCGATCTGAATCATGTAAGTTAAATTTCATTCTGAATCTCTTTTAGATTACAAGAGATCTGTGCTGAATCACAGCCTCTGGGACAGGAGTCCCCTGTGATTCTCCTTTGCAAAGCAGTAGACCTTCTTTTTCCTTTTTCTCCAGAAAAAAATAAAAAAGATATTTGTGCTTTTTTGCATCATTTTGAGTTGTTGTTAGATTGTTATCATTATTTTGTCCTTTCTTCAGGTTCTCAACATTGCTGTGTACTGCAGTTTTACACTTGTTTAACATACTTTATATATAATTTATGTAAATGTGGCTGTTTCATATTTTAATATAATATTTGGGACAGCTTGTTTATGGATAAATACATGAATTCAAGTGAAATGTCTTCAAAGGGTACACTTTATTTTCTAGCATTTTCCAGGAATTCATAATATATAAACTGGGGTGAATGTACCCCTATAAAACTCATAAAATAGAACCATGTCCAATCTCTTCCTGTAGGTAATTGCAGGGTGGGGAGGGAACTCATAAACTCTAAGCTTTTATAACTTAAGTCATAAAAGAACCTGTTTCACTTATCAATAAAGTAACAATTCAAAGCAGTTCCATTGAAATTCAAATATAAATGCAAAATATATTCTTTTTTAAGGTGACTTATAGTTATTGGTACTATAACATTTTTCTTAAGTGTCTGCACATTAATTTTTCCCCAGACACTGTAAATTATGAAGTTTATGATGATTTTTCCCCATTAGCATACTCTGCTGACATTTATGTTTTTCTTAGACTCCCCACCTCCCTTTATCTTTTGGCTTTGCTGAATTTTAAATTTTTTTATCTGACAAACTTAAAATTCTGAAAATTTCATGTTACTGGAGGACTACATATAACAGTGGCATGAACTCAACTTATTTTCTAAATTATCAACAGACAGATGTACAGTATACACATGATACAACTATACCAGGCAAAATATATATATATATATATTTTTTTTCTGTGCCTTTATAAATGTCTTTTAGTATCCCTTGGTCTTATTAGAAAAGTGACCTGTAAACAGTTAAATCCTAATACATGTGCAATAATGAAAGGGACATCATGTCACTAAGGCAGTCTGCACACAAGTATAGCAACATGGAATAGGGTAAATGCTTTGGGGATTCCTAGAACTGGGGTGGTTTGAAAAGGCTATTTAGAACAGGCAAGTCCTAACTGGATCTTAAAAGAAGGATGGGATTTAAAAAAAAATAACAGTGTGACCAAAGTTCATAGAGGAAGAAAAGTACACACAGTTTATAGATGAGTAGATAGTTTGACTGAAGCAGAGTAGATAAAATAGGAGAAAATAAGAAAAGATGATTAGGACATGATTTATAAGGATTATTGGGTATTAGATTAACAATAAAGAACATCAATATAAACACTAGTAAAGCATTTGAACATGATAATAATATGATCAAGGGGGATTTTTTTTTAACCTCAGAGCATTTGAATCTATCTCATTTTTTATTGGTACATATTATTTAAGCAGAATGGTGTGCGTCATTATGTGGTATATTCTTACATCCATAAAAACATGACTGGATTCTAATTCGACTCCTCAATACCTCCTCACCCTTTCTTCCACCCTCCCCCAGACCTCAGCATCCCCCATAATGGTCTCCCTTCTACTTTTATGGCATCTCTTTGTTTTCCTGGTTTTTCCATCTAGCTTCCACATATGAGAAAAAACATGATACTTGTTTGTCTCCACACATGACTTATTTCACTCAAAATTATGGTCTCTAGTTGCATCCATTTTCCTGCAAATGACATTCTTTTATTCTATATGGCTGAATAAAACTTGGTTGTATATATACCACATTTTCTTTATCCATTCATCTGTTAATGAACACCTAGGCTGATTTTCATAACTGATGGGTATGCATGTATCCCTAAAGTATGCTGACCTTAATTCTTTTGAATAAATAACAAGGAGTACTATGGCTGGATCATATGGTAGTTATATTTTTAGCTTTTTGAGGAACCTCCGTGCTGATTTCCAGAGTGGTTTACTATTTTATATTCCCAACAGTGTATATGAGTTTCTTTTTACCTGCATTCTTCCCTGCACTTATCATAATTTTATTCTTGATGATTGCTATTCTAATTGGAATGAGATAGAATCTCAGTATAGTTTTGATTTGCATTTTTTTGATGGCTAAAGATGTTGAACATTTTTTCACATAATTGTTAGACATTTGTATGTCTTTTGGGAAGTATGTGTTCTGCATTTTTGCCCATTTATTAATTGGGTTACTTGGGGATTTTTAGTGTTGACTTTTGTTTTAACTTTTAGTTCTCTCTATATTCTGGATATTAACCCTCTATCAGAAGAGTAGCTAGAAAACACTTTCTCTCATTCTATAGGTTGTCTCTTCACTGTTGTTTACTTTACTGTGAAGCTTTTTAATTTGTTGTCATCCCATTTATTGATTTTTGCTCTTATTTCCTAAGCCATAACGATCCTCTTCAGGAGGTCTTTATCTGTGCCGATATATCCAAGTGCAAAATTTCTGGTCTTATACCTAAGTCTTTGATCCATTTTGAGTAGACTTTTGTACAGAGTGAGAGGATCTGTTTCATTCTGTAAATGCATATCCAATTTTCTCAACATCATTTGTTAAAGAGACTATCTTTTTTCCAACATATGTTTTGGGCACTTTTGTCAGGAATTCAGAGGACTGTACCTATGTGAGTTTGTCTCTGTGCCTTCTATTCTGTTTCATTGCTCTACATGTCTGATTTTTAAATCAATACCTTGTTGTTTTTGTTACCATAGCTCTGTAGTATAATTTGAAATCAGGTATTGTGATGCCTCCAGTGTTAGTCTTTTCACTTAGGGTCTTATTCTGGATCTTTTTTTCTTCCAAGTAAATTTTAGGATTGATTTTTCTAGTTCTGTGAAGAATATCATTGGTGTTTCGATGGGGATTGAACTGAGTCAGTAGATCACATCTTGTAATATTAATTCTGCCTATCCAAGACCATGTGCGGTCTTTCTATTTTCTAGTGTCTTCTTCAGTTTCTTTTTTCAGTATGGTATAGTTTTATTGGAGAGATTTTACACCTCATTTGTTTGGTTTATGTCTTGGTTTGGAGGGTTTTATTGTTTGTTTGTTTGACACTATTGTGGATAGAATTGTTTTCCTAATTTTTTTCTCAGTGAATTCTTAGAAAAAAGCTATTGATTTTTATGTGTTTATCTTGTATTCTACCACTTTGCTGAATTTGTTTATCATCTTTAAAAGTCCTCTGCTGGTACCTCTAGGGTCTTCTAAGTACAGGATAAGGCAAACGGGAACAATTTAACTTCCTTTCCTATTTGTATCTCTTTTGCTTCTTTCTCTTGCCTAATTTCTCTGTCTAAAATTTCAAGTACTATGTTGAATAGAAGTGGTAAGAGTAGACATCCTTAGCCAATTAAATTTAGGAGCACATTAAAAGGATCATACATCACGATCAAGTTGGTTTTATCGCAGAAATGTGAGGATGGTTCAGCCTATAAAAATCTGTAAATGTAATACTCCACCTAAATAGAACCAAGAACAATAACCATATGATCAGCCTAATAGATGCATTAAAAGCTTTCAACAAAATTCAACACCCCTTCATTATAAAAAAAAAAATCCCTGAAGAAAGTAAGGATAGAAGAATTCATCTCAACATAATAAAGGCTATATATGACAAGGCCAACATTATACTGAATGAGGAAAAACTGAAAGTATTTCCCCTAAAGTCAGGAACAAAGAGAATAATGTTTTAAAAGATTAATATAAAGCATCTCATGAAATGAAAGCAGGTGAGTGAAGAAAAAAGAAGGTGAATGAGCTGTGAGCTACTAAAATCCATGTTTAAGGTGATAATAGTCTGAATAAGAAACCATGAAAGTGGAAATGAAAAAGATTTGAAGTTTAGAACTGATTAAAGTGTATTTCTTTTTAAAGTCTATATTTAAAAGGTTAGATGAAGAGCCCTCATAAGAAGACACTGGGGAGAAAAGAGAAACAAGAGATTAGGAATAGTGTAATATCTTGAAAACTTACGAGATTTTATTGGAGATTTTTAGTGTGGAAAACTCTAAAAACCTCCAGAAGTGGAAAGAGTTTTTGTCTGGAAGACTGGAAACCAGGACCCTAGACAAGGAAGCTGGTTTCACACTAAGAGGTGTGATGAATCAGAAGTAGTTGAGGAAGCCTGTTATGAGAAGTAGATGGAAAATAGAATAGTAGTTAATTTTGCTTTGTGTATATGTTTCTAATTTATTTCAGAAAAGAAAAAAAAGCATTATGCCAAATGAGCTGCAATGAGACTAATCTATATAGAATATGCAGTAAATATTTTCTTTTTTCATATTTTTTAAAACTGAAAAATCAAAATCTGTTAGTTATGTAAAAAATTTTTGTTCAAACTAAACATTTTCCATATGAAAGGAAATATCCAGAAATATGAATGGGGCGGGAGAAAGATGTAAACTGCACATTTTAGCATTTGACAGAAGAGTAGAGATCAGTTGTGGCAAGTTCCCTTGGTAATAAGGGACTTAAATTTTCTAATTGGTAAAGTGAGAAAGGTTGAAGATTAAAGTCTAAAGTTCTATAAATCTTTTCCTGCTGCACTTGTTGCTCCAGGGCAATGTATTAAAGCAGAAAAAAGTCTGCTAATCATCCTTTAAATGGTCACTGTTCATTTCACTCATTCTTCCTGTTCTCAGGACTCGAATCCATAAGGTATACATAAGGCAGTTGGGTTTACCAAGTCAAGTAACGAATACCCAACGCTGTTGTTGCTATTGGTATTGGAAATGTCATGCTGCTTAATAAGTGATGATAGGTTAGTTGTCTTCAGTGGATCAAAAACTAAGGGTCAGCCTGACCACATGGTGCACTCCTGGAATCCCAACTACTTGAGAGGCAGAAGCAGAAGAATCACTACCTGCTGGGCATCATACTGAGACCTTGTCTCAAAAATAAGAGTCCCTTCATTGCAGACTGCAGGACCTGGTCTTTCCAAATGTGTAATGAAATGATGCCCAACTTCCAGATATGGTGTCCAGATAGCTCTGCAGCTCAGCCAGTGCAGGAGTAGTGCAGTATGAAAGAGGGATGGTGCTACTCAGGCTGTGGAGTGTGCTATCAAACAAACACCCAGGAATCTTTTTGTTCATTTCAAATTTCACTAGTTTTCCTAATACAAGGAAAGGGATGCTTAGTTATATACTCTTGGTAGAAGTTGAAGAATAGGATAATTAAAACCATAAATCAAGGACAATTCAAAAGAGCGTAAATATTTTTAAAACAATACTTGTAAGCATAGAAAACCAAAAGAAATTAAAATCATTCCATTTTAAATTCTTGATAAATTAAATCTTTTAGAAGACTTAAGTGCTGAGTACAGTGTCTAACACACAGCAATTAAGTAGCCACTAACCTGATTACTATTACTATTAATAGTAACCAGATTACTATTACTCTCAATGCAAAGCTATGTTTTTATCCTTGGTGGATTTCATCAAATTGTTTTTGACCTACTGTCAAAGCTTTCAAAATTCTTTTGATTTTTTTTTCTATGGCAATAACTCTCCCAAACCATAAAACAAATTTTATAATATTCCTTATAAATTGTCTTTATTCAGAACATTAGAAAAACAACAAGCAGTGTACACAATCAAAATAGCAATTATTTCTTTTTTTAAAACATTTATATTGTTGATGGACCTTTATTTTTAATATTTATTTTTCAGTTTTTGGTGGACACAACATCTTTATTTTATTTGTGTGTGGTGCTGAGGATCGAACCCAGCGCCCTGCGCATGCCAGGCTAGTGCGCTACCACTTGAGCCACATCCCCAGCCCCGGACCTTTATTTTTTATTTATTAATTTATTTATATGTGGTGCTGAGAATCGAACCCAGTGCCTCACACATGCTAGGCAAGCACTCCACCACTGAGCCACAATCCCAGCCCCGCAATTATTTCTTTACCTTCAATTGATTTAAGTTCTTACATGTTGTGTTTGAGAGGTATTATTACTTAATAGTAATTTCAGTTTTATATAGTATTTAAACAAAGCTTTTACTGCACATCTTTTAAAATAGGATTTGGTGATTACTTTTTTTTTTCTTTCCCAAAAAGCAAAATAAAATTTGGTTACCTGAAAGAAGCATTGAAATGTCTATAGCGGAAACCAAAACTTAAATTGATCATGTCATAAAAGAAATCATTAGAAAAAATTGACATTCCTCATTATAGAAATATAATTTTCCATTTGGGTAGAAATTTAAACAAAAGTTTTCAAACTAGCTGTTTTTCCTTCTTAAATGAACATCTACCACCTGCTACTACTAATATTCCATAGATTCTTATTTTGTCATACACAAGTCTATAAAGTACCATCTTCCTGTAATGCTCTTTATTCTGCCATCATCTCAGTGTCTCCAGCAGTGAAATCAGTTTTTGACAGATGGCCCCATAGCAGTCACTAACACAGACACCTCTTGGTATAATCAAATAATTGGCTCACAGAGTAGCTAGATGCTTAAAGATTAAGTGAGGTAAATCCCTAGAGGAAATAAGACATTCTGTTTTTATTGGAACTTTATAAAGTTTTCTTGTCACCATATCTGTGGCTGGTTATATCTTATGGCACCATGGACACTTTTCTCTGGGAGCACTTTTATATTTAGATGATATTTTATCAGACCCAGAAATAAATGTCTTCAGAAATAGAGTTGGAGTCAGTAGATCGTTATTTTATTTGAAAACAGGGTAACATTTATGATTATAGGTGTTCCATAGAAATATTTTACTATAAAATACTATTCTTCTGTGATAATTTGAAGAGCTTCAAGAGTTGAACAATAATAATTAGCCCTAACATTTATTGAGTACTTCTTGTGTATGAGACACTGTGGATAGTGTTTTATGTGGACAATTTCACTTGAACATCATAATTCTATAAGATATAGGTATTCTTATCACCACTTGTCAATGGAAAAATCAAGATGAAGGGTTTATATGGATCATCTGCAAACAGTTAGATTTTGTTAATGCATTATGATAGACTAACCAAACACCTTAATTCTAAAAACAAAATCAACGTATGTAAATAAATTCTTTTTTTTTATTGGTTGTTCAAAACCTTACAAAGCTCTTGACATATCATATTTCAAACATTAGTTTCAAGTGAGTTATGAACTCCCATTTTTACCCCAAATACAGATTGCAGAATCACATCGGTTAAAAATAAATTCTTAATGTCACTCAGTAGCACAAGACAAATTTTGTGGAAATTAGGAGCGGTTCAGATAATAAAAACAGCAGTTAAAACTTGTAAAACCATTTATGTTTTTAAAAACTCTATATACTATATGTTATTCCATCTGATCTGTGTAACATTACTGTTAGTGAAATTAGGCAGAGGGTGTAGTGACAGAGGCTGTAGATAGCTGAGCTCCCCTGAAGGAAGAGCAGAACAAAACAACAAAAAGGTCAAGAAGACTTGGACTTAAGACAGCCCAGAACAGATTCCTCCCTCTTAATAAATCTACCAGGAAAATATCTAAGAGAGTGAGTTTCTAAAATATTGCTTGGAAAACATCCTGTCTACCCACTAAGAAGTTTCAGACAGATAATGGTTTGAGGTTAGTGAACAGAATTTTAGCTGATTTCCTGGGAAGAGTAGTGCTTCAGTTTTAATAGCTGTGGGTGTATTAAAGTAGCAAGAGAGTAATTTGGATGTGAGAAGGGGATCTTGGGGCTTGGTGGGAAGAAAGAGGCCCAGAAGCTGTGGTTTTTCTAGTGCACTGGCAGAATCACCTGTGACCTTGAGAAAGGAAATTACAAACACCTGCTACACTTCAAACTATGCTACCCACATGCCACAGACAGCTGTTTGAAGAACAGGAGTGAAGGAATGAGAAGGTAGTTATGAGTGTCACCCAAGAATTAGGTGAGGGGGCTCCTTCTGCTCTTCCTTGAGACCTACTTGGAAATCTCACTGATTCTTACATTTCTTCTAATAATACTTAAGTGTGAATGATTCCCAAGATGATGTTCTAATCTTAATTTTTCTCTTCTTTCTCCATTATACTAGAAAACTCTTTATGATCAGTTCTTAGGCTGTTTAGTAACCTAGAGAACAAAAAAAAAAAAAAAATGAGTACAGCTTAGTAAACTTCTGTCCCCCCCCAGGGCCTTTACTGGGTCTTTCCACTTTAATTTGTTGTCTGGTACCACCAGCTGCTTGGTTCTTACCAACAATACCTTGGTAATACATTAGGCTAATCTGGTTCTTTCATGCCCCACATATGTTGCTTTCTCCGTCCGTTGTATTTCCCCAGTCTTCTCTTTTATTCCATTATCATAGCCAGAATCAGGATTACCCTCTTGGACATGGAAAGCTATAGTCTCTTTGTATTTTTGCTTGTACTTTTGCTTTTTTTCATCATAAGCATCTTTGCCTCCAATTAACAATCTTTCTATGATTTTTATAACAGCTTTATATATAGTTTATATAGCATAGAATTCTCCTTTTAAAATATACACTTCAGTGATTTTTACTGTTTAGAGAAATACACAACCATCACCACTCTTTTTAAAACACATCCATTGCCCCCCCCTGCAAAAAAAAATTCCCAAATATATTAGTAGTTACTTCCCTTCATTTCTTTCTCCCCTCTCTCCCTGAGAGCTATAACTACTCTCTCTCTCTCTGTATGGATTTACGTATTCTGGATGTTTTATTATAAATGTAATCATACACTGTGGCCTCCTGTGTCTAGCTTCCTTCACTTGACATGCTTTCAGGGCTCATCCTTGTTGTAGCATATATAGAATTTCCTTTCTATGGCCAAATAAAATCCTATTATTTCAATGTATACCACATTTTGTTTATCCATTATTCCATTTTGGGTTACTCCCATTTTAAATCTTGTGAATATTAACTGCTATATGAACATTCATGTACAGTTTTTTTCGTGTATGTAAGGTTTCAGTTTTCTGGAAATTTAGGAGTAGAACTGCTGCATCATAACATTTTGAGGAACTGCCAAAATATTTTCTAAAGTACCAAAACTGCTTTAAATGACCTCAAGTGAATGAGAGTTCCAGTTTTTGCACATCCCATTTGTTATTATCTTTTATTTTTAATCTCCTAAATTTGATTTGCATTTGCCTAATGACCAATGGTGTGAACATCTTTTGAAGTTCTGTGAGTATGTCCGCTTTGGAGAAATGTCTAATTCAAATCCTTTACCTCTCTTCTAAATGAGCAAATTATATTATATTTTATTGAATTATATAAATTAGATAGATTTTTAAATTAACATTGTATGTGTAAGAGATATATTCAGAGTTTATTTTATCAAACCTAAATATAAATTTTTTGGAGTTGAAGTTATAAGACATATTTAATTTAGTTTATGGTCATATTTATTTCTGAGTAATACAGAAAGCCCTATTATTTTATAACACTCAAAAGAATTTTAGAAGTTGAATAATAATTATACCTTACTCTTTTTAAATATTTTTTAGTTGTAAATGCACACAATATTTTTTATTTGTTTATTTTTATGTGGTGCTGAGGATCGATCCCAGTGCTTCATGCGTGCTCAGGCAAGTGCTCTACCACTGAGCCAAACCCCAGACCCTATTCCTAACTCTTAATTGAGTACTTACTATGTGCCAGACACATCAGATATAAATTTATTTATGAATTATATGAAATAAATTGTGTACTTATGAAAGCTGTATATAGGACACATTTAGATTTTTGTATCTAATTAAGTTTATCTTTTTATTACTGACTTGTAAGAGTTCTTTGTCAACTCTAGATACAGGTTCATATTAAATACACAGATTTAATGGATACAAGTTCTTATTAAATACACAATTTGCAAATATTATCTCCCATTCTGTAGGCTTTCTTTTCTTTTTCTTGATTATATCCTTTGAAGCACAAAATTTTGATAAATTCCAATCTATCTACTTTATCCTTTTGTCACTTGTGCTTTTGAATTCATATCTAAGAACACATTGCCTGATCCAGAGTTACAAAAATTATATTCCATATTGCCTTATGAAAGTTTTATAAATACATTAAGTCTTATAAGCCATTTTTAGTTAATTTTTATATATGGTGTGAATTATGGATCCAACTTTATTGTTTTGCACTCGGCACTCCAGTTGTTGTAGCCCTATTTAGTCAAAAAAGTGGGGATTTTTTTCCTCATTTTACAATCTTAGCACCTTTCATGAAAATTAGTTGACCACAAATGTAAGGGCTTATGACTAGATTTTCAGTGTGTTCACATTGATTCATATGCCTATCCTTATGTCACCATTACACTGTTTTATTTTTTGTACCTTTGTAGAAATTTTAGAATCAGAGTATTTCCTACAACTTTATTCTTTTTAGAAATTGTTTTGGCTATTGTAGATTCCTTGAATTTTCTGATCATCTCAATTTTTGCAAAGGTTTTTGTAGGAATTACAATGAATTATACATAACATTGTAAAGATGTTATCTATAAGTTCATCATGATTCCTATATATTCTCTTCCCATATATTGGTAAAAATATTTCCATTTATTTAAATCTTAAAATCTTTTTTCAAGAGTGTTTGTGGGTTTTAGCATATCAGTCTTAGACCTCTGTTGTTATATTTATTGTGATGCATTGTAAAGGCAATTGGTTTTATAGTCAGATTATTCACTGCTTTATTATGTATCCTACATTTAAGAATATATGTTTTGTTGTTATTCATTTATTCCTCCATTATTCATGTTTTTGTTAAAATTGGTGGGGGTTTTACTATACTATTTTAATTCTCTTTTCCTTTTAATATTTCCTTGGGTTAGTTTCTTTTTATTTTTATTTATTTATTCTAATTAGGTATATATGACACCAGAATGCCTTTTGATTCATTGTACACAATTGCAGCACAACTTTTCATTTCTCTGGTTGTACACAAGGTAGCATTTCACCATATGTGCAGTCATGTGTGTACCTAGGGCAATGGGGCAATGATGTCCATCTCATTTCACCATCTTTTCTACCCCCGTCCCCCCTTTCTTCCCCTTCCTCTCCTTTGCCCAATCAAAGTTCCTCCATTCCCCCCCCCCATTATGGATCACCATCCACATTCAACCTTTGGTTTTGGGGATTGGCTTACCTTGCTTAGCATGGTATTCTCCAACTCCATTTATTCACCTGCAAATGCCATAAGTGGGGCTGGGGATGTGGCTCAAGAGGTAGCGCGCTCGCCTGGCATGCGTGCGGCCCGGGTTCGATCCTCAGCACCACATACAAACAACCATGTTGTGTCCGCCAAAAACTGAAAAATAAATATTAAATAATTCTCTCTCTCCCCTCTCTCTCTCTCTCTCTCTCTCTCTCTCTCTCTCTCTCTCTCTCTCTAAAAAAATGCCATAAGTGTATTCTCTTTAATACTGAGTAATATTCCTTTGTGTATATATACACCACAGTTTCTTTATTCAACACTATGTCCAGATGAATCTGAATTTTTTATGAATTTTTTATTCATCTATTGAAGGGAATCTAGGTTTGCTTCCACAGTTTAACTACTGTGAATTGAGCTGCTATAAACATTGAAGTGGCTGTGTCACTATAGTATGTTGATTTTAAGTCCTTTGGGTATAGACCGAGGAAAGGGATAGCTGTGTCAAATGGTGGTTCCACTCTAAGTTTTCTACAGAATCTCCATGCTGCTTTCCAGATTGGTTGCACCAATTTGCAGTCCCACCAGCAATGTATGAGTGTGCCTTCTCCCCCACATCCTCACCAACACTTGTTGTTGTCTGTATTGATAACTGCCATTCTGACTGGTGTGAGATGAAATCTTAGAGTAGTTTTGATTTGCATTTCTCTAATTACTAGAGATGTTGAACATTTTTTATATATTTGTTGATCAAATGTGTATCTTCTTCTGAGAAGTATCTTCAGCTCCTTAGCCCATTTATTTATTGGGTTGTTTGGGGGATTTTTGTGTTAAGTTTTTTGAGTTCTTTATATCTCCTGGAGATATAAAACATGCTTGTGGCAAAAATTTGCTCCCAAACTCTTCACCTCATTGATTGTTTCTTTTGCTGAGAAGAAGATTTTAGTTTGAATCCATCCCATTTATTGATTCTTGATTTTATTTCTTGCACTTTAGGAGTCTTGTTAAGGAAGTTGTGGCCCAATCTAACATGATGAAGATTTGAGCCTAATTTTTCCTCTTTTAGGCACAAGGTCTCTGGTCTAATTCCTAGGTCCTTGATCCACTTTGAGTTTTGTACATGATAAGAGATAGGAGTTTAGTTGCATTGTGCTGCACATGGATTTCCAGTTTTCCCAGCACCATTTATTGAAGAAGTTATCTGTCTCCACTGTATGTTTTTGGCACCTTTATCTAGTATGAAATAACTATATTCTGTACCATTGGTCTACATGTCTATTTTGGTGCCAATATCATGCCTTTTTTTTTTTTTTTACTGTAGCTTTGTAGTATAGTTTAATGTCTTGTATTGTGATACCTCCTACTTTACTCTTCTTGCCTTAGATTGCTTTGGCTGTTCTGGGTCTCTTATTTTTCCAAATGAATTTCATGATTGCTTTTTCTATTTCTATAAGGAATGACATTGGAATTTTAATTGGAATCACATTGAATCTGTATAGCACTTTGGGTAGTATGGCCATTTTGATGAGATAAATTTTGCCTATCCAAGAGCATAGAAGATCTTTCCATCTTCTAAGTTTCTTTCTTTAATGCTCTGTAGTTTTCATTTTGAGGTCTTTCACCTCTTTTGTTAAATTGATTCCCAAGGTTTTTTGGTTTGTTTGGTTTTTTTTGTTTGTTTGTTTGTTTGTTTGTTTTTGAAGCTATTTTGAATTGGGTAGTTTTCCTAATTTCTCTTTCAGAACATTCATCACTGATATATTGGGTTGTTTTCTTAATAGTTACACTTTAGTATTATACTTACATTGTTAAAATAATCAGTTTGGATTAATAACAACTTAATAGTATATATAATCTTCTCTCTAATATAGTTTTTTCCCCTCTGCATCCTTTGTGCTATTATCCTCTTACAAATAACATTTTTATATGTTGTAAAAGCCCATCAGCATATTTTTATAACTATTTCTTTTTTAATATTTTTTATTAGTTACTGATGGACCTTTATTTATTTATTTGTTTATATGTGGTGCTGAGAATCGAACCCAGTGCCTCACACATGCTAGGCAAGTGCTCTACACTGAGCTACAACCCCAGCCCTATAATTATTTCTTTAAAAAGTTGTTTTCTAAGTCAGATGAAGAAAAAAGTATTACAAACAAAAGTATGTGTGCTTTATATTTATTAGGTAATTATCTTTATTGGTGTTCTTGATTTCTTCATGTAGATTTGAGTTATCATCAAGTGCTCTTTTATTTCAGCCTGAAAGACTTGCACCAGTTTTTCTTGAAGGACAAATTTTATGGCAATAAACTCTCTGATTATTTATCTTAAAATACATTAATTTTTTTCTTCCTTTTCAAAGGATAGTTCGTTGCATGTTGAATTCTTAGTTGAGTCTTTTTGTATCATTCTACTAACTTCTGGCCTCCACATTTTCTGATATTTACTTATCTCTGCTAAGTGATAAATTGTTTTTTTCTCACTGTTTTTAAGATTATCACTTTAGTTTTCATTTTCAACAGTTTGATGTCTTGATGTGAATCTTTTTTAGTCTTTCCTTTCCTCCTCATTCTCTGTCTTCTGTTTTTATGATATGCACAAATCAGTACATTTGATGGTGTCTATAAGTCTCTCAGACTTTCTTCATTTTAGTTCACTAATTTTCTTTCTGTTCCTCAGACTAGGTAGTTTCAATTTATTTTTCTTGAAGTTCACTGATTCTTTCTTCTGCAAGTTCAGATCTACTGTTGTATCCCTCTAGTAAATACTGTTCTTTTTAACCTCAGAATATTATTCAGTTCAGAATTTGAAGGGATTTTTAAAATGCTCTTTCTGTTGATATTTTCTATTTGGTGAGAGATTATTTTCACACTCTCTTAATTGTTTAGACAGATTTTCTCTTAAATCTTTGAACATCTTCATATTGCTAATTCAAAATCTTTTGTCTAGTAAGTCCAACATCTGGATTTTCTCATAAATAATTTCTACTAACATTTTTGGCTCCCTGCTTGGTTATATTTTTCTGTTTCTTAGTGGCTTTCATAATTTGTTGTTGTTGTTGATAACTAGACATTTGAGACAATATAATGTGGCAAACGTGAAAATCAAGTTCTCTTGAGTCCCAACTCATGTCACCAGCAAGGTAGATGCAGTGTTAAACAGTTGTCATTGACTATTTTTGACAAATGCCCCAGGACTACAATCTTTCATATAGCATACTCTGAGTCATGTCTAATAAAATGACACCTGAGAATGGAGGTTTTCTGGGAGCTGCTCCACAGTCTTAGAGTAATGTTTCTCTGTAGATGGAACTTTGGAGGCACTCAACCTATCTGTCCTCTCCACTAACTGCTAGGCAACTATATTTCATAGCTATTATATTTTTGAGACTGTTGGCTTTCAAGCATACCATGGAGCTGGCAAGGAAGCACTGGGAATGTGTCAACTTAAAATACAAAGTTTGCTCTTTTTACCAAAATGCAGCTGCTTTTTCTTTCATACATAACATTTGGTTTGTTACAAGCCTTTGGTTAGTTTCCAGATTTCTGATAAAGTTGATTAGGAAGAATTTTGACAGTGTTCTTGACTTTATGCAGGAGCCAATTTTTATGATTCCACCATTCTAGAAGTGATTCCCTTCTGCTCATATATTCTGAAGCTCATGGTTTTACATTTGCTTCTTAAGATTCTGTTTGCTACTTTCTATGTAAAGTAATTTTTGGCAATTTTTAGAGTCCCCTACTCAATAGTCTATACTCCCTGTGTATCAAAATTAGGATTATACACTGAAGTGGGAATGTCTTATCCTTTCTAATATTATATCTTCATCATCTTCTTCATTAAACCAAACACATAAGCATATATGTGAACTTTTCCAACAATTTTTGGATTGACATTGAAATTAGAAATATATAGTACTCAGTGTTTTAGTGACAAGCGCAGTTAATTATTGATGTCTGGCTATTAACCTTTTTCATGTAAAGATACTATTCAAAATTTATGTTTTTCAACTTTCTATTATTGTAATAAATTTCCCAAGATACCAACTTAAAAAGGGGAAACATTTGTTTGGCTCACAGGCTTGGATGGTTTTAGTCCATGATTGGTTGGCGCTATTGCTTTTGGGCCTGTTGTAAGACCATATGCCATGAAAGAAGTACATGGTAGAGGGAGCTGCTCATCTCCTGACCAGGAAGCAAAAAAGAAAGAAGAGATTGATGTTCTACAAACTCTTTAAGGGCATGCCCACAGCAATATAAGATGGCCCACTGAGTCCCATCTTTTAAAAGTTCTAGCACCTCCTAGTAGCATCTTGGCTGGGTACCAAGTCTAACACACATGAGTTTTAGGGGATACACATATCCTAATGATTGCATTCTACCCCTGATCCCCAAAGGCTCATGTCTGTCTCATAATGCAAAATGCATTCAGTCTATATCCAAGAATCTCCAGTCTTAGCTGTGCCAACATTGCTGGTCCAGTGTCTGCTCTGAGACTCGAGAAACCCAGCCATGAGTCCCTGTAAAAATCAAAACAAGTTATATACTTCCAAGATACAACAATGCAGGTAAACATTTCCAATCTGAAAGTAGTAAATAGGCATAGAATGTAGTAATCAGATCAAAGCAAGGTCAATAAAAATATATATTTTATAATCTTTTTTGACATATGATCTAAATAAACACTTCTGAAAAGAAGAAATACAAATGGTCAATAAATATGTGGGGGGGGAAGCGCTCAATATCATTAACAATCATGGAAATGTAATCAAAACTGTAACAAGATACCATCTTATCCCAGTTTGAATAATTAGTATGAAAAAATTCATAATAACAGATGCTAGTAAGAATGTGGACAAAAAGGAATCATTGTACACAGTTCGTAAGAATGTAAATTAGTTAAACTATGGAAAATGGTATGGAGAGTTCTCAGAGAAGCACAAAGAGAACTACCATTTAGTAGTTGCATTCCTAAGTGTATATTCAAATTAAAAGAAATCAGCATATAAAAGAGATACCAAACGTCCATATTTATTACAGCACTATGTACAATAGCTATGTAATCAACTTAGCTATCTATCAACAGATGAATGAATAAAGAAAATGTGGTATAGATAAGTACATAGGAGTAGAGATATATGTATGTGTATACACACACACACACACTGAAGTATTATCTAGCCATAAAAAGAGTGAAATTCTGTTGTTTGCAGTAAAATGAATGATACAGAAACTTCTTACAGTTTTAGAGACGAGGAATTTCGAGATCAAGGTGCCAAACATGACCCCACCCTACTCCCTGAGCAATATCAGGGAAACATCAAGACATCACATTAAACATAATAAACCAGTACAGAAGGTTAAGTATTCTTGAGAATATGTGGAAACTAAAAGAAAAAATGAGTAAAAAAAGTTAACCTTAAAGGAGAAGAGGGATGATTAGGGATTGCAAAGAAGAGCAAGGGTAAAGAAGGCTGCATGTACATGATTAATTCATGATATAGGCATATATGGAATATCACAGTAAACCCCACTAATCTACAAAAAAAATTAAATTTTTATTAGAATCTTTTCAATAAAACACTGAAGATTCACTATAACAAAGTATGTGAGTTGTGATATCCAATAAGAAAAGGTTTAATTGGTACCAGTTATATTTGAGCTACTGTAACAAAATACCATAGACCAAGTGACTTATAAACAACAGAAACTTCCTACAGTTTTAGAGGCTAGGAATTCCGAGATCAGGGTGCTAGCAGATTCTATGTCTAGTGAGGGTCAGTTTCCTAGTTACAGATGACACCTTTTCTCTGTATCTTCATAGGGTAGAAGGGCAAGGAAGCACTTAGCCATGATTGTGTCCTTGCAACTTGGTTTTGAGAAAGAGAATCCAAGCACATATAGTCCCCAATTAGAATAGTTTAACTTTAGGATGGTGTTGAAACAGTACCCATATGACTATTTTGTTTTTTGCTTTCAGTACAATATTTAATATATTACTTAAGATATTCAAGATTTTGTTATAAAATAGGTCTTATGTTAGATGATTTTTCCCAACTTTAGGTTAATGTAATTATGCTTTAGTCTATTTAAGGTAGAGTAGGATAAGCAATGATGTTTGATAGATTAGGTGTTAAATATATTTTCAATTTATGGGCTTATTAGAATATAATCCTAATATAAATCAAGGATCTCTGTATGTAAATAAAGTGGATTTTGTGAAATATCTCTCATTTCCCAGTTCTATTATTACTGACATGGACATATTAGCTCATGTCTTTAAACTTTTGCGCAGAATGATTTCAAAACTATCTTGTCAGCTCAAGAGGTAGATCATATTGCTGAGGATAAGTCTGTCCTACCGACATGCCAACCACTATGGGGAAGAAATGGTACATTACAGAACATACTTATCAGGAGAATGGCCAAGACATTTTCTGTAGTAAGGCTTGACAGAACAAGGACAAGATAAAGCTAGCGTTAATTCAAAAACAAACCGCTTGATGGGACTATGCTTCCCAACTTTTTAAAAAGAGTTTTACAGTATCAGAAACATAATAAAATCTAATTATAGATGGAAAGGTCATGATTTATACAGAATCTACTGCTAAATTAAGACAAATAATGAAGTTTGCTATGTAAAATATGACTATCAGAAGAGAACAAGTGGTTTTCACACAAGAAGATAAAAGCACAGTGCATAGAAACACACACTAGAACACAAGCAGATTTTCAAGCCATGTGTTTTTTGTCTTGTGTCTCCGGTATGTTAAGAGAATAGTCATAGCCAAATGGTCAAATCACAGTGCCAAAATGTGGATGACTGGCACATTAATGCTGGTTCCTTGTTGTGTAGCAATTCCATACTTAAATATCAATAAAGGTATGATGGAGACACGCTCCACAGATTTTTCTAGTATTCTAGAGAATGTGTCCTTACCTCCCATCACCCTCCCAAGATTGCTGGTTGTGGGGTTTGATGACAAAGGTATTGTTTCCACATCAGGATATTTGTAGTTGCAAGACAGGATGATGGTCAGGAATTCATCTATTACCATTAGTTTGTGGGACTGCACTAGTCTGCTTGGGGCTACCATACCCCCAAACACCATAGACTGGGTGACTGAAACAATAGACATTTTCTTTCTCACAGTCTTGGAGCTAGAAGTCCAAGATCAAGATGCTGACAGTATTGATTTCTCCTGAGGGCTGTCTTGGTTTGTAGACAGTCACCTTCTCATTATATCCTCACATGGCTCTTTTTCCCTGTCATATATGCTCCTGGTGTCTCTTTCTTTACTTATAAAAACACTAGTCCTATTGATAAGGGATTTACCCTTATGACCTCATTCAACCATAATTGCTTCCTTAAAGGTCATATGTCCAAATACATGTGACTTGACGTGCTATTTTTAGTTATTTAAGAAGAGGATACAGTAATCAGTGAATACTGTGATAGGAAAAATGTAGTGTGGGATCTTATACAAGGTCTTATGGACCCTTGTAATTCTGAAGGGATTCTTTGATGAACAGACCCCTCATGGAAAATCCAGTAAAATTTTCCAAACTTCAGTTTGAAGAGCTCCAGATTGCTAGTAGTCCACACAGTGACAAGCCTGATGTGAGGCTTCCTAAGTAATTCTAACGCATACACTGACTGCCTTTTCAGTAGTCACCTAGGACTCAAATAAATAAGCATACATTGATCTTGTCTTTGCATAAGTAAGACTCATTAAGGTTGTGGTATCTCGGTGTGGCAGAACTGGGATGAGGAACAATAGGAACAAACCATTATAGAGTTTCCTGAGATTGGGGTTTTGTGCATCATGAAAGGGGCACAATGGGCCTGCAGGTGATCCAGGACACTTGGTGTTCTTGGCATAGGGAACTCCTTATGTGCCACTATCCAGAAATGTATTTTAACCTCCTTTCCTCTTTGCTTCTTTCTCCCCATAGATGATTCTAGACAAAGATGGCCTATAAATGTGTTTGGTCTTCTGAAAAACAAAGAAAAAGAAAAATCTGGGTTATAAGTCCTGATCCTACCACTGACTAGTTTATTTGACTTACTAGTTTATTTGACCTTAATTTACCAGTTATTAAATTATTTATACATCAAATTCCTCATATGTCCAATGAAAATAAGAATATCTGCCCTCACAGCATTTTCATGTAGGCTCAGTAATGTAACACACAAGTACCTACTATGCTGTCCAGAACATGGTAGACATACAATTATATTTAGTTTTTCTCTTCCATGATAGTGCCAAGTAGGAGAGTAAAGAAGACAATATCTGGAGAAGGAAGAAAAAGGGGAAAATTAAAGTTTCTACTTTTATATAAGTGGTTTAGCATCAACATAAGAAATTTATAAACCTTAACATCCTGCACTGCATGTTGTAAATTAAGTACTATGCTAGGCAGTACAATAGGCGTTGCATTTGAACCATTTAGATTATTGTTACTGCCCTTTAACGTATAGTGACAAGTTAATTCCAAACATGATACATTAAAATTGCCTGTTGATATGTTAATAAATCTTACTGAATATGTTTAAAGGTACCAGAACTGTTTTGTAAACACTAATAGAATCCCCTGCTGAAAACCCTTCCATCTTTCCATTGGCCATATTATTGAGTCTGAATTCCTTCACCATGCATGATCTGACCCCTACTTCCTCCATTACCCTAACTTCCCCCACCCTGCTCTCTTGGCTCTCACCCACAATGCTTGGCTCCCCTTATACTGAACTATTTTGAGTTTCTTTTTACTGGACTCTTGTACATGTGGTATAATCTAACTGAGATACACTTTCCCTCTGTACCTGGCTAATTCCTGATTATCTTTTAGTTTTCCTGCAAAATCTTAATCAAATATCTCTTGTAGAAATATCTACAATATATCTATTTACCATGTGTACTTAATATAACACCAGGCACATTAGGATTTCAGTAGTTGTTAAGTAAATGAATCAGCACTCAATCTAATTGCAAAGGATTACAATTATTTTTTCCATTTCAGTAAAGTTGTGTAACCTGTACATTTTCAAACCCTTTTAAAGTAGAGGGGAAAAAAACAGTAGAGTAAGTGTATTCTTCCGAATACTTATTATTATGTCTTACTTTATACAATACTTCAGATCTAATACAGATTAAAATCTCCCTTCCTTTAACTGATATGAGGGATTTTTAAATGCTTATTCAGCCACTTCCATACCTTTTGACTTGAGTTTTTCAAGTGTTTTACTATAAAACACAAAGGAAAGAATTCTCACAAAAAGCCCTTTTCTCTTAAATTTTAACCTAGTGAAAGTGAAAGTAAGCTTAGAGGATATTTTCAAAGATAGTCAGAAGATTTAGATTGTTTACAAAAAACACCAAAAACTATGTGTTTCTAGAGAAACTTATCTCAAAAAGAGACATTAACGGTAAACTAGTGATTACAATGAAGTTGTACAATCAGGTTATTCCACTGAGCTTTTCCTTTTTGTGAAACTGTTAACCTTCTGGAGAATTTTCTTTCAGGTGCATCTGCTTACACAGAGAACAGGATCTAAAGGTGTAGTATAAAACACTTCTAAGAAAGTAAATGGCGTGTGAGCTTTTTTTTATTTGCTTCTCAAGTAATTTACTTTAAAAAATTAACATCTGCTATTTTGAAGCTAATCTTAGTGTGTTGAATGTTCTTAACCATTTCTCAGTCCCACAGTCTTTTATCTTGCTGCTCCTGCTGTCTTCCCACCACCCCTGGTTCCATTAGCAAACCCTGAGACAGCCTCAGACTTACCCAAGTACTGCTTTGGTTTCAGCTGCTCTACTGCAACAGGAAGTGAGTGTTGGGGGTTTCTCTGTGGCACAGTTGTGATAAAGCTGTGGTGGTCTTATCTCTCTCTTAGGTAGTGGCTCTTTATGACTATACAGCGAGCCGATCAGATGAACTAACCATCCATCGCGGAGACATTATCCGAGTGTTTTTCAAAGATAATGAAGACTGGTGGTATGGCAGCATAGGAAAGGGACAGGAAGGTTATTTTCCAGCTAATCATGTGGCTAGTGAAAGTAAGTTTTATGCTCCCTTCCTGGTTTACTAATATGGTCTAACTGATAGTCCAAGATCTTATCATTTTTTACCCTTTAATTTACTGTCTTTGTAATCTTTGCATGTTTACCAATTGGTTTTTCTTTTCATACTCATGATGTAAAAAAAACAAAAGAGGAGGCACTAGCATGCCCCAAAACTACTGTATTCTGCAACTGGAATGTTTGCTGATTGTACTTGTCATCCCAGGGGACTTGCCCCGTGACTTCAGCTTTCTCTCTTAGTTCCTTTTACCCTGCCACCAACTACATACATTTTCATCACCTCTTCTCTCTCCACAGTGACTCCTCAGCTGACGAGCATCCTAAGAACCCTTAGTTCCCCAACTCCCACTTTGCACACTTCAGTCCTAACTGGTCACCTGCTAAAACAAAAGTACAATAGATTGTTCCATCTCAAGTATATTAAGCCTTCGCTTGTGAAAGGAAAGAAATTAACTAGAAAAGAAATTCTAAATATGAATTCTGAACGCTGTAGATTCACAGCCAGGCCTTGAGAGGTGAAAATAGAACTAACAAATTCTGAAAATAAAGGAAATAATTTTTTTTAAAAGGAAAAAATTATAGTAATACTTCTTCAAAAGAATTCTTCCTATCAGTAGTTAACTTGCAGTGTGGAGAAAGCGCAATTGCCAGGGACCATGAAGATTGCCTTCTAATCCTAGCTCAGCAAGTTACAATGAGGTGCCTCAGTTTCCTCCTGTGAAAGAAAGACATTGAGCTATATCAATTCTAATTTTCTTCCAGAAACACTAAAATCATGTGATTTTGATTTAAAATGTAGTAAATTGAGAACACTCTGTTTAAATATTTTTTGTTAAGTCTTCTGTTACCACAAAGAAGTAATTGTTATAAATAATGGTTGGTTTTCAGGCTAGTCTGTGAAACCCCATCTAACTCAAACCATGACTGAACAAAGGTACTATTGATTCCTAACCTAAGTTCTGAATTTTGAGAGCAAAACAGATGGGAGGAAGAAGAATTTGTTTCCTCCTTAATTAGTGAGTGCTGGTCTAATTCTAGATAAAACTATCTTTGGCACCTTCATAGTACTGTGTCTGTGCCCTAATCCTTCCCCATGCCCCTCTCCCCATTTTGTCAAGTGGCCCCAAGTCTCACTGCAGATCCTCTCCCCAGCTTATCTGCTGCCTTCGGCAAACTCCTTCCCTTTAAAAAGCATATCTCCAAATTACCTCCTTCTCTCTCTTGCAACATAATTCTTAATTTTTTCTGTGCCACTGTTTTAATTATTTTTTCCTAAATAACAAATGACTGATACCTCTTAAATATACTTTTCCTAGAGGTATATTTTTATGTTTAAAATACATAATGGAGAAAACTTAAAATGATCTGAGAGGAAGGGAGAAATGTTAGGACAAGCTAATTCCTGAGTACATGTAAGATGGCATTTAAGTCATCTCCCAAAAGCTTAGTACTTCTAACTTTCAGAATGTAAAAATATCCATGCTTGCCTTTCTCTCCTTTCCAGTGATGGCTCTTGCACAGAATCAACAGCCAAGGTTAAAAAGGGATAGCTAAAAATCAAGAGCTGCCACACAATCATAACTACTCTGGAGGATTTGGTAATTTTAATTAGGTATTACAGTCCATTATTCCTGTAAGATTCAAGTGAAAACATCTACACCTTTTTTTTTTATCTGGCAGTATATGAAGATTGTGTGCCTTTGGGGATGGTGGTATTAGGTGTTTTAACTTCAGTTTATAGATATAACCTCTTAGGCTTGCAAGTCCTGACAGGTTATAGATATTTGATCCTCAGTGAGTTATAAAATTTGTTTTTCTTTCATAATAATTAAGTCAAATCTCTGAAACATATTACGATGATGGTTGGTGGTTGTACACAGAATTAATTTCTTATCTTGAGACCATTCTGCAACTGATAAAACTCCTTATTATGTCCCAGAATAATTGATGGGGGGGTTGGTTTTTGGGGTTTTTTTTAGTTTTTTGTTTTGGCATCGGTCATTGCTTCTTGGAAGAGCACTGTAAAGACCAGAACAAACAGGGAAGAAAACTTTCAGACTACCCAAGAATATAATAATTGAATTCTCATACTACATCAGAAGAGAATTTTCTTTTCCCTTTTATCCTGCTTTTTACTTGAATTTAACAAAAACTGAACTGCCTGGTTTTTACACTCGAGGAAAAAAAAATGATTCTCAGCAGCATATTCCACTCTAAAAATAGTAAGAGGAATTATTCCTGATCTTTATCTGAAGCCAAATATGCAAAACAAATGATCTAAAGGAGTATATATATTAACAGAATCTATACCTGCTGTTCAATTGAGAACCATGTCCTTTAAGAGAACAGCACAATGACAGAAAATGGTACCCCATTATTATAAAGGACTTATTTTCTTTGTATCTTAAGTCACTGGAAAGAAGAACATGATCAGCTTCCCTTAATCACATCTAACACTCTTTTCTGTAAGAGATAAAGAAACCCAATAATAATACCAACCCATATCTAAAGCCAGCTAATATATCTTACAATCTTAGTTGTACATTTTTGATCAAATATAGTTTAGCATTTTCTTTCACTTCAGAGTTGCTTTTAACCAAAATAGAGTTTTAAGTCTTTAAAATTCCTATATAGCTCTGTAGGTTTAATATCCTGTATAGATTTAATAGATCATATAGAGTGGAGTAATATATTTTAAACTCTAAAGTTCAACACTGTATAGATTCAACATCATGATAGTCCTGGAACCATGCTTCTTCATTTCATTCTATCTTCCCAAATTATCCTTTTCCTGTATCTCTGCCTGGTGAAAACCTGCCTACTCAAAGTCCATCACACTCCCACATCTTTCTTTCAGCATTTTTTCATCCCCACATTACTTTGTTTTGTTGTTATTCTCTTTCAAGTAATACCACATTGTATCCTATGTTGCAGTTACTTGTGAACATGTCTGTCCCTGACCAGATTATAAGCTCCTTGAGAGCGAAAACTGTCTTTTGATCATCTTTCTATCTCCGGCAGTACCTAGCAGACAACCTTGCTTACAGTAGGTTCCTGGTGATTGGGGATTGAGATAAAATGAAGTAAGCATCTCTCTTACCATATAGTAAGTGAGAATGGTACCATCTACGTTTCTGAAATCCTGCTGATTAAAATTGTCCAATAATAACTAATGTTTAAGTCAACAAATTTCCATCATGAATAAGTGCTATATAGAGTGTTGCTATACCAAGGAATTGAACATTAATTTCTCCTTAATTTCACATATGCTTCCTCTGTTACTATAACCCTCCCCCAAATAGTGCTTCTCAATATAAATACATAAATTCCTTTTTCACTTCCAGCACTATATCAAGAACTGCCTCCAGAGATAAAGGAGCGCTCCCCTCCTTTAACCCCCAAGGAAAAAACCAAAACAGAAAAGCTTTCAGCTCCTCAAAAGGTAATTGTTTTAAGAATTCAAGTATTGTATATGTGTGTTAATTTTTTCACTCTCTCTGCATAAAATGTTTCTATATTTTCATGCTTATAATCCTTCATTGTTTACATTATTTCTTTTGATCTTGGCACCAACGTTATGAAATACATAAGGCAAATGTTGTTATAGCCATTTTCCAGATAAGGAAACTGAGGAGGCTCAGAGAAAATAAAGTAGACCCCCCCGCCCCAAGTCACAGTCTAAGTGATAGGACGAGACCCCAAAGTAGAACTTGTGACATTAAGTGTGATGCTATTTCCACTCTATATTTGTTTCTTCAACTTTGATAATTGATGCTACTGTCAGCTCCACCTGGGAGGTACACATTTATGCTAAAGGTCACTGGAGTCTACACGATAAATGTGTTCTGTCTTTCTGGAATATTTCTTTTACTTGCCAGTAATCTAAAACACTTTCAAGTTAAAATGAATGTGGATGTATTATCAGCCATAGAAATGTGGGTTATTTCTTTCTTGTTGTTGTTGTTTTGTTTTGTCTGTGCCATCAGATTCCTCAGAGACATCAGTCACTCTTCTTCAGATGTTAGTAATACTTCAGTGAAAGGTTTAACAAGCACTGTACCATTTTTATATATATATATATACACACACACACCATTTTATATATATTTTGTTTTATTAAGTGACAGTAGCTCTTGCCTAAGTGACAGTAGCTCTTGATTGAGTAGCCTCGCTGTTTCTTAACTCTGGTGAACTGACATCTACTTTTTTTTTTTTTAACAAATATTGGTTAAGAAACATATAATTACAATATCATGATAAAGCTCTTTTGAACCTGTCATGTACCATTCAGCCATTAAACCTGTATTTATTGAGTTCCTACTTCCAGGACAAATATTTTTAGTCCCCACCAAAACAGGAGTGAGTAGACAAGACACTTGCCCTTCAGGCAAGTGGGTGAGACATGAGTGAGGGAGAAATTCCAACAGACTGGGAACTGTAATGAGACTGTGTGCACAATGCGAGTTCCCTGAGAGTTCAAGTGCTTGACTTGAGGCTTTTAGGATGAAAAAATCTATTCTATGTAGATGAACTTAGAAAACACATTTGAGGGTAAAAAAAAAATTTTTTTGCACATACCTTACTTCAGTGATGATTTTTAATGATTAGGTTTGGGAACATCGAACATGGATCTAATGGAGAGAAAAGAGAAATGCAGGAACCAGGCTATTGAGAGCTTATTGCATTGTGCTAAAATGCTTTAATTTTATTCTCCAGACAAACGGAATTCCTTGAAAGAGATAACTCAGGGAGTGGTTTGTAAGGATTTGCATGTTAAAGAGATCATTTTAGGGCCTGTGCATGTAGCTCAATGGCAGAGTGCTTACCTGTGTGAGTCCCTGGGTTGGATCTGTGGCACTGAGGGCAGGGCGGGGGTGGGGTAGGAATTGTTCTAGTGACAGAATAGTATTTGGATAAGAGGTACCTAAAACCTAGTGCAAGGAAACTACGAATCCATAGAAATAAAATATGCAATGCTGAACTAGTGGGGATAGAGAAATAGGGAAATAAGGTATAATTGGCAGAATTTTATAGTTCAGTGAATATGATTAATGAAGGAATGTTGGATTTTTCTAAGAACCCTAGCTTATTATACAGCTGAATAGATGGTGGTACTGTAGGAATTATGAAGTGAACAAGGAAGATTTGGGGAGATAGAGACAAGGGATGGTGAGTAGTGGGAGATAAACTCGGTTTTAGACATCTCAATTTATTAGTGTCTATAGTGCTCCCTAATAGAAGTATTCATTAAAGGTCAGAAATGCAGGATTGAATTTTGAGAGAGGATTGAGATTCAAAATTAGATGAAGAGAAATTAGTGTATTCATTGTATTATATCAGTAGATAGAAGCTTGTAACAGAGACTGTAGCTCAGAAGAGCGTTGTCAAGTTCTGACAGACAGCCAAGGATAAAACCCAATTGAACACTAGTATTAAGGAAGTCCAAAAAAAAGGAAATATTAAGAAAAAAATATTTTAAAAAATAGTTAAAGAATGAAAAAAAAAGTGCCTTAGAAGCTAGGAGAGAAAAGTTCAAGGAGAATATAGTCATAAATAGCCAAGCAGGAAAGTTACCTAAGCATTTGGTAATCAAAAGGATCCTAGTAGCTTTGCACCAGTATCAGTGCAGTAATGAGGATTAAGGGTAGATTAAAAATTGAATGGTGCCTCAGCAAGGGAACTCATGAATGTCATTCTCAACATTTCACTTAAAAGAATAAAAAAGGATTGAAGAGTGGCTGGAGGAGTGACCTGGTGTCCAGGAGTGATTTTTTTTTTTTTAATATTGGAGAGACATAAAATTATATACTAAGGAGTCAAAGCCAATGGACAGGTTCAAGACCCATAAAACACATCAATGGTACAAGTGATCTTGGAGGAAGTGGGAATTTTTTTTTTGTTGTTGTTGTTTTGTTTTTTAATCAGAAAGAGATGTATAGATGAGCCTTGACTTAGAAGAGTGGTTCTCACATAATGGCGATTTTGCCTCCCAATAGACATTATTTGGCAATGTTTGATGACATTCTTTGTTATTTCACCTAGAAGGAGGGGGATATTACTGGCATCTAGTAGGTAGAGACCTCTCAGGGTCAAATCTAGACCCTACTAGTTTGATACCCCCAGCCATGGAGCTATCAGAGGAGCTACCGTAAATAATGTTGCTAAACCTTCTAGAGTGCAGAGGACAGCCCCCTTCAGCAAATAATTATCTGCCAAAAAAAAAAATGTCAGCAGTGCTGAGCTTAGAGCAATACCCTTCTAAGGCAAGTAAGTGTGGATGAGAATGAAAATAAGTTGATACAGTTGAAGTATAGAAAGAATATCTTTATGCTTTCCAAAACAGAAATCAAGGTCCACATCTAATGTGAGGAGCAAAAGAGTGAGATTAAAAAGACAATATTTGAATCCCTCCAAGAAAAGTAGGAGCAAGAGTTCATTTGGGAAATGTAAAAAGATTTCTCAGTAATTCTGGTAACTGCTGTTGGGATACCATGAAAATGTAGGTTCCACAAATCTCTGTAGTTGCATTTTTTTAAAATGTTTTCCTTTTTCCTAAGTTTTTTTGGTTGTATATGGACACAGTACCTTTATTTTTTTTATTCATTTTTGTGTGGTACTGAGGATCAAACCCAGTGTCTCATACATGTTAGGCAAGCTCTCTACCACTGCACTACACCCTATCCCCCCTAGTTGTATTTTTTTCTTCAGTGGTGCTCAGTATCTTGGGCATAGCAGTGGAAAAGGTAAATTCAGTTTGAAATGGATTTGAACTTGTATGTATGTTAGAGGAACAAGAGGGTAAGAGATGTGATAGCCTTGGTAAGAGCCATTGGAGTGATATGCCATGGAGGATCAGCCAGATTGAAGAAGATGGAGAATCAAGAGAAGACTGACACACTTAGAAAGCTAGGTTCCTTGCAAGTTTGCAATAAGCTGTCCATGCCCAGGTGGAGGCATAGAAGTGTACGGTAAGGGACTTAGCAAGCTGGAGCAACTATAGTGTTTAAGGCCAGAAACTCTCTTGCTTATTTAATATTTTATGTATCAAGTACTCCAGGTAATGACTGATAGAGTGTGCATAAGAACTGAAGTGAAATAACATTGAGCTGGTTCAGGAACTATGACCCAGAGTGTCAGACAGCTTGTTCTCTTCAACATTAAAATTCCAGGTGATAGCAAAAATTGGTTTATAGAGTAAACTGATGAAGCAGGAGCCAATGTCCTTAATTATTGTGGTAGAGCACAGGTCTCATCCTTGGCTCTTGTTGCAATCACCTAAGAAATTAAAAAACTGAATATTGGTGTCCATCACCACACCCTGCAGATTTGATTTAATTGATCTAGATTGGAACCAGAGTTTTTTAGGTGATTTTAATTTGCAGTTGACATTGAGAACCATAGTGTTAGAGAACCCATGAGATCCAAAGGTGGGTGGCCACCACAAAGATAAGTAGAGGGTGTTATAGCCAGGTGTCAAAACATCTAAGGAGAAGTGCTTTGGAAGTACAGTAGCCTAAAATCAACAGAAGAAGAGCTAAGAGGAAACCAGTATTAGCTCCTGGCTACCATGGTTCACAGTTAAATATGTGAGAAAACAGCCTATGCTACAAGGAACTGAAAGGAAAAATGGTTTCTGGGTAAAACAACAGTTTCAAGAAACAGCAAGAACATAAAGTAATGGTTACCTGCAATAGTTTGGGTACTACTACTAATACAGTGAAAGGAATTTGCAAAGCAAGAATTGGAATTCAACTATGTGCAAATGTTATATGTGTAACATTACCCATTGTTCACAATTTGGTACCAGATTTAAGAATTTAGGCAGATGCTTGTCTTATCAGGTTTTGTTAAGGTTATCAGGTTTTGTTAAGATTTGGCTTAACAAATCTTCAATAGTCCAATGGCTTAAACAACAAACATTTATTTCTTACAGTTCTGGAGAATGGGAAGTCCAAGATTATAGTGCTGGTAGATCCAGTGTCTGAAGAGGGCCACCTTTCTGGTTTTCAGCCCTGTTGCATCCTCACAGGGCAGAGGACAGAAGGAAGAATTCTCTGTGTCTCTTCTTATGAAAGTACTAATCTCATTCTTGAGGATTCCACCCTCATGACCTCATTACTTTCCAAAACTGTCACATGAGGGTTAGGATTTCAACATATGACTTCAGGGAGAAACAAGCACATAACTCATAATAATGCTAATTTGAATGTACTCCCTAAAAACATTTAATGCAGTAGAATCATTTATAACATTGGCATGGGGAATCATTAAGATAGCTAACAAGTTTGGTCTATATCAAAAACTATGAGCAATATTATGAAAATATGGCCTTTACTTGTAGTGACTTACTGATATCCCTGACTTTGCATCATGCTGACCAGTGAAATTGAGGCTAACTCCACCTCTAAGTGTATTCTTGTTCAGGACCCATGAATTAATTCTGCGTGAGCCAGAGGAAATTAAAGGGACTCTCAGTATCTTTTTGGCTACCTGTAAGGTTGGTATTGTCCTTCCTCTTCTATGTCTCCTAGGAGAAGAGATATGCAAGATTCTAGCACATTTACCAACAGAGCAGGTGTGTTCATTTCTCTGTGATCCCCAGTTTTCCTATGTTCCTGAGGATAGGGATTACTGATTCCAAGATTCCCAATTCTCACTGCTGAGCCACTGCTCTGATTAGATGGACTCACTACATAATGGTCTTAGTTTAGAGTGTAGTTGATTTGGGGGTTTTGTGTGGCTTTTTTCCCTTACAGACTAATCTCCAGGCTTCAGACACTCCTTTATATTCATCTTAGCAGATCAGTTCCTCAGATAGCTGTCTTGACCCATAACTGTCTGCTTCAGGCTAATCCCACTGATTCCCTACCCTAATTCTAATAGACTTCAAGGAACTTACAGTCATGCAAAATAAATCACTTTATAAAATAAAATAGGTAAGGCTGAGGGCATAGCTAACATGCAGGTGTTCCTGAATTCAATTCCCAGCATTGAGAAAATAATAGAAAATACATAGGTAGGTAATCCAGAAGTGTTCAGAGGATAACCCCTTTAGGCAAGGGAATAGTAAAACTCTCATGGAAGAAATGAAACTTGAATTTGAAGGCATTGAAGTTTAAGATACAAGGATTCTTTTAGTTGAAGAACATGATTTGATCTGCTTTAGCTGAATCCATGTTTTAGGATAAAATTCTACAGGGGACTGAAGGAGTTGTTCAGTGTAGAGCACTTACGTGGCATGTGCAAGGCCCTGGATATGATCCCTGGTCCTGCAGGGGAAAAACAAAAAGAGGGAGTGGGGATGAGAGAGTTCTTCCCTTATTTTTTTTCCTAGGATATAGTATATGTATATTACACAGTGTTTTACTTCTCTTATAGAAGAAAGAAATGACCTATGCTTATGTAAAAAGAAGTCCCTGAGACACATAATGTTGGCCCTATTAAAATATTATGAGTACACAGAGTTATGAAGCTAACAGCCAACCCTTGAGAAATATGAAACTGAGCTTCCTTAGCACCTGGCTAGTTGCATTTTAAGTTTATTTCCTTTATCAAAATATATATGGTTTGATTTTATCAAGATCCTGCCTTAGAAACCTACCACAAAATCCATCAGATGTTTAACTTCATGTTCAAGTCTTATTATCACGTATGAGATATATTTTTTAGAAAGAACTTGAAAAGTAGTTTCTGATAAATGATTAGGATTGTGTGGGATCTGAGTTCATAGAATTATAAAATTAATGTTAGGAAAGGACCTTAGAGATCATCCCTGATGGTTCTAATCAATTCCTTCATTTTACAAATTAAAATTGAGATCCAAAAAGTTAAGAGATTCATTCAAAATGACCTGCTAATTAGGATAATGGCCTTAATATTCTCAGGCCAGTTCCCTTTTTCCTCCACCCACCTAGTCAATGATGCACATCGTCTTTACCTGCACAGTTGGCCAGGTTTGTGTCACCGTGCTTTTTACATTCCTGTTTTATGTTTGTTTCATTGTGCCCTTTTTCATGTGTAAGTTCTAAATAGTGTATTCTGTATGCTTTTTATTTTTGTTTTTGAAACAGTCTTGATATATTGCCCAGGCTGGCTGCAAACTCCTGGGTTTGAGCAATCCTCCTGCTTTAGCCTCCTGAGTAGCTGAGACTAGTCTTATACCTGTGCCCAGTCCTATGCTCTATACTTTAAAGGAAAAAGAAAAATTCTTTTTAAATTTTTTTTCTTATTCAAATTGTACAATAAGAAGCAAAATTATACCTTTTAATGGCTTGGCAGCTGCCACCTCTTATAAATTTATCCCAGTGGAACGCACCTGCTCTGTTGGTAAATGTGCCAGGTACATTCCAGCATTTAATCTGGCTTATTGAAATGGTGGTGGGTGATGGCAACATTGGTTCCTGACACTTTCACTGCACAAGGAGAAAGCAAAGGTTGAGTTATTCCTGAGGGTAGGCTGGAGAGTCCCCAGACAAATCAATAACTACTTATACAACAGGGTCTTGCTAAGTTGCCGAGAATGGCCTTGAATTTGTGATCTTCCTGCCTCAGCCTCCAGAGTCCCTGGAATTAAAGGCCTGTACCACTACCCCTGACAATAGTGTTATATAGCACAACTTTAGGTACTCTGAAGACAGAGAAATACCCATAAACACTGAAGGTAATCTATTTATTGTCTACTATTTTTCTACTATATTTATTTATTTTTTTTTTTTTTGTGGTGGTGGTTTTAGGGAATAAACCCAGGGCCTTGCATATACTAAGCAAGTGCTCTATACTTAACTTATATTTAAAGAATTTTCCTTTATGTCTTTCTCATCCCATGAATTAAATTTTATACAAAATAATATGTAGGTGAAATTTATTTTCCTATTTAGTAAATTTTACTTTATCTTTATTTAGTTCTGATTTGAGTCCATAAAGTTTAACCTCTGTCACTTCTCATTCTCTTGTACAGATCTTCCATTAAAACTCAGAGAATAATACAAGTTCTTAATAAAGATTACATGATTTTTCTAATAATCAATGATAAGTATTTGTAAGGCATTTTTCACATTTCTCAGTGTTATGAGCAGAGGACATTTTGTGCTTTTATAAAAGCATTGGTAGACTTATCTGAGGGAAGTATCTTTGAATGCTGATTATATTTAAAGTACAAAATAAGTGATAATTCGCTGGATCAAGCATGCTACATTTAGCATGCCCTCTGACATGATTCTCTGTTGTTTGATAGAATAACATTGTATTTGCTTCTCATGATGTTTTCAAAGAATAACCTAAATGTCAGAGACATTTCTCTGAAAACGTGTTACAGATCTAAAATGTGAAAGATATGATTGGGAGAACTTTCCACCAATCATTCTGTCATAAATTGTCCTTTAGATAGTGGCTGAATTGATTATCAGTCACCCTGTCTTCTGACTTGACAAGCAGCATGACCTTTTTCTGGAAGTTCTCTGACAGCATAGCTCTGTTGTCCTCTTGCTTTGTCAACCACTCTACTTCAGGGTTTCTCAGCCTCAGCACTGTTGGCATTTGGGACTGGTAAGTCTTCGTTATTGGGAAAATGTTGTTCATTATAGGATGTTTAGCAGGCTCATTGGCCTGTACTCACAAGATGCCAGAAGCAACTCTTCCCAGTCATCACAATTAAAAATAAGTTCCAGACATTGCCAAATTTTCCCTAAGGGCCAAAACACCCCCCACTCCACAGTCAAGAACCATTGTTCTTTCTTTTTTAATAGAAACATATATATGATAGAATGAGTGTTTTTCCCTTAGATTACATTTTTTTCATTTTAAGACTTTGTTAATGAAATTTTGCTTTCATTATTTCATTACCTTGCAAGGATAGGAGCAGTGGTGTTGGAGTTATAGAGCACTGTGCTTAAAAACAGGTTGGGCTACAGGTTAGTGGTAGAGCACTTGCCTAGTGTCTATGAAGCCCTAGACAAGGATGGGGGTTGTCACATAAAGATGGATCTAGCTGTTTGAGACTCCAGGTGATGAGTAGCTATAAAATATCTCAATTAAATTTAAATATGTATTGACTACAGTTTATTTTATTTGCTTGAGAAATTAACTATGCTCATTTTTGCATGAACAATGGAAAATTAACCATGTGTCAATGTTCTGGTTGTTATTACTTAGTAGTCATAATGTGGTCATAATGATCACTATTTTGACATGATTCTCCTTTAGGTAACATAAAAAGGGAAGAACCTAGTATCTCCTTTGTTCAGACAAAGCATGCATTCAATAAGATCTTTTTCAACGTATTGGAAGAAATTTACTTTAATAACACTTCGACTTAAACTTTTTTGTACATGATAAGTCTTTTCTCTTCTTAAAACCTGTTACTGCTTCCCCATTGCTTATAGATGTATTTAAGCAGCATCTCTTGCATACCTGTCTTAACACAGAGGATTTCCTGCTGGTCCCACTGACCTGATTTGGGAAGAACTATTCTCTAGTGATGGAGATTAGTGGATAGTTCAGATCCAAAAGAGGAAATTAATAATCCAAATGATTGCTCAATTTGCAGGAATTGTAAGATATGGGATGGTGTTCTGGTGTTTCCTGACATCTTGGTGATCTACAAGATTTAATTCTTTCCAAACCAGCTCATTTAAGACCGCTGGGAAATAAGTGCATGGAAACAGCATTATTTAGCAGTTTGATGCCAGATGCATGAAGAGCACTTGGAATGTGTAACTTGTTTCACTAGCCCCTACCCTGAGAGCTTGTCCATTTTCTCACTTCTACTCTGGTGTTTAATCATTGCTTTAAAAAAAAAAATCACATTTGACTGTCTCTATGTTGGGTTTGTGATTAATTGCCTCAGTGAGGCCATGGTATTGGTCATCTTTTTTTTTTCTTTCCATTTGACTCATTACCCCAGTTCTCTGTGGCACCTAATTTCTCAAGCTCCTAACGTCTTACTCCAAGTTGACTTTGGCTCCTGCTTTCTTGAAGAGATGCCATCTAAAATGAACTCCCTCAAATTTTCAACCCACTTGCTCTGTATTTCTGTAATTTTACTCTCATTCTTCAGCTGTTTTGGGGTCTCAAAGAAGTTGACCTTTCTGTGGCAGACTTCTCCACTTGAGTTTTTAGTCATTTTTCCCCTCTTACATTCTTCCAGCCCTTACCCATGATTCCCCAACTTCTCTCCCCCACCTGCTTTGGCGTCTTTGTGGTTTACTCATTTAAAACATTGAATGCCTGTTCTTCTTCTAGGCATTATGTTAGAATGGAGCCTGGATGGTATAATGGTCAATAAATCAGAAGTGGTCCCTACATTATAGTCTAGTGGGTAAAAATGACGTTAGTGTTAGAGTCACAAAACTAAACATATAATCAATAAAAGGATAGTGGTAAGAAACTATGAAGCCATTTGTCGAGAAGTAGTTGAGTTGGTTTTTAAGAGGAGCCATACAGTTTTTAAGGGATACATTTGAGGCATTATAAGTAGCAGGGGAAGCCAGGCACAGTGGTGCATGTCTGTAATCCCAGCAGTTTGGGAGGCTGAAGCAGGAGGATTACAAGTTCAAAGTCAGCCTCAACAACTTAGCAAGGCCCTAAGCAATTTAGTAAGACCCTGTCTCTAAATAAAATATAAAAAAGGCTGGGGATATGGCTTAGTGGTTAAGTACCCATGAGTTCAATCTCCCACTAATGAAAGAAAGAAAGAAAGCACGTGCAAAAGCCTAACCTGGCTTAATGTTGCATCATGGTTGGAGTTTAGGATGCAAGGTTGAAAGGAGGAAGAGTTGAACCTGAAAAACATGGACAGAATCAGGAAGGTCCTTGTACGTCATATTAAAGAGCAGGATTTTTTTCTGAAGATATAAGGGAGCCATTTGAAGCATCCAAAAGCTTATTCTAGGTCTAAGGGTGTAGCTCGACAGTACAGCATATGTTTAGTGTTTGTGCTTAGCATTGGTTCAGCCCCTGGTACCAACAGTAACCAAATAAGCTCATCTAGAAACTCTGTAAAGATTAGTAAAAGCATTACTATAGGAAATAAGATGGGGGTGGGGGCTGTTGCAATAATCCAAGCCAGAAATAATGAGGAGCTAAAATTTGGTGACTAAATCCATGTGAAGAAAAAGAAGAATCAATAGGAGTTTAATTTGAACATCTAAGAATTTATAATACAGAAGGTGTGCAGTAGCCAGTTACAGATATCTTATAGGCATGAGACTTAGGAGAGATATGCTAGAAGCTCAGGTTTACAAGGTATTTTGATGAAATGGGTGGATAAGTGTGTTTACTGTTGTGCTGAAACTAGCTTAACTGAAAAGTGAAACAATTGCCCGGTCATTTGGAAGAAAACTCAAGATCCCAGTTCAGGTTTTTATCTGGAAATCATTTACATAAATGTGCTTATTACATAGGAATAGAGGAGTGTAGAGAAGGAAAAGGGCAAACATTATAAGTTAGGCCTAAAGGAACATGAATTTTTTACTTGGGGAGGATGTTGCTGTATGAAAGCTACTGCCCAGTGTAGCCCTGCTCTCTGCCCACAGCAATCTCTAGTCTCCCGTTGTCCAGTCTGTAACACATCTTTTACCTGCCTGCTGGAGTTACCTTCTTAGGACAGAAACCAAGTCATGTAATATATCAGCACAGAAATCAGCTTTAGTTGGTTCTGTATTTTTCGTGGAGTTCAGTTCTCTTTAAGTTTTTAATGTAGGTCCTACTGCTCAATGGTAGACGTTTTGACCTGTTTTCATTATCTTCCAAACCATCCTTCTGAGTATGTTTCCTTTAAAGACACATCCCTCAATCTTTTGCTCACTCTACTTTCTCAAACTGTTCCCATTTTCCAGTTATCAGAATGTAGCTTACCCCTTAAGATCCAGCTAGATGTGTCCTCTGAATCCTTCTCAAAAACCTCCATTCCTAAGTTGAGGCCTCTCTCCTTTTATTTCCATGCATTTCCCTCACCCTTGTTGGTTACCTACACAACTTTTCCCCATTCAGTCATGCACTTTCAGAGAACAGGGGCTCCTTCTCACTCAGGATTGCATCTCTAGGGTATCTAGCCCAGTGCTTTGCTCTTAGCGTGGGACCCATATGCATTTGGTTTTGGTTTTGACATAATAAGTATCCAAAACTATAAATCATGAATCAAAGTGGTCTTCACTCTATTACAGTATGATTCTAGAAACCACATCTCAATGCAGAGGATTTTTTTAAAGGAAGAATATTGTAATTGAAGGATTTAGCATCAAATAAATCAGATACGTGAATAGTAATAAATTCCAAAATCAAAAATCAACTCCAAACTAGATGAATGTATAGAATTGTGCTCCTTGAAACAGAGTTTTAGCAAGCTCTCTTTCAAGAGCTCACCTAGTCTAGTGGTTTTCAAACTGTTTTCTGTAGAGGGCTCTCAGGATAGGACTGGGGAGGCAGGTAGTGCCAGGCCATGTAAACCCTAGTTTCACCCAGAGTGATTCTGTTTTCACATGTTTATATATGAGACTTTCAATAATTTTGCTATTACATCAGTTTGAAAACACTAGTATAACCTTCATACAACTTCTGTATCCTTGGAACTCTGGGCCTCCATTTCCTCATCTGCAAAATAAGAGAATGGTGCTATGGTAGCTTGTGCTTTTATGCTGAGCCCCTTTATTCCTTTCCAAGAAAAAAAAAAGAAGAAAGACACAAGAAATATTACAAGGCTTATTCAGGCCTCACAGAGTTACTAACAGAACCAAGAGTAGAATTTAACTACCAACCTTAATTGACATTTTTCCTCTTGTATCAGTTTTTTAAAAATTCCTACAAAGTAGATATAAGCAAACTATAGATATTATCTGGAAAAGGTAGATGTGAGCAGGTATATAAACAGCATGTAAAAATGAGCTATACCATGTAATAAATTTGCCTTATTTAAAGCTGGTGTGCTAGCTACAACCTGTATTGATTAAACATTTACCTGATTTTATGTTCATTCTTCAGATTTATAGAAATATTTGGGTTAGTTGTTTGCATGGCCCATTTCTCTTTTACAAATCAATATATGAATTGTTTTCTTCTTGATAAATCTTCACATAATCAGTGGAAGCATTTAAAATCATTTCATTAATCATTCTTTCATGTTTAAATCTCATTGCATCTAAATTAAAAAGCATCCCTAAGAAGTTGTGAGGGTTTGGGAAGTAAGAGTCTCTAGATTCTGCTCCTTTCATTCATCTTCTTCGCTTTGCTCATCTTCCTCTCTTCATCCCCTCCTCTCCAAATCAAGGGTATCCATGAAGAGGAAACGAAGTCACAAAACAACTGAGAGGTGTGTGTGGAAAGGAGGGAAAGAAGGGCAGTCATGCTCCTTGGCCTTGTTGATGGTGGGGGGCGTTTATGGGCTGATCACATTCCAGCCTTGGGGGCTTTTTTGTTTAAAGATAAAATAAAACAAAACAGCTCACAGAGACACCTCCTTCTTCCCCCTCCTTCTGCCTCCATGAGTCACTACCCATATGGCGCTGCTGCTGAGACCAAGGAATGAGTGAGTAAAGGTGTTTAGAAGTGAAGTATTGGTCCTAATTAAATAAGTGTCCTTTGCAAATAAGTGTTAAAACTTTGAAATATGGATCCCTTACTAATTTATAGGATTTGAAGATAGGCTAAGCCACCTTTGCATCATAAAAAAGGAATTGGGTGTGCCAGTTATAGTAATGTAGTAATACAGTAGAAAAGATGGCAGGAACAACCTACTTAAACTTTCTGGGGCTATCACAGCATCTATAAATAAACTATAACAGGCAGGATTGGTAAGACCTGCCCTTGTCAACATGTTATAGCTTGACTTCACAGTGATACATAATGCAGTCTGACTTCTCTCCCCTAGACCTCTTGAATAGGTTCAAATTGGTGGTAATTTCTGAGCTTATGTCGAGTTTTTGTTTTTGTTTTTGTTTTTAATCTGGTAGTTTTACCAAGTTTCATATATATACACATCTATCTTTGGTAAGATGCTAGGCTTACCATGAGCAGAGAGATAGAAATGCTTATTTCATGTAAACAATAAAGCATCTTACCTTTAATTTGATTACAGTATTTGGAATTTATTTTATAAACCTATAAAGGAACCAGAGAAATCATGTTGATGATTAATGCTTTTTGAGTTAAGTTTTAATGGTTTTCTTTGCTTCATGCTCTATCAGGTGAGAGCAGACAGACCATTCTGCAAATTGTGTTACTCCTTGAATTTGAAATTTTTCTTTTTGTATGTACTTCTTTCCAAAATACATTTCCACTGAGTCTAATCAACTTCACTAGTAGAGAAAAATCAACGAGTCATTGGTTCTTTTGTTGTTGGGGTCACTTACTACAATACCCACCTTTAACCTCTAAGTCTTCTCCTTCTTCATTTCTTTATTAAATGCTTGACTTAAAGTTATATGGCTAACAATAATAATCACATAATTATGGTACAGAAAAGCATAACATCCTCTTGAAATCTTTATGATAAGCAAAATAATACTTGTTTAAAAATACTCAGTGCCAAATCTTGCAGAAATCTGATTTCAAAAAGAGGAAATCTAAAAGGCAAAATGAGTTTCCGTAGAGATAACACTGGGAAAGCATTAGTTTCATCAAGACTGAAAGAGAAGGTTTTAAATCTTTTCTTTCATTTTATTTCACTTTGTTTTGGTTTTCTGAATTTTTTAATTTAAATAATTATCTAGGTATCTCCTAGATATGTAATTCAAAATTTTAATAACAATTTATATTTTCTTTGGGAATATTAAATGGATCCTTTCCATAACATCTAATTATCTTTTTCAAAAAAATTTTTTGCAATCTTTTTTTTTGCATTGATTTATAAAGTATTGTTTGTCATTCAAACACCATTTCCCACAATACACTTTCATTTGGAGCTCATATTTATTCTAGAAGAAGCATCCAACACTCAATAATATAATTTGGTACCACTGAAAATGCTTATTTGTTTTTCTCACAAAGTTGTCATTAATAAAATGATACACTGAACAAACTTTTTGAAAGATTTAAAGAGCTTCCAAATTCAAAATCTTGCATACAGTTCAGTAAGAATCACTATATAAATATGGAAACTACTGAAGATTACAAAGGAAAGACGCAATGTAGAAAGATAAGTGTATCACTTTTGTAATATACCATGCGTAGTATTAGGAGATGAATTTAGGCTGATAAACAAGCCACATTTTTTGCCACACATCTGAAAGCTGGTTTTGTTTATAAAGAGGGATTACACTATCTGGAGAACTGCTTCCTTGATTTTCCATAAGAGTGAATATTTTTCTTGATAGACATTACATTCTGACATAGACATTCTTATTCAGAACGGGTATGTTCTCTCCTCATTCAGGAAGTTGGTGGGTTTTCAGCATGTGAATATTGACTGGGTTTCCTTCTCTCATTTTTGACTTACTGCTTTTCTTCTTCCACAGCAGTCAGTCAGTAAGGACAAGTCCCAGGATTTCAGACTTGGCTCACAATCAGTGACACAGTAAGCAACTTTTCCTTCTAAATAATGTGCAGTAATAAATAGTTAAGGTTTGTGTTTGTTTTTTGTTATTGTTTTTAGGATAATTTCTCCATTTCCTTTTTTCCTAGCATATGATCATACTACAAGTTAAAGTTCAGATAATTGATTTTTAAATGAATTTAACTAGTTTACACTAAAGAGAATGTTTTAATGATTGGACCTTGAGAATGTGTATTATTTCAAGGCCATAATAATTGACATTAAATAATATCACACTAAACTTTCAAGGACATTTTGTTATTTACTTTTGTTTAAGTAACATTGAAATAACTTCAGCTGAAAACAAGTGATGTGGTAAAATGAAATTTCTATATTGAGGCATTAAAGAAAAATGCTAGTACTCAAATCATCCATCATTGTATATGTTCTCTAACTGCTTAACATATTTGAGTAATTTATTTTAAGGTATTTATCTTAAAAGATCTTAAAAAGATCTGTCGGAAGGCTTTATATATATATATTTTTTTTGAAACTTACCATGTAACAATGTATAAAAAAGAAAACCCGTCTAAAAAAATGTTTACATCAAAACCTCCCCAACATATTTCTCAATTTTTATCATTTCAGATTACCTTTTGGACCTAATATTAAGCCCAGACTTCACATTCATACTATATTATTAGCGAAATAAAACAGGAGCATAACAACTCTGACGTACCCTCCCACCCCACCCCACTCCTTGACACATGGGTCCATGCTTACTCACATGTGCACACACAATCTCTGCTGAATTTCCTGCAGAAAAACATTAGTTCAAATTAACCCTGCTATATGCTTTGAGACTTTGAAGAATAATTTGTCTCAACTTCAAAGATTCTGATTCAGATTACAGTAATTTACAAAATCATCAAAGCCATGCAGTTTTTCACAAGACAGTATTTCATTCTACAGATGCAAGATGTGAAATTTTTTTTAAGAGAGAAAGAGAGAATTTTTTAATATTTATTTTTTAGCTTTCGGTAGACACAACATCTTTATTTTTATGTGGTGCTGAGAATCGAACCCAGCGCCCTGCCCATGCCAGGCGAGTGTGTTACTGCTTGAGCAACATCCCCAGCCCCAAGATGTGAAATTTTTAAATGGATTTTAAAAGAATCACAAAATTATAACCTAGATTATACCTTAGAAATTCTTTCTATAACCCCTCTGTCTTTATAGTAGATAAAACTGGTTTTATAGTGGAGTAAACTTGTGCACATTTCAAAGCGCACACTTAGTCAGACCCTGGATCAAGATCTAAATCTCCTGATTCCCAGACTACTTGGGTTTTTTTGTTTGTCTCTTCTTTAACTGGACTCAGTATCCACAAGTTACTTAGTAAGGTATCATTTTTTAGGGGTTTTGTGGGGGTTTGTTGTTGAGAGATAAGATCTATTGATAATTATTTATTTAGGCCTGTGTAGCTTCAGAGTACATTCACCCACATTTTCATATTTGATCCTCACAACATCCCTGGGAAAGAGGCCAAACCATATTTGGCCCCCATTGTACCAATAGAGAAACAAGATCTGAAAGGCTACAGTGAGGGTTCTTGTTTGTGGTATGTGGCAGATCCAGTACCAGAACACAGGTCCTCTTAATTCCAGTCTGCTCTTCTTTCTATGCTCTCCCTCCACCTGTCCCACAATACAAACACATACCCAGGTCTTTCAGGTTTTTGTTTTGATCTGCCAAGTATGTTTTCAGTTCCAAGCTCTGAAAATTTAAATTTTACATAATACTAGATAGTAAAATCTCTGACCCTAAGAAGTTTATACCCAATGACAAATTACACTTATATAAAGTAAACTGATAGAAGAAGGACTGACTGTTTCAGTAACCAAATCAATGACCATATTAGTACATTAGAGGAACAATATTCTGTCTTTGAACATGTCTTATAACATTTTTTAGAACTTGGGCTGGGGATGTAGTTCACTTTTTTTTTATAGTAGTTCACTTTTTATTAAATATATAAGTGAAACAATGTCTTTTACACATACAACTCTGACCACTCTGAGTAGCTATTCTCAGGTGATACACAGATCCACACCATGCCCTCCAAATTAAAGCTCAGAGACATCTTAGTTTTTAAAGGCTATCAGGATAGCTTAGCTTCTCTCTTTTTTAAAATGTATTTTTTTTTAGTTGTAGATGGACACAATACCTTTATTTTTAGCTTAGCTTTTCTTTTTGCATAGAACTCATTAAGAACTTTTCGAAATTTTTTAGTTTCATAAGAAGGTCAAATATGTCCTTTAGATAAACAAGTCTTTGGGCCTTCTCCATACTTATAATTTCTTAGAAGTAAGACTGAATTAAGATAGATTTCTCATGAGTTGAAAACTGTAGTCAAGTTGATGATAGAAAACTATAACCCAGAATGTATAGAGAAGTCATTTCTTTAATGTACCTAAAATGAGTCCATTGTACCCAAGTAAATGGACAAGGGCTAAATTTTTGTTTCTTATCTTGCTTATTCTTTGGGTGGGGGAGGAGGATGGCAGTCAATTCCATGTACATATTTATCTGCATTTTAACAAAGCCACACTTTATTTTTAGATATCAAGAAGAAACTTTTATAGGTTAATTTTCTTGAAAGTCTTTAATTTCCACCATTTATACCACATGCAGGTTCTTCATTTATTAACTGGTACCCAAGTTGGAGTTTGTAATGAAACTTCTATAAATAGTTATAATCCTTATTAAGTAATACTGTATTCTCTAGCTGTTCACATATTGTATATTGAGTTTTGTTGGGTTTTGGTTTTCTGGTTTTTAACATTAGAAGACTTTATGCCATTAAAAGCTTTGGTCAGAGAGATTAATTCAGATAGTCAATCATTATTAAAGTCCTTTATTTTTAAACACTCAAATGCCAACTGAATGAATGAAATATAGCACAGCCATTAGTGCCAAGTATTCTATCACCCCTCCACTGCATATATTTGTCCATCTTTATAATATTCCTCCTCTACTAGGCTAATTTCTTTTTTTCTTCATAAGTATGCCACTTGCAACTTTTCTAAGTTGTTTATTATTCAATTTTCAGCCTTTATCCTGCTCACTGCCCTCTATTTCTGAAATCAAAACCATCCATTGTAACATGTGACATCACAGTATACTCAGCACTGAGCTTGGTACATTGAGAGATATAAAAAAGTATTCACACGTTAGATGAGGAAATAGAAATAAGCATTTTGAAGGAAACAAACTATACAGTTGGGTGCAAAATGGTGTGAAATGTGTTGTAATTACAGGAAGAGAGAAGTCAAGTAGCTTGGGAAGGCCTCTGTGGGGAGTAAGGCTTAAATTGAGCTTTGACTTAATAGGGCTTTTGCATGTGATACAAGAAGGAAGCAGGTATTTCAGACTGAAGAAGCAAATCACAGTAAAGATAGGGGAAGCTAGCAAGGGAAGAGTGGAAGGAGAATCGCTAATTGGTGGTTTGGGATTAGGGATTTGCAATAGAAGAAAAATCAAGCTAAAGAGTATGGCTCTCAAAGAATGCAGTATGAGGGAGTTTGGAGAACCACAGATGATTGGAAGGTGGGACTAGGAGATATATCTTACTGTGTTTGCCCAGCATTTTACATGAGCCTGAGCAAACATCAGGAATTTGGTCTTGTTCCAGCCCTTTTTTTTTTTAATTTTTTGTTGTTGTTGTAGAAGGACACAATACATTTATTTTGTTTATTTTTATGTGGTACTGAGGATCAAACCCAGTGCCTCACACATGCTAGGCAAGCGCTCAACCACTGAGCTACAACCCCAGCCCTTGTTCTAGACTTTGATGCTACTGCTATAAAGAGGAACAATCAGGAGCATCATTTCCAGGTAAATGGCAGTGGTTCATGTGTGAGCATCAGTGCAGTGGAGGAAATGTGGATCATCTGTTTTCTGCACTAGGCATCTGTTCTCTGCACTAGGTATTTGCTAGACACTGAAATCCATTAATAAATGATATACAGTATGCATCTTGGAGGAGTGCTCAATGTGGCAAGGAAGACAGACTATGTGTAGTCATTTGCTAAGTAGAGATTTGCTGAGCACTACCATATCTCAATATTCTAGGCACTAGGGACACAACAGTGAACACAAAAATCCTGGCCACAAAGAGCTAACATTTTATTTATTTATATGTAAAATAAGTTAAATGTCTATGTCAGATATGAGCTATGCTATGGAGAAACATAAATCATAGGTACAGAGAGGAAAATTGAAGCCTACAGTTTTAAATAGGAGTGACAGAGAAGGTCTCACTAAGAAAAGTTGAAGGAAAAAGGGAAATGAATGATGGGAACATGTGGAGAGCAAGTGTAAAAAGCCCTGAGGCAGGAATATACCTCGTATCATAAAGGAACAGAAAGGAAATTGCTGGAGTTTCTGGAGTAAAGTAAACAATTGGGAAAGAGTTCCTGAGATCAGGAAAGGTAGCAAGACTTTTACACTAAATGAAATAGGATGCCATTAAAAGAGGGAGTGGCTTAGAATTTAACAGGATCATTCTGACATTTTAGGCAAATATAGGTATTAATGGACAAGTATGGAACCAGAGAGACCAGTTAAGATAATATTGAAGTTGATGCTGCCTTGAAAAAGAGGGGTAACAATGAAGTTAGTAAGAAGAGATCAGGGGCTGGGGATGTGGCTCAAGCGGTAGCACGCTCTCCTGGCATGCATGCAACCCAGGTTCGATCCTCAGCACCACATTACAAACAAAGATGTTGTGTCCGCCAAAAACTAAAAAAATAAATAAATATTAAAATTTAAAAAAAAAAGAGATCAGTTTTTTTGTACACATACATATTTCTAATACTTTGAATAAAAATAATAATAGATATTCAATAAATGCATGTATTTAAAGTACAGTTTAAGTTTTGACATAGATACACACCCATAAACTATTACCACAATTAACTCTCAAGAATTCTCATATTCTTTTTATAATTTCTCCCTTCTACTTCTTCCCTTCCCTAACTTTCATCTCATTGCAATCACTAATCATTTCTTTCTCACTTTCTAGAGTTTTAAATACCACAGTTTGTTTTTCTCATTTGCCTATTCAATGGTCTTTGGAGTGTTTCCAGCTTGAGGTCATTACATACAAAGCTGATATTCACATTCTTGTTTTAAGTCTTTTTGTGAATACATGCTTTCAGTTTTGTTGGGTAAAATATGTAGGAATGGAACAGCTGGATCATATAATTGTTTTATGCTTAAATTTTTAATAAACTACTATATTGTTTTCCAAATATGTTTTTTAAATGATTATACTATTTTACAGTTCTACCAGTATGTATGAGAGTTCTACTTCCTCACCAATACTTGGTATAGCCAGTCTTTGTAATTTTACCCATTCTAATTTATAGATGTATCTCATTGTGGTTTGAATTTGCATATCCCTAACAACTAATGATGTTGCACATTGTTTTATGCACTTATCTTCCATATATATAGATGTGTTTGTGTGTGTGTGTGTGTGTGTGTGTGTATATATATATATATATATATATATATATATATATATATATCTTTGACCAAATGTCTGTTCACATCTTTTGCCCAAAAATTAGTGATATTAAAACAACTTGTCTTTTCTTTTTCTTGCTGATTGTACTGATTAAATTCTAGTATGAAGTTGACTAGAAATGATAAGAGTACACATTCTTGTCTTGTTCCTGATCTTATGGAAATTGAGTAGGAAAAGCATTCAGTCTCATCATTAAAGGATAATGTTGTCATGTCTTTTATAAATACCTTTTATCAAGTGGTTTATTTATTAGTTTGTTGGCAGTCTTTAGCAGGAACAGATGTTATATTTTTGTCAAATGCTTATTCTACATCTGTTAAGTATAGTCTGCCCACTGTACCCATTTTTGTATCTGCTGATTCCACATTTGTTGGATTCAGTCATCCACAGATCAAAAATATTTGAGCGAAAAAATTACATCTGTACTGGAAATGTATAGACTATTTTCTTCTCATTATTCCCTATACAACATAGTATAAGGACTGCATAGCATTTATATTGTAATAGTTGCTATAAATAATCTAGAGATGGTTTAAAGTGGGATGTGCATAGGTTATATGGAAATGTCATCATTTTATATAAGGGACTTTAGCATTTGCAGATCCCATTTGAGATTTGGACAGCTATAATCATGATTTTTTTTAATTTGTTAATATAGTAAAATACATTAATTTTTCCAAACACTGATAACCAATCTTCCATTTGTGGGACAAATTCTACTCAATAGTGGTATGTTATCCTTTTTATAAATTGTTGGATTGATTTGCTAAAATTTTATTTAGAATTACATGCATTTTGTTCATGAGAAATGGGGATCTGCAGTTTTCTTGTAATGTCTTAGTCTACTTTTGGTAACAGGATAATACTGGCCTCCTGGAATGAATTGGAAAGAATTCCCAGTTTTTCAGTTTTATGGAAGAATTTGTGTAGATTTAGTATTACTTCTTCTTTACTAATATTTTCTATATAATATGACATTTTTCTCATACTTTCATTTCATTCTTTAGAAATGATTTGCTTTAGTTCTTTGAAAATTTTAGGTTTTACTCCTGTATGGCCAATGTCTGGGCTTTCTCAGGGAGAGTTTCTGTTCATTGCTAGTGGGGATAGGCACTTTTCCTTGAGTGCATGTGTTTGTTAGTACTCTGCTGAGTACATGAGGAGGAACCTTTGCAGATCTTCAGGTTCTCTCACCATGAAGTTCTCTCTCTCTCTCTCCTTTTCTGTCATTCTGTGAACTCTAGCCAACTTGAACTCCCCAGAGTCTCACCTATCATTCAGGGAGTCTCCTTCCTAGGGCATTACCTGGAAATTCTCAAGACACCAAGCTATATGCTTTTCATGTTCATTTTCCTTCTCTTGAGGATCATTGTCCTTAATTGCTTGTGAGTCAATGTCTTGAAAATTACTGTTTCTTATATTTTGATTAGTTTTTAATGTTGTTGTTTTAGGTGAAAGATGAATCTGGTCCCTGTTCCTCCATTTGGGCTTTCAGCAAAAGGCCAGATGTTGTATGTTTTTTTCAAGGCAGCTGTTTAATTGATTGGAGGAGATGAAAGGAGAATAGGGTTACTACCATCTGATTTTCTTCTGTGGTTAGGTAAAATGAAAAATGGATGGCAGCTTTTTAAGCCTCTATGACCATATAGAGATGGGGTGAACAAGAAAAGAACAACGTAGAAATCAGAAAGATAGCAAGAACTAAGACACAAAAATGTAGAAGTTCACAGCACACCCTCAGGCCAGCAAATGTATGCACCTAGAACATATATAGACCAGAAACAGGGCTGTGAGCCAGATATAGTCCTGATATCTTTAGTTGAGTCCTTGTGTGTTTGTGTGTGTGTGTAACTTTATCATTCTTCCAAATATAGAAAGTTTTTACCTGTAAGAAATGCAGATTTATGACTTCCTTTGAAAATAATTCAAAATTCTAGACCACAATTCCACATTTCCTCATGACATCCATCAGCTGAAGCTGAAATAGTGGACTTTCCCCTTTAGATGGGTCATCCACTCTCCAGTTTGCCATAGTCCACTGTATTGTTATTGCTATTAGTATTGTCCTTGGCTTGCTTCCCTTTTCACCTTATCATCCTGGCTTCCACAGACACTGGAGCTTTTACTTCAGAACATCATTTCCTTGGAGATAAAGCTGAAAGTGTGAACTTCATTTGGTTTTATTCTTGTAATTTCTAACCTTTCTATTCTCACTCATCTTGACTTCATTTTAATTACTTCATTTAAATACTACTAGTGCTGCCATAACAGAATACCGCAAACTTGCAGGTGGCTTAAACAACAGAAATTTGTATGCACATAGTTATGAAGGCTAGATCAAGGTATCAACAGGATTGGTTTCTAGTCTCCTCTTCCTGGCTTATAGATGGCCACCTTTGCACTGCATCTTTAGTGACCTCTTCCCTACTTCAGAGAATATGTGTCTCTTCCCCTCCTTCTAAATTTATCAAGAATACATACAAGTAACAATAAATGTTGGTAAGGATGAGGGGATAAATATACACTTACAAATTGCTGATGGGACTGCAAATGGTGTAACCACTCTAGAAGCAGTATGGAGAGTCCTCAAAAAACTTGGAATGGAACCAGCATTTGACCCAGTTAGCCCACTCCTCAGTATGAGGAGTAAGAATAGCATACTACAGTGGCGCATCCACATCAATGTTTATAGCAGCTCATTTCACAATAGCTAAGCCATGGAACCAACCTAGGTGTTCTATGATAGAAGAATGACTTTATGACATGTGCCAACAAATGGATGGATTTGGAGACTTATCATGCTAAGTTTAGTAAGCCAGTCCCAAAACCCAAAGGTGAAATGTTTTCTCTGATAGGTGGAAGCTAACCCACAATAAAGGGTGGTGGGTGAAGGGAAGAATAGAAGTGCAATAGATTAATAGACATTGGGGAATGGAAGAAAGGAAGAGAGGGGATAAACAAAGGAAAGACAGTGGAATGAATCTGACATACTTTTCCCATGTACATATATGAAAACAACACAGTGAATCCCACCATGATGTACATCCATAAGAATAGAACTCTAACTAGAATAATATATATTCCATGTTTGTATAATTATATCAAAATAAATTCTGCTGTCTTATATAACTAAAAAGAACCAATAAGAAAAAGAAAAACAATGTGCTTAAAAATCTAAATTAATTAAATTTTCAAAAGTACCCATTCAGATCTGCTGGCATAAGGTGAGACGACAGATATATTCAATAATATTTCATGCTATTTATAAAAATAAAGGTGTATCATTTTGATTGTACTCTGTAGTATTCCAGTAACACAGTTCTATTCCTACTTATGTAAAATCTGTTGATAGGATATGATGGCAAACCCTAACAAATATAGTTATAGAAAAAAAACTCATTTTCCAAATGTTTTGTTTGACAGATCCCCATTGTGTCTTATTTGAGAAAGGTCCAACAATGAGAAGGCATTTTTTTATTTAGTGTCAATATTTGCAGAAATCATTTAGGCATCTCATTTTTCATTGCTATGCATGTTGTAAATGATGTAGATTAAACTTTAAACATGGTTTTAGATAATTGTTTTGTGAAAAAATTTTAAAAAATAAAGACCGGTTATATTGGGTTAGGACCCCACCCTCATGACCTTATTCAACCTTAATTACCTCCCTAAGAGACCCTGTTTTCAATTACAGTCACAAGAGGGGTTAGGGCTTTAACATGAATTTTGAAGAAATACAGTTTTGTCCATAAGATCCCTCCCTGTTCAGTCCTACAATTACCAGATTTTTAAATTCTTGCATCTTCTTTAAGCTCTACCTGGATGTTTCCCATAATTCCTGGACATTCTAAAGAAAATATGTGGTCTTCTTTTTTCAGTTTCTCTTATTTCATTGTTTTTATGTTCTTTTTCCTAACATAAATTGCACCGCTACATATTCCCACATAGCTACAGTTACGTGGTTTTATAACTTTGTGACTATTACCATTGGGTTATTTGAAAGGCTCCATTGCCATTCCACAGGTCAGGATGTTACTGCTTACATATGCACAAACTTCCTTCTCTTCTTTCTTCCATCTAAGTTGATAAAACTTTTTGAGTTTCCCAGACATCTAATGTTTTTTCAGAGAAGAGATGAAATTTGTTTTATTCTTATCCCTCATGGAGGTTAAGAAAAGAGGTAATTCTTTCTCTCTGTCTTCCATAGATAATTTCTCTTACAGTTCTACCAAACAGTTTTCTCACTCAGATCCTCCCATTTGTCCCCCTTTTTATTCCCACTGTCACTTCACCAGATCAAAACCTTCTCTGAACTATGACAACACTTTTCTTACTGCTCCTTGTCCCCTCTTTCATTCCTGTAGTTCTGAAATGGGCAAAGAACAGAGCCGTGTGGACCGAGGACACAAAACGGACTTGCAGGTGAAGAAGAATGAGCAAACAAGCCGAAAAGTCACCCTAATAGAGGTAAGAAAACCAGGAGAAGATTGTGTTGTACAGTAAATAGGGAAAGACTTAGGAAGGATATGGTCAACAATGATAAATGCCAGGAAGAGGAGAGGTGACATAAGGACTAACAAATGCCCTTTGGAATTCATAGCGCACAGTCCATTTGTGGCCTTGGAGAAGATAGTTGCGAATTTTGGTTTAGTTTTTTATTTGTTTGTTACTGGGGATTCAACCAAAGGGCACTTAGCCACTGTGTCATGTCCCCAGCCCTTTTTATTTATTTATTTATTTTTTTGAGACAGGGTCTTGCTAAGTTGCTTAAGGCCTCGCTTACTTACTGAGGTTGTCCTTGAACTTTGGATCTTTCTGAGTCACTGGGATTACAGGCATGTGCTACCACACCCAGCTGGAGAAGATAGTTTTGATAGAGGGTCCTGGAAGCATAAATCAGGTATCCTTAGCCTCAAAGGAAAAGACTGTCAGAATAGACTTACTTTCCAAAACTCCAGACAAAGGAAAGATTGAACTAAATAGTAGGAAGCACTGAGTATAGAGAAGATCCTTATAAAGAGGAGAATGATAAGAACATTCACAAACTCAGAGAACAGTACCGCCTGAGGAGGAGCCCTTCAAGGTTTGGGAGCCTGGGCATAAACTCTGGATCTTAAGGAATTACAGAATTGCTTTTGCCTCTGAGATGGGAGAGTGGAGAAATGTGTTTGAATGTGTACTGGTAGGGAATACTTGGGAATAGTCCTATCAGAAGGCTTTATTTTCTCTTTAGGAAGAAGAGAAATTAGTCTTCCTGGGCTCAGTGGCCCATGCCTATAATCCCAGCAATTCAGAAGGTTAAAGCAGGAGAAGCACAATTTTGAGTCCAACCTGGGCAATTTAGCCTGGCCCTAAGCAATTTAGTGAGGCCACCTTAAAATAAAAAATGAAGAGGGCTTGGGATGTAGCTCAGTGGTAAAGTGCTCCAGTTTCAATCCCCTCTAATAACAACAACAACAACAAAAATCGGTCTGTTGAAAATGAAATGTTACAGCTCTCTATTCATGTTCACATGTATGATATTTTTCACTTTCCTAAAACTGGATTCATATTTTCCATATGGATTCTTTTTTTCTCTCCCTCTTTTTGGATATGTATGGTACTGGAGATTGAACATATCTACTCAGTTTTCCATATGGATTCTAATCACTGAGCCACATCCCCAGCCCTTTTTTTTTATTATTATTATTTTGAGACAGAGTCTCACTAAGTTATCCAGGCTAGCCTCAAATCCTGATCCTCCTGACTCAGCCTCCTGAGTAGCTGGCAGCAATCAGCTCAACTCCATAAACTATCTTTAAATTTCATTTGTAGTCTCCATATGACCATAATCCCAGCTACCCAGGAGGCTAAGGCAGGAGAATCTGAAGTTCACGGACAGCCTGGGCAACTTAGCAAGACCCTATCTCAAAAAATAAAAAGGGCTGAGGATGTTGCTTGGTGGTCTAGCACCCCTGGACTCAAAATATTTTAATTGTAAAAAAAATAAAATCTAATTGTACAGGAAGCATATAGAGGAATAGTTGTGTAATTATGGGTTAAGGAGTAATTCTTTAACATTTATGCCAGAATTAGACAATGTTGAGATGGGTCCTCACTCTGTTGCGGAGGTAGGCCTCAAAAGTCCTGGAGGTAAGTGATCATCCTGCTTCAGCTTCTTAAGTAGGTAGGACTATGGACATATGCCTCTCTCCCCAGCTAAGACACATTTTTAAGCTGATTTTTAAGTTTAAGTAATAGGAACTTTAAAATTAGGCATTTTAAAAAGAAAAAAGGCCATAAAATGTTTAAATAAGCAATACCTTGAATGGAGAAGAATTCTACCTAAAAGATTCATACCCATAACACACAGAAAGCTCTAAAATACTAAGGAAAAGAAATGCATCCATAGAAAAATTGTCAAAGGATGTATTTAGGACAAAGGAATACGTGGCAATAAACATGAAAAATGTTTACATTCTAGTGAGAAAATTTATTGGAAATTAAAGCAATAAAAATATATTTTTCCCCTCACAAAATGATGATTCAAAACTTAGAATTTAGTAGTGATGAAAATATGGGAGAGTGAGTATCCTTTTGCACTATTAGTAATAGGATGAGATCCACTTGTTCTTTGTGAAGGATAGATTCTTCTTTTTTTTTAATACTTTTTTTTTAGTTGTAGATGGACACAGTACCTTAATTTTGTTTATTTATTTTTATGTGGTGCTAAGGATCAAACCCAGGGCCTCACACATGCTAGGTAAGCGCTCTACTGCTGAGCCCCAGCCCCTGTTATGTTTTTTAATAAAAAGTTTTCAAAATCTATATGTAGCCAGGCACAGTGCTTAATGCCTGTGGTCCCAAATTACTGGGGAAACTGAGGCAGGAAGATCATTTGAGGGCAGCCTGCTCAACCATAGCATGACTCCATCTCAAAACAAACAAAAAGTTTATGTACTTTAACCTGACAGTTTTACTTAAAGGAGTCTACTATAGGAAGATACTCAAGTACAAATGGAAAGATTTGGTTAAAGGTGATAAAAATCAGAAAAGATATTTTAAAAACAGAAGGAAAAAAACTCAACTTTCATGAATAAAGGGTCGATTAAATTATAATATGTTTAAATGTTAGAGACCATAACACACACTTTTTCTCCCAGCACCTACCTACCATGGTGTCTGGCCACAGAAGCACACCTTTGGGGAATATGATAAGATGAGTATAATAAGATTTTTAAGTTTAAAAGATGAATATAAAATAGTTTTTATATGTTATATACATTGTAAGACTGGAAGAAGCCACACCACACAACACAGATCACCAAAGAGGTTTCCCCGCTTTATTACAAAAGGCTGTGTGTTTATATAGGTCTAAGGAGAGGTAGCAGGGGCTGAGGTAGATAACAGGTCGCCCGTTTATTGGCAAGCTCTTCCATATGTCAGTTCCGGAGCCCAAGAAGTTAATTCTAATTGGGGCTAAGGCTTCCCACCAGCAGGGTTTGAACATTAGCGCCTGCAGGAATGTTTCTGCGCCAGTGAAAAAAACAAAGAGGGAAAGAGGGTCGTTAGACGCCATGTTGGGGTTTTTTTCTGGGGTGCTGCCGCCATTATATGTTTTCCCAACATACATAAAATACTGAAAAATATACATCAAAAGATGTTAGTTCTCTGAGTAGTGAGATTGTGGTGATTTCTTTTACATTTATGTATTTTCTTATTTTTCTCTCATGTATACATACTAGTTGATCATTTCTTTGAAAATGAAAGTAATTTCAGAAATTCTTTAATGCAGTCTCTTCTTTCTACACTTAAGATACCAAAGTCTCAGTCACAAGCACTAGTACCTTAACTAGAATAAGGTCTCTTGGCTCCAAGTTCAGGGTGATTTGTTTGTCTGTTATCTCTGATTAGACTGCAGGTGGTCACAGTGCTTATGGGCAAAGGCCTTAACACACTCACACTTTTTTTCTCAGTACCTACCATGGTGTCTGGCCATAGAAGCACACCTTCGGGGAATATATATTGTAATGAATTTCTTATGGGATAGGGCCCAGGATTGTTCTGAATCTTATTTTTTACACCTAACATACACACACACACACAAAAAAAAAAAAAAAAAAAAAAAAAACTAGTTTCATATTCATTTTCATAGTATTGCTACATAGTTTTCCTTTTTCTTTTCATCTGAAGTGCCTTTTAAAATGCCTTGCTTTGTTAACTTTCTTCCTTTGTTAGCTGTGGTACTTTGTGCCTCAGAGAAGGGAGGGACCTGGATTTTTCATGTTGTTTAGGTCAGATGATCTCTCTACCATCTTAAGCAAACCCCTGCTATCTCTCAGCTGGAATGTGGCTGTGCTGTCAGCAGATGTCATGCCAAGCACCACTCTTGATTTTCAGTGGTCAGAGGTGCACACTTGACCATCTCTGCCCTTTTTTCCTTTATCCTGTCCCTTTTCTTCCTCTCATGGACAGTCTTTGTCATTCTCTATCTATGTGTTTGTTCCTCTTCTTAGTCTAAATCATTTCTCTTAAAGATGTTTCCTTTGCTGCCTACTTCAGCTTTTTCTGCTGAAATTTCTTTTTGGTTCCCCTTCCTGAGGGTCCTCCTGGCTTCTTTGTTTATTTCTCACAGTGCAGTCTCCACCTGATTCATTTAACTTGTCCTACATCTTCTGCACCTGCAGGATCCATCTCACTAATTTCCAGCTGTTCGTCTCCCCTTGTCTCCCCTTCCCTTTTCTGTTTTTCTTCTTCCTTTTTCTCCTACCATTACCATGAACTCCTCATTTTGTTTTGTGACAGTCTTCCTCTAAGATCCTTTTATCTTCCTCTGTCCTTTGCGAAAGTTTTTAGGGTCTCTATGTAACTTGTGCCCTGCACTAATTTGAGCTTTTACTACTTTTTTTTCCATTTTTATCAGACCCTAACTTGGGGCAAGTTTCACAAACTTTTCCTTAATATATATGAAAAGGGAAATATATGATACATTTTGGCCCCTAGTGATATTGTATCTTGTCATGCCATATCTGTACCTTTTTATACTTAGCTTCAGATGCTTTTATGAGCTTCTCTTGAACATATTTTTGGGCTTCCATACGTAATACAAGCTCTATAGCTCCATTTAACAAAGTTAAAATCAGGAAACTTGTGCTGATAAATAATTTTTTCTCTTTATATAAATTTTTTCTTGGATACAAAAAAAAAATAACGTCACCATTTACATAAGACTGGACTTGTTCCTAAAAGCACAGATGTTCACTGACCTGCCTGAGCCCCAGGGAGAGCACTTAGGGAATGGTTCGCTCTGCCCTTTCTTACACATGTGCCAGCCATGGCCTTTCTCAGGAATGTTCAATGGAGTTCAGTCACCTTCACCATCTTACCCTCATTCCAAGCTTCAGCTAGGTTGTTTCTAAGGGGCATCAAGTTATGGCCTCTCTGCTTAGAGGAAAGACAGATGTTCCATAGTGCTGTATGGTTAATTACATTAAAAAGTTCAGGTTCAGCCCACTCACTTACTGTGCCTTACTTGTAGAGCACCCACCTAAGGAAGCAGCCTCTTGTCTCATCTGCATACTGGTTCTTGATTTTATTAATGGTATAATTTGTTTTATAGCAAAGCTGCCTTAGGTCAAAAATGAAATCAGTTTTTAAATTAATTTTGAAAAATAATAACTAACTCAATTATAAAAGTAGACACAGCCATAGACTAAATGAAAGCATGCTATTAATGAAGCGGTCTGTGTCTTTGCTAATCACTAACACTGAAGTAACATCCATGATGATTTTTTTTTCCTCATTGAAGGAAGAACTTTACATACTCTAATTGCCTGCCCTTAACTTCTGAAAGTTACCCAGAGTTTGTATTTCTTCCAGTCTTTAGATGAGAAGTTTCTTTTCGCTTATCTTCTCAATGCTTAAACAAGCCTTAAATTGTTAATGACACAATGAAACAGTATGTTAGAGAGACAAGCTATAAAATAGGTAACTAATATTTTCATTTTATTTGGTTGTGTGTGTGTGTGTTGTACAATGTCTTTTTCTTACTTGTGCTGTTGCCTGGGCACACTAACATATGTTGTGACCAAAGACACATTTAGTACTTTTTGTGTACTTTTCTCCTTAGTAAAGAGATGAAGAAGAATGAAGACACAACCAAATACACAGAAATGAAATGACAAATTAAATCAAGTGGAATTCTTCTTTAGAGACCAGATTTTCAGATAGAAAGGAAGAATCCACTACTTCTTATCCTTATGAAAAACCAGAAGAGAGGTGGGTGGAGAAATCAATGTGGTCTTTGAGCTTAATTGTTACAGACTATTGTTGTAATTGTTGTTGGTCAAAGTATTAGTACTTGTATTATCAGTAACTACATCAAAATTGCATTACCACTGTTGGAAAACCAATAAAGAAAAAAATGTAATTGCTATGCAGCAAACGTGAATAAAAAGTGTTTGCATTGTTAGAATATCCATTAAGTAATCATTCAATATTATTGTATCTGTATTGTGGTTATATGTGTGATGTTATGCTCAGAATATGAAGTATCTGCTTTTAAAACTAACTTTATTTAAAAGATAAGCAGCTTCAGAATATTGTGTGTTCAAAATGGTCCTAGTAACAAAGGCATTAAAAGGAAGTCTGCTTTTTAGAATTAAACATTTGTGTTTCTTTTCAGTGAATCGTATATGTAACTTGATACACCTAATCTAAAAGTGATTTTGGGCTGGACTGACAACAGTGTTCTAAATTTTTTTATTTTTTAAAAAAGGCAGTTCATATTTAAGAATATAAGTAATTTATATATTTATATTATTTGTTATTTATTTTTAATATTTGTTTTTTAATTATTATATTGCATTATTTATTTTTTAGTTCCACAATAACAATGTCATTACTATATGACTATATTTTTTGAAGTTTAGTATAATAGGAAAATTCATTTTTTTGTTCCTGACTCTTCTTTCTCAATTATATGCTGTCTATCAATAAAATATTTAGCCCCAATAAGATCAAAACTAATATAAAACTTATTTACCAAATTAGACAATTGATTCCATTAAAATAAGAAGTGAGAAAAAGTGCTGGGCATTGAGGTGTAAATTTTGCCCAGATGTATACCCAGTGTGAAATTTCTAGTAAAAATATATTTGGCTCTATCCCTGCACATGTTGTAGAAGCATAAAAATTGGTAAACATGACCCTGCTGTGAGACTTCTTTTTTTTTTTTTTTTTTTTTTTGAGAAAAAATAAAAAGATGTGTTTTAAAAGAGCAGCACTGATGCCAGCTGAAGCCCTCAGCCGTCAACACAGAGGTCTGTTCTGATCGTGCCAAACTTTCGTTGTTCTGGACGCATACAGCTGGGCCTGGGCAACTTGAGTCACTCTTGTACAAGCTTGTTTTTTTCTGTCTTGTGAATGCACTTGATAATTTAAAAATAAAGATGTTTGTCTCTCTGCAGTTTCAGCTCATGATTTTGAGATGTGCATTGATTCTCTGATTTTGGTTTTCAATTAATTAAAAATTATTTCAACAGGTAGTAGAATTACTTTAAATCAAGACAAATGAAAAATATATCAGGGGAAGTGAAGCATTTGTTAATATCTTGGTGTTCACGTGAAAAAAAAAAAACAACGAATTAAAACTAATAGATGAGATGACAAATTGGTTCTTCTCAATGACCAGTCCTTTTCTACTTTGTCCTGCTGATGATAGAAGATTATCACTATATTTAAGAATAGAATAGTTTAGTAAAACATCTTTTTATATCCTCTGAGATGAGATGGGGTATGGGAGATAACAGTAATATCCAGATTTTAGTCCCACAGTAGATGAGACACCAGAATCTATTTTGTGATTTATGACACTATACATTTTCTTGGTAACTAATTGGCTTCCTTTATTATATCTTTATTCTGAAATTATTCAGTTTTATCCCATTTCATCTCTTTTCTGTAAGCAACAGTTTTCCATTATCTTCTATATCTAAATAATTTTCAACCATTCATATGAATGTATTCCCTAACTATTGATTCAAATTTATCTTGAAAATATTAAGGTTTTTTCAGTATCAAAAATTATACTGTAAAGAAAACTTGTAAAGCTAGAATAAAAATTGTTTTCAAAAGGTTTAAAACATAAACTATTTTACACCACAAATGCAAATTTATATTTAAAATGCACACTTTAAATCAAATTAATAGTTAACACTTGATATTTTTAAAATCTTTTGCAGGATTTCTGTCACATAAAAGCAAATACTTAACCTTAATTTTATGCATAAGTTATGGAAATTTTTATTAAAGGAAGACATTTTTCCTTTTAGGAAATTCAGTAAGATTATATCTGCAAAATAACTTTTTGTTATAGCTTTATATGACATGTCACTTTAAATATTTAAACCACAAATATTCATAAAGTAAAAAAGTTTAAAAGCTATAACAAAAATTAGTGACCTTATACTTTTATATATATATAAATTGTTTTCATCTGAGGGCCATATATATATATATATATATAAGTAAGTTATGGACATATTTTTAAACAATCTAGATTTTAAGTTCTGTGTATATCAATTTTTACTTAATTGAAATTAACTGTAGAAAATATTCCCGAAATCTTCACTTTGCTTTTGCACAGTCTCATGTACAGTACTCTTCACGTCAAATCTGTGAAGTAAATAAAATCTTCCTTAATCTGCAAATAAGGAAACCAAGGCCCTGAAGGTTAAGTAGCTTATCCAAGTGCTCATGGTCTGTAAATATCATTGCCAGCTATAAATGCAGGTTTATCAGACTCCACTGGAGATTTCTGAAGCACTGGATCTTAGTTACTATGGATAGCAAAGCCAGTAAATGCTTGTCATTGGTGACTACTGCATTCACAAGAGTAACTAAAAAAATTAATCCACTCAGAGACTAGAAAGAAACATCTAATACGTTTGTAATGCAACAATGACCTAAAAAAAAGGAAGTATGTCTGAGTGAAAAATTGTTTTTTAGACTGATCATTTGTTTATCTCATAATTATTTTGATGTCTTTATTCCATAATATAGTTCTTGTGTCTTAAGAAATAGTTTCTATAGAATCAAACTAATTACATGTACAGTAACACTTTTTTCAAAAAACAGAAAAGGCGCCATTCCTGTCATATAAGAGATAATAAAAACATCAAGAAGCATGTCAATCAAAAGGCTGTGTTGACTGGAGAACTCCATCTATGGATGGACCCAATTATCTGCAAGAGAATTGAACGTCAGCATCATTTAGGCTTAACAATGGACTAACTGGGCAGACGCAGACAGCTACTCTCTGCGTAGACCCGGGAAGCAAACTTGGTAATGAGGCACTTCATTCATCATATCCTTCTGCTCTAATTATTAAGGTGAATAGGAAATACTTTAAGCTAAGGCGGGAACTGGATAACATAAAAACATTTGTTTTGTAAACACAAAGAATGCTATTTTTCTAATGATCCCCTTCAAATCTACATTAAACATATGTTGTAAGCGTCCTGTCTTCTAAAGTTGCTCTTCTAACACCTCCAGTTCATACTGGTTATGGATGAGTTCTGTCTCAAAAAGTTGGGGAAGCTAGTACTGTTAAGAATCTACAATTTTTTTTTCTCCAGTCTGGGGAAAAAAAGGGGGGGAGTTCTGTATGTACCACATCATACATAGCTCATGTTCTCCCTTTTTCACTCAGATCAAAATGGTCTAACTACATACTTCAGCCTAATTTCTAAAAGTAATAAACAATCTGATACATATTTACTGGAGTACATATCTTCTTAAATCATCACTGGAGTCTTGTTAAGAATGATGAAACAATAAAACAAGAATATTTAAGATTGGTCTATACAACATTTATATACATAAACTCATTTGTTGCCAAAGGATGGTTCTTTAAAATTGTTTGGGATAGAGATGGTTTGCTCACTGAAAATAATAAAAGCACAAAAAGAGGGAAAAGCAAGAATTTGCCAGAGCAAAAAAGCAACTGACACTTGCAAAAATTGTCATGAGACTAAAAGAAGGTTCCCAGGAGAAAAGCTTGGTAAGATTCATTTTGGTTTTTCAGCTGAGAAATATTGTTTTTCCCATTAAATTTGTTCACAAGACCATTCTATATAAATGTTCCGCATACTTTTTTCTGAGCTAAAATTCTCTTAATTTAAGATAAATGAAAGATAGTCAAGTGTGATAATGTTTTTAACCAGCCCTGCCTGTTACATCAAAGTTAATGTTCAGAAGTATCTGCAGATGCTACTTTTAGCAACTAAATATTTCCATGGTGGTAAAGAGATATCAGTAAAATCTATGCACTTTAAGAACATCACATTCTTATTATACTTATCATGTGTGCAGGCAGACTGCATAATAAACTAGTCTATAACAGCTGTAAATTTTTGAGGATTTATCTAACCACAAATACATTGAAATGGGGAAATGGGTCTATATTAAACTATGCAAGATGCTGCTGGAGCTTTGCCATTTCTGCAACATCCTGTAATTAATTTATCATGACAGGTCTGGCAAACTGAAACATCCAATACACTTGCGACAGACTGTTATACTACAGTTGTTGCAGATCCTGCAAGCCTGTAAAGTGAAGGTAGATTTTTCTTCCAAACATGACTTTAGGGTTATTATATTTATCTTTAGAGTTCCCTGTGGTCAAGCACAGACATGTCACCTCAAATTAAGAATATTAGAATATGGAAAAGACCTTGGACTTGGTCTGTTCTCTGCCATGTGTGTTCCTTTCTTAAAGAGAGCCAGCCCTGGGCAGGGCAATGATATGGTCTGGTCAACCCTTCCCATGCATGTGTGTATGTGGTGCTGAATATGATGGGGTCTCCCCTGGGTATTTTGAAGATCAGCTCTCTCTTGGTAAGCTCTTGGACACATCCTTTTCTGTAAACAAGGCTCATGAGGCCATCTCCAGGAATGTGACATTGTCTTCTGGAAGCTGCAGTTTGCCATTTTGTCGATTTAAAGTACAAATGGCTCTAACTTTTTTTTTTTCCCAAAATAGATCCTAACCATAAATTCATTCTCAGTTTCTAATAGTATAAGAAAATGATCTTCTCTTAACTTGATGTGTGTGATTTGATACAGAAGGTCTCATGGATGATATTGAGGATGAATTTATAGTAAAGAAGGCTCTTTGCTAGGGAAGTGGAGCTACCTCTCATGAAACTCAAATTGTACAAATGTCCACTGCCTTGCCTGTTTCCTGGGGAAGGTCAGAGTTCCTCAGTCTACAAATGAGAGGACCCAAGGGACCCTTGAATCTGGAATTTCAGTGAGAGGGAAAGGTGTCAGGGAATAATTCCTGGTGGTGGACTATAAGCAATTTTCTGGTTTTTTATCCTTATATTGAAAAATAGATCCTATCTGACTTGAGAAGTTTGTTTCCTGGGCCTAAGATTTAAAGGAAACGCAAATAGCAGAAACCCAAACTAAATAAAAACCGGTGAGGGGAGTGAACAAGAGACAATGGAGGAAAAGCTTATGTGTCTTCTACTCCCCTCCACATCACATCTCTTTTGTGTAAAACTGGAAAGGAAATAGAGGATAGGGTGAGATGGGGAGTTCCAAAAAATACAAATGAAACCTCACACACTCTAGTGGCAAGATCCTGCCTTGTAATGCTGATTCCCAGCTGTTTACCTGGTGACATTCTTGCTCACTAGGTAACCAAATTTAATAATTATTAAATCCTAATTCTAAAAAGACTTCAATTTTCTCAATCTTATACACAACTAAAAGTAAATGTCTCTTGTAGAACATGGCCTACATTCAGGCCCCTTTAAAACTAGGCTATCACATGTGCTGATTGTGAATGAGTGAGTGAAGATAGTAAAAATGTAAATGAACTGATAGGGAAGAGAAGATTTCTATGTATGCATGGAGGGAGAACTGAATTTTTTCAATTGTTTTTTGACAACTGGATACAAATGATGACTAATTCTATTTACATATCAAGAACTAGAATAGACTACTTTCCTAAATATATTTTTATAATTTAGGACCCTTAGTAATTTTAACACTTAAATTGTGTGTGGATGTGTGTGTGTTGTGTGTGTATACATTTGCTTCTTCAACAGCTAATTCTTGGATGCTTGTTGGTCAAGCCCTGAACAGAAGATAGATGACACAGTTGAATCAGGAATTTCAGCTCTTTGAATTTTCCATTGAAGTTGTCACACATGTATTGCCACTGTCACCTTACGGTGGTTTTCAGAAGACTTTACATACATTGTCAAACTTGAGCCTCATAACAATTTTTATTAGGCAGAAAAGGCATTATCCCCCTGCCCCCACATTTTTTTTCTAATTACTCACAGCAAGAGTTAATGACCTGTCCAACAACTATTGACCAGAACCCAAGATCCTCCTCCCAGTGATGTGTTTTTTCCAAACAAAAAACCTCTACTGACATCTGAAAAAATGTGGAAATAAATTATCTGGAAAGCCAATCTATGTTCCCTGTACAAAAGGCAACTATAAATTAATAAGACCCACTTGTATGTGTGTCTTGGAATCAATTTATGATCTCTTCCTGTAGTCAGTTGTAAAAAAAGTGTCTGTTTTTGCTGCAGTCTTGTATTTGGAATAAATATTTTTTAACATGCAAGAACTTAAAATGTAAAGTTATAACAGAATCCAAATAAAAACATGTAAAAACAAAATTATGTTTTGTACATAGGAGGAAGGTATGCAGAAAGTGTGAAAGTTCCTTTTCTAAAAACCGTTTTTAGGAACCAGGTAACAATCATTTCATGCATTATATATTTAAGCCACGTGGTTATTGTTCAAGTGCAAATAAATAGCATTTTCTATTAATAGGCAATAAATTCTCGTTTGACTTGAAACTTCATCAGATCAACTAACCAAATTGGAAATACCACAAAACAGTTCATAAAATGCAAACATGACTTAAAATTCTTCACTGACAACCCATTCACTCAGTCCACTGACTTTTCCTGTGAGCTTAGAATAATTCCCACAAATCTCCTGCACTATGATATCACAGGAAACTGAAATGAAATTTAATCACCTGGAAGTGACAGCAAAAGTAAGAAACTGAATTGATGCCTGAAAGAAAAGCCAAACTGATCAACATGGCAGAGAAAGACCTTGGAGTGCTGTCCTGTTTCCTCTACAGTTTCATTGACTTCCTGTGGAAATCCAGCGTTCCCTCTGCTGTAAGACCACACTGTACTCTGAGGACCTTGAGCACTGCAAGCCCTTCAGTTTGTCTCATTATTAGCAGTCCCTTTCCTTGAATGCCTTTCCTGGGTATTGCCTTTGGGATTTCATCTCAAAAGTACATGAAGATTAAGATTTCTTTCCTAATTATTAGCTGGGTAAGTAACCTCCTCACTGTTTCTCAAAGTATCCTACATCTAATGTCTGTAAAGACACTTAGCAAATGACATTGAAACTCAAGAAAGCTAGAAATGATGTCATACACATCTATGTGTGCCCAGAACCTACCACTGATTTAGCACACAGTAGGAGGTCAGAAATGCTGCCTGGTCTGCATTGGATGTCAATAAAAAGGCTAAAAAGTCATTGAATCACTAATCTTCTCAGTCAACCTGTATTAACATTTCTTCTATGTCTGAGATACTTCTTATAAATGTGCACTTGTGCTCTCAATATCACAGGATAGTCTCAGGTGGTATACAATGTTTTTAAAAGTCCTAAATGCCCAGCAAGAACCCAGAATTTACAGAAGGAATCTAAGAATATTTCATTAGTCGTTCTACAACACCTTTCCCTAGTCACAGCTTTTCTTCTTTTTCCATGGCTTCTTCCCTTTCTCGAACCACTCCCCCTTTCCTTTTTTATTCTTTTCTTCCTGGTCCCAGCTACTGGCTTTAACTGAACTCAACATTAAACTATTAAAACCATTGCTGATGTCCTTCTCAGTCTTCCCCTGAAAGTCAGGGGATCCAGATGGAAGGACCATTTAGGCAGTGACCTTGGGTGCCATGGCTCAGGCCCCTAGTGCAATCTTAGCAACTCTCATTTACATAAAAACACAATCTTAAAATGTGCATGTAATCTTCCTTTTTTTTTTTTTTTTTATTGAGGCAAATGAGCCAGAAGGTTAAGTCCGATTTGCATAATACTTTGCATTCCCATTCATCTGAGGGTAGAAATCCTCCAGAAGGCTTCTAATATGTGTGTATATGAACCTTATATCTGATATCTTGACCACTCTCTTTATGATTTGTGTAGTTTTCTGAGAGAAGATTTTCCTAGATTTATGAAAGTTCACAGTACCACCATTGCTAAGTCAAAGCATCTGGATGTATCAATTCACAGCTTCTGGTTGTTTTGTCCACACCATAAGTGACCGAGCCCTTTTCTTCACATGCATTTTTGTCATCTGAAAGCTTCAAACAGTTCTTTGTTCAACAAGCAATCTCAATATCAAGCCCAGAAGTGTTGACACTAAAAGTTTCTGGAACCTCCTGAGGATCTCAAGTCTGAGGCAAAGGGACCCAAGTCACACTCAGATCTGGCTGACCAAAGACATGGGGCGTGACACCTTTGGGCACAGATTGAACTAAACCAGGTCTATGTAAGATCAGGCCTCTGGCGCTCAGCCTTCTGTGTGACTGAAGTTGGAGATGCTGTCAAACACCTTCAACTTTGAGGAGTTGAGCTCTCTGCTTCAGAGCTTATACTTTTTTTTTTTGTAATATTTTTAAAGTAAATAGACACAATACCTTTATTTTATTTTTATATGGTGCTGAGGATCGAACCCTGTGCCTCACAGTGCTAGGCAAGCACTCTACCAACTGAGCTACAGCCCTAGCCCCAGAATTTGTACTTTTTAGGATTCATTTAACTACTTCCAAATATGAATATGGTAGTCTGTGGGCTCCTTGAGAACCAAGGCCATTGTGGGCAACCTGGAGGTGGCACTACCCCTCTCAGCACAATACAGGAAATCCAAGTTGGGCATTTATTCCTTAAATAAATCTCTATTAATAGCAGATCAATCCACTCAAAAATTCATTTAACCACGTTATTAAGCAGTAACCATTGAATTCACAAAATAATTGCTATTATTCCATTTCACTTTGTCCTATGTAGAGAATCACAATTTAGCAGGAAGAGTGTTTATTTTTCTAATTACTTATGATTACAGATTAATTTTAACAATAACTAGCTTTTGCTGAACACAGACTAGATAAGCTAGGCAGCTGTCAGAGGTTTTTTTATATATATATTATCTCACCTAATTTTCAAAATAAACTTATTGTTCCCATTTAAAAACAAAACAGACCCCTGCTCCTGGATCCCAGAAAAGCTAAGCCATGTGTATAAGACCACACAGCTTTTAAACTAGAGTTATCAGGATCAGATTTCCTGTTTGTCTGATCCAGAAATTCTCCTCTTCATTCTTAGGTTCGGGCCCTCAAATTTGCCAAACTACATACTATATTTTCTTTTTAAGTAAACTGACTGTTTTTTAAAATGCTTTTTCTTTTTTTTTTTTTTTTAAATATTTATTTTTTAGTTCTCGGCAGACACAACATCTTTTGTTGGTATGTGGTGCTGAGGATCGAACCCGGGCCGCACGCATGCCAGGCGAGCGCGCTACGGCTTGAGCCACATCCCCAGCCCCTTAAAATGCTTTTTCTATTGACAGTTGACAAAAAGCAGTTTCCTCTGCCTAAAAAGTAAGAAATCCAAACACTTAATATTTTCCAATTTCTCTACCATTTGTGGAACAATCTATTTTCAAAATGAAACAGATTGATCAAATGAATTTCAAAGTCACATTGAAAGGGTAAAGTTTCTAAGCTGCAAAGCCTGAGTTAAAATGTAAAGGACCAGGCATTGTAAAGCTGCTTCTAAGCTGCAAAGCCGGAGTTAAAAAGTAAAGGACTAGGTATTGTAAAGTTTCTGAACTGCACACAGAACCTGAAATTCCTGAGGCAGTTAAGACAATGCCCGGTACTGGCCACTTAGTTGTTTAATAACCTAGGACCCTGTGCAGTTTGGCACGTAGGCATTCAGGGCCTAAACCAATCAGTTTGAATGTATCCCCTCCTTAGGACTGACCTATCACTCTAGCCCGACCTGTTCCCGCCAATGAATGTGCTAATCATGTTTGAGAGTTGTTGTTCAATTTTCCCGCGCCTCATGATGATTTGTTCTGATGTATGCAAAGCCCCCGCCCTCCCCAAAAAGTGTACTTAAGCACTGCTCAACCCCTGCTCCGGGCTCTGGGCTGCTCTCCCTTCTTGAGTGAGCGTGGAGCCCCAGCATGCTGGATCTGCAATAAACCCCTTTTGCTGTTGCATCAGTCGGTCTCTTGGTGGTCTCTTCCTCCGACGTTCGCCGGACCCTGACAACATATTGCTCTGGAAATATTCACTTCAACTTTTAGCATTTAAGTAAAATGTCCTATTTCCCAATTTTATGATACAGAAACGTTATCATAGCATGAAGTAATGACTACTGAAAGGCCCTCATCAATGGAGTTCACGCCCTTGTGGAAATTGTGTCTCCTGGAATTGTTTTGGGGGAGAGAGAAGAGGTGACAGTTTGGTCTGCCATTACTGTCCTGAGGAGGGAGGAGAAAGTGGACTTTTATCCTGGCACAGTCCTTGGTCCACCTCCACTTAAGCAATGGCCTCACTACAAGTGTTGATTTGCTGTCAAACTGAGAGAAGATGCCATCTTTTCACCATTCCACCCCCATGTTTACCTTAGTGCGAGCACAATAGCAGGATAGTCAATAAGAACTGAGCAAAAGCAGATCCAGGCCCAGAGGCTTATTTTCTACTTATGGACAAATTGTCTGAGGATGAATTTCATGTAGGGATATTAGCATATAGAAACTGCAACAGGATCGCATCCTGTTACAAAGGTGAGCAGTTTCTCTCTGTATTTTTCTTTTTCTGATAGGAAATCTACCTACTCCCACCTCTCTGCCTGCACTCAGCTGCAGCCTTAAAGTCTTTGAAACTCTTCCATTTCCTTTATTTACAATCAAATTTGTTTGCAAGGCCCCAGAACCTTCTGGCTTCCAGCTGGTAGTAGGTGCAAACAAAAGCAAGACAAACATATATTTGAAAACAGCCTTACTTCTAGGTGTTTGAGAGAATTCCCTGGGGCATCTGGAACTCAGTGTTTCAAGTGAAACCTGCCTGTGATTCCCCTTTCCTCTTTGCTGAGGGCATTTGAAAGGTGGATGTACAGAAGTGTGTCTCAAGTCCACCAGGTGTCCAGAGGCATCTGAGTGTGTGCAGCTACGAAGAGCAGGCTATGCCCAGAAACGTCTTTTACCGTGTGCTTCACTGAGGTTCCCAAGAACACACTTCAGATTTCCACCTCTATTTCCTAAACAGTTTTTTTCCTCCTAAGCTAAAGGGGAGAATCCTGCTTCCTATGGCTGTTCAGAGCTGCAGAGCTACAGATCATCTATGGAGCCCACTTTCCGAGAACCCATGCACTTAGTGAAGAATTCCTGTTCCCACCCTCTGGGGGCTGTGGAGTGGGGCTTCTGATTCCCTCCAACACTGATCGCTCCAGTTACCTTGGGTGCCCATGGAAGTTATGGCATATCGACACTTCCATTACAAATCTTTCTTTGTCAACCTTCCTTGTTGGTGACTCATACCATGAGCACAAATCATCATCTGGTCTTAAACCCTGCCAGGAAGAAAAAGTATCCTGGTTAACAAGAAAGGAATGTATGCAAGTAGTCTGGTGTTAGTGAACTGTCTTCAGACTCAGAGCACCAGGTAGACTGTGGCAGCACTTTATCTAACTTCATGTGTGGTTTTAAAACTCTCATGAGTGGAAAATTAACTGAATCACCAAAAAAAAAAAAAAAAAAAAAAAGGTAATGAGTGAAGGGCCTTAAAAACTTACATTGGAGAGTTCAGGTGTTTTGCTTGAGTTCCTATCTGATAAAAAAAAAAATATATATGAAAGCACGATATTTACTTACACGATATTTCCCGTTTCCTTAATTCTTCCAAATTTGTTTAATTTGACATTCAGTTTTAAGCAGATCAAGTAAGAAGGAAGTCCATTTCCTTATGGCACCGCTTGGTAACAGAGACCCAGGATGGAAATCAAGATCTTCATTCCCAGCCCTATAGGGGGAAAATATACAAGATTTATGCAAAACTTCAAAGGAATCCCCTCCCTATACACACCTCCCCACTGTGTGGGTGTTTCCTTCATCCCACTTGGGTTTTTAGGTGTACATAATCATGCTTTTGTCTTGGACTTGGCTCACCCCACTACACTCTACTCTGAGATCCCCTGGCTTGAAGCCCAGGGTGGGGCTTTGCCCTCAGTACTGTAAATAATGGTAATTACCTTTACAAACTTAACAAAAAAAAAAAAAAAAAAAAGCTGTTTTTTTTTTTTTTTTTTTTTTTACCCCCAAGGCCAAGAATATCCAAAGTCTAGAATATGCTATAGCCCCTCGTGTGCAAATCTATCAGAATGTGGGTGGGTATTATAAACAGTATCTCCTTCATGGACTGACCAAAGTGAAAAGGACATCAGCAGCTCTCAGCCACCTCATGGGCTCCTCAGGGCCTGGGACTTCTCCCCTTCCAGTTTATAAGAGTGACATCAAAACAAACGAAAAAGATAGATATTGAAGTACAACGTGTATGTGTGAACTCCTTTGAAGCAGAAACATATTCCAGGGGCTAGTTCTGGACTCTGGGCTCTGGTGGAAAGGTGTACCTCCTCACCAAGTCTGTAGTATTTCCAAAGATTACTCCCTATAGTATCTATCTGGTTGACAGCACCTATTGTTCTGATGAGGCTGTCATGCATCCAAGCTCTGCCTCATTAGATATCACCATGGCGCTGAGGTTATGATTCCCACATAATCTTGGTATTTTATTTCATGTGCAATTACTAGCAGCTGTTATCTCTGTCTGAGATCAAAACAATTAGTGAAAATTCAAATTTTTTCAATTCAATAGCTTTTGGGCATATAGATGTGAGTCTTATTCAAAGGGTCTGATTTGCAATTGGGAGAGATTGCTTTCCAGGCCACAGACTTCCTTTAATAATTTTACTTCTAGATTAACTGGTTTGAGTGTGGAGACTTTAACATCTGGACAGATGCCTGTTACCTAGCTTGGCCTCATTTCAAAGGCCATGTCAAGGCCAAAGACACAAAGTGGTAAGCTCCTTGGGCATATGAGATCATTGGATGTTTACTTAGACTCTCAAAGGAAGTGTCAGAGTTGTCTCCATGCCATTTTTCCATTCAGAAGTCAAATTACCTCTCCCTGGCTGCAAGAGTTATTGAGGTCATGCTCTGTTCTTGTGTTATGGTGTGTCCCTGGCATTTAAATCATGGCGAATGTTCATCTGTGAGGTTCCCTGTGCTAAAAGAGAATGATTTATAAAGTATCTACCAGAAAGAGAGGCCACCTGATCCAGGAGACTAACACTTTATTTCCAAGCTCTTTCCCTGGGTTGGGAACGCTGCTGAGAATGCAGAGAACTCCAAGCCTTCCTCTGGAGTGCTAATCAGCAGCAGCAAACCTCCCTCCTCTCACCAGGAGGGCTCACTGTTTAGGAAGTAATTCCTTCTATGCCCTTGGCCTCTTTCCAAAAGTTTAACTCTTGCAGAGGTTCTGAGAGCTATGCATGTAACCTGCTGGGAGTTTTGCTTACTCTTTTGTAGAGGATTGCTCTCCTCCTTATGTGACCCCGAAGTTCATTCCCTCATACATGTTCCCTCAAGCTGCCAGAGACAGCACTCTGCAGGTGGTCTGTCTTTCTGTCTGGACTCCACACAAATTCAGTCTCCAAATTACTAATGTCTTTGCACACAATTATGAAGAGCACAGTTAAAAAATGGTGGGAGTCTTTCAGGGGAACAACAAGTAAACCAGCCCAGAACAGGGAGGCCCACCCAGATGCCCCTCTGTGAAAGTTTTAAACTTGGGATGCATATTAGGATTTCCTCTCCACTGCTCACTTACTCTCTAAAACAACTTGCTAGATGGTGATGGGGGGGGGGGGTGAGAAAAAAAACTGAGAGCAAACAGGAATTGGTCTTCTAGGTCAGGTAGTGTAAGACTTACTGACCACCTGAGAATCCAGTGCATTCCCCTTTCAAGGCAGTTGCCTACCACAAGCCATCTTCTCTTGATAAAACCAGAAGTGCCTGGGCCTTGGCAAAAAAGCTGGAGTCTAGACATAATGGTTCAAAACTTTTTCTCTGGAATAGTCTAGTTACTTCTCTCCTTGCAGATTGGAAGTTTGTTGGGAGTACTGTATCCCTCCATTTGGATAGAATTGCTTCAGAACACCCAGAGGGAAGAATTGTTTTCTAAACCATGACACTTGACTCTTGAGTTCATCTGGGGAAAAAAAAGGGTTAAGTGCACTGGGTAAAACATTGTCAATCACCAGTGACTGCCATCGAGATGAAAAACAGGCTGCACCTGTACACAGGCAATTTAAGAGCTTCTGGTCAGCTCTTTTTCTCTGGTGCTTTGTTCTGCCAGCTGCCTCTGTGCTTTGGATGCAGGTGGAAGCATGGACTTTGCTATCTATAAAAAAATTTAATGGTGAAGATCAACTTCCGCTTAACCTCCCCAGGGATCAAAGTTTTTGGCTTTTTTTTTTTTTTTCCTTTTCCTGAAAGACTGGTAGAGCAAAGCTCAGAAAATGGGTAGGTCGTTGAGGCTCCCATTCTCCCTCAGACAAGTAGCAGAGATCTTTGAATCTTTGATGGTTTCTGGTTTTCTGTTTTGTTTTGTTTTGTTTTCTTCCCAGCAAATAAAGGAAGCATGGAGGTGCATCCTTTACTGAAAGAAGTCCCTTTTCTTTGGAAGGAGGGCTGGAGAAGGACTACTGGGGAGCCTTGACTCCACCCTAAGCCTGTTGTGTTCAGGGCATGGGGTGACAACATGGAAGGGACAGGATTCGTGCCTTCGGTGGTGCTCATTGTATAGCACCATTCCTCCCTGGAGTCTGGGTGTTACAAATTTTGCATCTGGCCAGATTATTTTCCATTACATAATCAATGATCAGGAAAGTGTGTGGGTGGAAAAGAAGCATAAAAATCCAGTGCTTTAAATTAAGAAGAAATAAGTCTTGCTAATGACATTGTCAACATTCTTGTATTGATTCAATAAACATGCATTATCTACAATGTGCCAGGAACTAAGTTACTTTTAGACCTATACAGTAGGGATATCCCTACTGTCCCTTTAAATAAAAAGAAATCTGGACACAGGAGAGACTTCAGGAGCTCATGCACAGAGGAGAGGCCAAGACAGCACACATTGAGAAGGCAGCCATGTGCAAGCCAATATGAGAGACTGCAGCATAAACCAAACTACAGACACCTTGGTCTTGGTCTTGGTCTTCCCAGAACTGCAAGAAAACAAATATCTGTTGTTAGATCATTTGGACTGTGGTGTTTTATATGGCAGCCCTACAGACTACAGAGTGAACAAGACATGGGCCTTGTCATTGCTGAACATACAATCTACTGAAGAACTTAAATCTCATGCCCTCTTAGGCAAAGACGAAAGGGAGGTGACTGTTGACACTTTTAATCATTGCCTAGACACCCAGAGTCAATAAAAGAGCCAGGGCCAGGAATTCCAGCTAACCTTGGGATGTATTTCATTATAGCACATGTGGCCATTACCCATTATATTTGCAGCAAGGGTTAAACAGTATTATCACTCAGCTTCAACATGAAGCAAGAAATCCTTCACTAATCAAGTGAGGGAGGAGGGAGGAAATCTGGCAGATCTGACCTAAAAGGTTAAATGGAAAAGAACTGTGTGACTAAATGCACATCACAGGCAAACACATCACAAATGTGTGGACTTCGGCATTACCAGTAGCAGCAAAGGAAATCTGTATATTTTTATAATCACTACACAGGTGCTTATTTTAGGTTGTTTTCTTGAAAGTTGTTAGCTGTTGCTTTTTAACCTCATTGCCCTACAGACTTATGGCCTCAAAGGAAGCATAATGTAAGATAAAAATACAGAAGTTGCTAGTTGGCGTTCAACAGGTTAAAACAGAGCTGAAAATAGCTTCTAGGCATGTCATATGGTTGGCTGACTATTTAATCCTCTGATCTGGAGGAGAAATTGAAGTGCTTTAGTCTGAATATCTACCAACTGTCCATGAAGCTTTACTGTCCTTATGATTTTTCAGTATGGTCACTGGGGGAACTGAGCTTCACATTTCCAAAGAAAAGTACAAATTTCTTGTATGTCAACCAGATAAAAACTGTGAAATGGTGTGTGATTCCTGTTGTGTGAATGGTATTGCTCACTGTATGATTCAGATGTTATGATTCTGCCCAGACAGGCAAGGACCCCTGAGTGTAGAGAAATGGAGATGGGCAAGGTTCTCAAATAAAAGAAGAGAAATCACTTGTTTGGAACTCTTATGAAAACTCTACCACACCCCTGAGGGTGGTGTGCAGACCTCAGGATGGAACCTGGGATGAGCATGGAGCAGAAAGGCCCTATGCAAGTATAAGACTTCATTCCTGGTCTTAAGTAGGGTTACCAGATAAAATATGAGACTCAGTCGAATCAGAATTTCATATAAACAGCAAATCATTTTCAGTACAAGTATGTCCCATGAAACATTGGGAACATGCATTATTTGACACAAATCACGCTAACGAATTTGGTTATGTATATGAAATTCAAATTTAACTCGGTACCCTGTATTTTTATTTGGGAAATTTAGAAATGCTTTCTGAATAGCAAATACCATTTTCAGTATGGTAGGGAAGTACAATCTGTTCCTTGTGTGTAGAGATGTGTCTAGAGCTGAATCATGCTGAGAAGCTGTCTTCATCTCTCAAGGTGGGAACTGAGCAAGCCTTCTGCATGGTATTGCTCTTATAGCCAACAGGTTGCAGAAAGATCAGAAAATTGCAAATCATAAACCTGATGGCTTCCAATCTTATATTTTCTTGGCTTGCTAATGTTTTCTACTCCTTTGGCACTTAGTCTTCCTGGAATTTCTAGACTACCTCCCCTAGGCTAGAGTAACAAACTAGGGAAAGAATTTCTTGCCATACTTTGATGGGAACATTAGAAGTAAATCAAAGATCCCTGGGGAACCAGTGTTGAAATCAAGGAAACAAGATTGGAGTCATTTGGTCACCTCTTTTAACCAGGAAGGTTCTGGGACTTATCTTATGGAGGGAACAAATACCTTCCCTAAATAAGAAGAAATTATCCCAAGTGCAAAGGCTCCCTGGTTCTGCTAAAGCCAATACCTTAAGTTTCAGCCAAGGAATTCTTTAATTCATCAACCAGTATTTACAGAGAACCCGCCATGGGCCAAACACCATAGCAGTATTGGGAATACAGAAACCCACAGGCATCGCCTTTATCCTGAAGCTTATGGTCTCCTGGGGGGTCCTCATGTTGCCCCTCCTAAAGTCAGCCTAGGGCTGGACCTTGCACTCATCTGCATTGCCTCACAAAGCTTCCTTCGGTTTCATGGTCCTCACCACCTATGCTACCACCTGGAATGACCTGTTTTGTTCATTTGCCTGTTTATCACATATCTCTGAATTAGAACAAAAACACCATGAAAGAAGCCACTTCATCCTCTACTCACCATTGTGTCTCCAATGTACCTGTCATGGTGCACTCTTGACATTTATTTAATGAGTCTTTAAGGAGGATATAACCACATGACCTGTCCCTGAAATCTGTGACTTATGTAGGTGGTTCTCACGTACTGGAAATTGCCAGTTAGGGAAAATGCTAATCACACCTTCCACGCGTAACAAGCATGTGTTCTGTTTCTGGTACCCAATCTGTCTTCCTCACTGTGGTCAGAGGCATGATAAGTCATCCACACTGGGAACCTGGAAGTTCATTTTGCTCCTGCTTCTTTCTTTCATGGAAACCATTCCTCAATAGTGGTAGATCTAGTGAACTGTCCCCTCACCTCTTTCACCTCCTCCAAGTGTATCATTCAGGATCCTCAAGGGAAATAGAGCCAAATGGAAGACAGGTAGAGATGGAAATGGAGCCAGAAATAGATTTGTTTTAGGAACTGGCTCACACAATTATGGGAGCTAGCAATTTGCAGAATAGGCTGTCAACAGGAGTTGACACAGTCCTAAGCCTGGTGTCTGGAGGCAGGGTTCCTTGGGGGGTGGCCAGAGCTGGAAAGAGGTCTTTGATATTTTCTCTAATTTCTTTACTGATTGGATGAATCTAGCCACGAGAGAGAGAGAGAGAGAGAGAGAGAGAGAGAGAGTCAGTCACATGCTTAACTCAAAGATTTCAGTGTTAGTCACATCTAAAAAAATACCTCACACTAACATCTAGACCAGTGGTTGACCAAACCAGCCTAGCCAAGTCAACACAGAGGGCCCCACAGATGACTCTTTCTTCCTCTGTCCCAACCTCTTCCACTGTGTTTTCAGCACTGCAGAGGATGAGGAGCTGGAAATTGTGTTTCTACAACTCCTGGACATTCGGGTACCTAACAGGGCCAACACTAGAGACACAAGTAAGGCAACTCAGGCACAAAGTTCAGGCGACCATATCACTCACTGGTTAATACAAATACTATTTAGTGTTCTAGCATTCAGTCACTGTTGAATGGGGGCTGGTTGTCAGGGGCAGGCGTCACGTAGCTCTAGAGCCCCAGTTTGAAGTGATAGAAGCTCCTGTCACAACTAGGGTGGGCACTTCCAAAATTGGACAGCACTGAAAGTTGCCCTTCATTCCTAGAAGTCAGCCTACAGTTCACTTCTCTTGCCCTGCCAAAAAAGTTGGAAAGGACTCTATTCCTATATTAGGCCATTTTCTGGTTCATATAACCAGAGAGGTCTGTTTCCTGCAACTGAACCCGACAAGTTCCATCATCTCTCTCATCTTTCTCCCCTTCTTTCAAGCCCAGCCATCCTGCCCTTATTCCTTTATGTCTCCCTTCCCTTCTCCAACCTGGTTTCCAGAGAGACAATCAACTCACATTCTACATGCAATTATTTTTCTACATCCTTTACTCCCCATTCAGATGGAATTGTCCTCTTCCTTTGTGGACTCCCACTTGGCCAAGTAAAGCCAACTAGTGCCCACAGATGTAGTTAACATTTGCATGTCCTGGGGAAATTCAACGTCAGAAATTCAACATGGAAAAAAATCTATAGAGTTTCTTTAAATTCTCAGGTGGTTTACATTCCTTTCCACATTTATCTCCACTGACTTCTTCACTTCTTGATTTCCCACATTCTACATATTATCACAGGACTTTTTGTGTGTGGAAGACCTTTCTGAACAGTTGCATGCAAAACAAATTCTTTGATTGGAAAGTCCTGCATCCTCTGTCAGGCTGCTCAGTAATCCCCAGGTTTATTCTTTCTTGTCTACTTGCTGTTCTCCTTCTCTCAGATAGAAAAGGAAATTCATTGATTTTCTAATGTACTTAATTTCTTCCACTTCCTCCATATAGACCTTATTCTATCTTTCTACATCCAATCGATTGATCAAGGTTTTCTTCCTATAAAATAACATTTCCTCCCAAAGAAGACTTCTGCTAGAACCCAGTTTGGGAATACGAACTGATGACAACTGAATTACTCTAAATTATTGAATCAAGGTAGTACTGAGAGCTCATGAAAGCAATCTGAGAAAGGAGAAAGACATGAGCAAGAAGAACCAGGAAAATTCTAGAAACCATAGAAGCCAGGATTTATTTTATGATGTGGTGTGGCCAATGAGAATTACCGGAAAGGTGAGAAATAGACTTCCAAGAACAAAAATATCTGATGTTCAATTAAAATGTGATATAGGAGAAACAAGTAGTGTTTAGAAGCTGGGGTTCTGGGACTTTTTAAAAATCTAGCTTTACCACTAACTAGCTGTGTGATTGGCAAGTGCTCAGTCTCTCTAAGCTTCAATTTCTTTTTTTGTAAAAATGAATAATAATAATTGTTAAATGAAAAGGTCAATTTCCAATGACGATAGATAGCATGATTAAATAAGATAACATACTACTGAGGTTTAGATCTAGGAATGTCCCCTGAAAAGCTCATGTGTTAGACAATGCAGCAATATTCAGAGGTAAAAGGATTAGATCCTGAAGCTGTAATCTCATCAGTGAATTAATAACAATTCAAAATTTGAATGACCACTGGGTGGTAACTGTAGGCAGGTGGGTGTAGCTGGAGAACATAGGTTGCTGGATGCATGAACCTGGGGACCAATCTTGTCTTTTGTTTCTGGCTCCTCTCTCTTTCTCTGCTTTCCAGCTGCTATGAGCCAAGCAGTTTTCTTTTACTTCACTGTTCTGTTATGCTCAAATTCGGGACCCCCAAAAGACCACCAGAGACCAGGATCGATGTAAGCAGCAAAGAGGTGTTTATTGCGAACTAGCTCGGTCCTCCGCACGCACACACAGCAACTGGTGATGCTGAGAGGCCCCGAGCCCAGGATTTGCAGCAGTTTTATACAGTCTTTGGAGAAGGCAGGGACCCCCACATACATCATAGCATCTCTTAGCAAATCATCACACACCACAGGAAAATCAAATAACAACTCTAAAACATGATTAGCACATTCACTGGCAGGAACAAGTTGGGTAGGGGTGATTGGTCAGTACAAAAGGGGTATTCATTTGAACTGATTGGTTTAAGCCAAGAGGAGTGTTCATGCTGAATTACATAGTTTCCCAACACCATAAACTACTGGGAGGGTCATCTGGCATCCCAGGTATTTCCCTGTCTCATGCTGATTGGTGGCTGCTAGGGGGTTGCTATGGATCCCCACCTAGCCTGACTTAAGTCAGGGACACCTGGCTCAGCAGACCTCTCCTGTTATTTGTAGATAAACCACTTAGCAGGGGGGAATGTGCCTAGGAGTCTCTGTGGGTCTTTCCAAGGACAAAGGTGATGTCCCTTCCTTGGACAGGCTTTGGTCTGAGGTAGAGGCTGGTTTTTCAGTTCTGCCATGTTATTCTACCTCACTTCAGGCCCAGAGCAATGGAATAGGCCAACCATGGACTGAGGCCTCTGAAACTGTGAGCCCAAAATAAGCTTTACTCCTCTACATTGTTCTTGCCAGGTATGTTGGTCACGGCAACAAAAATCTGACTAACCCACATATGAAAAGTGTCTGGCAAAAAAAGTGACAGAGTACTCTGGTAATGTTAGGGGTGATAATGATGCAAATAACAAGTTGCTGTTACCACCACCAGGCCAATTGCCATTATCTCCCCAAACTTCAAGAGAAGTTCTGTGGCCTTAGTAAAAAAAAAAAAATTCTTTGTTCTGGTTGATGCAATGATGAAAACAAGTGCAAGTGAATTCATAAACCCACCTATTGCAGCATAAGCAATTGCTCCCAGACACAAGCTACCAAGCTCCTTGGAGAGGAGAAGAAATCTGGGAGTGAGACTTTGAGGTCAGGGGTGGAAGACTGAGCTAACTGCTTCAAGATCTGAAAGAGCTTTGAGCATTTGCTCTGGTGACGGCCCTTTCCCCACTTGTTGCTAGCAGCAGTCCTGGGCTGAGGATTCTGAAACTATGCACAAGCTTAATTTCAATGTAGCAGTTGTTTTTAGTGCTGTTTTCTCTTGCTATGACAGAATATCTGAGGCTGGGTAATTAATTTATAAAGGAAAGAAGTTTATTTCGACTCATGGTTCTGGAAGCTGTGAAGCCAGATTTACAGATAGGTAGTTAATGTAGTTAGGTCAATCGGGTCTAATATCGAGTAAGATGAATAAAATGGAGGCCATTATTGAGAATGGAATCCAGGAAACCAGAGCAGCACCTGGGGGAATTGAAATGTTAATGTCCCCAAGGCCCTGAGCCCATCCCAAGGAAGTGTTAATGAAGTGGCTGGAGATTCTAATCCAAAAACCCTCCTAGCCTAGATTACTCCTTCAGCCCACCTGTCCCCACCCTTTGGGCCTTCCTACATACATTCTGTCACTGCAAGATAACGGAGAACAAAGGACAAGAATGCGACAGGAATGCAGGAAAGCTGCAACAAGTACATTAGTAACTTAATAAAAGAGAGAAGACCTCCCCCTTCCATGGATTCCACCTCTTGGGTCCCCTTCTTCCTTCCATGTCCTTTAATAAAGCTTCTACTTCCACTCTAAACTTGCCTGGACCTGCTTCTCTGGTGTTATACTTCAGCATTGGGGAAGCAAGGACTCGTCACCGGTTTACAGCGGTAACAGCTGGGTATCACATCTTCTCTGCTTCTGATGAGGGCCTCATGATGCAACATGGTGGAAGAAGAGAAGGGCAAGAGTGTGTATGTGAAAGCGAAAAAATATGAGGGGCAGACCAGCTTTATAACAACCCACTCCCACATTAAAGTAATCAGGTCCCTTAGGAATGGGAGCTCACTACTTAGAGAATTAACCCAACCCCTTGAGAAAGGCATGAATGCATTGATGACAACAGTGCCCTCATGACTCATCACCTCTTAAAGGTCCTGCCACCTCTCAACACTGTTCTAGTAGGGTCCAAATTCAACATGCTTCAGAGGAGAAAAACCATATTCAAACTGTGGCTGAGGGCCTTGGCTGAAGCAAACTCCTGACATGATCGGAAGTGTTCTACATTAGGGATCCGCAAATTGGCTGAGGGCCAAATCTAGCCTACCACCTCTCTTTGTATGTCACCTAAGTTACATTTTCAAATGGGAGAAGAAATGATTTTTCAATTTTTTTTTAAATTGATGTATTTGATGATACATGAAATGATAATTAATTATCACTAATAATTAATTGCACTATTTGCAAATGAGGTTTTGAAACGGTCAATAATAAATTGTTGGAAATATTTTTTGTTCTTATAGGTGCCTATGTAAATTTCGAGATTTAGTGTTGACCCAGGAAACCTTAAATATCTACTACCTGGTCTTTCATATAGAAAGTTAGCTGACCCTGTGTTATGTCATTGAGAGAAGTCAAATGTGTCGCCACACTGCGCCTTCTTTCTCTCACTCTCAGGTCCGTACTGTTTTTAACTTTATTTTGCCATATGAAAATAGTGAATGGGAGCCTAAGAGGTCTATAAATTGATTTCCTATCAATTTTTTTTTCAATAGAAATTTTCTTTTTTAAATTATTCCTTAGGATGGGCATGGTGATGCCCATCTGTGATCCCAGTGACTTGATTGAGAGGCTGAGGCAGGAAGATTAGGAGTTCAAAGCCAGCTTTAGCAACTTAGCTAGGCCCTAAGCAACTTAGTGAGACCCTGTCTCAATATAAAATATTTTTAAAAAGGGGCCTGGGGATGTGGCTTAGTAGTTATGTGCCCCGGGGTTTAATCCTCAATACCAAAAAAAAAAAAAAAAAAAAAAAAATTCCTTAGCAACAAGTACATTAGTAACTTAATAATGCAAGCCTAATTGAATTCTTTTTTTTAAAAAAATCAAATACTAAAGATGAGTCAGTAGCTCTTATTGTCTCCTGCTTTAATGATTAAAGTATAAGGTAGGCCCACATTTGTTCTAATGATGCAACTTTTTAGTGTTTTTTCAAATTTCATGGTGACTGCCAAGTTCTGCTATAACTAATTTTTATTCTTTTATTTATTTTTTTTTTTAAATTTCTTTTCTGCCTACTAACGCCCACCACTCCTCTCTGACTAATTGCAGACACCTGAAAAGGATTTGTTTTCTCAGTACCATGTAGGATTTGGATACAATATTTGTCATTTGGTGAAGTGCTGTTGAGCTCTGGCCTCTTCCCCCACTCCCTCTGGGTTTGCAAGGCACCTTCCCCTGCTCCTAGAATCACTCAATGACCTCACATAGAACCTTTTCTCCAGGAAAGCTCTGTGAACTCTGATTGTGTTCAGTTTCCTTCATAATTACATTATAATATCAATGGAGTTGATCTTTATTTCTTATTGATCTTCCATTGGTAGCACTCACATTTTCCTTAGGCCCACTCCTCTGTCAAGCTCTGCAGCTAATGATCTGTTAACAAATACATAAGAGCTTTAATGGAGTTGCCTTTTACAAAAGAAACCTACCGAGTCTCTTTTAAAGGAGAAAAAGTCCTTTACAAAGTGGGTAATAATACCCTAATTATATGTTCTGGGGATTTGGGTTTTCTTCATCAGATTTTCCTAGGGTTTGCACAACAGGAACAATGTTCCTCCTTTTCTGAAACTTTCTTTCCTGAAGCCCATTTACTCATTGAGCAACAATTTACTTTAGTGTTCTTAATTGATTTTACAAAAGTCATGTAAGCTCTTTGTGACCGGTCAAACAATAGAATTACACAGGAAAGCACCCCTCCCCGGGTCGATCAAGGATGACACAGGATTTCTTCCACGCATTTCTCCAGATTCAGACAGGCCAAGACAAATGTGGAGTTACTGTTCTACCTTTTACCAAAAAAAAAAAAAAAAAAAAAATAGGGGTGTACCACTTATATCACTTGGAAATTATAATCAATCTCTATGGATCTAACTCATTCTTCTTAATAATTTGTGTCATTCCACAGCCAGCTATTGATGCCCCTGTTGATAGACTTTCAGTTTAACAAAGTTTACTTTACATAAAATAAATACTAGACATTTTGATAAATGGTGGCGACAGAAAAATGAATAATAGACTACCTTGATGACAAGGTCCCCTGGGGAGATGAACGAATGATTACGTGTGAACCCTGAGTGTGACAGTGAGGTGTCCACAATAGTATGGGGAAGGGATGGAGAATTTGGAGAGAGATTCACATTCCCCCTGGAGAAGAGTCTGATGAGCAAGGGGGGAAAGTTTCAGGCATAAGAATCAATATGTGCAAAGCCAAGCAGGCTGAGCCTCGGGCACACTCCTTCCCAGCTCAGGCACTGTGCCTATGAGGAAGTAGCTAACAGGCAGAATAACAGGCTGGCACATTAGTGAATGGACTTGGGCACTAAGCTGGAGACACCACACACATCCAGTGGATGAGGTAAAGAAGGGACATGAAAGCAATTAACAGAATAGTTCTCTGTCATCTGGAAAGATTCATAGCCATCTGGAAGCGAGGTGATCGGTGGAATTTGGTCACCAGAAGATAGTGGACTGAAGCAGGGCAGTGATAGATGAAATTGTTACCGCTGTTGGCCGGTGACGAGTCCTTGCTTCCCCCATGTTGAAGAATAACACCAAAGAAGCACGCCGAGGCAAGGTCAGGGTAGAAATTAGAAGTTTATTAAAGGACAGCAGAAAAGACTTCTCCCGGAGGAAGAAGGGCACCCAAGAGGTGGAATCCGTGGAAGTGCGGATGCCTCTCCATTTTATAATTTCTTTCAGTGATGGAATGTAGGTGGGAAGGCCCGAGGGGTGGGACACAGGTGGGCCAAAGAAGTAGTCTGAGCAGGAAGGACTTCATTAACACTTCTTTGGGATGGACTTTGGCCTAGGGCCTTTTCAGGACTTCATTAACATTCCATGAGTTGTCCTGCGTTTCCGGAATCATTCCCAGCATGGCCTCCATTTTAGATTTCACTCGGTGTTAGACCCGATTTACCTAACTACACCGACTACCTAACTTTAAATCTGGCTTCAAAATGATCAGAATTAGCTTTCTAGGGAGACTCTAGTAAAATATTTGGGTATACTGAAGGGCTGGTGGTGCATGTGGATTTCAGCTCAGGCAGCCAAATGTAGCTATGGATGGAAACTCAGGAGGAGGGCGGGTGTACTAGGAAAGGGATGACGTCCATTTTGCACATGGATTTTGAAGTGCCTATAGAATATTTTGAGCTCTTTAAACATTTTTCAAATATGTGGTGATGATGGCCTTCCTCGGGTACCTTCATTTAACCCTGCAATAGGTTTTCCTCCTTCACAGAGCAAAACAAATCAAACTCTCAGTAGGATTCTAACAACTGACTGTTATCTCATGGGATGGGAGCTACACCACAGCTGGGACTTGGCTACGCAGGCTGTACTTCAGTGAATTCACAGCAGAAAAATTATAAAACTATGGCCCTCGGGGAGGTGGGTGAGCAAGTGGATCCAGGACACTCCAGAAGGCATGGCTGGGAAAATGGATTCCATGGGCTCCACTCCCAGTCTGTCTTTAGTGAGAGTTTCTTCTGAATTGACCATTTTCATCAATGAGCTCCTAGCCTGCCTGATTCAATAAGTAGTTAACATTCTACATCTTGTTATGCTCGAATTCGGGACCCCCAAAAGACCACCAGAGACCAAGATCGATGTAAGCAGCAAAGAGGTGTTTATTTCGAGCTAGCTCCGTCCTCCGCACGCATGCACACACAGCAACTGGTGATGCTGAGAAGCCCCGAGCCCAGGGTTTGCAGCAGTTTTATACAGTCTTTGGAGAAGGCAGGGACCCCCACATACATCATAGCATCTCTTAGCAAATCATCACACACCACAGGAAAATCAAATAACAACTCTAAAACATGATTAGCACATTCACTGGCCGGAAAAAGTTGGGTAGGGGTGATTGGTTACTACAAAAGGGATATTCATTTGAACTGATTGGTTTAAGCCAAGAGGAGTGTTCATGCTGAATTACAAGGTTTCCCAACACCATAAACTACTGGCAGGGTCATCTGGCATCCCAGGTATTTCCCTGTCTCATGCTGATTGGTGGCTGCTAGGGGGTTACTAAGGATCCCCACCTAGCCTGACTTAAGTCAAGGACACCTGGCTCAGGAGATCTCTCCTGTTATTTGTAGATAAACCACTTAGCAGGGTGGGAATGTACCTAGGAGTGCTCTGTGGGTCTTTCTAAGGACAAAGGTGATGTCCCTTCCTTGGACAGGCTTTGCTCTGAGGTAGAGGCTGGTTTTTCAATCTTCTTTCATTCGGTAAACATAAAACACTGTACTTTCTGCCAAGGATGTTGGACAGCTGGAGAATTGCTGCAAGCTAGGCTTGCTTTCAAGGTGATCTCAGACTAGTTGGGGAGTCTGAAAGGGACAGCTTCAGTCCCACTACCTTACAATGACTGCTTCCATATAGAAGGACAAAGTAGAGTGGTGTGACAAAAGAAAAAGCTAGTATGGATTTTTTTTTTTTTTTGAAGTTGAATAGTGTGGATGTTGTTACTGAAAGTTTCACAGGGCAAAGACAGAGAGGACTGTGGGTGAATAAAAAGTTCACCCAGATGATAGACAGGGTTCCAGAAGTACCTTCCCTAGAGAAGGAGGCCATGGTTCCCAGAATGACCAGGGAACTGGATGCACCAGTATCCTCAGGAAAGCTGTGTAAGGTCCTAGTAAGGGAGATATTTACATGAAAACCTGAACATGTAGGGGAAATATTGCAATGCACTAACATGTAATCCTCCTCTGTCATGCCTCGAATAGGAGTTCTCACTTCGTCCAGTGTATACATGCTTTATACACTACCCATCCATTCATTACTTAGTATCCATCCTGGTTATCAGATTGGAGTATCACAGTGTTTGTGTTCAAGTATACTTTATTTTATCTAATAATGACCCCAAAGTATAAGAATAATCATGCCTGCAATTGAGACTTCCTGTAAGGGAAATGGTGAAAATTCTTAATAAGGAGGAAAAAAATCTGCTTGCTGAGGTTACTAAGATCTATAATACAAGATACTTTGAGAGAAAGACCATATTCCCATAACTTTTATTACAGTACATTATAATTGTTCATTTTATCATTAGTTATTGTAGTTACTGTGCCTAATTTATGAATTGAACATCATCACAAGTATGTATAGGAAAAGGCATAGTATATACAGGATTTTGCCCTATCTGTGATTTCTGGTACCTGCTAGGGGTCTTGAAACATATCCCTGTAAATAAGCAGGGACCAGTGTATAAATACAACTTTCCTTTTTATGCCTTGTCTGTCCTTGACAATTCTGTTCCTAAAGCCTGGGATGGGGTTGTGCTCAGATGGCTTTGATATGTCACAAACTTGGGGACCACTACCACAGACCATATTGATCAGGAGAATTTCAAGGAAAGATTTTCTATTTGAGAAGGCTCACTCTGGTGGCAGAATGGTGGCAGGTTGGTGGAGAAGAGATCTAGTGGGAGGTCAAGTCCTCAGAACAGGGACCTGAGATGTGCTCCCCACTGACATTATGCTAAGCACAGTTTAAGCTTTAGAGGAGGAGCCAAGATCCCTCCCTCAGTTGAAATGCTCTAATACTCCCTGAATTTTCAAAAACTTTTCAGATAAATTTCAAGACTGTAGTGCTTACGAAAGTAACATTTAAAATGTGTGCTTAATTAAAGTCCAGAATAGGCAAACCCTTTAGGGCTTCTTTCCTCCCTTACAAATACATCCAGTGTTCCAATTTTGAGGGACAAAATGTAACAAATTCTGGACACAATAAAAGGAATTGCCTCTAAGCCTACAGCCCCTCCTCCCTGTACCTCCCTTTTTAATGTAAATGTGGGCAATACCAGGAAATGAGCTGGGTACATTATTTGCACTAGGTCTTCATATCTCCACTCTGTCTATTTGGAGTCTTGGGTAAACATGCCCTCAGCCAGGGAGCATGGCCTTGTGTGAGAGACCCAACCTCTTCAATAAAGCACTCTTCTCCACATTCTGATTAGCATCTCTCAAGTGCGTTGTCATTTTCTGCAGCTAGAAAACAAAGATACTGTACTGAAATTTAAAACAGTAAGAGTCTTACACAGAAAAAGGCTTTGATAGGTAATTCTTTACCAAACATCAAGAGGAAATGCGTATTTCAGGGATTTTCTGTCTCTGGGCATTTCATACATAAAACTCAAGTGTGCATTTTTTATGTGAAACTGTACTATATGTGCTGTGCATATACAAATGTGTTAATAGCATATAATCCTTCTGCTGTAGTATGCAGTAAGAGAGGTACTACATATAAATACACGCCACACAGTGTTACCCATCATGTACCATTTGTTCTATTCATAACTCTATACCATTCAAAATGTTAATTGTCATTTTTTTTTTCAGAGTCCAGACATTTGTTTTGGATGAACAAGGCCAAAGCCCACATTGTTTCAACAGTGTGGCCAGCTGCTGGCTTTTCCACAATGAGCTGCATTGTTGGGTAAATGGAGTCCCTCAGGTGAATGTAATTATGCAAATCCTTCCCTAACTACCAGCCTCTCTCTGCCCTCTCCCTGAGGCCGCCCAGCACTGGGCACACTGTCACATTGCATTACTGGAGGCCTCACTTGTTTGCTGGGAGTGTCCTGTGCACATTTTGTGGCCTGATCTCCAGAGAGGACCTGCTGCTGGCCCTGCCCTCAAAGGCCTGCTGGGCCCACATGGGACCTCCACAGAAGACCAAGTCCTTCTTGCCAGCTGACATGTGTCTCCACTGTGTGTCAAGCATTGGATAACATTCCCTCTCCTTCTCAAGGCTGGACTAGCCTGCTCAGGGATAATTCTAAGGCCAGATGCAAGAGAGAGGGGATGGCATGGTGCTCCTTTGCTGAAGAAGTTATATAGATAAATGGTCAAGTATTACACACACACACACACACACACACACACACACACACACACACACACACGATTACTCTTCCTCATTCACTCCAGATCTAAATATTGGTACTCCCTGATCCAAGATGGGGAACACTCGGCTACATCCTTTATTGACAGTACTAACAGTACTATAGACATAACTAGAAATAAGGAAACCGGACAAAAAGCTCTCTTGAAAGTCCCCACCTCCTTTAATTTACATGAGTCACTCTGTATACATGGTCATTTTTTCCATATTTTTGGTTATTTCCCATTGTCACTAAAATAGAACTTTGCCTACTGGGGGCCCTACATAAGTACAAGTGAACTCCACTTAAACTAACCTTTCTTTACTTCCTGGGACTAGTTCAGTGAGATAAAAATGTTTTAATTGTCACCCACATTATTCATGAATAATGTTTCATTTCTCAATATTCTGTGAATTGTACTCTCTGCTAAGTATTGCCTAAATGACTAGAGAATTTTGAATGGAATGTAAAATATATAATGGAAACAAATAATACTTTTTCTGAAGAAAATAAGATGTAAGGGAAGTTAAAAACATGGGACCACCAATTATGAAATTCATTTGCTTTAAATCTAACTCAGCCTCAACGTGATCCTCCAAGAATGACACATTTTTAATGCCAGAGGCTCTGCAAAATTTGCTAGTGAAGACATGGGTAGCAGAAGGGAAAGGGACTGGAAAAGAACTTTTATCTTGCAGAGCAGGGAAGTGCCATGATGGAGGCTGTAAGGGAGGAGACTGGCTGTTATTTGCACAGAGGTCCTGTGACTATTGTGGGATGGAATCAGGGAAAGTAGGAAAGTAGGTGGGGAATAAGTAAACAGAGTTCTGTGTATTTCTAAACTTCTTCTGAATCCTGTGGTTCCTCTTTTAAAAAAAAGAAAAAAAGGATCTGGACTCTGATAATAAAATACAGTTTTGCAAAATCTCCCATGGTAATTCAAGGGACAGTAGGTTTAGGTGCACGAAATAAGAGTAAATTTAGCTAACATAACCAACTACAACTAAAGATTTATTAAGGGATTTCTACCATATGTAGGAAATATAGAATCGATTTTCTAACTTAACTGTTTAATCCCATCCAGACCACCACATTTACAATTTTTCATTACGGATATATGTCACATAATGACACTTTGGTCAATGCTGGGCCACATATACCTTGGTGGTCCCATAAGATTTTAATGGAGCTCAGAGATTCCTATTGCCTATTGACATCATAGACATCCTCTTTCCCCCTTCCTTAATTGCAGTACTGGGATTGAACCCAGGGTGTTTTATCAGTGAGCTACATTCCCAGCCCTTTTATTTTGAAGCAAGTTCTCACTAAGTTCCCAGGCTGGCCTGAAATTTGTTATCCTCTTTACTCCACCTCCCCCATAGCTGGGATAATGGGCATGTGCCCCTACAGTGGGCGAGGTTGTTACCATAATGATGTCATAGCCCAATGTGTTTGTGGTGATGCTAGTATAACAAACCTACTATGCTGCCAGTCCTATTCAACTATGCACAGTACATAATACTTGATAACGATAACACATGATTATGTTACTGATTTATTTACTTATTATGCTATGCATTTTATCATTATTTTAGAGTGTATGCCTTCTACTCATAAGCAGTTTACTGTAAAACAGCCTGCTGTGTTACCCTGACAGCAGCCTCATATATCTCGTGTTTACCACCGTTCTTGATTGCATCAAGAGGCCACGTCCAGTGACTGACAGGTATCATCTAGGTTTGTGTTAGTACACACATTGTATTTGCACAATGATGAAAACATCTTGTGATGCATTTCTTAGAAAGTGTCCCTGTTGTTAAGTGATGCACAACTGTATTTTTAGCTGTCATTTGTTTAGTCCTTCCCACTGGCAATAAACTGTGCCAAGCACTTTATGCAGTGAAACATCTTTATTCCTCAAAAGAATCACACAAGGCGGAAGTTATTTTCTCCATTTTTCAAAAGAGGAAACTAGGGCCATCTACATAAAGGAAAAAAACATAAACAAGGAAGGACATGGCTTTCCCATGAAGTCAATCCTTTCATGTTCTCCTCTCTGCTCCTTCTCTATGGAGAGCTGATCTAGATAACTCCATGCACAGGAGTTTGGAGCCTAGAAAGCCCAGGTCAACTATTGGGGTCCCAAATGAAGATAGACACTCATCAGTCCTCACTGGAGAAGTCACAGTAAGGCTGCCAGGGTGTCTTGGGCACATTTCTGCAGGTACTCCTGGAAAACTGAATTTTTGGTCTGAAGCCACAATTGAATTTATATGAACCTAAAGATTTCTTCAAATTCCTTTAATTATCTTTAGTGTCACAGTTTCAATTGGCAATTTTTCTCATTTCTTGCCTGGTACATCATGAAAGGTTACATTAAGAGGCAAGAGAAAAATTTTAAGTAATAAAAAAAAATTTATATAAAAATAGATTGCCTCAGTGAGGCAAGTAAGGAATTTCATTTGATACTCTCTCTATAAAACACTTTTATATCTTTTTGACTGACTAAGTTGTAGGGAGAAAAAGTAACATCTTTTCCTCACCCTTCACTAGATCAGGCTGAGAACTTATAACTATGGATGGATTGGCAAGAGAAAAGCTTGCAAATTTATTTCCTATCACAACCCAAACAAATGTTTTCCCTGCTAATCTGAATTTGAGAAGTGCTGTGGCTTGGATATGGTTTTTCCCTTCTGAAGCTCATGGTGAGATTTAATTTCCATTATGAGATATTAAGAGGTAAGACAGTTGGGACCTTTAATATGTCATTAGGGCTCTGCCCTCATGAATGATGAGTCCATTCATGCAGTTAATGGATGAAAGGGTTAATGGGCTATTTTGATAATGGGTCTGTGTTAAAGCCAGTTCAGCTAGGTCTCTCACCAACATGATGTCCCATGAGGTTTGAAGGCTGTGCCAGTAAAATGGTCATTGAGAGATGCAGCCCCTTGACCTTGGACCAGAACCATAAGCCAAAATAAACCACTTAAAAAAAAAATCACTGACCAGTTTGTGGTATTGTGTTATTTGCAGCAGAAAATTGACAAGGACAGAAAGGAAGGGACAAGAAATTCTTTGCCCTTCTCTCTACTGGCATTATGGACAGAGATCCAGGAGAGCAGATCTTGTCAAGAATACCTACCCTCTGCCAGCTGTGTGTCATCTGTCCCATGATCTCATCTCAGGCTCCAAAGTGAGTGGTGTGTCACTTGGCCCATACTGGGCACCAGAAACAGTAGGGGAGGAACAAAAAAATCTCTTCTTCCCATCTTAAGTTCAAGGTTATGGCCCTAGAACAAAAAAATAAGCAAACAAGAGAAAAGCAAGCAAATTTATTTAATACAAGTTTTATGTGACCCAAGAGTCTTCAGAAATGAAGACCCCAGGAACAGGGAACTGGTGTGTTTTGACATGAAGCTGATGAAGCAGTGGACAAACAAGGGGAAGCTTAATTGAACAAAGAGGCTCTGATCCCAGGGCACAAACCTGGAGGACCCCGGAAGGCCTGTTCATCCAGGTTCTTCTGAGCATCTGGGTCTTTGAGGATAAGGATGTTCGCTTTCTCTGGACAAAGGGAGGGCACCTCTGGAATGAGAGTTTCATGGCCTGCTTCAGGAGACAAGGCTGAGGGGAGGGTCAGAGAGACCTTCCTCCTTTGGCTCTTTCCTCAAATGCCAAGCGGCCCCCTAGCAGTGTTTACACAGTTAAAATTCTTGCCCTGTTTCAATTTGCTGTTCATATAAGTTTCTAAAAGGGAATATATTCCTGTTTGTTTGTTTGTTTGTTTGTTGTGATGTGCAATCAGTCTTTGTTTACTGTTTTTCTGGGTCACCACTCCATGAAGAAAGAATTTTGTGGATCTCTGATAGTCTGTTTCAGCTGGTTTCTTTCTTACTTTCTCTTTCTTTGTGCGTGTTTATGTTCTATCTTTTACTTAATTGAAACTATATTGATGAATACTTAGGGTGATGACATTTTTATTAATGCATTATAATTGTACATAAAATTGGGATTCATTGTGCTATATTTATACATGCACATAACATAATTTGATCAGTCTCATTCTCCAGTACCTTCCCTTTCCCTCTCTTCTTTCCTCCCCTGATCCATTTGTTCTGCTCTACTGATCGCCCATCTATTATTATTGTTATTATTTTAACTAGTGCATTATAGTTATATATATATATATATATATATATATATATATATATATATATATATAAAATATAAACGCAGAATTCCTTGTGTCATTTTAGTACATGGATAGTGTGTTTGTTTTTGCTTGTTTGTTTTTTTTTTGAGACAGGATCTCTCTCCATTGCCTAGGCTGTCCTCAAACTCCTGGGCTCAAGTGAGTCTTCTGACTCAGCCTCCTTAGTAGCTGGTTCTACACATGTGCACCAACAACTGTGTCCTGCAGGGAATAAATTCGTTACCAAGAACCAAATCATATTGAAGTGGCACCCCCTTTCTCCACTGAAAAGTCTTAACTGGGCCTCTCCAGAAATCTTCACCCAGACTGATTTTAGGACTGTCAGCAAAAGGGTCTCTGCAAAAGAGTTCAATGTAGATAAACTTCCTATTTTTGTGTCGCCCTGTTTACTTGGCCACTGGTCAAGAAGATACCAGCACTCCAGGTGCTGGATACCCCTTTACTAGTTTTTCACAAACATATCCAGTATAGTACTTTGTAGGACTGTGCAAACAAGGCCTCTGGCCTTGAGCTGGGCTTCACAGAGATGTCTACATTTTTAAGATAAGTTACAAATGGGCTCCATGGTAACAGCTGGCAGGGGGAGGAAAGAAAGGGGAGAAGAAGCTCTCCCCTTCTCAGGTGTTGTCCTTGAAGAGCTAACTTGCCCAGAACAGTGAAAGAAAAAGCTGCTTTTATGTGAACTTCTGCAGACTGTGAACTTCTGAGCCCCTCCCCTAACACCCTGGGTATAAAACTCTGAAACTCCCTGAACTTGGGATTCTGGGGATTAATTGATTATAGCAAAAGCTGTGCCCTCTGAACCTGGCTGCAGCCAAATAAAACTGTTTCCTGCTATCTTCGGTGCTTTGCCTTGTTTGTCCCTACAACAATATTAGCTCTAAAATACAGAACAGAAGATGATCTGTCAGCCTTAGATCAGAACTGTACTAGAAGTTTTCATAAGGCCCATAGTTAGTTATTTATATAAAACACACAATGCCGTAACAGCTTGCTCACCAACAACCATGGCTTGCTCCAGTGCCCCTTTTCAGAATCTCCACAGCAGGGTCCAGAGGCATTTGGGGAAACAAGGGTGGGAGATGTGTATTTGAACACTGTCCTTAGAAATCTAAATTGTACTTTGCCTTTCAAAATGTTCTAAAACCATCAATGTGAGCGCTTAAAGAAAGAAAAACAAAACCCACATCTCAACTTTAACGATTTTAATAACCTGTCAAAATGACAGTTGTGCAACTACAGAAATAGGCAGCAGGAAATAGAAATCATTTTCTTATGTTGTCTTCTTGGGCTTAGGTATTGAAAGGCAACAGGCCCTTGGAGCTTTTCACACTTGAGGGGGCAAGAGCAGGTATGGCTATAACTCTGATGTCTCTTCCACCCATGGCTGTCAGCTCAGGAACACTGCTGCCCATTGATCCCAAGCCAGAGCAGTGGTTTCTGAGGTTGTTAGACAGGGTTTTGGCTGCCAGGCTAACAGCAATGCAAAGCTTAGAAATGACGGTTGGACAATGGGAAAATTCCACCATGTTATTATTTGTTATGAAAACAGGAAAACATGTTCCCTGATGCCAGGAGCAAGATCCTACAGCAGGAGGGGTCAGCCCTTTGCTCTCTCCATGCTGACCAGACTCAGCACCAAAGCAAACAGATAAGTGTACAGTGGATGGGAGGGAAGAGGAAGTCCTTCCAAAGGCCAAGTTTTCCTATTTTCTTAGAAAAAGTCTCTTCATGACTAGGGTGGGGTGCATTATTATCAGATAAAGTCCAGTGTAGCAGCATGTACAGCTGAGTGACTAATAGCTTATTATTATCTGAGAACGATGATTAATATAGAAAGTGCCAATAAGTGACTCAATCCTCAATCCCTATTCAGAAGGTTTTATTGGATGGGTTTTTGCAGCTTGCATGGAAATGTGAACAATCATTTACCTAAAAAATCTTCTACGTGGATGTAGAAAGTGGATATTCTTCCGCATCTCCTGAAACAAATAAATAGGCAAACAAATCTATTTCTTTAGTGTTTTCTTATTTTATCTTTTCTGTCCCTATTCTAGTAACATCCAGGATCCGTTAAAAGCGACTCATCTCTCCATGAACAATGATGAAGGGAGCTCTTCTGGAAGAGCATGAAGGGTTAAGTGTTTGCATTCACTCAGTCCTCAGCAATGCCTGTGTTTTTGATCATGGTAAACCCCAACTATTCTTCTAATGTTAGGTTATATGCATGCTATTTATTTGTAGTAGCCCATTTTATATGAGCAAAAGTATACACTCTGTTTTCTTTTAGTGAACGTTCCAGAGTAAGCATTTTTCCTTGCTTTCTGCAGGGTAGGTAGTATTTCAAATGGCTGCGTTGTGCCATCATTTAATTGAGTTGTAGTTTTTCTTCCTATCTTTCTTCTTTCCAACCTCTTAACTTCCAACACTGATTTCTCCTTGTTACAATCCCTATTTTTTCTTATTTATTTAGGCTTTTTTTTTAATACCAGTTTTCCAAAAGTGGGATTACTGTGTCAAGGCAAATGAGGCTTCTTATTGTTCTTTATATACGTTATTAAATTGTTTTACAAAACATTCATAGCAATTGGCATTGTCAGAAATAGTAGACAAATGTATCAAAGTCTACAAGCTTCTTATAGCAGTTTAAATTGCCCAAAATTCCCACTGTTGTTTTTGTGCATATAATTTTGTTATCAGTATGATTCATAATTTTAAGTCCTTTTTTTAAAAACTAATTATGCTTCAAAATTATTCAAATCATTCATTTATCTACTGGGATTTTGTTTTCCTTTCCAATTTGTATGAATTTTTAAAATAACAAAGAATTCACCACTTTATTTTTGCCATGTGCAGTTTCACAGCCTTTTGCATGCCTTTCTACTTTGGTTATGGAAGATATTTTTTGGTGATGAGGGTTTCGAGATCCTTTCTGCTAAATTCATTGATTTCTTGCTTTATGATTAAGCCTTAAAGTTAATTAAAGTTAAAAGCAGTCTATTTAGATGTCTGATATTCAACTTTTTTTTCCTACAAATTTAAATAATATTTAGTTTTTCCACTGTATTATACTGTGTGACGTAACTATAAATGGATTTTCTGTTCTAATAGCTTATCACTAACAGCAGCCCCTTTCCTGCCTGGTCATTTTATGAGACCTCCCTGGTGATACATTAAATTCTGAAAACTGTAAAGCTACCAAAACCTGAGGCTGCACACATATTTATGGTTGCTTTGGAATATAGGGTAGTATTAGAATATACAACCCTTCTTTTTCATCTTTTTTTTTTGTTCTAGAATATTCCTTCATATAGTTGTCTCTTCCTTCTTTTAAATGAAATTTAAAATCATATCATCAGATTAAAAAGCCTCCTGTTGGAATTTGATGACCTTGCTTTAAACTTGAGAAGTTCTACCTTGAGCTACTCAGGATAAGGTGGCAAATGGTGACTGGGGTATTTTAGCAATGGATATCTCAAGCCACGCAGGACTACAGAGGTTTTTGGCTCAGAACAGCCTAAAGCATTCATGAACTGAGAGATCCACATAAATTATAGCCAAGGAGGGGATTCCAAATCCATACCAGAGAGAAATGTTAAGAATCAGGTAACCTTGAAAGGCAGAAAGAATATCAAGAAAACCAGAACCAACGAGCAAGAATAAGTCAGAAAACAGAGGTGGCATGACCTTAGTGCATACCTAGCTCTCAGTGCTTCCTCCTGGTATTCTCATACACACAACTCCATTGGATTTCCCTTTGTATTAGCAGTCTCAGTATAGGCCTGGCTGTGCATTTTACACACTAGAAACAAGCTTTTATACTTCTGTGCAAACTGTCGGCATCAATGAAATCCAAGTTTCTTTCAGATTTCCAGTGTTTGAGATGTTCTGTATGAATCTTAGACAAATTGACAGCCTCTCATTTTAATTGCCTCATTTTTTTAACCCCCTCTAGTACTGAGGAGCAAACCCAGGGGTGTTAAAGTACTTAGCTATATCCCTAGTCCCATTTATTTATTTATTTGAGACAGGGACTCACTAAGTTGCCCTTGGCCTTGAACTTTCAATCTTCCTGCCTCAGCGGCTCAAGTCTCTGGGATTATAGGCTTGTGCCACCATACTCAGTTGATTACATACTTTTAAATATGCTGAATAAACATCTACTTTAATAAATTCTGCAATATTTTGTTTTGAAATGTATACTCTTTTGAAGTCATAATATTTACCTTTATCTTTTATCCCACTTTGAAATTGCTTTTAAAAAAATCCAAAGAATATGTGATGCTTTCTTAACTATAAACACTGTTTGCTAGGAATAAAATATTTTTTTTAAAAAATTAGGTATTTTCTATTTCCTGAAATCTAAATCAAGATAAACAGACAATAATATGTCAGATAAGTTTCCGATAAATATACATTTACTCAAACATTGCTATGAGTTCAAAGACATTTTATTTATGAATATTTTCTGAAATTTTCTCCAGAATTCTTTATTTACATTATAAATTCTTTGTATAATGTAAATATAAAAATTTTAAATATTTATTCTATAGGTAAATATTTAAAAGAAGGGTCATAAAAAACTAAATTCCTCAAAATACTATATTTCAATGTTAGATCTCAATACCAGGGTTCTTTGAAACTTCAATGTTATCTGTAAATTTCTAGTTTGAAAATATTTCACTGGTCAAACTTTTGGGAATAGCTAACATTGACATTTAGGTTTTATATATCACATTCATTTTAGGTAACTTCTCTTTTCTCTGGTTTTAGCACTGAGATCCAAGTGTAGCAGTCATCATTTGTGTAATTCTATATCCTTGGCTATAGTGACTATTCATTCAACAGAATCAACATAAGATACAGAGAATCCTAAGGCACTGATTGTAGCACTTGATCCTGGAAAAGCCACGTTACTGACCCTCTTGGTTCTTTGCACTGATCCCTGGCGGTACACCCATGCCTGTGTGCCTGTGTCCCTAGTTTTTCAGTACTTTGCATCTAAGAGCTCCTGGGCTACTGGAGATATTAATTTTACATATTACCTACAAGCAATTCAGAAAGTCAAAAGCACTAAGAATTTATGTTTTCTTGGGTGACGTTTAGCCAATGACTGATGGATTCGGGAGTCTAAAAGCCCAGTGAACTTGTCTTGTGTCTAGACAAACTCAAAGAATCATTTATGCGTTAGAGCTTCCTTGCAGAAGCAGGTTGAGTTTTTTTTTTTTTTTTTTTTTTTTTTTAATCTGCAATCTCTTTTTCTGAGAGCATTTCTTTATAAGTGACACTTGCACATATAGCCTCATCACAAGCTCTTCTTCAAGGAATCTAACCCAAGCCAGGATTGACTCAGCCTGGGTCACTAAGATGACTACCTACATGTGGAAAGTAGAAAGCTCATCAGGATGTGAATCTTTAGCTGTTGGTGGTTTGAGTGCATGAAACTGACCCAGAGAAAGATACAGGAAAACCCTGGTGGTATTGCAGGCTCTGCTTCTAGCTGTATTTGAGACTATCTCCATTTCTACTCCTTGGAAGATGTGGTTGAGATAGTTGAATTAGGTTACATCCAAGAAAATCTTAACTAATATGATAAAGACTAACGAGCTCACCAATGCTCAAGATCCTCTTAGTGGAAAAAGATACAGTCCCACATAATTTTGCACAAGATTTCAGGGGTTCACAGTCTCACTCCTTGAGTCTTTATGGCCCAGCCCCATCTATATTAGCATCATATGTACACTGATGATTTCATAAGAATTAAACTCTCATGGGTTGCTTATTACTCCTCCTGGCAATAGAGCTTGTCTTGCTGGGTAATCTCTTAGAAATTTTTGAGAAAAATAACCAGGATTTTTGTTTTTGATTTTTCTCCCCAAATAAACACAGTTATCAATAAGGAAAAAAAAAGAACTGCTCAAATCAATTAATAAGAAACTAAAAAAAAAATGCATGTGCTAAATACAACATATACAAAACTGTGTAAATGTCCACATAAATGGAAAACTCGTGAAATCATGTGAATAGAAGAGATTGCACGATTTCTTTGCTTGGGAGAAAAAGTTTTACCTCTGTCTGTGTTATCTTCTGCTTCATGAAAAATAGAAAATGTGTTATTTTCATATATGGCATCTCTTTTATCCATGGGAATACCCCTCCAGACCTCCAGTGGAGTGTACCAACCCCTATGTATTTTATGCTTTTTCCTATACATGCGAACCTAGAGTTTAGGTTATAAATTAGTCACAGTAAGAGAGTAACAACCTCATAAATTATTGTTATAATAATTATAACAATATACTCTAATAAAAGTTATTTAAAACTTATGAGTTGTTTATTTCTGGAATGTTCCATTTAATATTTTTGGACTGTGGTTGTCTTCAGGTAACCTAAACCACAGAAAACAAAACCACAGATAAGGAGCAGGGGGACAACTGTATTTTTGTAAATTTAATCTTCTATTTATAATTCCTTGAAAGAAAGAAGAAAGTAGGAAGAAAGAAAGAATAAAAGAAGGAAAAGGAAAAGGAAGGAGGGGAAAAAGAGAAAGGAAGAAAAACAGGAAGGAAGGAAGGGAGGTTGACTTTACGTTTGATAACTCTACATCTCCATCTTTCTGTCATCATATCATCCTCATTTTGTCAGGCACACATGAAACTTTAATGCTGCCTTTACGTCTTTGCCTTAACTGAAGCTTGCTTTTGCCTGATGACAGCTTCCCTCCTAGCCAGTTCTCAAGAATAGATTGCTGTGTTACCTTCTCCCCTTTCAACTCCATAATCATATGTTGCTGCATAACAAACTACCACCAACCTAGCAACTTAAGATGACATCCATTTATTTGCACAGTTACATGGTCAGCTCTCAGCCACTAGCCCACAGCTAGGATTCTTGCTTCAGGTTGCACAGGGTTGAAGTCTAGGCGTAGCTGGGATTGAGTTCTCATCTGGAGGCACTGGGGAGGATCTGCTTTCAAGCTTCTTCAGACTGCTGACACAGGGCCCAGTTATGTTGCATAGGAGAGCATTTTGGAATATGTCATCTCCTCTACTAACAGATTCAATGTTCATGGATTCTTTATTAATTATTTTTTTAATATTTATTTTTTAGTTGGACACAATATCATTTTTATTTTATTTACTTATTTTTATATGGAGCTGAGGTTCGAACCCAGGGCCTCACACATGCTAGGCAAGTGCTCTACCACTAAGCCCCAGCCCCAGCCCATTCTTTATTAATTATTGAATCAATCTGTGTGTGCATTTATTAAGTGTGTGCAGAACTAAGTTCTTTTTGATTGGTTAGGCTTGAGGTCCCCACTTACTGGTTGGCTATCTGTTGGAGGCAACTGTCAGCTTCTAGAGGTTTCTCTCTCGCCCTGGCACAAAGCCACTGACCTCCTTAAAGCCAGCAATGCACATGAATCTCCTCACACTTTGAACATCTCTGGCTTGCTCTTTCTGCTACTTTCTAGAGAAAATTCTTTGCTTTGCTTTATTTATTTTGTGGTGCTTGAAATCAAATCTAGGGCTTCATGCCCGCAAGGCAAATGCTCTACCGCTAAGCAAGTGCTCTACTGCTAAGCTAGACTCCCAGCTCAAAATCTGTATTAAGGACTTGCCAGGCTGGGCTAAGCTTACCAGTACAATCTTCATTAAGGAAAAGTACAATCTTCATTAAGGAAATCTGAGAGTTGTTGTGTCTGAAAAATCTTCTCCTAGAAGTTTCTTTTTTTTTTTTTTGTGGTGTTGGGAATTGAACCCCGAGCCTTAGTGCATTTAAGGCAAGCACTCTACCATCTGAGCAATATCCCCAGCCCTCCTAGCAGTTCTAAAAGTAGTGTTTGAATAACTAAGGCACAGGTATCTTGAAGACAAGGGATCATGTATAGAATGCTGCCTACTACCTCTACCAACTAGAAGCACTTTTAGTTCTGGATGAATATGAACATGTCCATATTTCAGAGCTAGCATAAGTATTTTTCTCTCAGGGCAACTTCAATTTTTGAGGCTACTTGGTGCTTACCATTAGATTTTGTCTGTTCTGCTTCCTTAACATTTTTGTCTTCTCTGAGTGGGAGGCTTAGAAAATTTCTACTATTTTTTGTGGGGCTAAAAATTCTTTTACAAAGTATTTTGACATTTACACAGGGCCTAGTTATGTTGCAGTGGAGAACGTGTTGGAATACATAATCCTCTCTGCTGACAGATTCAGTGTTAGTGGATTCTTTATTAATTTCTGAGTCAATCTGTGTGTGAATTTATTATTTATTTACCAGTGATACAGCAACAGAATGGACACCAGTTCTGAAGGGGCAGGGTAGCTGAACAGCAGCCGTGCTCTGTTCCATTATAGAGAAAGCACTGTATTGAGAGCTATGGGAGATAGGAAGATGAAAACAAAAAGATCTGATGCAAAAATCTTGCAAGAAAGATAAGGTATATATGTAAAGGATAAAAAGAGAAAAAATGAAATGCTTTGTGAGGTTTTTGTGGTCAGAGGAAAGAAAGTAAAAAAATCCAGAAGGTTCCTTGGGCTGCAGCTCATAAGGTGAGGCAGGTGGACAGCCTAGGCCTTTCCTAATTTCAGCAAAAGAACAATTTATCAAGATCCTGCTTAAGTTCCCTCTACAACATGCATATTAATGCTCTGGCAAAATATGAAAGCTACTTTTATGCCCCATGCAGGGATAACTCTGTTTTCTGAGTTAGATCTTATTTTGACTATTGAAAAATAATCCATGACATGCAGACATCAGATTTATGACATCAAGAGACTCAAAGACTAGCCAGCAGATCAGCTATTACTGTGTTCTGCTCTATCCAATATAGTAGCACAAAATCCTCAGATATCATCACTCTAGCTTTGCATTTGCTCACAAGATTTCTTTGTTCCAGACCTCCCACCTTTGATGAGCCATCCAGAAACAGCATTGTTTCCATAACTGCATTTCTATTCTAAAGGGGAAGATTTGCTGATCCCTTCAGGGTAGAAATGGCTGGTGTGGTGCTTGCTTTCATAGATTGTTATGGTTTGGATCTGGAATGTGTCCAAAAGTCTCATGTTTGAAGCCTTGGTCCCCAGTGTAGCCGTGTTCAGAGGTGGAGCCATAATAAAATGATTGGGTCATGAGGGATCAAACCTCATCCGGTGAATCCATTTGATGGGTTAGTAATCTGAATCAACCACTGGGAGGTGGTGCAAGCTGCAGCAGGTGGGGCACAGATGGAAGAAGTAGGTCATTGGGGGTGTCCCTGACCTCTTTCCTTTTCTCTACTTCTGGGCTGCCAGGAGCTGAGCAGCTTTCCTTTGCCAAACGTTTCCACCATGATGTTCTGCCTCACCTTAGACCCAAAGCAATAGAGTCAGTCCAAAAAAGACGGAGACTTCTGAAACCATGAGCCCAAAGAGACCTTTCCTCCTCTGAGTTTCTCTCAGGTATTTATGTCATAGTGATACAAAGCCAACACCTAGAACATTCACAGAGTGACTCCCTAGCTCTTCCCATCAAGAGGTGGAGGCCATGGCCTGACTCCATGATACTCAGCTGATCTTGTGATCATGATAGAAGGCAAAAGAAATGACACTGAGTCTTGGAGACCTAGTCACAGAAGACACAGCACATTTCTTCCTGTCCCTTGGCAACTCTGCTGAGTCACCGTGTGAACAAGAACAGGTAGCCCATCCAAACACATCCAGAAGCAGAGCTGGAGGACAGTCGTTTGAGGTCAACAGAACCACAGATTCACAAGATACAATCAACGTCTGTTATTTTAAGATATTTAAATTTCGGGTTGCTTTGTTATAGTATCATAGTTCCACTTCTCTTCTGAGGCAAGTTAAAAAGGCAAGTCCTACTCTTCTTTTAGGAGCAACATTAAATCGTAACCCGAGACAACAATTTCTCACAGAACCTTGCAAGCATAACATGATCTATTTGTTTCAATGACGTGCAAATTATCTTTCTGTGATAGGTCCACGAGGAGTTTGTAGTATATTTACTGAAGATCTTTATTAAAAGCCAAAATATTTTGTTCCCATCTTTTTTTTTTAAGAGGAAAAAACAGCCAATCAAAAAACATGAAATGTACAATGAATTTCAGGGGCTTCAGATCATAAAATGGAAATTTAATAAAGAGTCTCTGGGATCACTAGAGCATTCATGATGCCATTCATATGGCACGAACCAAATTTGAAATGATAACAACAAATTTTTTTTTGTTATTCTTTTTAATTTGCTGGAATTACAGGCATGCACCACAACACCTGGCTTATAAGCAATGTTTGTGAGACACTGTATAGAGCATTTGCTGTAGTTTGGGTCTTGAATGTTCTCCAAAGACCCATGTGTCAAAGGCTTAGTTTCTAGGGTGTGCTTTTGGGAGGTGGTAGAAACTTTTTTTTTCCCTTTTACAGTGCTGACGATTGAACCCTGGCCTTGTGCATGCCAGGAAAGTTCTCTGCTTCTGAGCTTCATCCCCAATGCCATTCATTTTCTTTAGACAAGATCTCATTAAATTGATGAGGCTGGGCTCACACTTTTGATCTTCTTCCCTCAGCCTCCTGTGTAGCTGGGATTATAGGCATGTATTATATGACTGCCTGTGGGGGATCCTGAAAGAGGTGGGGTTTAGTGGGAGATGTACATCATTTGGGATATGTCTTTGAAGGAGTTTGTGGGACCCTGGCCTCCTCCTCACTCTCTTTTGTTCCTTACCTCCTGATGAAGTGAGTGGCTTTACTCTGCCATGTGCTTTCACCATGATGTGCTCTTGCCATGGGCCCGAAGCAATAGAGCCACCAGTAATGGATCAGAATCTCCAAAACTGTGATCTAGTTTTCTCTTTATAAATTGATTATATCAGGTATTTCATTCTAGTGGAAGAGAGTTGCCTAGCACAGTAGTTAAACCTTACAATTTAAGAAGTATATATTACCAGTTCCCCCCTCCATTTTACAGATAAGAAAACTGAGACTTTGATAGATAAATTCACTTTGCCTAATGAAAAAGGCAGAATATGTTTCCCTTACCATTAACACCAAAGCCATGCATTGCCCATGTGTTAGTAGATGATCAATGGTTTGGAATTTGTGTCCCGTCTGGCAGGACACATCAACGTGGGCAGAGAACCTAGATGGGGAGGAATGAAGGGACAAGAGACACGAAAGGTGACAGCAAGACAAAAGTTCTGATCAAGCTGCAAACTTTTATTGTTCACACAGGGGTATTTATATGCTGGGGATGGGGAAGCTCTCTAATCAGCAATTTCTGGGTGGGTATTCATATGCTAGGGATGGGGAAGGTCTCTGCAATTGCTGGATGTGGGTGGTAAAACTGCCAGCTGCAAGATGTCTGATGATCCTGATAACCGCAGGATGTTCCAGGGAGATAGGTAGCTGTAGGATGCCTTCCGGGCAGGATGTCTCCCAGGGGGCTGTCAGGCTAATCTTTGAAGGAGAATGTCCTTCTAGTCCCCGACAAATTTGAAAGTATATTTTATTTAAGGCCTTCAAAATGTTAATTACTATCTGTCTCTAATGTGGAACATAATGAGTAGAAAAAAATCATTAACTTAAAACAATAGCCATTTAATTTAAAAAAATTCTCCTCTCTAGTCTTACCTGCAAGCTCAGCTTTCAAGTGTTTATTATGTATCCCTGACCTCATTGCTGATACTGTGATCAGTTCTCTTTTCCCCATAACTTCTTTTTTTTTTTTTTTCAGTGCTGGGGATCAAACCAGACCCTTGCCTATGCTAAGTAAGTGCTCTGTCACTGAGCTGCAGCTGCAGCCCTTCTCTCAACATTTTATTAGGAGTAGTTTAAACACTCAGAGAGGTTGAAGTTTAAGGCAGTCATCCACATCCACACTGTTAGAGTCTACAGTTAACACTTAACAGTATTTGCTCTATAATATCATCAATCCATCCACCATCCCTATCCTTCCACCAATCTATCTACATTCACCTTTAATCAGACAGAATGGTAGGCAGCCCACAACAAAAGACAGTGAAGAGTATTGCTGTGTGAGCAAAGGTTTGTCACTACACCTTGACACCAGGCTCTGCAGACAAAACCACTGATGATCTGAAAAGTTAACTTCAAAGGAAGAAGCACCAATTGCAATCAGTTTCAAAATGACTTAGGTAGGCTGCATGGAAGCAGTGCCCACCTGCTCAGAGAAAGGGCTGGCAAGAATGCAGCTCCTGCCCACTGGCCCAGAGAGCACTTCTTTACTGAAGCTCTAATTCTGAGTCATGTTCTGGGCTTTTTTTTTTTTTTTTTTCTTTTAACTTCTGGGACTTCCCTTTCAATAGGGAAATAAACAAAGGTAAAAGGCAAAGAAGAGGAATCATGAACTTATAGGACACAGAATGGCAGAAGACAGCCTTGTGACTCTGCCAAAGGGGCCAGGTGTCCAGAATAAAGGGTAAATAAAGTCCATTGCATGGAGAAAACTAAAAGACATGTGTCCTGATGGAGAGAGGAGGCAAAGGAACTCCGGAAGAATGACGTGGCTGATGGGAAGAAGTATCACCACAAGCAACTGATGTCTGAAAGTGGGGCCCTTGACAGACTCCACTACTGTTTTAAAGCCATAGTAGGGCCCACCTAGCACTATGATTGATTTTACACCTCCAGAACATGCTACTTTGTGCCTCATTCTACCTACACAGTGGGCAATTAGTAACCAGATTTATGAATGGATTTGAGATTTGTGGCTTAGGATTTGTGGTGGGGTAAGCTCTCTTCTGCTTGATTATGGCTGCTGACATCTTCTCCAGTAAGTGTAGTCCAGAGGCCCCTCCTCCCCCTGCTAAAACCACAAGCCAGGGTTTAGAAAATGCTAACACCTATCAGGAGAACACCTAGAGGAAAGCGACTAGATGAATGGAAACAGGATGGAAAAAGATCTGTGGAGGGACTTAGTCAACTGTCTTGCAAGTATTAAAAAGTCTACTCCACAAAAATGTATTATTGTAGTATATTCTTTATTGATTTCCCTTAGACAAGATCACTCTGACTTTGGCCTGAAAAATGAGACCAATAATAGTTTATAGAAAAGAATTTTAAAAAATTAAGCCCAGGATGAAGGCAATCATGTCATGCTAATTCCTAGGGAGATAACAACCAGAGAGAGAGAGAGAGAGAGAGAGAGAGAGAGAGAGAGAGAGAGAGAGAGAGAAATGGGTCTTTGGAGAGAGTGCTCATAGGGGGAAGGCTGAAGAGGCTGGGTGGGAACAGCATCTGAGAATAACGGTGTCCCAGTGCTCAGAGTGAAAGGGAAACTTGGAGAACAGGAAAAGATAACAAAGCTGGGAAGCTGTGTAAACTGACCTTGAACTTTGTCCTTAGAGATATGGGGGAGTCATTGAATAGTAGGCAGGGAAGTACAATGATTAATTATAGCTGATTTATACAAATAATCCTGTCCAAATCCTTTATTGTAGATGATATAAAATTAAACCTCAGATTAGCAGAGACAGATTGTTACAGAGTCTGAATTTTATACCCAGGTAATTGGGTTTATCACATATTTCCAGCTACTTAATTTCAAAAGAGTGTGCTTTAATCCTAGAAATCTTACTGAAAAACTACCTTTTGACCTGAAGTTCATAATTTTTTTCCCCCATTTTATACTCAACAAAGTAATTTGTTCAGGACGAGTTGATTGCATAAACACTTTTCTCCTTTAAGAGCAAAATAGCTTCAACCAATAATTTGTCTAAAACCTTCCTTGTCTTTTTCAAACCAAATCGTCCCTGAGTTTTCATATGGTATAATTCTTGATTATATTTTGATATTTTTTCCCATTTAGTAATCTTGCCTATGTTTTTTTTCTTAAAGGTGATTTCCGCATGATTTTATGTTTTATTTCACTTTTTAATCTAGAGCACATTCATAGAGTTAGTGGTTTACAGACTTCATTGAGCCTCAAAAACACTTTGGGAACTTCTTTATTTTTATTTTTTATTTTTAGATGGACAGCATGCCTTTAAGGATCGAACCCAGTACCTCACACATGCTAGGCAAGCATTCTGCCACTGAGCCACAACCCCAGTCCCTGGGAACTTATTTAAAATGGAGATTCTTCACCTATTCCTTAGCAACTCTGATGTCTGAGTCAAGTGTGTGGCAAGCTTCCAGGTGATTGTAATACAGGTGTTCTGCAAGGACCATACTAAAAAAAAAAACAACAACCCTGCCTTAGGAAAAATCTGTTATTCCCCAACCCTGTAACTTCTACCTGAATATTTTTCAATAGCTTTCGGTGCCTGGGGAGCCCATGTTTTTTTAATTAAAATGTCCATTGGTCTATAGAACATTAGAACATTTTTAAGACCCTAACTGTAAGATTTTCTTAAATACAAAGAATCATAACATAATGTCACAGATGTTGGTAATTAAAACTAACCTTGGCCTTCAGATCTGTTTTTTGTTTGATTTTTACAGTATGTGGGGAAAGATAATTTTATTCTCAATATATCTGAACCTCTTTTATGATTCTCTTGCACAAGTTCTGGCAAAAGGAAATACATATCTCAAAAAGTTTAATGTGAAAACAAAGCAAAAAAAAATACACAAAAACAAAACACATTCAGAAGTCCTTTGTTCTAAACAAGTCTCTAATCAACTTGCCAAAAACCCTTGCTCAAGTCACTTTACACCTCTGTGCTCTGGGATTTCTATTTAAATGGAAGAAGTATTTAATCCTGTATATAGTTACAAAGCAAACAGACGTCTTCAAATCAAAGACAAAAAAAATTCAAAGAAAGTTTCAGGAGCCCAAAGACACCAGAATACTAGGGAGAGAATTGTGGGGTTTTCCTGCTAGAAAATGTCCTCTGAAATGAACTTACAGGTTGAGAAATTGCCCTCAGCCTGTGTTTAGGGGCAGTTGCTAAGGATGGAGTAAGGATTTGTTTTCATTTGAGCACTGTTCTAAAGAATGTAAATCTATCACCTGTTCTTTAATGACCCCATATAACTAACAGTGGAAAGAATTAACTCATTCATTTATCCAGATTAGAACCTAAGTCATTCATTTATTCAATAATTATCTGTTGAGCACTTCCTATTCAAGGCAGAATTCAAAAAAAGTATATGTACATGTTTATATATATACAACATATATAATTATAGATGGAGCAATTTTCTTGGATACCCCCAAAAGTATTAAGAAAGAAAGACCTGTGTCATATTTACTTTTTTATAACAGTATTTCTTTAAATTAAAATTGTCCTTTTTCATGTTTTAAATTTTTCTGACTTCAGTCTTTATCTTTAACACAGTCCAATTTGTTTTTCTTTGAAAACAGTTATTAAATCCACAGTCTTAAAATTGATGACACCAGCTGGGCGCTGTGGCACACACCTGTAATCCCAGTGGCTTGGGAGGTTGAGGGAGGAGGATCTCAAGATCAGAGCCGGCCTTAGCTAAGTCAAGGCCCAAGGCAATTCAGTGAGACCCTGTCTTTAAATAAAATATAAAATAGGGCTGGGGATGTGGCTCAGTGGTCAAGTGCCCCTGAGTTTAATACCTAGTATGCCCCACCACAAAAAAAAATTGATGATACCATAAGAGAAAGGCAGAGTTTGAAACTAAATAGCAGAAATTTTAGAAAGGACCTCCTGCCTTTTTATTAGTAATGAAACCAATACGTGTTCTGTGCCCTTATCCAGGCACATCAGAGCCACCTGCTTAACTATGGCTCAAATTCCCAAGCAATGTTGATGCTACAGGTCCAAGTTGCATTCTTTGAGTATCTCTGTACTATTACAGACCTCCATGGGCACAGTGCTAGCTCATAGTAAGTCCTTTGTTGAACAAGTTTCCCTTTCACTCTGAGCATTTGGGGACACCATTATTCTTCCTACACCAGACCCTTTCCCTCCCACTCTTCTTTCCTAGCATACATCGACCACTTAACAAATACTGTCATGTCATTACGGACAATGGAGAAAACAAATACACATAAGATACATTTCAGATTAGAAACCAGGAAGTTTAAGGAAAAACATGCCCTATCTTTCCTACATACATTTGTATAAAAAAGGTTGATGTGTGTTAGAACGATTAGGAATATTTCAAAAATATATGATTCATTTAGATATGATCTCAGTTTTAAGACAGAAAGTAAATCTAATACATAATCAGGGACATGGGCCTCAGAGGCCTTCCCTTCTCCACTGATGGGTAACAGACTTGTTTTTTCTTTAATCATAATTCATGGTGACTTAGCTAATTGGCAGGCACTGTACAAAATACAGAGATGCAAGAAGGCAGTGACTATCTTATGTAATCTTCATGATGCCCAGCAATCTTGAGGAGTATTTTTATCTTCAATGTTAGTAAAATACAAGTGAAATGAAGTTAGAAGATATAAAACTCATAAAAAGTCATAGAGCTAGTAAAGAAAGGACAAAGTTTGAGTCAAAACCAAGATTGGTCAAGCTGTAAAACTGATTTTCTTTTGATAAAGCAATGAGCTCCTTAGATATCTAAGGTCCCTTCCAGTTCTAATATGTATAATTTCTTAAGAAACAAGGAAGTTCTTTCCTGGACATCTACCTATCCATCTCATCTAGAATGGGCCAAATCTCAGTCTTCTCAGTTTCTTTCTTCTTCTCTGGATATAATACGTAGTTGCCAGCTTCACACATAGTAACTCAAGTAAAAATTCTACTTCCATTTATTTTACTGCCTGAATTTGTGGTGTAGAGAGAAAAATCATTCTTTAAAAAAGCAGGCCCTTCTGCCATGTGAAAACACAGCAAAAAAGATGCCATCTATGAATCAGGAAATGGACCCTCACCAGATTCTGACTTGACCAGAGCCCATGGTCTTAGACTTTCTAGCCTCCAGAGCTAAAAACACAAGGAACTTTGACTATAAACTAGAAGCCTCTGACCACTGCCTCCTGCAATTACTAGAATTTGAATAATCTTTCATTTCACCTTTCATGTGATTATGTTTGAAATATAGATAAACATTCACAGAAGTTTTATTTTTTTTACAGTGCTGGGATTGAACCCAGGGCCTCATGCATGGTTAGCTCTCCCTCGACCACTAAGCTAACTGCCCAGTCCCCTGAAAGAGTATTTAGTACTTTGATCCCACTCTACCATCTCTAATAACTTATTTGGCACACTGAGATGATCTAGAAGCAAATTATTTGAGTTAAATTGTTTTTGGTTCTCAGAATGATTAGGAATATTTCAAGAATATATGATTCATTTAGATATGATCTTAGTTTTAGAAAGTAATCTAACACACAATCAGGGACATGGGCCTGATAAATTTGATGAAAGCTAACTTTCCTTTAGTTGTGACTGTTAAAATTTATCCCCAGTTAACAGTATTCCTTATTATGAAAACCCTCAGATTGTTGAAAATTTGTTCTACAGTTATGTTACTAGCAATCATCTTTAACATTCTACTTGCTTTTATAGATGAAGACAAAAACATGTTTTAGAGATGACTGTGAAATGACTACTACTTGAGTTTGTTAGCATTTGCATACAAAATCTAAGTTTATTGACTAGTTATTATATTAACTAGTTTTCCTATCAAATAGTTTAGATTTTTAAGATACTAGTTTTGGAGTTATATACTTATTGAGAAAGTAAATATGTATTTTAACTTTATATAACATTGAGTTCACTCTTGCCATTAATTTACGTTAATAATTATAAAGTGACCCCTAAGTTTAAGCCTGCAATTGGCCCTACTACACTCTGCTCATATCTGTGATATGAGTACTTTCATAAATGAACTCTTTTTGCATTATCCCAACTAAAAAGCTGCCAGAACCTCTACTGATACATTTTGGAAGATTCTTCTCAGTTGTCACTATAACTATTTTATGAATGATTTAACTTGGTTTGCTTGTTCTTCTTTCTCCATAGTAATGAATCTTGGCTTCTTCCAATGAAGCTCAGATGGCGTGCAAATTTTTGAAAGGAAAAGTGCATGGAATTCATTCTGTTGAAAAAATTATAACTACATTCACAATCATAAATAAGAGAGAAGTCAAAAGTAGGTAAAATAAGGGCACAGCTTTATTTTGCTACAAGGCAGTAAGTACACTGTCATATCAAAAGTTCAGTGCTGGCCATCTTGCACTGAATGTTCTTAAGGCAGAAACTGACTATTGACCTCCGTCTTTGTCTCCCCCAGCTGCAAACGTAGTATCTGTGAGGCAGTTCCAAAACCATACACTTAGAAATCCCGGGGGGATGTTGATGGAACTCAGAATCCCTGAATTAAAGAACAGTCAGGGGTTGAAATCAAAACAAAACATAGGACATTGACAACATAGATCTCCCAAAAAAAGAAGTGCAATGCATGCTTTTTAAAAAAAAAACAATTACAAAAAAAAAACAACACACACACACACACACAACAACAACAAATGCAAAATCTCCCAAACAAGTTTTCCAATGTATTACAAAAGGAAAAAAAAATTTATACATATAAAAAAATAAAACAGGTCTGAAATACTAGTGCATAGTCAATTATCTAACACCAAGTTTTTTTTTTTTTTCTTTTCAACCAAGCTCTACTGCTCCTCTGACACTAGCAGCATGTCTACAGGCTAAGACCATAGCAGCAAAACACATTTTTCATTTGGCATTTACAAAATTAAATTACTGAATAAAAATATAATTTTTTATAAAACTATTTCATACAGTAATAATTTTTAAAGCAAGCTAAAAAAACTCAAAATGGTTTAGTACAATTAATGTACCTCCAATGTTATGAACCATAAATGAGCATTAACAATCTCTATTGTCCTGTGATATTTTTCAACATTTATAGTAATGCTTTTACTGATTTAAAAAAAAAATCTATTCAAACGTTTAGTGATTTGAGAAAAGAGAAATACTGGAGTACCTCTTGTGTAAAATTTCAAAAAACTCATCATAGGCAAAAATACTGATCTGTTGGATCCTCTAAAATACAGATAAATCATTTTATGCTTTTAAAAAAAAATCTGCACAAGATAATAACAACTGGTTACAATTCATTACCTAATAATTTAGGTAAGACCGTTATTTATTTATTTAAAAAAATCCTTTTAGTTGAGTGAAATCTAATAAGATTTCATCCAACTAAATGCGCTTATGCACTTGGTGCTGCTCTCAACTGTTGTACCACAACAAAAATAGGTTCTTCACCCAATCATGAAAAGTTTCATGTCGAGGAATGACATATCCCAAGTCAACGTGAAGTGTTCTGAAAATCATAATGCTTTTCTGGAAACGTCTCACATAACCAGAGTCCGGGCTGAGAACGCGTTCACATATTTGCGAGCCTGACCGGAAGCCGTCATCTGATCCTCCATCTTTCCACAGGATGTGGGTTCCCAGGCGCTGCTACAAGGCTGAGGGGGGAAGAGGGTGACAGCAGGGTCAGACCAGGAAGCACACACGAGAGTTCAAAAGGGATTCCCAATCCCAGAAGGGCCAGCTGCCACATTTTGGATGCCAGAGGCAAGTGGTTGACACCAGGAAGCCTTTGTGGACAGATTTCAACTCCTTGACATCCAGAAACCCAGCATCCTTAAGTGACATTAATGGTCAGAACTGCTCACTCCTAGGAGAGAAACCCCACTCCAACCGATTTCATAAGATGGGGCCACGGCTTCATACTGGAATGCCTTGAGGCTGGAGACAAGAACAAGCATAATTCTCCAGACACCTACCATAAGCTTGCCTGGGCATTTACTCACTAAGCAAACTGGTGAGTGCTGGGGCCATGAAGCTCATGTAGGTGAAGGAATTGATCAATATCTGCTAAGCATAGTACATCTTTTTCACAATTAATTTAGAAATATCGGTTTCGCAGTATAGCTTAATTTTGCTATTTTTATTTAAACTTTTGCAGTGTTGGGGATCAAACCCAGGGCTTCACCCACATGCTAGGCAAGTGTTCTACCACTGAGCTACACCCTCAACCCTCAGTATGGCTTAATTTTTTAAAGATATACTCCATGTTGCCCCAAAGTAAAGTCTTAGTAAAGTATTTATGTCCCACTTAGTTCCCAAAGGGATTTAATACGGTTACAAAATAAATACAACAGATTTATAAAAGTGCAGAAAGCAGGATCACAGGGAATCAACATGCAGAAAATAAATAATATGAAACAGGGCAAGATTTGTACACAAAACGTCACGAAATGCAGTGCCCCAGAGAGATGTAGGCTGCCAGCAGTCAGTGCAGAGGGAAACAAACATAAGCAGGTCTAAGATTTGGTACCTTAAAGTCAAAAGCAGCCAGTGGCTCAGGAAAAAGCACTACTCCTGATCTAAAAGGAATTATCTTCCAAGGGACAAAAGAAGAAAAAGAAAGCCTTTGCTTTCCAGAACCTAAAGTGTCCTTTAAGAGATCAAATGCAAAGGTGTTTCTCAACAGGTGGAACCAACTTGGGAGCGGGGGCTATGGTGCAGGTGAACAGAGCATGGAAGATGGAGGGAGTGCGGGGCACTGCTGTAGGGAAAGGGCAAGAACAGGCACAGTTGAGATAGACAGGTGAAAAACAGGAGTGTAATCCTTGTGGAGAGAGAGCAAGAAAGAGGCAGGAATCTGAAATCTGTGCACTGTTGGTGGGGAGTATGGGGGGAGCAGGGGAGAGAAAGGGATACAGTGGTTAAATGATGGCATCTTACTCTGTGCTGCCAACTCATCTTAGAGTTTCAAAAGCCCTTAGTCTGTGCTGCCAACTCATCTTACAGTTTCACAAGTCTCATCTCATTTAACTCTCACAAAACAAACAAACAAACAAACCACCTGTGGTTTGTGAATTTGAACTTGGGTGGGATTCAGGAGCTCATACCCCTAATGAGTACAAGATGCTGCTTCCAGGAGAGCTCTCGTCAGGAAGAATGCAAGTGTCTTGATAGGCAATTTGGAGACTCAGTTACCAGGGATTTGGGATCCAGGAGGAAGTATGGAGGTGGGGTGTGAGGGTCATCAGACTTTTTGGCAAAGAGGTCTGATAATTTTGAATGAACACTGTACTGGTACAGTAGTGACCAGACATGAGCAAAGTTCCAGTGGTATAAGGTCTGCAGTGTCATATTCTTCTTTAGGACTAAGAAACTCAGGAAGTTTCTTAGTCCTTCCTGAGTTTCTTAGCTGTGCCATTTTCCCACCAATGTAAATAGCACAGTTGAGCACACATGTTTACTTTGAAAGTTCAGTAGCTCCATATGTAACTTGAAACACTACATAGCAAAATGGATTATCCTAGTATTCCCAAGAACTGAGGATCACAAAAATGACAAGACAAAGATGACAGATAGGTATTCTGGGTTGATTCTCACACGGAGTCATATTTACTATTTTCCTGAACAAAATCACCACGGTAGTTACAGCATTCTTTGAATCAGTTCTAAATAAATGATGTTTCCCTAGACTTGAGCATGTGGATTAAATATACATGTTTTTCTTGTATATATCTATCCATTCAAATTCTACATTTTAGTTTTATTGTTAACTGAAACACTAAATTGACACATGTGATTGATTTTAAAAAATAAAATGTAATGTTATCTTTTTAAATTATTGAGCAGTCATTGTGGCAAAATGGGACATGCAGGTGCTACTTGTGAGGTCAAAGGTCAGTATGGTTTATCTACCACTAAGTTATTTAGAGCTGTACTTAGAAGCAATGCATAGATAGATGCACACATCAACGAGCATGGATATTGGGAGTGCGGTAAGGGGTACTGGGGTTTGAACACAGGGGTGCTTAACCACTGAGCCACATCCCCAGCCCTTTTTATTTTATTTTATTATTATTTTTTATTTTGAGTATTAGGGTCTCACTAAGTTGCTTAGAGTTTCAAACTTGCAATCCTTCTGTCTCAGCTTCCAGACTCACTGGTATTACAGGCATGCCCCACCATGCCTGGCCAGAGGACAGATCTTAAAATAAGTGACAAATAAGGAAGCAGAATGGAATATCTTCATATACTAATATCTTATAAGTATATTTAAAATTTACATAGAAATCTATGCAAGAAAATACATATATTGAAGCAAATGAAGGGACAAGAAGAAGGAAAGTGAGAACAGATAAAGAATTGAACAGCAAACAAGAGGATTATTTCTGTTTTTCTGAGATTAAGAATATTTCTACTTAGCTGGGCTTCAATTAATATAAAATGCATTTTCCAAATGTGTAAATTAAAGTATCTTAAAATAATCGTATTTGCTTTTCCTACGCCTCCTGGTAAAGGTCAAGTTCCGATCCCTTGTTTCATCATATTCAGAACTCCCAGTCTGTTCAGGAGAATCTAACACTAAGGATTTTCAACATACTACATTTCCAACTTCATATATTTTCAATTTGACATGTGACTGTGATTTTTGACAGATTCCCCACATGGCTCATCACTTGATTCATATGTGGTTCTTCCTCCAGGCCCAGATATTTAAAATGACATTGATATAAAGAAGGTGCCATATATATTTTTTTTCATTTTTTTAATTGGTTGTTCACAACATTACAAAGCTCTTGACATATCATATTTCATACACTGGATTGAGCCATATATTTTTAATTAGTGTTTGGAGAGAACTTTTAAATAATCAGCTTCTCTTAAGACAAAGAGAATGTACTAAGAAACTAATGAAAATGACTGAAATATTCTAATTTCTTGACATACAACCCTGATGCTTAGAGCCTGGGATGGGCCAGGAACACCTGATTCTCCCAGGATAGACAAATACTGGGATGTACTGGCCACTGTGTACAGTAACAAAAAAGCCAGCAAGGCGAGCCAGGAATCCCCTTTTCTATATTGAGAGTACAAAGCAAGAACAACTTTCAACAATGAACATGACAACACTGGTCAGAACAGACACATACTGATGGTGTAATCACAAAGAAAAGAAGGTTGAGCACTCAAGTAAAAAAGAATGGCTCCCTTTCTCCCTTCCTACCTTAAACCCAGGGCCCTGCACCAACTTTTAAACAGAATAGCTTTGAAAAATATTAAATGACCTTGTCCTAGAAGAATATTTTTTAATACTGTCATATATATTTTTGTGCATCCTCCTTATTCCCTCTACCTAAATTTTAGTTTCGTTTACATGAGGGAACTGATAAGCATTACAGATTTCTGCCTCTGAATTCTTGTTCCATTACTAACCCACGGTGCTATTTCAGACATGTCACACCATCCTAATTCATTTCAACATTAATAATCCTATCCACACATCCTCCTCCCATTGCTGAAGAGTCACCTTGCTTATCCTGCAATGTGCCTTTCATTGCCCCTGGGCAGAAGTGAACTATAAACAGTCTGTCAAAGCTTTAACTGGGATATCCTGTTGAAGCACTTTGAATAAATACCCAGATCCTTCCTAGAAAACAGAAGAAGTGAAATGAGAAAAGACCATGTCCACAGGTGGTTTTCTGTCAGAATTAGATTATCTTCAAATTTCATTTAGAATCTGAGGTATTTTTCATCACACTGAACACCTGCTATTATGATCATATTCAGATAGCAGCTTCACACAACATTTACTGATGTCAAGAACCTGTGTTTTACAATTTGAAGACTTCATAAGAAATTCTTATAAACCTAAAAAATATTCTGGAATATCAAACTTGTGAGATGGTATTATGCTTTTATTTTGTTTTGTTTTATAATAGTAAGCCAGTATAAATGGTGTATGAAAGAATAAGAAATAAGAATTTTTTGATTATACTATTTAACCTATCTGAAGAAAGCACTTATACTGGACAAAAATTCCAAAGATCCAGATTCCTTGCCAGAGGGATATCTTTTTACAATGTATTAGTTGTAAGAGATAATATTGAAATCTTTGGTGATATCTTGAAGTCAGATCCCTGACTTCACACTTGAGCAGAAGTGTTGCTAAGGTAGGGCCAATGGATATTAAACTTTCCTTTGTATATTTCCCTATGTCATTTGCCAGTAAATGGATGAAACTGGAGAATATCATGCTAAGTGAAATAAGCCAGTCCCAAGAAAACTAAAGGCCGAATGTTCTCTCTGACATGTGGATGCTAACCCACAACAAGGGAAGGTGGGGAGGGGAAGAATAGAAATCCATTAGATTGGAAAAGGGTTGAAAGGAAGGTAAGGGAGAAGGATGGAAATAAGAAAGATAGTAGAATAAATCAGACATAACTTTCTTATGTTCATATATGAATATATTACCAGTATAATTCCACATCATGTAAAACCACAAGAATGGGATCCTAATTAGACTAAGGTATAGTGTGTGTGTGCGTGTGTGTGTGTGTGTGTGTGTATACATATATATAAAATGTCAAAATACACTCTACTGTCATGTATATTTAAAAAAAAAAAAGAGCCACAGGTGCTTAAACAACATATTTACCTATTCCAGAACAAAGCAATTAAATGTCTCCAACTTCAGGGTTGCTGATTTTTCACAGGAAAGAATCTTAAAATTTATGTGATTAAAGGCGCAGATGGAAGATGTCTCATTCACCAAGGCCTCCATTTCCCAAACTGAAATAAATAATAGCTAATGGAGATGGGCCCTTCCCAGCTATGGAGTTTGTCCCAGATGTCTTTAGAGGTCTCTTTATCTCATGTTTATAGACTTCCCAACAGTTTATATCACATAGCCCAGGGTGTCACAAATGTTTGAAAGAACAACTTTTTCCTTGGCCACATTAGTTCCAGACTATTAAGATTAAGACAAATGCCAAATTGCTGTAAAGCAATTCTATCTTTGCTGGTGTCCCTAAAGAAGATTCTATCTCAGAGTGTTTATTCCCAGTGTCACCAAAACAAATGAAAAATTCATGTCTTGTAATGTCTGGGGCAGGGTACCCTGACTCTGGGATTAATGCAGCTTCTCCCTTCATTTAGCCTTTCTCAGTTCAACCTCAAAACCTCACAGAGAAAATTTGCTTAACTTATAACATTTATTAAAAGGCAGGTTACTGAAAATACTACTGACAGCTACATGAATTTTTGCTGGGGTAAGTGGAAAAAAGTGACCAAAAGGAGAACCAAATGAGTGTGGAGACATCCAGGGGAACAGATCAATAAGGCATACTAAGTCAACACTCAGAAAGATCTCTATCACAAGCAGACTGTTTCCATGCCAGTGCAGCAGAAAGGAAAAGAAAACCTGTAAATCAGCTGTTTTGTCTCCCTAATACCAAGAGGTCTGAGGGCCTTTATTTCAGAGAATTAGTTGAAATGGTTATCTCTTTTGTGACCCACTGACATTCTTCTGTAAGAATGGATCAGGGACTACTACACTAGAAGAAATAATATACCTTAGCTGAAAAGAAGACCGGGCCATTGGTGAGGTCTTCTTACTTGCCTTTTTAAGGGCAGAGACATTGTGCTGCCATTGGGCACCAGACACTGGTGTGCCGCCATCTTGAAAGCAATATTAGGTCCATTTGATATTCATAGTAACTTTATGTGATGAGTGGAGGTTATGCCATGTTCCCCAGTTTATAAAGAAAAAAACAATTTAATTAAATTAATGAATTAAATTCATTCAAGTAGGAAACGGTGGAGTCCAGATCAGAACTCAGGTTCTGTTGCTCACATATGAGTTTATTTCCCTTCTCAGCAACACTTGTCACACAGAAAGTATTTGCCTTATTTTTTGTCACAAATGAATCATATAGTGGTGGGAGCAATCTAAAACACACAGAACTTAAAATCCAAGGTTGAAAGTGAGTTTTAATTTCTGGTAATAATATTTTAAAATTTTTTGATGTTGTATAAATGTGTTTAATAATAATGGGGAAATAATTGGGAAATTTACTTAAATTAAATTCACTGTTTTAAAAAAAGTGAGGCCATGACAAGCCAAGTCAGGAAATTAAAATTTAAGGCTGTCATTCTGTGGTTACAAAAAAGAGGAAAGTGAGTGAGTAAAAAGCATATGAACATATCTTTTACACTTGAGTTTTAAATAGGAATAAAAGGAAATTATAATTTAAGAGAAAAATACAGAAGTTCAGAGGTTATAACTTATAAAATTTTGGATCTACCAAAAAATGTCTACCTTAAGAAATATTTATTAGCATAATGTATTTATTTCAACATGTACAACAAATTGAAAGCATATTGAGGAAAATAGGCAGTCTCTGCATGTCTGCCTCAGTATCTCTCAGGGTAATTTCTGAATGGTAGAATCCAGTGGAATTTCACAGTGAATTTGTCTTTCCTACTCCAAATTGCAAGCTTTATAAGCTGAATATTTTTGCTACTACCTCACATTTGTGAGCATTTTATAAGATTCTAGATTCCATCTCTACCTTACACAATTTGAGAGAAAGGCTGAGTACTGGCAATGGCACAATGTGAAAATCTCAAATACAATGAACCATGTAAGAAAAAGGAATATCAAAAATGTCTCAGAACATTTTACTTTAAGTATACAGTTTGATTTTTGTTTTTCTTCAATGCTGGGAATCAAACCTAGGACCTCAAGCATATTAGGTAAGTGCTCTACCACTAAGATACATCCCAGCCACTGTTTGCTTTTATAGTTTAAAATCAAGGCATCTTTAAAAACAGAGAAATACAATTAGGATTGTGCAGCTACCACAAATTCTTTGGAAAAAGATTAAGTATCACATAGCCCAGGGTGTCACAAGTGTTTGAGAGAACAAGTTAAAAAACAAACATAACAGGATTGTGCATAACAACCTCTATTTAAGCCTCTACTTATTTAAGTTAACTAATTTAATCTACATACAGATTTTAGATCAGGGGACATATGGAAAGTTCTGAGTTATTATTCATTGTGTGTCAATGACAATCCACATAACCATGGTCATACTTAGCACCCTGATTTTGATCTCTGCATACAATTTCCCACTGAAATGACTCAGAGCACCTTGGGGGAAATGGCTGATTCCAAGAAGAGAATGAGGAAATGTGGTTATTAAAGTCACTTAAAATAAATAAAATCGAAAATTCTGTTCTCCAGTGATACAAGTCACATTATAAGTACATATGACTAGTGGCTATCAAACTGGACAGCAGCATATTAGACATTTCTATCACTGCAGAGTTTCTTTTGGAAAGCACTGGGCTAGCAATTAGAAGACATTTAAGAGACCTAAAAACCAAATGCAATGTGTGAAGTTGTTTCAATTTTGATCATACAAGCAAATATCATTTTTTTGATTGATAAGAAAATTTAAATATGCCCTAGGAATTAGAATATAAATTATTGTTAATAATGTGTGATAATAGTATTAGGTTGTTTATAAAGGTGCTCTATATTTAGATATTCTCTGCAAGTACATAAGAATAGAATGTTATATTATCTGGAATTTAAAATACTTCATTAAAGACTTTTGATAAAGGTAAATGTTAATAATTGTTAGGAACACAGCATATCATAACAAAACTCACAGCTTCTTTCATTGCTTTGCTTCCATTTTTTTGGTGGTGCTGGGGATTGAACCCAGGGCCTTTCACACATTAGGTAAGTACTCCACCACTGAGCTACATCTCCAGCCAATCTGCATTTCTAATTTTAAAATATCAGATGTAACTTATACAAATTTATAAACATGTGTATTCTTATATATATTAGAAGCAAAACCATAAAGATCTAGTGTACGGGTCTTAAAAAGTTTACTAATTGCTCTATCAAAAACCTTATTGGCATAATTAGGCAAGGATGATTAAAACTCGAATGACAGAGCACAGAATTCCAGTTACTATAGTCTAAAATAAACTGTTCTTGTGCCTAAGCAAAGTTATTTGGAAAATAAGATGTAAAACCTACTGCACTATAAGTGGCAAATATTTTACATTTTAGAGGTATTCAAATTTTAAAATATTTGGGGAATCATACTTTGTTTCAATTAAAAGTATTGCTATGACAAAAATATCTGGATGGCTTGTTCAAAATTCCAGTTAGTATTTGACATAAGTACGAATTACAAAAGTTATAGACTGTATGGAGTACTCTTAAGTTAACAGCCAGCTCATTTAATGAATGCAAAATGTCTTCAAAAACACCATGTGTGAGAACTGTGCATTATTAGGTCAAATTGGATTATCAGTGGAAATATATGGAATGGCATTATGTTTTAAACAAGCAAATCACCAAAATGCATGAAAACACAAACAGTGGTTTCCCCCCATTCTTGGTTTTGCTTTCTGTAATTTCAGTTACATAGGGTCAACCATGGTCTGAAATTATTAAACAGAAAATCCAGAAAAAAAATTCATGATTTTTAAATAACTGTTATTACAGTATACTGTTATACTTCTCCTATTTTATTGTTATTAATCTATTATTATGCCTAACTTATAAATTATCATCTGTGTGTGAGTATGTGTGTGTGTGTGTGTGTGTGTGTGGAGAAAAATCAGAGTGTATAGGATTTGGCACTATCCATTGTTTCAGGCACGCCCAGGAGTCTTGGAAAAACATACTCCTTGAATAGAGGGAATTATTATATAATATTTTGAATCAAGATTATATGAAATATTGGTAGTAAGTGTTTCAATAGTTAGAACTGCTTGATACAACTTCCAGTGTTTAGCCCAAAAGTTTGAAACATTTTAGAAATCACACATTTCTGTAGTATCAGAAGCTAGGCTCCATGACATAAAACAAATTGAGTTATCTGTTATAGCAGACTATTGAAAATATTTGATCAATGTAAATAAGTAAACCATACAGTATATATAGAAGCACTGACTGTTATGTCTCAATTATTCAGTTGTTGGAAGTGACAAATACCACCTTCACCATGGAATGTACATACAGGACTTAGTTTCAGCATTCAGATATTAGAATGTGTGCAAATAGAACCCACTGTGTACTAGAAAACACAAGTTAACAAAATAGAGCTGCTACTCAATTTTGAGTTTCAAAGATAACCAATATTTCATTAAATAAAATTTAAATGTTAATATATTCCCATACTAAAATTTTAAAAAACTTGAATAACATTAAAAGTCCTGTGGCAAAAAATATCAAACTATTTTAATAAATATTGACATTATTACTCATAATATATATTTTATATAACATATATTTTATATCAGCATCATATTCGATTGTCAATGTTTTTTGCCTAAACAGTGTTTGGATCGGCCAAAAGTTATTAGGATTCTATGTTAGAAAAATAATCAGGGTTTTTCAATTTAGGTAATGATTACTGTTCCCAGATATACTTACATGCTTGCTGTTTGACACACAGAATGCATTTTTCTCTTATAATTTTGTTTTTGTGGTATTGGAAATTCCGAGGCTTTTTTTTGTTTTGTTTTGTTTTTTTTTAGACAGAGTCTCACTAAGTTGCTGAGGCTGGCCTTGAATTTGCAATCCTCCTGCCTGGGTTTCAGGAGTAGCTGGGAGATTATAGATATGTGCCATCATAATCAGCTTAAAATGCATTTTTTCTCTACTACTACAAATACAGGTTGTGTCCCAGGCTAGGTTACAAAATATGCATAAAACTTAACTATTAAGTTCATCTCTTAATCTAACTAAAATACTAATAGCATCAGTCAAATTCCATGCTCTGGATACCAAGGACCAAAGAAAAACAAAGAAAGGGTTTCTCTTGTAGACCCAGGATCAGGTCTAGGTAAAATTTTGAAATGGCTGCCACTTTGCCCAGACAAGCCTCTAATCCCTTTTCAGTGCCCCTCTAACATCCCAATGGTGTTTATTTTCTCACCTCTCAATTCTGTGTGATATGCTGAATCCTCTCCGCAGAAGGCCTGCCCAAGCCTGACTCACTTGGAACTTCTGACTGTCCACATGTTCTGACACTCCCTGTCCCACACTCCAGCCCCGAGACACCTTTTACCAAAGTACATGGTATCTGAGAGGGGCCACAAGAAAGTGATCTCGCTGAATTAAAAACAAATGTGCCTACAACCTTTCTAGCTGTATTTTCATATTTTAAAAAATAATTCGAAGTGTCACAAATACTTAAGAAGGGAGTTTTAAGATGCTCACAAGTTGGAATATGAAGGCCCAGCACTATGACAAAAAAAGTTCTATAAGGGACCAGGCCACTCCAGCTACAGTGCTTGCAACCTACAGCATCAAATATGACTTTCCCCTTCTGAATCTCCATCTGCAGGAGAGTGAGGGGGTTTTCCTCTGAGTAGCACAGGAGGACTGATGGGAGGACCCTACAGCTGGCTTGTTAATGTTGGGAACTGCTTTAAATAATGTGTGGGAGCAAATTTGCATTCTTATTTACATTTGGCTTCGGATTAGTTTGGGAATTTGTTGTATATTCTCAACACACATCTACTTCAGGGTTATAAGGAAAATCTCCTTTGATATTAAAACCTGAGAGCAGATGGTCCATCATGGATTAGTCACAAGCATTGACAGTTGCTTTTTTTATTCTGATGGTCAAATACATTGCAATTATTTTCTGTCTAGATAACTTCACATTTCATTTTAAATCTAACCAATCTCAGAGCTTTGATTGTCTAGTGATAGAGCATAGAAAACAAGAATTTTGAAACAAAAAGTAAACTATGTAGACATTTAAAAAAAAATGTTTTCAAGAGGAAGGAGATACTGACCCAAGGGTGATCCATGATCTTAGTCACAGTAAAAAATGTTTTCCTTCATCATGCTTGGGGGACCAGCTCTCATGAAAATTTCCAGCCTGTCTCATATGAGTAGTACCAAAAATTAGAAGAGATTTTCTAGACATTAGATGTCACTTTAAGATACCACTCCTATATGTCTAATATGTTAAAAACAACAATAATATAACAGTTTTTCAGTGAATGAATTTTAAGACACCAGTGATGGAATAATAATTACCTGCAAGGGACTCACCAGGGACCTGTTTTTAGGTGCTGTAAATGCTTTGAGAACATTGTCTTCATCTTCTGATACTGGTGTCATTAAAACAGAGCTTGTAAGAATATTCTAAAAAGAAAGAGAATATTTGAAATTTAAATGAGCTTGGATAATATGAAAGCCAACAATCCTAACACTGTTGAGAGGAGATTACTATGAGATGGTAATCATTAGCATGAAGAAATGCAGGCATCTTCCAGAAAGTTTCTTCCCTGTGAGCTAAAAGGAGAACTCAATGATGTACTAACCCTCACACCACTGTGGCAAATACCACCAGAACCCAAAAAGCTTTGGGTCCCATCTTATTCTAAGCATGGGGTATGCACTTAAAATCCATCTTCTAAATGAATTCATAAATCCATGCTTTTAAAACTAAAGGATATTCTAAGCTCTTGGATATGGATTGTTTATTTCATATACTGGGACAGAAATATTTTATAGCTGTATTAAAGGCAGTATAGTTCAATGACAAAAAGCCACACTTCTATGGATTTTTAGAATTTAGAGCCACATTTTTAGAGTTCTAATCCAGTACCAGCCCCATGAGGAATATAAACTTGAATAAATGACTAAGATACCAAATTTTCTAGTTGCTATAATGGAAGTGATAATGTTATCAATCTTACAGGGTTACTGCAAGGATTACATGAATTAACTCATCTAAAGTCATTAGATTAGGACTCACCACTTAATACATACTGAATAAGTATTAGTAATTATTGTTTGCTTAGATTCTCCATAAGATATAAGGGCACTATTCACTAATAGTAAACTGGAAAAATGATGGAGCCAAGGCAAGGCAATCCTGTTGGCCCTATGCACCCATGTATTCAGCAACCAAACCTTGGGAAGAAAATCCACATATACTGATATGTACAGACTATTGTGGTCTTTATCCACTAAACAATATAGACAGAATCTGTTTTGAATACATAAATAAAAATTTCAACTTTATATTCTAACATTAATAATCATTTTTTTTTAAATGCATGAGAGGCTGTTTTGAAACCAGATGCACTAAAGAGTGAGTATTGAAACCACAATGGCCCAACATACCACACATAGGATTCTGAGTCACTAGTGGAGCAACTTGGGCACTGGTGCAGGGGTACTTACTGGTGGTGCCTCTGCCACAGGTGATGCCTGTGTGAACAGTTGAGCATTCAGACTGTCCCCTTCCCAGTGGCTTGAGCAGAAGAAGTGTCCCGCTTTATCAGTTGGAGATTCTACCTAAAAGCAAACAGCAAGTGCTTGTCATTTCTACCAGTACTACTTTCATGAAGTATTTATTCTCAGTAGTAAATTTCTGGTCAGTCTCTTAAACATTCAACCCTGCATGAAAATAAGTCCAAGAGGCAAATTATCCAACTTGTTAAGAGATGCCTCTTGCCAAAAAGCTACTTTGATCTTTGCAGGTTACATCTCCTTTCTTCTATAATACATGAATTAAAAATACTACCATTTGAATGTGAATTCCTATTTTTCTATCGTCTCAGAAAGTGAGGGAATATGTCATTCAGGGTAACTTGAATTTGTGTTCCCAGTGACAGTCATTCATATTTGGCTCAGAATAAACTGTTCTTATTCCCTTAAAAAAGGGAGAGAGAAAATGGAATATTTATCATCTATCTATATTTTTAAGTATAATAAAAAGCTTCTGCCCTCTTTTTCCCTTATCCTAGCATCTTCTCTATCCCAATATGAAGTTGATAGAAGTGGTGTGGCTTTCCAAACGAAAGGTTGCTGCCTACAGTCTGGCAGTACCTTTTGAATGCATCTTGTATGAAAATATTACATTGAGAAGTGGTGCTGTTGCACAGCATCGAGGCCAGGCACATCAAAATGCACGAAAGAACAAAGGCAGCAGGAGTCACAGCTTGTTCCTTCCACAGGGTCTTATACTTACCTCCTGTTTGATTTTCTTCAGTAAAGGTGGGCCATTCTCTTGAAACTCAGCAACAATGCCAGATTCATCCGACTCTTGTTTGATCACATCCTGTAGATCTTCTACTAGATGAGACGATGTCTGAGGCTGTAGGGAAGAGTGGACATTTTTGCATCAGAGGAAAATTCCTATCTATGCTAATAAGTCAACTACACTCAAGGACTTTTCCAAAACTTACTAGCATCTTCAGGGGACCATATTTAATTTCTTGAGCTGCAAGTGCATGTTTGAAAGGTGTGGGTGTTCTTGGCGAGCTTTCTAGGATTGACCTTTTGATAGCTGGAGTTCTAAACCTTTAAAAAAGAGAACAAGCAGTGGCTTAATATAAAAGAAATGTGATGCTCATCACTTTGTTTTATCTATCAAATTTAATTTTTTTCCAATAAACACAAAAAACTCTACCACTGATATGGAATTGGATATGTTTATAAATCATATACATTCACTAGGGAGAAGATAATAGTAGACATATGGTCAAAATATTATATATATAATATATAATATTATATAATAATAGTATATAATATTTCAAAATATTATAAAGTCTTAAGACTAAAAGTGCTAAAATATTATCTTTCCTTAATGTTTCAGAGGATATGGGAAAATGCCCTCAATCTATATAATAACTATAATAAACCTTGCCATATCTGATGTCATTGACAAATCAATTTATCTATTCATTAAAAGGAGATTCACACTAGAAAACATGTTAACCTTTTAAAATTTATTTTTTTGTATTTGAAAGTAATAAGAATGGATTTCCTTCAAAGGTTTCTTATAATTCAAACTGATTTTCTCTTCCATTTATTTGAATAGGTTAAGCCTTCATCAAATAAAAATGATTGTTTAATCACACCTTGGCTTTTAATCATATGATATTTCTGAAGATGTCAGAGAAAATTTAAGATTAAAAATACAAACTATGTAAAGAACCACGATCAATCTTATTTTGAAGCTTATAATCAGAGAAGAAAGAAGGCTGAAAATCTTTTTCAGTGAGAGAAAAATTCAGTAGGGACTGAATGAACAAACAAACTAGATGGAAACATTTTATTAAAACTGCCTCTTCATATACAGAAATTGGAGTGAACTATAAAAGGCAATTTTGTTTATTATCCCAGCTTCTACTTCTAGTTAGTTCTAACATTCCTAGGACAGACATATTCTGTCTGGGAATAGGTAATATTTTTAATACATATAAATACACTAGCAAAATTACTTACATACAAATATATCAGATAGTTGGGGGTTATATTCCATTAATTAGTTATAACCAAGATAAATAAATACTTTTTTCTTGACCCAAGAACTTACATGGTGTTTTCCTTTTGAGTTTTCACAGTCTGGTCTCTATGAAACGGTGTTGTAACAGTCAATTTGTAACCATTGAGAGGGGTGGAAGTTAAAGAAGGTGTTTCCAAGTCTAAGCTTTCATGGTTACTGGAAGTGTTTAAAAACTAAACACAGGAGAGAGAGAAAAGAACTACTTAGATTAAACAGTGATTCTCTACTCAGCCCAACTTCAAAATCACACCTAGATAATAAGCAAGTATGGTTTACTGACCCACTATGCAAAATAATAGATATTAACAATCATCTGGTGTTGAAGAGGGTATTAATTTACTTCAATTGAGCATCCAAAATAAAACTAGGGTCAATACTGAAAAACTTGCAAAATCCTAAGAAAATATTATCAATAAAAGACACTTGCGATTCAAGAAAATGAGACATGCTCTTTACTAACATTAAAAAGTTTATAAAGTATTTCTTCTAATAGTCAGGAGGCTGAGGTAGGACCACTTGGGTACAGGAGCTTAGGCAACTTATGAGACCCTGTCTCAAAACCAAAAAACAAACAAAACAAAACAAAAAATAGTGATGACAACAAACTAACTTAGGGTACTTGTGTAAAGAAACTGTTTTTAACTTTGAGTCCATGTTTCTCAGATGTACATACCTATATACTTAGACTTTTTTTCTGGAACATCACCTATTAAAATGTTGCAGAACTAACATTCTGCATAACACTGCTTGGAAAATACAGACAAACCCCCCCCCCAAAAAAAATATATATATATATACACACACACAGATATGTACATATATATACATATGTGTACATATATATACTTATATACAAATATGTATGTATATACATATGTATGTATACATATATTTTTTTGGTGGAGGTATCATTTGTTTATACTTAAAGCTGTTCTCCAAACAAACTCAACAGAAAAAATTGGAAAAACATTTTAAAGTGCCAGATTATCTATTAATTTCAATTATTTTAATAATTTAGGAACACAAGTGTCTGATAAAGATTATAATTTCTATGCCTTAGAAACACTATATGAAATGAGAATATTTGGCCAAAACTTCACTAGTAAAATATGACACAACTCAAAAGAGCCAATGATGAAAATTTTAAATTTTCCTTAAGCGTTTGTTCCTCATCCTCTCCCTCCACCTTCCCACTCAAAGACAGATTGGAATCTAAATTTCCAGTTGCAACCCAAATGGTATGTTTTCATAATTTGGTTCCTTCCTTTCTGGGGTCAGTGAATCACATAATGACAAATGAACAAAGAGGCAGAAAACATGTTAATATTTTAAAAGAAAGGGATCACACAGGACTAGAGAAAGAGACAGAAATGCTAAATTCTAGGGTAGAAGGAAATAAAAGCATATCCCATGCAAACTATCTTCCAAATAAAGTAAAAGAGAGAATCAGGACAAAACCATCAGCTAGCCTGCAGCCAGCCTAGACTCTGAGAGGCAACAGGTCTCAGCCACAGCTAGATTCAGTGCCAGAATGAAATCAGCAAGGGCAGCAGTAGTCATTTGTTCCAAAGGATTAGTTTCTAGATTATTAAGGCTCAGGTGTCTGTTGCAAATTAGTAACAGCTGTGCAGAAATTGTGTGCTACCTGCGAGGGAGAGAAGGGCAGGCTTTTGACAGGGGAACGCTTGGGACTTGCACTGCTGACGTCAGCAAATAGGAAGGAGCTAGAGTCTCCAGTGGCTAAGGGGCTGGCCTGGCCCCGCTTTTTTCGAAGGATGACCAGTGGAATTGTGCTATGCTTTGCAGGAGGTAAAGCCTTGGGAGGGTTGTTCACCCTCGGGTTAGGCTCTCCTGCAGGGCTATTCCCATTGCCCTCTCTTTGCTGAAGCTGGAGGTCTTTGCCTGCGGAATGCTGGCTAGGTGGAAAAGCTGCTTCTTCAGAGAATTCAAAACTGCTGAGATCACACCATGATGAAGAATCCTGAAACAATGTGGGAGGCACAGAACTCTGAGACAGTGTGTGCAAGTTGTGTGCCATCATCACCTGAAACAGCACTGAGAAAGACATGCTAAGTGCACAGAAAACCTGGGGCCCATATGGTGAACTTTTTCCAGCAGCAAGGGTAACAGTTGTTTGTCACCCTGCATTAGAGGGGTTCGGGAACTGCTCGAGGTTAGTCCTACAGATGTGCTGTGGGGAGCTCCTGACATCCTATCATTTACATGCAATATAGAGCAAAGAGAAAACCTTTCTAGAAGGCACACAGTGGCGATATCCATGCCCTTTCCAGCAAGTACACAATAAATGTTTTTTAACCAACTAGGAAACCCAGGAAATGAAGTGAGTGTCTGCTGAGTGGGGGCTGAACTCCAGTTTTGTTTCACTAAGAATGATTTATCTTGGTGAACCAATGGGACGGATAATTAATGTTCGATATTTTATACAGAAAGCCACATCTACCAATGAACTGATTATTTCAAATACACTGGAAGATTGCTTTAAGTTCCCAGTAAACATAATTCTTAATATGCTATCCAAAAGCAAAGCAATATTCTAGAGAAGCACAAAGAAGTAAGCAAAATAAAAGATCCTTTAAAAGTAACTCAAACACCAATTCCATAGCTGGAGTTCTGCTTTATAAGTCATTGGCTTTTTTATTATTATTATTTTTAAATATGTTCTTTGAAGGATAGCTGGAGTCCTACTTTATAAGCTTTATTTTTTTTAAAATATGCCTTTTGAAGGAAAAGTTTAACAGCTGCCTTTTGTCTTGGTAGGGTATGATATGAGACCTCTGCAAAAATATATTTGTTAAGTCTAAATTCATACGTTTACCTATACATGAATTGAGACCAATAACATTTACTATAGAAAACGGCAAAGAGTTATGAAATGAGTTTTCTAAATCCCTTCCAGAAACATTAACTTGCCTTAGTAATTCTACTTACAGAATCTATAAATTGGAGTGTTTCTGCAACTTCTAAGAGGTTCTTAACATTATCCAGAATGGTACCCTGGTGGACGATCATGCACCTTGCTGGCGAGGCACTTTCTTCAGGTAGGGAGCTGGGATCCACTGGCAGAGATGGAGTGGAGTGGTGTTCCCCCAAACAGGAAACAGGTGCACTGTCTCCATGAGGTCTGGTGTGGTCGACAATGGAGGTGCTGTGCCACCCTGGGTAGCTGCATGTGTGGTTCTGTGTCTGAGGAAGGGGGGTGGGGTGAGTGTAGAAATAAAGAAAAAGTGGGGGAAAAGAAAGGAAGAAGGAACTTAAAGCAATGATGTTGCACAAGGTATCTGATGCTGTTGGAGGAAAGATAAAAGTAGTTGCATCATCCAAAACTTATGCCTATGAAACAGTTGTCAAGATGTTTCCTTTTTGTCAATGCAAGCCCCTGCTTTTTAACAGTACTAGAGTTTATGCTTATGTGGTTACCTTCATTGTTATCATTTTGTTAAAACTTCAAACTATGCTACAAAGTACAAAGTTTTCATACTGACTGTCTTAGGAAATCAACTTGAACACAATTCGCAAAAGGTCCATCAATGTTTGCTTTGAGTTAAGAATTGTCTGATTTGCATTCTAACCTACTAAAAAGCTAGAGAACTCAAGAGGTTGAGTTGCTTTTCTGTGTACATGTTCCTGATGCTTCTATCCCTTTCTAAGGATGTAGACTGCACCGAGGCAGTGAAGGGCTGCCAAATCAGCGTGGTTAGGAAAGCAGAAGAGCAAATTAACAGAAGTCTCCTTTCAGCATGACCACGCAACAGGAGAAATTGCAAAACATTAAAGTTAAAAAGTGGTTGAGTGGTCAAACTAACATGTGCACATAATCATTTTATTATTTAACAAAAAAGAAATTAACCCCTAAGAATACCTACTAGGTATCACTTCTCTTTTATTCACTTTGTTGGCTAAATAGATTTGTTACAAAGTACAAGCTGCTTTCTCAGTTTGCTGCCCAATTATTAAAAAAGATATCACAATTCAGTAATGATCCACACAACTTTCATGCATGCAAACAAAAGAGAGCAGTGTTATTTATGCATCAGTGTTTTACATCTATACATATAAAAATATGTATATAAAATAAAATATAATAAATATATATTTAATAATAAGTATATAAAATATATATAAAATCTTTTTACATGTAATACTGAATGTACATCAAATCATGTTTGCAATTATAAAACAAGGACAGATTAAGAAAGTGAGAGAAAAAGAAAAAAAGTTAAACAAATAGCATATAGTACAAAGCTTTGTAAAAAAAAAAAAAAAATGTAGCACTTCTTTTATTTTATCCTTGCTAATCTTTAAACTGATTACAGTCAGTCCTGGAGAAAAAAATGGCTTGATGAAAAGCACAAATGAATTTTGTTTCTACTGTAATACAAAAAGACTACTTCCAATTTAGTTAATACACATTCTTTTTTTCTTTCTTTTTTAAATTTATTTTTTACATACATGACAATGGTGGAGTGCATTACATAGTTAATACACATTCTGATACCAAGAGTATTTTTTTTTTTTTTACTATCAACTACTTCTGTTTGAACATAGTTAACTGATATATAGAATTGTGGCTGGGGTAATATTTAGAAGAGAAGAAAAAGGATACAGAAGAGTATTGGGGTAAAGCTGCAAACCATCCCCCCAAGTACGTAGTGACATTCTTACGGGTAATGCCTGCTGTCCTTTGAGCTCATTCTCAGTTGACATTAGGAGCAACTCTAATTCCTTTATTCGTTTTTCTTTCTCAGGGTCTTCATCGTTATAGTGTCTCTGAAATTAGAAGTTAAGGGGAGGGGAAGCAAAGGTCTGATTGGAAAGTAGTTGTAGCCTGGAGTCTTAAGGTACCACCACACAGCCCAAGGAGCCTCAGTGTAAAACCAAGACAAGTCAAATATTTCCACTACAGAAATCTTTCTGAATGAGATTTCAAACTTAAGGTAGTGATGGGAAATCTGAGGCTATAGAGTGGATGCTGCCTAATGAATTGTTTCAACTTGTAACAATGAACATCAGAAAACCCTCCAGAACAAACCCTCCAAGAAGCCAAGATTGGTAGATTGTTGGCCTGAACTTTACCTTCCTCTCTACTATTCCCTTTTCTTTTTACTTCAGCTGCTCAGGTGAAAATAAGTGTCTAACATAAAAGAAATAAAGCATTTCTTAAAAGCACTGCCTTGCCCAGATAATGAGTTTCTTTATAAGAGAATCTTACCTGAATGGCTGCAGCAGCTGGCTGAGGAACATTAACTATATTTACATGTAAAGCTACAGGATATGGAACATGACTGGAGACCTAGATCAAAAAAGGGAAAACAAAGGCCAAGTCATTCATGGTTACATATGCTTCAGGGGATTTGACTTCCTGAGGTTTTATTCTGGGACTGAAGGGGAAAAAGTACTCTACTGATAAAATTCTCTAAACAATTAAATAACAACAAAAAACCTCGTTTAATTTGAAGTTTAGCCAGGCCTTTTAAAAATGGCTGAACAGCTAAAGCAATACAATGAAAGAAATTTAAGGTGCTCATCAGTCCCAACAGGAAGCATTCCTTAGAGAAAAAAACATGATGGAAATATAACCTAAAATACATTTGTGAATGTATGTAACGTTTTCATGGGAAAAGGAGATGGTACTAGCTGCTTGCAACAAAATATTTTTCTGAGAATAATTATGATGTTTTGATAAAAAGCACAAAACCTCTTATGATAATCCATTCACCTGAGACCTTTCTGGAAAGTCTGTAGTCAAATCCATGGAACAGAGAAAGAAGAGTAAAAACTACTCATGAATATGTTTTGCCTAACATTTGCATATGAGGTTTGTATTCTTGGATAAATTTCATCATTTATTATTGTTAGTTCAAAGATTAACATTCCTTGATTTTTCTTCTTTTCCACTCACTAAAAATCCTTTCTTTCCATACATATAAATGTCTAGAAATGAGGAAGGAATCACACCAATCCAAAGAAAGATAAAAGGGAACATTGGATTATCAATGCCATAAAGCTCTGCTCTTGAATCAGAGTAAAAATGTAAACGTTTACTGAATCAATAACTGCATTTTGGCTAGATCACTACCAGAATTAACAACCTGTCCATTGGTGCCAAGCTATTTTCTCTCCAAATGTAATATTACATTCACTTTTCATTTTGGAAGAGAAAAATATTAGACTATAAATGTATCTTTCCCTTCCCCCATTCTTCTTCAGCAATACTTTAAGAAAATTTACATCCAAACTCTGATTTTAAATTAGAATTGAAGTAGTGAGTTAGAATCAAACAACTTGGATTCTAGCTGGCACTACCATGATTCGTAATCCTGGACAGAATCACTTAACCATCTCATTTCTAGACACATGACTCAGGGATACCCATATTTACCCTGATCTATTTCAAGGGGTATAGGTGAAGATTGATCTTAGTTTATGTCTAGGAAAGCTCTTTGAAAACAATATAACCACAAGTATTATTATTATCGGTAGCTAAAATAACCATGTCTTTCACTAAAGTAAATTCTCAGGAATGGCTTACGTTTTGTGCTTCGGAAATTTGGTAATAGGAATAGTCATTGCTGACTGAGGGCTGGCCAGTTGGAGGGAGTTGAGATGAAGGTGGGGCATGAGCAAAACTCATCAAGTGATTGTTTTTCTGGAAGCCTGTGGCCACTGTTGGCTGGCTGGCTTTAGAAGACTCCTGCAGATAACCTTCCTGTTCCACCTTCCTACGCATTGTAGAATTCCAGTGGTTCTTGATAGCATTATCAGTTCTGCACAGAAATATAGCATATAAAAATTTTACAAACAAAAATTTCAATTCAGATTAGAGTTAATTGACAGAAAACTGTTTCTAACAGAAATCTTTACTTTGGTTCCACCAACAGTTGTTTTATCTTTTTAATTGTTTCGCTCTTTTCCACCTGCTAAAATCTTGCTTTCCCTGCAGCCAAATTTAAAAATCCATAGATTTCTCTTATTTATTTAATCTAGAATGTATGGAGCTTTCCATAAACTCTGGTATCTTTTCATCATTTTGTGACTGAGGTAAAGGAGTATTTTTCAACACGATAACCTTTCAGTGTTGATCCTGACCATTTGTGGTACAAGACTCTAATACAACCTAAAAGTTCTAGCTGTCCTAAAACAATGACTCCTTCAAGAATGGCTTAGCAGGGCCTACCCACCACAAAAATTAGGGACTTGGCAGTGTTTGGGAATGACAAAGACGCTGTCTCAGTGTCTACTCTTTAGCTCTTATATTACTAGTGAGAAATTTTGAGTCAAAAACCCTTCCTACCTTTTGAAAAGCATCCACTGTTCTTACAGCCAGACAGAGGTGAAAGGAAAGGAAAAAAGGGAAAAATGATAACTCGTGGATATTTTCAAACTCTCAGGAAGTTTCTCAATTCAAAAAAAGAAAAAAAGAAAAAAAAAACCCAAACCCAAAAAACCATTTTAAGACTACCTTTCCCTAATTCCATGGGGGTTAGGGAATGTGTGATAAAGTAAGAGGAAGTTGGATCACCCCTTTAATTTTTAGAAGAGGCAATAGTATATCCTCCATAGGGGAGAAAAGGCCACCTTTGACAAATCTCTTGAATTTTCTAAGCTTTTACTAAACCCTGAGGGAGGAAATGCTTTGGAGCATCACAAGAAACCACAGCATAATTCATTTTTGAAATTACCCTTTCTCCATTTTTATATTAAAAAGCTCAAAAATAAAAAATCTTTAATATTTTCTACCTTAAAATCCATAGTAAAAAGTATTTTCCAAAGTAAGAAAATTCAGTTATATATTACTTAAGGGAGGAACATGGGACAAAAATGAGCTTCCATAGTCATTCCTCATAAATATAAGATCATTTTCTTGCCTTGTTCACTGAAAAAAAAGCATTATATAGACATTATTTTAAAACCTGGAAAAAGTATGATAACTCTAGAAATACATTATTTCTTTATTCAAAGTAAAAAAAAAGTTAATCATGTGGCATAATGAAGTGAAGCCAGGTATTTGGAAAATAATAGCTGAGCAACTACCAAAATGGTAGCCAGTCACTAAACTGGCTGAGTGAACTCAGATCAACAATAGACTGTCTACCTTTAGTTTCCTTCTGTGTTTAGAGCTCTTCAGTTTACAAAGTGCTCTGACATTCATTTTACTTTGATCCTAACATTGGCTCTGTGATATAGATTATTACTTATTTTTGCAAATGGGGAAACCACGGCTAAGTAAAGTTCAAAGATTTAGCCCAAGGCTCACCACTGGCTGGATCCTAAACGTCCTCTACTAGATAAACTATAGGATATTTTCTGGTTCTAAATAAAACATGATTGATGGTATGTAATTTGTTCATACACTTAAAACAGAATGTTAGAATCCCGCTCCTTCATTCTTCCCAATCAATATATTTTTTGACATAGTATTACCGTCCAGGCAGTAGCTTTGCGATTTCTGCCCATCTGTTCCCCAGTCTCTTGTGTGCCTGGTAAATAATTCTGTCTTCCTCTTCTGTCCAGGAGGTTTTCTTAACTTCTGGATTCAAGTGGTTATGCCACCTCTCCCTACATTGTTTTCCAATTCTCCCTTTTAAGTGCTTGGCAATAACAGACCAACGTTTCGGACCGTATTTCTGTACAAGTTCTATCACCTTCAGATAAACACACAAAAATAACCTGTGTTTTAATGTTATGTAATGAGTCATTAATCATTCTTCAGTGTTACAAGTTCTTTAGAAAACTTCTAAAAGTCTGCTTTCATTCATTGGAAATATGGGACCAGAGTCCTTTACTTCCTGTTTGCTCACTTTACCTGCTTCCTTGGCTGGGGAAACATCCAACAAAGATGTCTGGGGAATATTCTTAATTTTAATGCACACATACATGAAAACAAAACTTACTCTCTGATCTTCTTCTTTGGTCCAAGGACCCTTGATGAGTTCAGGGTTTAGCACTTTCTGCCATCGGTGTTGGCACTGCACGTCTGTCCGATTCTAGACAAAGTATGCACCATCATAAAGATAGAACACCATATGCATGTGAAGACTTTGCTTAATATGAGTCATACAGAGAAAATATGCAATGAAAACATTCAAGAACACCTTAAGGCATGTGTAGAGAGCCCACCTTTCCCTCAGTACTTACAGGCTAAAGAATGTACAGAATACATCAAACTTGCATATAAAATTAGAAGCTTTGCCTCCTGTGCCTGTCAATTTAACTTAACCTTGACCTCAGTCTGTGGCTTGTGAAGTAACCTATATAGTTACAGACTTCTTAGAAATCCCATTTTGTCCAGACTTCAATGGAAACCCGCCAGTAAGCAATATAATAAAGTTTGCTTCCCAAACTAAGAGATGTGCATTCAGGAGCACAAGAAATTATATTGTGGAAGGAACAAAGATGATAAAAGGTAGGCCTACTTCATAGGACCTTGCAATCTTACATGAAGAAAAAGGCAAATATATAATTAATTATAACAGAAGGCTGAATTCAATTCATATGCAAGGAGAGATGCAAAGCAAAGTGCCATAGAGGTGGGCAGTAAAGCATTCCCTTAGGAGGAGAAATTCCTTCTAAGGAAAGGAATCCAAAAGAGCTCTGGATGTGGACGTTGGAGGATGGTCAGAACTTTTGATTGGAGAAGGAGAACATTCTAGGAGGTGAGACTGAAAGGATCAAAATTCCAGAGGAGGAAAGCAGAAATGAATTCTACCAAATGAGCTTATGGAGAGGAAGTAGGAAACAGCATGGGAGCTATAAGTTGGGGCTATGTAGGGGGACTTCTCTGTATCAGGTCAAAGCAGTTTACTTAGTTTGTAAGACTGTAAGTCACCATTGGTGGGTTTTGGTTTTGTTTTGTTTGTGAGGTTAAGGGTTAAACCCAGAGTCTTCCACATATTGGGCGAGTGCTCTGCTACTGAGCTACACCTCCAATTACTATTGTTGTTTTTGAGAAGATAAGATACATATGCATTTTAGGAAGCCCGATTTGTCAATAGTGTTTGGGATGGAGAAAAAAATGGAAAGCTACAAGTGGGGAAGCCATTGGAATAGCCCAGATGAGAAAACAGAAGGCCTAACTTGTGACCCAACCATGGAATGTAAAGGATAAGAGAGACTACCAAGGAATTCCAGCTTCCTTCATAACTGTTTAGACATAAGGGACAATGGAATGGGATAAGTAAAAAATATCCTAGCATTTCAAACCTGAGTACCAACATATGGCTATTTACAAAAATGGGGAATTCAGAAACTGAACAGGAAAAAATATCAAGTTTAATCATCTACTACTTAACAAATCATGAGAACATTAATTTATATTATCTCAAGAAATCAAAGATAAGCAAGAAGTACTTGTTTAAGATGTTGTAGAAATGTTTTAAAATTTATTTAGAAACCCCAAAAACATGCATTATAAAATGTAAATGATGAGAGGGGCATCTCTCCCCCTACTTCTTATATACCGGCAATATGTGATATCTTAATAGCTTCTATAAGAATATTTTATTTAAATCTTTAGGAGGAACTTTTCTATTACAAAGAGAATAAATCACTAACTTACCGGGAGATAATTGGCAATGACTTTCCAGTCATCTGTTCCATTCTGTTCCACCAGCTTCTTGAGTTTTTCATCCTAGGACATTTAAAGATAATCCTAGGGTATCAGTCATTTACTGAATAACTCTGCTCAAGTTCTACTGAACAACAGAATTAATGCTAGGATTCAGGGGGAAAAAAAACCCTACTCAAAGTATCCAAATACAGAAAATAAATTATACTGGTCTAGAGCAGAGATTTATTTAGGGTCAGACTAGAGTTTTTATTTTGGCTCAGCTATTGATTAGGTGTACCAGTTGCATGTATTATTTTACCTTTTCAGACCTTAGTATTGTTATCTATAAAATGGGAATGCTGAGATCAATAGGATTGTTTGGGGATTACACAGGGTAATTATGCAAAACATTTATAATAATCCCAGGCACCTATTCAGTGCATAATATATGACAACTGTTAGAAGTTTTACTTAATGATGAAGAAATAAATTTCAATATTAGACTCAGTAGCCATTGAACTATGATAATAGATAAGATCTTGAATAAAAAAATAGAATATTTCCAGTTGGTTCAATCTCTTTCATATGTTAAAAAAATAGAAGATAACTTTTTTGATTCTTAAACTTGAATGCATATATAATGTAATAAAATAATTTAGTTCTTATTATCAATATATGCAGTTTTAAATGAGGCCAAAACATATTAGAACACAGAAGACACTAAAACATTCATGAAAAATTGCTTCTTTCAGTTCATGTACTATTCACTGTCCCATCACTTCATAAGAGTCGTTCTCAATGTGCTTTTTATGTTTCTGCAAAGGTAACATCCATTCACAATACAGGTCCCTGGTACAATAGAGACACAACCAGGAACCAGGTTAACAACAGAACTTCTATTTCCCTAATGATCATCCTAGGTGCACAATCTCTACAGGTAAAATATGAATTTCCCATGTGTCTCCTGGGAATCCTGTCTGTCTGTCCAAAGGTACTCTGGTTTAAATGAAGCAGAATGCAATGAAATTGAAGAGAGTTAATATAACTTATATTTAAATTAAATCTTCTATGATCCGTGGCAATTTTTTGGAGAATATTAAAAAAAATTTCAATATTTTTGAAAACGTTTCAAAGAAACGTTTCCTCACACCTTAATAATTTAGCTTCAGAAGAACTTTTCCTTTCTTGAAAGGATTAAGCTTTTGATAAACTAGCAGAAAAAGAAATGTGGGGAACAGTGGTCTTTCTACCCATTGCTGGATGGATGGTTTTAGAGCAAACATTCATACCCATATATGGATCTGTGAAAGATTAATACCAAGAGTATTAAATGAATATAATATAAAGGGGTAAGTTCTATACATGTTTTGTTTTATTCCTTGTTTTGGTTTTGGAAATAGCAATTCATTCATTTATTTAGGGAGTATTATTAACATCCTACTTTGCAGTGAGTAATTCTGGGTTGAGGAAATACAAAGATAGTGATGTTTAGCCCTATCCTCAAGAGGCTTGCAGTCTCCTGGGAGAGATGTAGCTATCACATCAACACTAAGGCAGAACCTATACCCCAGGGCAGAGAAATGCAGGAGGATGCTTCCAGCCCTCTTGGAGGAAGCCAAGGATGGCTTCACAGAGTGGCCATATCTTTGTAATTAATGAAGAAATGGTAGGAAGTGGTGGGACTCAAGAGCGAGAACTGGATAGGCAGAGGGAAACAGATGGAGCACAAAGGAGAAAGGAGAGGACACGTGGATGAGTGGGGGACATAAGCAGTCAAGGCTGAGCTTTCAAAGAGCCTCCTAATGAGCTGTAACACCTGGAGTTGAGCTGGACTTTTGTTGTTCACAAATTATACACTACCATTTTTTTTCATGCTTTGATAATATGATTATTTACCTCTTCCCTGGTCCACCTAGTTTTCCCTAAGTGACGCTTTCCAGACTTGGGAAGCAGCCCATCATAGTCATGGTCACACATTTCAATGTCTTCATCATCCTCGTCACTACTGTATATGCTGCAGAAATAAGAATGGCAGACTTGGGCTGAAACAAGAGGATTTAAACTACTGGATTACAAAACTTACATAAAAACTCCTCAACAAGCTTTTCAAAGGTTATGAAGATGAAACTTTGGAAACTTGCACAACAAGATTGTTTTCTGCGTTCTGTTGCTGTAGTATTGTAAACTGGTTCTGCTGTTATTGGTATCCACAGATACGGCAAAGGACCTGGCACTGTCTTACTGCTCTGCATGTTTGGACCTGCACTTATTGTTAGATCAGTGACAAGTTACACATTTGGCAACCTTCCAACCAATGAAGGTTTAAATTTAAAACTTAATGTTAAGACAAGAAAAAGAATAAGAACCCGTGTCCTTTATATAAGTGCACTCTCAAAATCTCTGGGATATGTCACATCATTTAAGTAATATCTCCCAAATACAACAAACAAATCACTTATGCTATTCCAACAGGGCTGGCATTTTATTACAATAAAAATTCAAGAAATAATATATCCAATAATATAATTATAGTCATTCCTTAAGATGAGAAGCTTAGGAGAAGGTAAGAGGAAAGCATTTTAAAGCCTGAGAAAGGATAAGACCATCAAGTGATCAAAGTGTTTTGGCACTAACATAAATATCAAATTGTTCAAAACCCTGGGCCTGAAGGACACAACTGTGGCCATGTTTACATGACTCAGTTTCCAAAGTAACTGAGTGAATAATTAGGCCACTTAATAGTCAGAATCTTTTTTACTCTTATTTTTTCTATCTTTGAGTGATGTTTAAAATATCTTAAAATGTACCCAATTCAAAAGTAAGGGATTCCCCCAGAAGAAATCTATGGGTTAAAAAAAATATTGTTTTCAAAAGAGGTTTTCCCTTTACTAGTTGACTAAAACTATGAATTTTGATGAGTTTTGACAAAATTCTATACTTAGTTTATTTATCATATATCGAAGAGATGAGAGTAATTTCATAGCTTACTCTCAGCTATAATTTTCTTTATAAAACAAGATATGAAAAGCTATACTACCTTACAAACTTCATTAAAATTTGTCATTGTAATATTGAGAAATCCATCAAACTGAGACTGATTGCTTTATGATAAAAGCAATATCATAATGCAAATTATTTTAAAAAAGGAAATTTACATTCATAACAGGTTTTATCTTACCTAACTCAGAAGCATAAATTACCAACTCCCTACAAGTCAAGCAGAAGTGCTCATCAAAAACTCTGAGTTGGGATTCTAATAGTTTAAAACTATTATTTTGAGAAATAATCTGATGATCCAGGTTGCATGGTGACAAGATGTGATCTAAACTTCAAGTACAACTACCAATACACACACACACACACACACACTCACAAATCCCATTACTTAGTCTTTTTTTTTCCATTTAGTTTCTATCCTTTGAAACAAGAGTGTATTGTTTAATACTGAAAACAGGAGGGAGTAAACAATCAACCATAATTACAATAATAATACTGACAAGTCAATAACAATTAAAAGAATTTCCTTTTAACATAAAATACAGTATTATAAAGAAAAAATTAACATAAGCCCAGAGCTGTAAGTCTGCCTCTTTTGAAAGGTTCGTAGTAAACTCCTTAGAAAACCATCAAATGAAGTAGCTCCTTGTGAAGTATCATGGATAGCAAGAAAACCAAAGGAATTTGAAAGTAGAGTCATAGGCTCAACTCAAATTAACTTTTTAGGTTTGGCTAGACCTGGAGACCTGAACTGTGGACATTTCCCAAACCATTAACTGGGCATATCCCTTGGCAACAACAGTCTAGAAACAAGCAAAATATTCAGCTGCCCACAGGGGGGCAGTCCACCTCAGGTGAGAAAGAACTAGAATCAAACAGGACCAGAGTTCTCTGGAGGATAAGGTGTCAGTCCTAGTTCTGCCTCCGCCTAGCTGCGTGACTTGGCCAAATCACTTCCTCTCTCTCGCGACTTCGGTTCCTCGCTTATACATTAGGGTTTGGATTCTATTTCTAAGGTACTTTCCAGCGTGCATAAATGATACCTCTATGTCTTCTGTGCCTCTTTAAAATTAAGCAAATAGGCAAAACTGTGCAAAACCAAAGTCTTGGGGGAAAACGTGGCATGTGCCTTCTGCAAGGGCCATGAGGACAGCGGGACCAGACCAGGACTGTTATCCGCAGGCTTCACGCGGGGGCTCTGCTTTGACCTTTGCATCTGATTTCCTTGCACTAAATTGTCCTGCCCGCCTCAGTAGCATGATTAATTTCTGCTAAAGACCTGAAATAACTTTTCCTTTATCTGCTCTGACAAGATCTCAGACCCAACAGTCAAAGGACTTTCAAAGGCTGATTTCAGGCTTGATGCACTCGACTCCTCCACCTGCTAGACCCGGTGTGGTTACAAGAGTACAACTATGAATATTACATTCTGTCAAGGAAACAAACCGTGCAAAGAAACGAAAAAGAAAAGAAGCGCTGGGGGTTGGGAAGAGGGAGGGGAGCGGGAGGAAGTGCCTTGTGGCCGCTACTGTGATTCTAGAAAAGGGGTTCAGACTATTTCGCTGACCTGGTTAATAATCCCTGCCGAGTTGACGCTCGCCCTGCAAGAAACGGCTCGGAACCCGCAGCCGGGTTTCTCTTCCCCCCGAGCCAGGTTCAAGGCTCCCGCCCCTCCCCTCCGGGCTACCTGGGAGCCGCGGGGAACCTGCGCAGCCCCGCCCAGCGGGGGCAGCCAAGACCTTGGGGCGCGGAGCCTGGAGCGCGCCTCGGGTCAGCACCCCTTCCCAGCTCCCTCCTCCTATTGCTAGTTTCTGCTCTCAACAAAACAGGTGAGCTTGATTGCTTTCCTGTGAAGTCCAAAAAACGAAGGTGAAACCCCTCAAGGGGTGGCATCCTTGCCCCGCGAGGTCGACCCCCGTGAGAGGGGTAGGGGGCCGGGATTTACCTGTATCGACCCCCTTTTCTTCCCACTCCAAGCTACGCACGCACAGGCGTAGCTCCAGGCCCCAGCCAGCATCGAGGTTCTGCTGCAGGGCTCACGCCCACGCTCGTTGCAACTTCCAGAGCCACAGGAGGACCAATGCCCACCAGTACATAAAACAAATAAGTATGAGAAAATCAAACAACCCGAAGAAAAGCGGGCGGGTTTGCTTTGCCTTCACGGGATTTTTCCCAGAACGCCTTCGCGAAGGTCTGTCCGATCGCCCTTGCGGAGGCCGAGAGACTTAAGGCAGCTGCAGCAGGGCGCGGGCAGGAGCAGCGACCTCAGTCGCGTCCACGTGTGCGCACTGCCTCGGGATCTCTTGCCCAGGAGAAGAGCCCGCGGGGATTGCATCCCAGGTGCGCAGCAGCGGCCTTGGTGCTGAGGGCCTCTGTCCCTTTGGGCCGAGTGGCGACCACTATATGGCCACTGAGCCAGCCCCCGCAACCTGTTCTCTCAGGGAGCCCGGGCGTGATGAGTCTGGAAAATCCCCGGGGCTGGTAGAGGCTGGACCGCCAGCAAGTGACAGTTCCTATGAGTATTTCCCTCCTCCTCTCCCTCATTCCATCTGTAGGGTCAAAATGTAAGGGCATTTCACCCATCATCCTGACCAGCCTTCCCAAGTGCGGTGACATGTGCAACGCGAGCGCGTGTGGGTGCGCGTGCAGTTTGCAGTAGAAATAAAAACCTTCCAGAGAATAATGATTCGAACCTTCAACCAGGGCTTATAACAATTTGCAAAGCCTTTTCGTCCCCTAAAACCTTCTTTCCAGCCGCCTGTCAGCTGACACTCTTCTGTGCCTCCATAATGAATGAATGAAATTTAAATAAACTACCTGCAGCTACTAAACAATCCGGCATTTTCCTATATCTGCCATATGCTCTGCACTTTCAAATCCAAACATATCTCAATGCATCCAGCAATTAGGCTGCGACTCTCTTGCCGACACTCAAGGCATCACGCCAGGCACCTGGTGGGCTCCCCTTGGCTGGTGGACACCGCTCTGACCCCGGCTGTAACGAGCTTCTTTTCCCCCCCAAAGGGAAACATATACCCGTGCAACTTGCAAAAAGAGCCGCGGGGCGTGCTTCCCAATGTCCTGATGCATTTCCCGCAGAGACTTTTCCATTCATCAGTCTCTCCAGCCGCTTCTGCGGCCGAGGCAAGGGGCTCCGGGTCCTCCCGGGTTCTGACAGCACCACAGAAGATCCGGGAACCAATTCCCACCTGCTCCTAGGCGCCCGGTGTCCCGCGCGTCCCTGCCCTGGGCCGCCCTCATGGACTCCCCGTTACCTGTGCCGGGGTCTCCGGGCCATGGCGCGGCGGGCGCGGGGCTCCGCCGAGAGCCGCGGGGACGCACCGGCTACCGCCTCCCGCTGCCCGCCGCCTTGCCTGCGTCCCTCCCCGGCTGCGCAGCAGCGCTCCGCACTGCCGGGGCGAAGTTTCTCAGGAGAAAGAGGAGGAGGAGGAGGTCACGAAGGAGGAGGAGAAGGAGGAGGAGGAAACAGGTTGATATTAAAGTGTAAACTCTGTAAACAGAGATGCCATCAAACAAAGAGCTTTGGACACTCCCCCTCCCGCCAAATCTGGCGCCCCTGCAGTGCGCACGCGCCCTGCCCGCCGCCTCCGCGGTCGCCCTGGCTGCAGCCGGCGGGCTGCTGGGCCGGAGGGGCCGCCGCTCCCAGCCGGTTCTCGCGCCGCCGAGCTGCGCCTGGCGCGCCGCAAGGTTCGGGAGGCGCGCGGGCCGAGAACCCGGGGAGGGGCGACCGGGGACTGCGGCGGCGCCTTTTCTTGGGCAAACCCCGCTCCCGGGCCACGGCGACGCTGGCCCGCGCCATGTCCCGCTGATGCTGCCTCCCCTTCTCCTGGGCAGCTGCACCACGGTAGCCCCATTGTGGGTGCTCCGGGACACGAGAACCCGAGCTCGAAGCGCTCTCAGTTGCGAGGGTGGAAAAGGGTGTGGGAGTACTCTTACATTGGGGGTTGGATTTTTAGACTGGATTTAAAACGCAGCCGTCTGGAGATAGGGGAATTGGGTGGTGAGTGAATAGAGGATGGGAGGTTCCCCCCCCCCCCCCAATGTTTGGCTAGGTCTTTATAATTTTTTAATAGAACATCTTTAATTTGATAGTGACAAGGGACACAAATACGAGTAGGCCTGCAGCTGTCGCCACTTGCATATAGGACTCCCCCACCAGCTTTCACTCCCCTCCCAGATCCTGCAGCCCACACGCCACCGTCCTATTGTCACATGCCCTTCTCTCTCACCCCGGGACACGCCCGGCCCCACCTACTCCGCCCCGCCCAGGCAGCGCTCTCCACTCACCTCTGCCCCCTGCCTAGTGCGCGCGCCCTGGATCACACTGATTACACACCTGCAAAAAATCCACTGGGTTCCTGCCAGCCCGCCCCCCGCGAAATTCAGCAAACCCTACGCTTGCATGAGTGGTTTTGAATGTTAAAACACTTTGTGATTACCGAGGTCGGTGTCCCTGCTTAGTGTAATTTGAGGGCTCAATTTTACCAGCTACAAGTCAGCAGACTTTCGTGTTCGCTTAACTAAGGGGTCCTGAAGAAGTAAAGAGAGGAGTGCTGAGTTTATAAGGATTGATGATTGGGGGATTTTAGGGGAGTTTTAGTTTTACTTCTGTTTATAGATGAGTACCATTGGGGATTTTTTTTTTCATTCTCTGCACACACTAATTTATTTTTCCTTTAATCTTTTAGGAGTTTGAGACTTCTGCTGACTGGGTTTGTGGGTGTCCCATGTGCCCCAGCAGTTCAAACTTAGCTCAGAAAGCATTTTTCTTACTAAAAAAGCATGTTCTTACTAAAATGAGTCATAATTTTATTAAATGGTGAAGCTTGCTAGGTTTCAAGACTTCAGTGTTTGAAGCTTTGTTTCTTAAAATTTATTGCACAGTTTACCTCTTTATTTTAAAATGTTAGTTGCGCCTAAAATTTTAACATTTTTTTTCTTCCTGAGGGGGGAAAACACTGAGAAAAAAAAATAAGATATTTCAGTTCATAATTCCAAAAGACATCCCTCTTTAAATAACTATTTAAGGCCAATATTTATTTCTAGATTCTGTAATGAAAAATGTTTTTTATTTCTTTTTTTCTTTTTCTACCCCTCTAGCCCTGAGTTATGTCCCCTGCTCATTACTTATTTGGGGACAGGGTCTCCCTAGGTTGCTAAAAGTCTAAGTTGCCCAGTCTGGCCTAGAACTTGGGATCCTCCTACTCAGCCTCCCAAGTAGTTTGGATTATAAGTGTGTGCCACCTATAATGAACTTTTTCACATGAAAACTAAACTTTAAAAAATATCAATGGCAAAACATCTAAAAATTACCCCTAAGGAAATTGCATTCTCACTTTGGGATCACTTTATGAATCTAAATGGCATTATTCCCTATTGCAGATCTTCTTGGACATAATGTGAGTATCTGAACCCTTCCTAAATTGAGTTCATAGTCTCTTTCCCGAATTCTTAATATGTAAAACTACTTCATGATTTAAAAACTCCTTTTAAGTAGAAAGATACTAAATTCAATTTGTCTTTATTCCCTTTGTGAATCATTTTCATATGGGTTGTTTAGAGAATTCATAATATTGTTATTCCTCAGATATTGTTTTATGTATCACAGTAAAAATTTTACATTTTTTCTACCATGAGTGCATGCATAGTCCAGTAAATATATACATGCAATAATTTTTTTATTGGTTGTTCAAAACCTTACAAAGCTCTTGACATATCATATTTCAAACATTAGTTTCAAGTGAGTTATGAACTCCCATTTTTACCCCAAATACAGATTGCAGAATCACATCGGTTACACATTCACCTTTTTACATAATGCCATACTAGTAACTGTTGTATTCTGCTATATTAACTCAATGGTTAATATATTGTCATTTGACAAATATATGGAAGGATAAAATCAAATGGCATTATCAAAATTATTGTATGGATGAAAATATATTTTCAAAGACTACAGAGTGCTCATTATAACTGTGTTTATGTATTTCCACCTACTTTTTAATTGTTATAAATTTTTTATTGTTTGGCAACAATTTTATATATGTCATTGCTTCCTATATTTTTTAAAGGTCTGCTATATCATTATTTTAACTGGAATGGGGCTAAATTCAGATATAGCCTTTTTCTGGTGACACACTGGTTGTGTCAGAGAACTTTTTTGTAAAGAGCTAGATATTATATATTTATATTCTCTAAAGAGCTAGATATTTAGGCTTTGTGGGCTATATTACATAGTCTTCTGTTTCTTTTCTTGTCTGTTATTGACTTTTTCTTCCTCTTCTCACAACCCTTTAAAAATTGAAAACAATCTTTAACTGGAAAGTTGTATTCAGTCTGCAGGCCATAGTTGGCTGGAAACAGAAGAGTGATTCTCAGTCTTTGCTGTGTACCAGCTGGGGATGTAGCCCAGTTGAAGAGCTGTTACCTAGCATGCATAAGACCCTGGGGATTCAGTCCCCTATACACCACACACATACACACACACATACCCACACACACACATACACACACACAACAACAAAAGAAATTTAGTGTATACCAGAATCAGTGGGTGGTCCGATGAAAAATTTACAGTCCTAGGCTGTCTCCTTAATAACTGATTCAGTAGGCCTCACATGGAGCCATAAAATCTTCATTTTAACAAATATTCAAATGGTGATCATGGGGGAAAAAAATCTGCAGGCCCCTTATTGATAACTGCAACTGTCTTGATATACTTTTACCATTTTTTTGCATTGCCTTCCTTTCCCTCTCACCTCTCCTGAGCTAAGGAGTCAGGCTGTCCACAACTCAAAATCTCCCTTGGAAAGTTGGTGCCTGCAACCATAGGACTGCAGCACCTCATTCCTCATTTCTTTACTACTGAACTTCAGTCCCATATTTGAAGTTTTGAAGGAAAAGGAATCACCTGATCATTTGCTGATCATAATTCTCCCCATCAAAAAGCCAGTACATGAAACATTTTATTTTACTCTAAACATTGGAGAAGGCCTGAAGAAAGAAAGGCATATAAAAGATAAAAATTCTAGCCTCTTCTGACTGCTGAGAAATCCTGGGCATGTGGTGGATGTTTAACGACTGTGATCAGCATCCTAAAGATAAAAGTATTTTCAATGGTGGTGTCAGCCTAGGCTTCAGTGGCTCCATGTCTCTACCGCCTACCCTTCCCACCCCCTCAACCCAATTTGGCTTAGAGCATTAGAAGGGAAACAATTACAGTAAATGCCAAATGGTTAAAGTACAGACAATTCTTAATCATTTCAGTTAATGAAGAACAGCTGTAGCATGTATAAATGAAATCCATAGGTTTGGGGTAGATCTCATGTTGGCTTCCAGCAAACCTCTTAGTAATAACAATGGGATAATTCCTACCTTAGAGTGGTATGTTTCATAAAGCCTCTGTAAGATATGATGATCAAATACATTTTAATAACTTTTTTAAAAGGTTTTAATTTTTTTTTAACTTGTAGATTAACGCAATATTTTTATTTTATTTATTTATTTTTATGTGGTGCTGAGGATCAAACCCTGTGCCTCACATGTGCTAGGCAGGCGCTGTACCACTGAGCCACAATCCCAGCCCTTTTAATAACTTTTTAATCTTTAAACAATTCCTGGAGTTGACACTTCTTGTTTGCTTCCACTCTCCAAATCTTCATCCATTTGTATATTCCCGTGACAACCGACTCAGATTTTTTTTATTACCATTTGAACTGAGTCTTAAATAAAAGGTGTGAGTCTTTCCAAAAAGAGGGAAGAATATTGTAGAGGAAGGGGAAAATGTGAGCAAAAGCACACAATCAGAAAGTACATACTTGTTCCAAGCACAGTGGAACTGTCCAAATTACCTGGAACAAGGAAAGCTTTGAAGGTCGTGTGTGTGTGTGTGTGTGTGTGTGTGTGTGTGTGTGTGCGTGTGTGTGTGTGTGTGTTGAATAGAAGAGCTATATTGTTATATTGTCAGAGCTGTGCATTTGGAAGATTAATATAACAATAATGTCAGATAGATTGGACTGAGAAAACACTTAAAGGGAACAGGCCAGTTAATTGGTCTGGACCTGGGCAGTAACCCCAAGTGACATGGAAAGGAGGAGGCAGATTAGAAGATCATTGCACAGGCAGAGTCTTCAAGACTTAGCAACTGATTCGATGAGCATTGGAAGCACCATTAATAGAAATAGGGAAGTCAAGAGGGGAAGAGAAGTGTGTACCAGGGGATTCAAAGAGGAAAGTGTTTTAGACTTCAGTATGTTAAGTTTGTGGTTTCTTATGGAAGAGGTCTGCACTGAGTTGTTGAGCAGGTGGTAATGTGGGATGGGAGCCCGGTAGAGAGGTTGAGCCAGGATGGTAGTGGGCTGGAGCTATGAGCCAGTTATTAGACACAACCATTTAAAAAAGTAAACTGTACAAACTCGCAATTAAATACAGTTTAAACAATAGTAAATATTCAAAACTCATCCTTTTCTGTTTTACTATATATTCCTGTTATCTGTGTACTTGAGGTTATTGTTATATCTCTGTCGTGGAAACACTGTATACTACATGTTGTGGGCATTTCTTTTTGATTTTACATTTAGTGAATTAATATTAGTAGCTTGAAATTGACTAGGGCTGGCTGGAGTAGTTACACTATCGAAGTGACAAATTCTACAACAAGGGCTGTTTGCCCTGGAAAACTGGTTGGTAAATATTTAACAGCACCATGCTTAATACATGCTTTATTTAGGAGTTTATATGCATGAAGGTAATAATTGTACTCTGTCCTAGGTATGCATTTATTTAGAGAGATGACCAAAGATGGGGCTCACATCTGTGATTCTATCTACTCCAGAGGCTGAAGCAGGAGGATCACAAGTTCAATGTCATCCTGGTAAACTTAGGGAGATTGTGTCTCAAAAATAAAGAATAAAAGGAAGGTGCTGGGGATGTAGCTCAGCACCTGAGAACCTGGGTTCAATTCTCAGTACCGCTGAAAAAAAGATGACCAAGGGGAAGCCATGGAGAATAAGAGGTTGAAAGATGGGACTGAGAATGAGAGGTAGAGGCTAAGTGGAGAGACCTGTTGGGGAGTAAGGAAAGTTTAAAAACTATTTTTTCATTTCTTCATTTAATAGAATTCTGTATTTTTCAACTGATATTGGAAAAACTTTCATTTACTCTGAGAATAAATATATTCTGGGAAGTGAGCTTTCAAACATTTTTTACTAAGACTCACAATAAGAATCAAATTTTATATCCTGTCTCAAAACACACTTTAAAAAAAAGTTTCAAAAACAACCCCTCACTGCTATCCATGCAATCTGATGCGTTCTGTTCTGTTCTATTCTATTCTATTCTTCTGGTTAGGAGCTTATAGGCGGAGAGCCACTGTTTGAAAAATACTGCTGCAGAGAGAAGGCCTTACCTCTTTCTCCTTTCTAAACTCTGTTTTATGGAATCACTAACTTTTCTCCAAGTGACAGCACTATATTTTTTCAAAGCTTTGGGGTGAAGTCATCAAAACCAATTAGAAGTAATGTCTCTTCATAACTGGTCTTTGTCAATTTCTCCTCCTTTTCTATGCTTCCCCCATATATGTTATAAATGTAACATAGCAGCTTTCAAAGTCAGTCAACAAAATGCAAGCTTTTATTAATAGAAATGCAAATAGACACAACAACAACAAAATATGCATAACATTTAGGAGCTTATTGGAATAACAAAAACAACAAACTGTCTAGGTCAGGTCCACCAAATATATGGGCAGAACACAATTTTTCTGAGCTTCATATTACAGACCTTCAAACTGTGGAGAATGCAGTAAAGATCTTGAAAGGTGTTTTGAGTCTTTAATATTCCACTTTCCCCCAAATAGCTCCCTATTTTAACTTTGTGCACCTGACAATGTTTCCATAATTCTTTGTCACTGATGAACACAATGGTACACACCTGTAATTTTTTTTTTTTTTTTTTGAATACGGAGGCAGGAGGATCACAAGTTTGAGGCCAGTCTTGGCAATTTAGCAAGATCCTGTCTCCAAATTTTAAAAATGACTGGTGATGTAGCTCAGTGGTAGAGCACCTGCCCCGTTCAATCCCCAGTACTGCAATAAACAAACACATGCACTGTTTCACTTGATGTGAAGCTCTGTCTGTACTAGGCATGGACCCATAGAAAGAAAGAATTGGACATTTTGCTGGATAATTCTTGCATGCATGGGACCCCTTTTCCATCCTATTGTTACCACTTTCTTCTAGGTTATCATTATTTCACCTTGAACTACCATAACAGCCCCCTAATTAATTTCCACCCTATGGCCTCTTTCTCCCCCATCCATTCTACATCCCACTGCTCCACGAATCTCATTAGAACCACTTTTGGCAGTTTAGTCATCTGTGTAAAGACCTATAACTGGCTCCCTAATGTTGACGAGATAAGATCTGAACTCTTTAACTTGGCATTCCCTGCCTGGAGCTTGCTCTGGCCTCTGCCTACACTACCTTACCCGCAGGGGTGATAGTATTTAATAGCTAGGATGGCTCATACACCAACCAATCAGGAAAGGGCTTGCTGAAGACAACTTGCAAAGCTCCACTGGGGACATTGGCTGAGTGCCATTTTGCCTCACAACACATCTACCTTCCAACTTCAACTCCTTCCAGACTCTCTTCACTCTTTTTCCTCCCCCAAAACACCACAGGCAATCTCAGGCCTTTGCTTGCACCATGCTCCAGCCTGTAATGCCTGACTTCCTCCTCTCTGCTTCTGCAATATCTTTCCCCTCCAGCCCTGCTGAAGCCCAGGCTGCCTTTCTCAACTTCCCATAGTTGTCTCTCCCACCTAGGCTATCCTGTCAATGCCTAACTTCCTTGCCTTTTCTTGGACATGGGCCCATTATCTTCCTTTGCTGTTTGTCTGCCTGTCTATCTGTCTATCATCTATTTTTTTTTTTTAACTGTGTCTTATCTCATCTGGAGTCTTGATTGAAAGCTAGAGAGGGGGATCATATCTTTTACTTTTCTGCATACTTAGTTCCCGGAACAGGGTTTTGAGCACAAGTATGCACATCATTGTGGCATTGACAATTGAGAAGGAACTAGTTGGAGCTGTTTGTTTGAAATACACTTAACAATGCCTTACATTTGGGTTTTTTGGTTTATAGCAGGCTTTGTCATGTATCACTTCTTTTAATGCTCATGGTAGTTCCTGCCTTTCTGCCTCTGTTCCTCTCCTTGACCCCCCAGTATTATTTCCCCTGGTTTTCAGGTGAGGTGATTGGGGTTGGGAGCAGTGAAGTGATTTTCCCAGGTCACAGGGCCAATAAACAGCAAAGCTGGAATGTAAACCCTGATTTGTTAGTCCACATCCCGAGTTTTTTCACTGCTCTTTGGCAACTTTTAATTCCTATACTTCTGTGTACTTGTAATTGTTCTCAAATTATGGGTCCCTCATACGAATTCAGTTTTGTCCTCCGGTAAAAGTTGATAAGCTTACAAATTGTGGCAGCATCATAATTTTGATCTCAGTAATAGGGCTTTCTTTCTAAGATTTGTAAAGATTGCTATCCATTCGACAGTGTGAGTTCAGGAGTTTTTTTTTTTTTTATCTGTTTCATACATTGATTTCCTGAATCATATTTTCCCCTCCTACTCTATGATAGCATATTTATCTCCATTTATTTACTTTAACATCTCTTTATATAATATTGAATTTACCTAAATTCTTTTACCTCAGGGAGCCATCCATTTATAAAATCAACAAATGAATGAGTGCTTGATTCCAGTACATGTGAAAATATTTCTTAGTGTTTGTAAAAATAATCCTTAAAATGTTTGTCCTAATTCTTCTTTAAAAACAAAAAGAAAAGCAAAACTGCCCCTCCCCCTGCCCAGTCTAAGAAAAGATAGTTTTTAATCCAAGCAGAACAAGAAGAGGGGAAAGTAATTATTATTTATCTTTGACCCTTCACATCAAATAGATTACACAATTTTAAATGTTAATAGTGTTAGGCTAAAGTACATCTTTCCCCCATTCCTTTCATTTAATTTTATTGCTAGAAATATAAAAAGTTTGTGAATATGTAAAACCAATCTGCAAAGTTGTGACATCTATAGAGATTCCTTATTCTGATTCACTTTTCAGTAATCATAGAAAGGAAATGCATAAAATAGCTTATGAAAAATGTTGTTTTCCAGAATTATCTTCATTTGACTTAAATGTTTGTGCTAAGCAGTTTACTTTTTGTAAAGAAAATAGTTTATAAATAAACTGTATTGATATGTTTATGATCCTTTCTATTAAAAATGGACAGCATTAGCTGTTGGGAACTCAGGAAAGCTCATCTGATCCCATTTGAGTTCAGAGCCTGACAGCACAGAGCCATCAAAGGCAATACTGAGATTGAAAAAAGCCAGATACACCCAAGTTCTCATATAAAAATGTTCTAATTAATTAATTAATACTTGACAAATAATGATTATATATCTTTAGGGGGCACAATGTGATGTTTTGATTTTATGTATAAAAGTTCTAATTTGTGTTTTAGTTTAGATTACAAACAGTCTCCCTCTCCCCTGTGCAAAACAAAAACAAAAACAAAGACCCTTTGGTAATTTTTGCTTTCTTGTAAATAAAGGAAAGTTAATGTTGTCCTCGTGTAACATTAAAGAACAATGCTTATAAAAAATACTTTTAGAAAGAAGATAACATTTACTTTCATAGTCATTATATATACATATATACATACATATGTATGTATAACACATCACACTAGGTATAATATATGACATTATATATATTATATCATATATAGTAGTGTGAATGTATGTAAATATATGAAGTAGATGTTACAAACATCAAAATTATGAAAACACCCTTACTATAATATACTTAAAAGTATCTTCCTATACATAAATATCAAAATTTTCATCATGATACTGTTGATTATAGTCCCAAGAGCATTTACTAGTAAATAGTGTTTAAAAAGAAAAAAGAAAACATAATATGGGCTGCGCATGGTGGTGCATGCCTATAGGCAGGAAGCTGAGGCAGGAGAATGGCAGGTTCAAAGCCAGTTTCAGCAACATAGGGAGGTCCTAAGCAAGTTAGTGAGACCCTGTTTCAAAATAAAACATAAAAAGGGGTAGGGATGTGGCTCAGTGATTGAGCACCCTTGGGTTCAATCCCTGGTATCAAACAAACAAACAAACAAAAACACTATCATAGTATGGAAACAGATTTCATAAATGCAAAACCCAAAGCAGTTCCTGCATAGCAGTGAATGGTCCTGTGCCTTGTTATAGCTTTATTGGTTCCTTTTGAAGACTGTCAACAGGTTTTGCGTAGAATGACTCACTCAAAAGAACATGCAGTAAAGTTTTGAAATGACAGCAGGCCAGGTTGCTGACATTTTCTCCTAGTGAATGGCATTGCCACCCTTTCAGTCATGGTCAACCTGGGAGTTGGAGTCACCCTGAACTCCCCGCCCCAGCATTCAGTCAAGCATAAAGTCCTGCTAAGTTCACTTCTTTAAACTTCATCTAAAAGATCCCCCCCTCCCCGCCCCTGCCTTTCTCTCCCCCTCCCCCCTCTCTCTTTAAATCCCTCTTCAAATTAGGCACCTCAACTCCCTGATGCTGGACCAGTCCTCTCAAAGGCATCCTTTTTACAGTTGCAGACAGAAGAATTCCTAAACACACTTCTGGCCATAATACTCCTTTGACTTAAGACCCTGCTTACTGCAGTGACTCTTGACCAGAATGTCAGGGTAATTTGGAAACTTTTCAAACTACATATATGTTTCTCCTGTGACTTCCACCAACGTCCCTTTCACCTTAAAAAATCTGTTGGCCTTAAAGATCCTTAAATATTTTACATTGCATCTAAGATCTTCATAGCCTCATTTCAGACTTATACTGGTAAGTATGTTTGAAAGATGTCAGGTACATCAATGTTCTCACATTAAAGTTTTAATTAAGTAATTAATAATTTCACCATATGAATTTGTGCCCAGGTGTCTTGCTCATTCTAACCCTCTTATTATTCTCTTCAAATCCTTTTTTAGTGATTAACTCTTGCTTGTCATTCTAGACTCAATTTAGAGGCCCACTGCTCAAAAATTCTTCCATGGCATGCTGTGAATACTTCACTATCTCTAGCAAAGTACTTACACATGGCCGATGTTTCATATCTCCCTGCCCTCCCTCTCACCTTGTGGAACAGTGAGTCATATTTTAGTGGTGTAGAATTATCTTTTAACATAAGATTTCTGATGTCCAGAAGCCTAATTCAATGCTACCTAGGATATAGCATTGATCTAGCATTATTCCCAGGCAAAACCAGGTGATAATGATGTGATGATTTATGGACCGTACCTTGAGAGATACTGTACTTGAATGTAAGCACCTGAGAATTTTGGGTTCTGGTACACTTTGTATAACAAGTCACTTGCATGTTGTAGATATTCCATAAATATTGGAGGCACTGAGTCAAACTGAATATAGCTTTCACTTCAAGAGTTACGTCAATTTCAGGATATTTTTTTAGGTCTTTGACTGTTTATCCACATGCACCCCACCAAAAAAACTCCTCACATTTTCTCCTTCTTTCTGGCTGACTCATAAAAAAATATCACCTCTGAAAGACCTGAGTAATGAATAAGCTGAGACTCAGGCCAATCAAAAAAACCCGAAAATTAGCTAATAAAATGAAAAGGGATATTATCTGCAATTTTTTTCCAGTTACACAGATAATTGGGTTTCACTATAGGATGGTGATGACAAAGTAAATTTACTCTGAGCTTTATACCTATTACACAAATTTATTGTGGTCACATTTTTAAAGACTAGAAAGAAACAGAAAACTCCAGTTGCAATGTTACATTTTATTTTATTTAAACTAATATCAGAAATGTTATCATTTCAATGTGTAATCAATAACAAAAATTGTTAAGAAAATATTTTGTATTATTTTTTTGGTACCAAGTCTTTGAAATCTAGTGTGTATATTATACTTAAGGCACATTTCAATTCAGATGCTAATTTTTCACCAGAGATACTTGATTTGCATATAGAATTAATAAAATGTACAGTTAGAAAAGTAGGTTCATATAACCAAGTTATTTGAAACATACTTAAGAGTTTTCCAGTAATTGAAGCAAGTGTCAGATTTAATATTAAATTAAGTCTAAATAAACCAATAATTAATTATAAATTAATAATTAATGATTAAATTACTAATGGATGAATGAAAAGAAATAAATTTTAAATTCAGTTTCTCAGTGATCACATCACAACTCAATTGGTCATATGGTAGCTATGGCTACTATATTAAAAAATGTAGTTCTAGAACCTGGTATTGTTCAATGATACATACTTATTAACAAGCTATCTTCAAGTTAGTCATACCCTCATAATTTTCATAAGGATCAGATTACAGAATTTCTGAATGTTTAAAATAAGGGAATTTTTCTCAATAGGTTGAAATTATTTGACATTAGTATTTGACTCAAACAGTTAATTATTATTTTCCCTTAAATGAATGAATGGGCTGACTGGGTCAGTGATAGAAGGCAGCCTAGCATGAAGACAGAAGGTCAAGTGGATAATTTAAGTCAATATGGTCATTAAATGATCATATTGATCTGTTGATAACTATTACTTCTTAGTATTGTAAACTGTAAATGAATTACTACAAGAACACAAATATGGTTTAAAACGAATGATTGAAGCACTAGATTAATAGGTACCATTTATTATGCATTTGCTATATGCCAGACACTCTGGACCAAAGCTAATCCTCAAAGTATCCTTGCCAGGTAGGCAAACTGACTCTATTTGATTGAGAAGGAAACAGAACAGTTGAGAGTTTGAGTACATATGAAAATTTACACAATCTTCGAATTTCTGAGCCAGAATTTGAACCTAGGCCTTTTTGATACCGAAGTCTTTAGGTTTCCCTAGAAGTTTTACCAAAAGGAAAAAAAAAATGAGATTCTTAGATTTCTTTTCAGTCATAGAATAAAATAATCAATTAATGATGATTTTAAACAAGGAGCAAACTGATAATTTAACTGATTTTGAGAGGGATTATAGAATTCCGGGTTTATAAGAAGGCTAACTTATCACAACAAATAGAATGAAGGATAACTCCACAGTTTTTAATAAGGATTTTTCTGGCTTTCACTCATGCCAGAAGCCATAGGTGCTAGTTGGCAATGATTAGTCGTACACTCTCAAAGAAAACAACCAGGCTTTGGTAACATTATTATCAGGCTTCATGTAAATAAAGGCTTTTATTTTATGGAATGCAGGATGTGGTGGTTGGAAAATAAAGGAAGTCAACAACAAGTACTCAAGTGATCAGAGGTGACCAATGCTGAAGTCAGCTTCCCCCAAATTATAAGGCAGGGTTTTATTATATTTACATATTTATATACCTTCTGTAGGCCCCATTTGTACCAAAAAAAGATGTAAGACAGTCTAGTAATGTTGTCTCATTACAGAAGGAAAGAAATTTATTTGTCTTTTACTTTTTCTTCTGGGGTTTTGAAAATAATTTTCAGCATTCAGGCTATAGTCACAAAAATAGAGCATTTTATCACTTTTTTTTTGGAGGAAAAACATTCATTCAGGGCTTGCCATATGGGCAATTGCCAGGAGGTGGTAAGTAAAAGATGAGTGTATAAGTTCCTGACCTGAAGGTGTCCAGTGGGGAAAACCAACTTGTAGTAATAACCATACAAGATGGGAGAAAGCTTAGGTTCGCTTTAATTTTAAAATAATCAAGTAAGACATTGGTGAGGATTTACCCTGATAACTCTATCTACTGTGTTTCACTAGACTGGCCTAAATAAAGACACTTTCCCTGGCCACCTGACACTTGATGACCCTAACAGGGTATCAAACTCCTGTTCCAACTACTGCTTTGAATTAAATGATCATATTGATCTGTTGATGACTATTACTTCTTAGTGTGCCTTCAGTTTTGAGTTGGGAGTTTGGCTGAGAACAGGCCCAAATTAGACCCTAGAGTGAAGAAACTCATTCAGTAGGGAATAAATCCCAGAGAGTGAATCTCACTTGGTGGACTTGGGAGGAAGCCTAGGATTAATCTGGTTTTTTAACTTTCACTCATTCATAGTAAATATAGTACCTGTAAGTGCCCATTGTACTCTGAGTGTTGTAAAACGTTTGTTTTTTCTAACAAAAATTTTCAAAGACATATGTTCTTTTGAATATCATTGATGTCTTTACAATACTAGATTCTTATTGTCTTAATATAAACAGTCATGCTGAAACTCCTTGGTCTACTATCTGAGAGCAAATACCCACCTAAATTAGATGAGTTAATCCATTGATGGTATCAGGGACTCCATTTGTAGTCCAATCTCCTCGGATGAATTCTGTGGCCAGGTATGTGACCCCAAAGGCTTATTTACTCTGGCTGACCAAGAGATTTCTTTTGACGATTGCTTGCCAGGAAGAACATTGCTTGCTACAGAAGAACTCAGGTCAATATGCAACAACCGGTGTTCCTGTTGTGTTTTCATTTCAATAGAGATCTAAGAGAAATTTGATTTTGAAGGTCACTTTATACAGCTTCACTGAGGGCTTTCAAATGAGGTCAGGCCTTGGCTGTCATCAGGTGAAAAGGAAGCAACAGATATTTCTGGGAGACTGAGGCCCCTTCTTGGAAGCTGGCTGCAGTGTGTCTCCTGCTGAGATGCCCTGGTTGGTGAGTTAAAATCGGGGCCTGATCTTCCTATAGATCCAGAGAAAAGGTCTCTCCTGTTTTCTTTTTCTTTTTACAGTCCCTTCTTCTTTTGTTACAGTGTTTTTTTGTTTGTTTGTTTTGTTTTATTTGTTGTTGTTTGTTTGGAAAGGAAACTGCCTTATGGAGGATTTTTCACCTTGAGAAGATCAGAATGTTCCTGAAGGTCAGTGAATCTTGATGTCAGGACAGAAGCTGACCATGCAGAACCTACTGATGGTCTACTTGAGGTTGCCCCACTTTTGGGAGTCAGATATGACAATACTACAGAATCAGATGGACAAGACCACTTCAGGAATATGTGAGGAAAGCGTGTGCGTGTATAAAATTCTGAAACCATATGAAAATAAATTGAAGAAAGGAAGGATAATTAACAACATTTGCAGTGTTTGTATCCTAAAAGGTAGTCTAATTTCCTGACCAGTGTATACATTAAAATATTGCCGGAATTTAATATTGTATGTTATTATCAGCCATAATTTTCTTTCATTAAATGCTTTAGTTTTTCACTTTACTCCAGAGTTCCTGAAAGAGAACACTCACAGTTCAATAAAAATTAAAAATTCAGTCTATTTCAGGGGTTAACCCAGGTCTATGAGTAGACTTTAGGGGACATTCTAAAATTGCGTGCAAAATACAAATAAATTCATGTAAGTTTTCATTGTTTAAGGGAGAGAATTTCCACAGTACTCATTAGATTCATGAAGTCATTGGTGGATCCAAAAAGTGCAGAGTCGCTGGTATATTATTATGTGTCATTTTGTAAAATGAGTTTAATCCTCACTCTTGGAATGAAGTTGAAAGAAGGCAGAAATTCTAATCCAAATCTATTTTTAATCACTTATTTATCCATAAATGTGAATTTTATGGTACCATAGTCAAGTATATTATTTGCTGTATCCACTGGAGATAAGTAGAAGTATTATATTTCATATCCATTAAAAGTAAAATTATGTTCTTTCTACCAAAACTGAGACATGTCTATTTCAAAGAATTTACTTTTAAAATGTAGATGTTGATTTCCAAAAAAGATGAAAACCTTTGTAAGATTTTGGTAGAAGAACAAAGTTAACCTTTTCCTCTCCCCAGAAATATATATTCAACTAAACAGAATCAGAATTCTAGTCATAAGTCTTTATTTTTTGCACTTGAAGAACTGAAAGCTTTCTGTGTTTGTTATTTTCTGAAGGAGGGGGTTTCCTGTGTGTCTTTCTGAAGCTCTGGGGATCCCCTCATCTTTTCAGTCCTAGGCACTTTTTTCATAGTGAGCATCCTTTGAACCAATAGCTGTTTGCTATCCCCTGGCACAGCGGGCTGCTTTTTTTCTTGACTAACTCAGGGTACTGTTTCTTGGTGTTGGGGATTGAGGTTGCTCCAAGTGCTGACTGCAGGTACACCTCAGGTGGAGTCAGAAACTGTCTGAGTTTGAAGGGGTGAAGGGCTGGATTCCGTACTTTCAATGCTCATGGTGTCTGAAATTCTGTCTCTAGAAGTGTATTACTTTGAGATCTTCCACACTTATAATGTTTGCGTCTTTTAAAAAGCCGCCTTACCTGGGAATCCCACTGTTAGCAATCAGACATTTTGACTGGGTTATTGGGACATTGATTTACACATAAATGCTGAAGACAAAGTTTGGTTGGTGCACCTGCATGAGCACCCAGGAGAGAACAGCTGGGGTGGCCCCTGCATAGGAGGCAGACAAGTCTTGGAGTTTTTTCCTGTGTTGACCTTGGTTTGCCTGGTCCAGAAGGAAGGTCTCAGGAGCTGCCCACTCCTACTGCAATGCCAAGAATGACCACTAGGGGAGTGGGCCTGCTTGCCCTTTTGCATTCCGCCTAAGTTGGTAGGTAATAAAGGAAGCCCACAACATATATCAGTTTTCCAAACCATTGTGAGATGAAAGATACATTTTTCTTTTTATGCTGAGATCTGGAACTTTAAAAAAATCACAAGTGGCGTTTTAAATGGATTATTGATGCAGAGCACTTTATTGTTGTTCAATAAAGAACTCTATGTCTCCATTACACAGACTAATGACACCTCCAGACGTATTTACAGTAATTTTCCCAGCTGATAGAGTTTAATTAATGATATAAGGACATAATTACATGTTTCAGTGATCTTTCACATATTTACAGGAACTGCTGTAACTAGCTTAATTAGAGTAATTATGTAAATAGCTGATAATGCACAACAAATTACAGAAAAAAAATCTCCTACAGTCTGGTGTGTTCAGTTTCTAAGCAAGCTTATAAAAGGAAAGCATTTACATCTGAGGCTTCAATTTCAGACTCCATGGCCTCTAAATTTTGTTGTTCCTGAAGGAGGCAGAACATAACTGTTGGAGGTTTTAACAGTTAACTTTTCTTCCTTTTGTAGTTCTGCTGCAGACCTCATGTCAGTTGTTGTTCTATGAAATTGCTCATTCTACCTCGCCACTGGCTTGAGTTTCATGATGAGTTTTTGTGTCATGTTGGGTAGTGATATTGCATTCGCTGAGAATTGGAGAGGGTACTTAGGGAAAAGGTTGACAAACCTCACACCTCTCTTTCATTTCCTTTGTCTTGTCTTTAACTGATATCTTCTGTTTCCATCACACTTATGCACAAAGATGTTTCTTTGGACCAGCCTCTCTTTCTTTCTGTAGTTAAATGCATATTTGCAGAGTCTGTAATTGGTGTTCTACTGTGGAGTTCTAACACTGGTTGCCCACTGTTAAAGCTCTTTTGATGTTGCCTTTCCCCTTGAAGTGATCAGCCTTTTAGCTCCCAGGAGGAAGCAAGAGCCTCTGTTTAAAGTGAAATAGTGCTCCTCCTTCATCAGCTGGTCTGTCTCTATTGATTGACACCGCACACGCCCTTTCCCTTCCTTCACCTTTGCCGACAACTGGATCCATGTCATTGTGCTTCTTGTGTAAGACGACCTAAGGAAATTCAACTGAGCCAAAAGAAATATCAACCTCAGGAGAATATAGGATCAAATTTTAATTACAGTTTGCTCAAGAGTCATTAGACTCTTGTAGGCTTGCACATTTCATCCTCTGCCTTGTTTTTCAGCCTTTCGCCTGCCCTAACTAATTTCCCACCGTCCCACAAAATGAAGCCTCTTCTTCAGTGAGTGACAGACTTGCTTATCCCATGAACACATTCCTGAAAACCTATGTGTTCATTTCCTTTGTTTAATCTCCCTTTATTTTGGATTTTACCCCCTTTTTAAGGCCCTTCTAAAGTTCATCTTTTGCATAAAAACTTTCATTTCAACTCTCATTAATTTTTATCTTCTAGATCCTAAATCCATCAGTTTTATACTGTCAGGTATTTTGTACCCACCTCTTCTCTGCAGCTCGATGGAAGGCTCCTTGTGGGTGTAGTGAATGTTTGTGCTACATATTTATAGCTCAACAGTGCCTATCATGGTGTTGGTTTGCTGTCACTAAATTGTCATTCATCTGTTCAAGTGTATCTAATCAAGACCCCAACTTGTGTCTGTGCTGGTTGTGTATGCAAAACTCTAGGGGCATCATCCTCTGTTGTTACATGATATTAACACCTCACTGCAGTCACTGATATCTATATCCTCATCCTTACTAATTGTTCACATCTTGCTAAAATCTGGAATTTACCTCCTCAATAAGTTCCAGTAATCTCTTTCAAGAAACTCACAGTCTGAGGGAGACACAGGCATATAAATGAATAATTGCTAAATCTTGTGATGTATGTGATGATAAAACGATGCAGGAATTACAGCAGTAGTATAGAGGAGGCGATAATATTTAACTTGTAGAACTAGTGAGACTCACAGCATACTTGGTTGAAGAAAGAGAAAATGAAGGAGTCTAGGACCACTCCAAGGTTTCTGACTCTAAAGATGACACATCCTGTGTGTGAGGGAATTCTGAATAAGGAGAAGGACTGGAGAAAAAAATACTGTTTTGTAACATATGATCTATCTATCTATCTATCTATCTATCTATCTATCTATCTATCTACCTATCTATTTATTACCAGGGATATAACTCAAGGGTGCTTTACCACTGAACCACATTCCCAGTCCTTTTGATTTTGTATTTTTGAAATAAGGTCTCCCTAAATTGCCTAGGGCCTTGCTAAGTTGTAGAGCTGTCATTGAACTTGTGATACTCCTGCCTCAGCCTCCTGAGTTGATGGAATTACAGGTGTGGGCTACCACACCTGGCACAGACTGGAAATGTGACTTTTGAGATGCCCGTGAAGCATTGTTTCATGAAGTGAAATTGTAGTGCTCAACTGAAAAATGAGGGGTATCAACAGATACAATGGTGGTTATGTGGGTGTTTGAGCTCCCAAGTTAGAGTTTGCAGGATGAAAAGGGGAAGGGGCCAAGAGCTCCTGAGTGAGAGAGGAAAACCTAGCAAAGAACAGAATGTGGGGAGAAAACCGCCTGAAAACATCAGGCTCCACAGGCCGTGAGTTGAGATAACAGATGGCTCATTCAAAGATCCCACTATAACAAATCCTTAGGAACGTTCCTAACAACCGTCAACAAATGGCAATCGAAGCATGACATTTTCTTTGCATATTAAAAGTGTAACTAAACATTTCTTTCTAAACTTCTAAAAACATGTTATTATAGTAAGACCAATAATTTGTCAATGAAAAATTAAGTGAAACAGGTGTTTCTTGAATGTGGAGATTTGGCTGAGGTTATCAGGGCCTGTGGGACAAGGAGAAGGCAGAACAGCACATCAGCCCTTCCAGATCTGCCCGTGGCCAGTTTTCTACTACAGAAGGCCGTGCCTGGCACCCTGATGCCAAAGCCCCAGTAGTGAACCATCCTTACCTATCCCCTTCCTTTCTATGTACGTTCCTTTCTGCTGTCCTCTGCTCTGCTCAGTCAGGTCAGTGTTAGGAGTTAATTCCATCATTGCTTTAAAGTTTCTTTCAAGTGGCTCTAAATGCTTTCTACAAATTTATGTTTTAGGAATTTCATCTCCAGCTTGGATCTGCCTTTGACCTCCAAATTCAACATAGCTAAATATTTCCTAGACTTCTCTCTAAACTTGCACCTTCCAATCCTTACTTTCTGGGCATGGACAACTTTATTCTTCCAATTATAAAACTCGTGGCTCATCTTTGATTTCCCTCTTCATAATTCATCAAGAAATCTTATTGTCTCTACCTATAAAAATATTCTTACTATGACATCACCTCACCACCACCTCCATGGATACCGCTCTGTTCCTAGCCTCTGCTATCTCCATCTCAATATTGTTCTTCTGACTGGCTGTCTTCCGTCTTTCCTGCACCCCATAACAATTTTGTTCCTTATATCTTCCTATTGTTTTGCTCAGGATTCCTATCATGTGTTCACTTGGCTGATTGTGGAACATGCTAGTCTTGCTCCTGCTTAGGACCTTTGCACTCGTTTGTCCTTCTGTCTAGATGTCCTTTCTCTATCCACAGGACTTGCTCCCTCACTTCCTTAAGTCTTCGTCCAAATTTCCCTTCTCACCACGGACCTTCCTGTGCACTCTGACATTTCAGACATTTCAGTTTCCCACCTTCATGTTCCCAATGCCCTTTCCTGGCTCAGTTTCTCTCTTTAGCACTCAACCACTTTCTGATGTACAATATATTTGGACTTATTTGTCTCTGTGATTTTTCCTCCTCCACTAGAATATAAGCTCTATATTTAATATATATCCACACGTAAAGATGAGGTCACTTGCAAATGGTTTGGGCACAAGTGGTTAATAGGGACTGTAACAAGCCCAAATACAGAATAAAGCCACAAAAGTAAAACAAAGCATCCTATTAAAAATACAAGCTCAGTTAAGTAAGGTTTAGAAGGCACTGCTGTACTTGGAGGTTGTTCCTTTAAATGGAAAATAATAGGCAAGAAGAACTCATGCTGACTAATTTGTTGAAAAAGAGATAATGAACTTCTAATTCTTAAAAGTCAAAGGTCAATTTCTGTTATGGCAAAGAAGAGAAATAGAAGAAAATAAGACTATTGTTATTGTTACTTGGTCTTAATTATCCTGGTGAATTTTTAGACGCTTTTCCTAAAGAAGCAATTTAATTCTCAAGATCAAGAAAATGGATTCAAGAAACCATCTTTTTATATATAGTTGTAAACTGTAAAGACTACAGGTTTTGCTGTTCATTGAAGTAAAATAAAGCATATAACTCAAAAAGCTGGTGACAGGAAAGGATTTGACCATGATAATAGATTTTTAGAATGATAAAATGGAGACACACTTTCTTCCTCCCAGAAGAAGCCATTTCAGTTCTTCCTCTCATCATTTTTACCTCTTATTTGCTCCTAGAGCCAAGGCCTGGAGACGTGGGATTGAGAGTGAATGTTCTAAAGCTGGGGAACTCCTAACGGCACAAACTGAAGCTCCAGATATTGAACACAGTGTTTAAAGAGGCTGTTATTTCATCATGAGTTTTGTAACTCTGTAGAAGATACTTGAGGAAATTAGTATCTTATACATTCATGTGTATGTTTTATTTCTTCAGCAGGATTTTGTAAGAGAGGGAAAACTTTTTTAAGCTCTCAAGAGCACACTACCAACTTGATGTTAGACAACACAAATGTGAGGTTCCTTGAAGTCATTCAAAATAACCTCCCAGCAGAAACTAGCTACCTTACATTCACTGTACTCCCTTTCTTTCATTAAAATAATAAAAAAGCCACCTGTCCTTTAGTTTCTACATCTTTCTTTTCCTTTTCTAATAGAGCAGCTAATGGAAAAGAAGAAGGAGTAGATGAATAGGAGATGGCTGATAGAATATATAAAAAATATTTTATTTATAGACAAATTCTCACTAAGTTGCTTAGAGCCTCACTAAGTTGCTGAGTCTCATTTTGAACTTGCAATTCTTCTGCCTCAGCCTCCCAAACCACTGGGATTACAGGTTGCACAACAGTGGGGTACCTCTTAAAGTAATAAGAAAGACTCCTTTTCACAAGCCACACCATTGTTTACTAGCACAGGATATTAAGTTTGTTATTATGATATGTGCCAATAATTTCTACTGACCATATGTCTCAGTCAACAACCATTTGACCATTTTCCCCAACTTTGTTGTTTCTAGAATTCATTTATACACCAGCATAAGAGATTTTAAAACTATGTACTGGGAAGTGTTGCTCTGGAAAAACACAAGTTGGCCTAGGGGTTACCTAGTGGTCAAATCTTTTAGATGTTAATAAATTTGATATTTTCCCCCACTTCATTCTGCAGTAAATGTTCCCCCCAAAATTACTTTCTCTTTGTTTTTATATTTTCTTCCACTACCTACATTTGGTAGTTTGAACCTCAAATTGTAGGTTTGTAATATGTAAGACTAGGTCTACAAACAATTTCTGAAATTGTTCTTCCTTAATGGTTAAGCCTAACATGACTCCATTTGAAAATGTTTTCAGCTAGAGAATATAAGTAAAAAACCTCTTAGACATTTCCTTCACAGTTTCGTCCAACTTGTCATAATCTCCTTTTTCTTCATCTCCCCCTCCTCCTTCTTCCTCTTTATGTATCTGGATTTGAAAAGTATGAACAATTTTGTGTCCTAATTTCTGAATTTGTTCTTCAGCGAGGATCCTGCATGTGTTCTTTACTTTCATGCTACCCTACTTTTTTGCCCCACTTTCAACCACTGTTGACAGCAAATGATGCCTGACTCAGAAAAAAGAATCACTCTTCCCTTCAATGTCATGGGAATTAGTTCATTTTTCTCTATCTCCTGTTGTGATCTCTTGAACGATTATTCATTCATCAGCATCTGTGCTGAATCCTGACAGTACAGAGATAAACAGTACCCAAGCCTTGTGCCTAAGGAGACAGTATCTGGGGAACTGATGCTTATAATAAACCCTGTGATCGATCCCATGATAACAGTGTGTATAGGAGACCATGGAAGGAGACAAATAAAGGACCTCACAGAGGAGAGATGCAGTAGGAGTCCACCAGAGAAAAACTCAGCATCTCCCAAAAAGGAACTAGCTGGAGGGAACAGTATGGAAGTGTAAAATGTTTCTACAGGGATAAGTCAGATACAGACCATGAGTGTCCAGCCTAGAAATGATGCAACGGAAAGGGGTGGGGATTGTGGAGAACTACAGCACGTGTCTCATCTGAGGCCACTGCATAGCTGTAGCTGATTGCTGCTATACATCAATTTTCTCTCAGTGTAGGCAGATCTTCCATTTTTCATAAGAAGATAGAAGTCCTGTAAAATGCCCAAACAAAAATATTTTTAAATACTCTAAGATTCAAATAAAATAAAAGTGTAGGATGGACAGGCCCACAGACCTCTAGCTAGCCATCTTGGTTCATGTTCTGGAAATGATTGGTGTTGAATAGCAAGATCAGGGGCTGTGTTCTGTGGGATGGTAAATTGAATTTATTATAACTTTCTAAAAATAATCATAGTTATTAAATATTTTTACTTAAGAATATTTCTGAGTATAGATATAAATGCTCTCAGAGGCGGTGTGCATAGGAGTAGCTCCAGTACTTGTTTGTAGTTACAACTGGTATTAATCCAGAACTCAGGAATTAAATGATCCATAAGAAAACTCTGTTACCACTACCATCACCTGTGTTTGCAGATGAAATTGTGTAAATTATGTACTCAGTGAGAACTGTTGTATTATTAAAAAGACTTGGCAGCAACCTCCCTTTCTGAACATTAAATAGAAATTAGCCTTAACAAATAAACAAAAAACGTTGAAGAACTAGAGGCATAGCTCAGGGGTAAAACTCTTATCTAGCATGCCCAAGGCCCCGGGTTAGGTTCCCAGCACCACAAAAAATAAAACTTGACATGCAGAGGGAGAATGAATACCTCAGGATGCATCCTTAAACTTCTACCTAATTGCATATAGAGCTGGGGAGAGTTGGGGTAAGCTCATTCCAGAAAATGATTAAGATATAACCCAATGTCTATCTGTTCTCAGTCATGGCTACTGGCATTTCTTTAACCACAGTTGTCTACTCTAGGTTACCCCCCTACCCCAACTCCCTTTGAGGCCTGGTAATTAGTGAACTTCAAGGAAAAACATTGCTATTTTCCACCAAAGCTTTGGGGCTGGGTCAGTGCATTGTCCTGACTGTACTTGTTGCCCGATTGTAGGCCTCAGTGAAAGCACAGCATGTTTTTAAGCATACTAAAATGGGAGTTTGATGATCTATAGTCTTGTGTTTGGAGGAACAGGACTTTGTAGTGATGCTCAATGTTAGTTCCTGGCATAAAGTTGAATTAGGACATAGACTTTGTAAAAGGGTTGTTTCTTGTCCTCTGTCCCCCACTGCAGCTTTGAGCAGGGTCTCTAACTTTACATAGGTCCAGACTGAGTGTGGGGTCAAAAGTTGAAAGTAATGACTAAAATTGGACTCTGAGCCTTTAGTCATGATAGGTCTTAGAACTAGGACCTGAGTCTTCTTAGCAGTGAAGATGTCATCTCATACTTCTACTAGCCCAGAGGAAATGAAGCAGGAAAAGTCATTTAGAATTAGAGTTCTGAATTGGGGTGATGAGATGAGCTTCCCATGAAAATCTCCATCAAAATACCTTCCGGCATCTCTCAGTTGGCTCAGCTGTAAAATGGAAATGACTGCACTTTCCTCCTGGATGGAGATGAGAACCATTCAGTGTGTATTGAAATCTGCAGGAGGAAAGATATTGATAGCACCTATTATTATTTTTATTGGCTAAAAATAATTAACCTTGTAAAAAAAGAAAAGACAATCCCCTTAAACTCTGTTTCAATTATAACAAATTCTTTGTATTAGAAGACTAACCATATAGCAGCTAGTCTTTAATTAGACTTTTACTTTCATTAATTTCTAAGGAGTGGTATGTTTGCTTGATGTCTCTGAAGTATAGTACAAATGGTGAAAGCGAAAATGAAAACAATTTTAAATATAGATGATGCAATGGAAAATTCCTGGGCTTTCTGGCCCTTCTATAAGGTGCACATTGGTGGGGTCAGAGAAAGAAATGAGCAGGTTTCCTCACAGATGTTGTCCACATAAACCTAAATCTTCCATTCCCACTTTCACCCAAAAAGAGGAAAAAAGATATCCATAATTAGGGGGAACTTTGGGACTCAATTTTTATGGTTTGCCAACTTCCCTGTTCTAACTTTCACTACTTTCATTATCAGTATCAAAGACTATATACCCTGGAATCGCTTTTGCTCATTTCCATTCCTTGCATTTTTGACTCTTTCTCCCATGGTTCTCTGAAGACTCTGAAAACTTATTTTCCTCAACACGTTTTGATCTTCTCACTCACCTCCCCGCCCTCATGTTAATTTACTAGGAAAGCTTTGGTTCTTCCATTTAATACCCAATGTCGGGTCTTTCTTTTTGAGAGAGGTGGGCCATCTACTGTTGCCTTTTGGTATGGCTTTTGCAACTAGAAAGTTCTGGTGGTGGAGCATAGATAAGTTTAGAAAATAAACAACAATTACAAGTAGTCATATACATTTACAAATTAAGCCTATCAGTAAAAAACAACAAAAAAACCCTTTTTAAAACATCAGTTTTTTGTCATCATTTTTGTTGGAGAAGGAACATTATTTTTGGGGGGCAGAGGACAGGTGAAAGCTCCTGTGTTCAGTGCTCTGAGGAGAGGCAAACAACATGCTCCAGCCAGTGCTGCACATTCCATGACTTGGAGAGCTCTTAAAGATCAGTAAGGTCTGACCCCTAAGAAACCCAAATTTAACTGGTCTGGGATGGAGCCCAAACTTTACATACATAGAGTTAAAAACCACCACTACAGTCTGGCTGCTGCTTATTTCTAATTAGAGCCTTTTTTATTTATTAATCAATTTATTTTTCAGTAAGCAAAGAGGCTGCTTTGTAAGGTTCTTACAAAGTAGAAGTTCCTTTGTGGAATATGTTTTTAAAGGACTTTCCAGAATGAAATTGTCACAAGTTGACAGGGCCAAGTCATCAACTCCCACCCATGGGCAGTCAGAGCTGAAAAAATCCCTTCTCCACTTTTTGTATTCTACAGGCAAATGTGTAGAGTGAATCAGATAGGAATAATTCCATTCAAATTTCTGCTTTCCTTTCGTTGTGTCATTTTTGAGCTAGTTACTTTACCTCTCAACTCTAAAATGAGGAGAATAACAGCCAGTAGATCACAGGAGTTTGTAAGAATTAAAAATAATTTATGTCAGTCTTGCCCCAGCTTTTAACTTAGCAGTGGGTATATAGGAAGTTATGAGTGAAAGTTAGAATTATTTTGGTAAAGGGAACTGTACTCAGTAGTGACTATAGTAAATGAAATTTAATTAGTCTCTATAAGTATGTTTAAATTTTTCTGCTAAAGCCTTGCTGTAGTCCCTAATGAATTCTTCACAGAAAATTATATTAAACTTCATATAGTCAACTCCTGACTTTTGATGTGTAGCTAAACAGTTTAACTAAATTTAACTATGATTTTACTGCCAAATATGCTCTTCTACTATGACTAGGCTAGGGCACAGTTCACATGATCAGAGGGGAATGAATTGAAATCTACTTTTCCTCATAGAATCCTTAGCAAGATGCTAATAACTGTGTGTGGGTATGCTCCACAGGTCAAGCTATGGTGCAAGCTGGGATTTTTTTTCTTTAACAATGGTTTTGAACAGACTTAAAGAAATATGAAAAGTAATAGCAACCACAATAAACCCATCTATTATCTTATCTTCTTAAACTAGCACAGTTGCTTACATTTCTTCTTGCCTTCTTCCGATTCTATTTGCATGTCTTTGTCCATATTTTTCTTTCTGAGTGGAGGATCACTATATCTATTTGCATTTGATCTTTTCCCCTGAGGTTGCAGATCTTAGTAATTACAAGTGTGGGCACCAGTGTCCGAGTCCATGCCTCCCAACTCTCCTCTACCTCTGGTTGTATGACCTTGAGTCTTTGGCTTAACTTCTCTGGGCTTCACAGTTACGAGGATTTAGAACATAGGTACTCCATAATTAAGCTATTATTTAACCGTTTTTTGTAAGCCCTTTCAACTTCTGCATAATATAAACATTTTCATTATTTAAAGACTGATGCAACTTTTCACTGATGAAACATTAGTATTTGAGGACTGAAAATTGCATATCTTTTAAGTTCCAATTTCTCTTCTTCTTATGTTCCAGATTAATTTTAACTGGATATACATCTAATTGTATTGAGCACATATAATAGATAGAAAAGAATGAAAAAATATAGTTGTTTAAAGAAGATGCTATAGGGCAACCACACAAGATATTGTATCGGTATTATACAAAGCTATTTCTAAACCTCTGTTGGTTTACTGTGTATGTGGCTCCTTAGCTATGAAGAAGCTACTGTAGACTCTCATTTTACTGAGTTTGATCAAAGTTTTTCTATTGATCCAAAGCAACTTTGAATGTGATGTTGTTGGAGAGAGATACAATGAACACTGTTCTTCGCACTTTCCACCTTCGAGTGAAAAGTAACAGCTGATGATGTGCCAGGATTGGGGGATGGTCTGCAATGCTCATTTGTTCAGTCAATTGTCATGACACAGCTGCTGTTTGTGAGGCTAAGTGTTGGGAATGCCATATGAACAAGAGCCGATATGGCCTGACCTCCATCAAGGTCAGGAGATAGACATTAATGAAACAACCAGTTGAACAAATGCAAAGTTATACCTGTGACACATTCTAGAAAGGAAAAGTGCAAGGCACAATGAGAGACTAGAATTAAGGTACTTGACCTAACTAGAAATGTCAGAAAGATGCTGCCTAAAATGTCACAGTTGTGCTAAGAACAGATGGATGAGTAGTCATTGATTAGGTGAAAAGGAAGGAAGGAGCATCCTAGGCAGAAGGAACAGAAAATACAAAGGCCTTGTTGCAAGAGGAAGCAGAGCCAGTAAAGGGAATTGAAAGAAGGCCAGGTGGCTAGTCCTGTGACAGAGTGTAATGAATGACTCTTGAATGGATTGAGCCAGTAGTGGGCCGGAGCCGCTCAAACCCACTCCTATATATCCATGTCTTTTTAAATTGACATTCAGCAACATTGGTTGTAGCTTGAAAATGGCCAGAGTGGATGTATTTACATCATAAAAATCGGCCAATTCCATTCTCCAGAGCCAGTTAACCAGCACTCCAGTGGATTGAGCTAAGAGGACCTATGTCCATATTCAGAATCCATCTGTTCCATATGGTCTGGATCTGAGATCTGAAGCAGAGAAGAGACTTGTCTTGAGAAAGAGAGACTGTGTCTATCACACCGTATGCAATCAGAGCAAACTAATTAGGTATGAAGAATGTCATCTGGCATCAAGGCTCTGCCCTTTCTCCTCTCCTCTCCTCTCCTTTCCTATTTGTCTCCTCTCTTCTTTTCGATTCTCTTCTCCTCTCTCCTCTCCAAATATTATTTAGAAGCTAGAATGGGAAGACTGGCACCAGGGCTTTGGGAGGCCTAGGAGAAGAGATCGCCCTCCTTAGCACCATTACCCCAAGGCAAGAGCTTAGGGTAGTGAGGTTTAATCTTGAAGTTCAAGATCATTTCTTTTCTATACTTGGTGTGCCTTTTGGAAATAACAGAAGATGGGTGATCATCTTATAATGGATAGTGACCTGGCGAAGGTGAAGCAGTGTGACACATGAGCAAGAAGAGCATCCAGATGAAGAGCGCATGCTGAGAACCCAGCAGGAGCACCAGGTAAGAGTTGGCCATGAGGAAGAAGATCTCCATCTATTGGAGATCTCAGGAGAATGCTAAGCTTCCCACAGTATTTGTGTGAATGTTTGAGCTATTTTATTTGTAAAAGCAGAAAGAATAGAAAAGAGAAAATAAGGGGAAGTATTCAAGACGTTAGAATTTTTACTTTTCCTTTGCTTTGGGCAAGATCATACTTTTAAGCAGAGTTCATTTCTTCACCAGTCAAGGATTTGGGGCTTGGGTTTTTATTCTGTCCATTTTCCAGAAACATAATTTCCTTTCACAAATGCAAGTTTATTACAGCTGGAGAGTTGGAAATAAGTAAATCGTATGATCTCTGAATGTTAGTAGCCCCATTCATTTTGGACTGTAACTTACAATCTCATGGTGTTGAGATTTTATTTTATATTTTCAGTTCAGACTCCTTGGCATAAGTAGAATGAAATGCTCTGTACTCCTCCCCTCCCTGGTCTGGAAGCCTGGACGCAGGCATGTAGCTGCAGGTTCCCTGGCCAGCACAGCCAACTGCGCTGTTAACAGCATGTGCTCCTGGGCACAGGAAGACTGAGCCTCAGAGCCTGTCTCCAGCTCTGCACGTTTCTTTCTTAACACAGAATTCTTAAATAGAGGTTGAAGAAAAGGTTCCATGAGCTATTTCAGCCTTGAAAAAAAGAAGTTGCTCGGGGGAATAGAATGAAGGTTGAAGTGTAATTGAGAAAATATCTGATCAGGTCAAAGCCAGCCGAGGTTTTCCTTAGTGTCTTCCATAGGCTTTGCTTTCGAGTCCCTTCCCCCCTGGCACAGAATTTGTTCAGTGCTTTCACACTAAGGGATAAATGACTGATGACTTAGTAGATGGTCGCTTCTGGAGATATTTGTATTTCATCAGGAGAAAAGAACTTAGCTAAGGGAAATACATTGTTAACCGATGCAGAAAATTATTTTGCCAAAAAGGTAACTTCCTGACATCTTGGGAATTATTCCCCCCACTTGAAGGGTTCTTTCTGGAGACTAAATCTGAGCAGAAAGAGAAGGCTTATTTTATCTAGATGGAGAGGTCTCTGTCATAATTAATCCAGCACTGATATATAAAGTCAGCCCTCACATGGTGACTGTGGTTAATAATGACATATTGTATTCTCAAGAAATACAAAAAAAAATTTTTTTAAAGAGTCAGTCCTCCCTTTTTAGAACTAGATGGAGAAGGCAGAACCTATTGGATGGGTTGACTAGAAAGGAGATAGTGGCTTCCAAAGTCTATCTCTTATAAAATGTCACCAATGGCCCTAATGCTCATCTCAATAAACTCTAGAGTAAGTCTATAAAGGTCAGGGGAACCCCCAAACCTGCTTACAGCTTACATCTATCTTTCCTGAGAATAAAGGATTAAGGGCGTCACCAGAGCTTTTAACCCTTGCCTTTCAACAGATCTAATTCAAACAAGAAATATTATAAAAGCTGAAATATGTCATTTTATCACTTGGTTCCTGCTCATGTTGGTAATTTAAATTTTAAGGCTCTGGTAGAATATTGAGACAAAGTCAAGGAACATTGTGAGGTCATGACTGGGGCTGGATTTGGAAATTTGATCTACTAATCCCAGAAATGAGGGCTAGCGATCCATGCAGATGGAAATAAAGGCCAATTAGACATGATTAACATGTAGATTCAAAAATAAGATAGCATAGCATTTTACTCTGAGACGTTGCCAATATAGTTTAATAAATTAAAATGAAGTGCAGTCAAGTTGAGACAGCAGAAAATGAGGTTGGGCAATATTATGCAAACATCTCAAGACCTGGTTAATAGATCCTTGCACTTGGGGAAGATGAATTCTGTAAAGATGAGCAGTGAGTTCCCTTTTAGTTTAGTAACCTATCCACTTTCTCAAAGAAAGGACCTGCAAAATAAATAAGGCACATATTCAACTAGGGATGCATATAAGGTTTTAGAGTTGTCCAAAGTTTTCTAAAGTTACTGATATCCAGTAGCTGTTTGCATTCACTTATGCATAGGGTCTTCCTCTAGGAGGTCTGTTTATAATAGTGTTATTTAGTTGCTGTGAATAGAAAACTAAGGAATTAAGTATAAATCATAATTTGTGGATATAAGAGTAGATTATTAGAAAATAGAACTAAGGATCATAGTTCCTGAGTTATTTTGTTTAGGTACTGTCTGTTCTCTTCCTACAATTTCATTTTCACAAAGCTCTAGGCTGTTAGGGTGCAAATTGCACCTTGCTTAAGGGCAGCAAGATTTACTTAATGACTGTCTGAAAATCATTTTAGAATCTAGAGGGAGGAATGTTATTAGAGCATGGAGCAGTAAATGCTCTGTGCGGTGGAAAGTTGCCCCAGTCTATGGCCGCAGGCTTTGATCTCATCGGTGCTCATAAAGTCAGCTGAATTTCTGTCTTGTGTTTTATAGACACTTTCTTCTAAGCAGAGAAAAATCCAGTGCAGACATTATCTAATTCTTCCTTGTAACATTCATGCACGGCTGGGTGGGGCTGGTATTATTATTACCCAACCCATTTCACAGATGGGGAAATAAAATAGAAAGCTTAGTGACTTTCCCAAGGTCAAAGAGAAGCTGAACAAGATCCAGGAGGATTCCTTGTGGGGCTTCTCAATGGTTAGCCCAGAGCTTTTGTACCCTGTTTCCTCAGAATTACCAAGGAACACGTGACAGTTGACAGGTCAGACAGGGCGATATGAGGAGCACAACATTCTTAGCGGGTGAGAGAGAGGAGGTCTGAGTTTGCCCCCTCCTGTCACCTACTAACTGTGTGGTATTGGATAAATCCTTGGTTCTTCTTTAAAACAAATCTACATTAGAAGTATGTGCCACACAAGACAGCTGAATTAGATGAAATAAATAATTTTCAAGTGATGGCATCTGATAAAAATATCTACAACACATTACCATCCCAGAGGATAAAGTCTATGACCGTGATGTTGAACTTCACAAATACAAATGTGGCAGTGGGTCACCAAATCTTCCTTGTTATCTGCATTTATTTAAAAATGTGCCATCAGAACTGTCCACGATTATATTTATCATAGAACTGATAAGACTGTAGCCCACTGAACAATTGCCCAAGTCCCCCATGTCTTTCATTCTTTCTTTCACCCTGCATTACATGACCGTCTCACAGGTACAGTCAGAACTCTGGGAGGCCCTAGCAGAAGTCTGACCTGTGCTCCCAAGCAAATCCCAAATAGCTACCCTGTAGCCCTGTCATTTCTTCCTTTCCAAGCTCTTCCCTGCCAATGGCACCCATAATAAGTCATTCTGTCCAGGCACAGTTACTTTCATGAGGCATAGTCACCACTGAGGGTTCCTCATGGAGCCCACAGAGTCTGGGAGTTTTTGCAAAACAACAGCCACATGGTGGGCTGAGCAGGAGTGGCGGGCACTCCTCTGCCCACCATAGGTCATTCCTTCCCCATGGCTTTTCTTCCAATGTCTGGATGCCATAAAGCATTTAGAATTATAGCCTCAAAACCAACCCAGCATTGAGGAGCTGGATCACAGGAGAATCCTGAGGGGCAAGCACTGTGGTGTGCTCAGAAACCCCTCTTCTCTGACCACAAACATTATTTAAAACAAACAAACAAAAACTGGATCATAACTATGCTATGCCTGTCTGAATAAGTTTTTATTTTTTTAAAGGAAGGTACCTGAAACCTTCAGATAAATGATTTGTGATGGCAACCAATCTTGATTGAGACATATCTGAATCCTGGATTGAACAAAGATGTCATTCTCTACTCCCATGGAGATATAATTGTCAAAGAAAAAAATTTAAACCAAATGTAATAAATATAAACATTAACTGTAAAGTTAGTTTTTTACCCAGTATTTTCTATGAATCATCTGAACCCCTGAACTAATTCACTTTATTTAGTGAGTGAGTGATCCTCCAGCTTATAGTGAGTCCTCTTATTCCCTCCAAACAAATGAGAATAAAAATAAAAGAGAAATATTTATTGACCACACATACTTAAAGTTTCAGAGGTTATAGAATTTAGGAGTCCAAGCAATGTCTCTATTTACAGCTGGGGTGTCTGTGTCCCAGTGACTTGTACATCATCTGTTTTTATGTATGTGTAAGGGACTATCCTATTTTTTTCGCTTTTACTTCTCATCCATTGTATCTGTTTCATATTCAGCCCCACATCTGGAGATACAAGATTTACAGATTATGAAATGAGATTAATCGGCAGTTTGTTGATAATTTGTAATTGCTGTTAAAACACGAAGAAAAAAAAAGTTCATGAAATTTTACCTGCCCTGGTGGGAAAAAGACTAATGACAGTGTTCCAAGCCAAATTGCTCCATTTCTGCCGGGTAGATGACAAGAGTCTGTAGTTCACATCCCATGGTATTGTACATGCTATGATCTGGACGAAGATATAACATGTACCCATCACTATAGAACCATCTAGAGTATTTTCACTTCACTGTCCTAAAAATCCTCAGCCCTGCATATCCACCCTTCCTCCCTCCTCTAAGTCCTGGCCACCATTGAGCTTTTTACTGTCTCTAGTTTTGCCTCTTCCAGAGTGTCATATAGTCTGAATCATGCAGTACATAGCCCTTCAAGACTGGCTTCTTTTACTTAGTAATATGCATTGAAGTTTTCTCTATGTATTTTCGAGGCTTGATACCACCCTCCCATCTCCCCAACCCCGGCACTGGATAACTCTCCAACATCTGGATTTACCACAGTTTGCTTATCCACTCACCTACTAAAGGACAATTTGGTGGCTTCCAAGTTTGGGCAGTTAGGAATAAAGCTGTCACAAACATTCAGGGGCAGATGTTTGTGTGGACTCTGTATACTTTCCGGCTTGAAATATTTAGATTACTTACTATATAGTATTAGAGTTTTTAGGGTCTGTGAAATTATATATTTGAGAATTTTTCATAGAGCAGAATCTTCATGGAACTTAAACATGTGAATTGAACAAGTATCACTGCAAGTGGAAGCTTGGCTTCTGTATCCAAACCAGAGGCCTATATGTCTACAGTAGGCTTGTAAATATACCCTCATTAAAGTACGAAGATTAATTATGATGTGTTTTGCAATGCTATGTTTCAGGACATGGAAAGTATAGGAACAAATGCATTAAATTTTTGCCTCTCAAGTGTTTTCTAGAAGGATGTGCTTATGACTGGAGTAAGGGGGGAAAAATAAAAGTTCACAAATAAATTAATGATTGTGAAATTTCCAGTCTCTTTTTCTAGATGAAGAATGTTAGTTGGAATTTCAGAATGTTGCTCTGAATTGAAATTTTTTAAAAAAATTAGTTGTAGATGAACACAATAATTTTTATTTTTATGTGGGCACCACAAACAAACCCCAGTCTACCTGCATTAAAATTTAGAGGTTTTCTTGACCCTTGAAAAAAGTGTGTGGAAGGGTGCATGTGTGCATTTAGGTGTATGGTGAACACTGGTTATGACCTAAGGAAATAGTTAAACTGACCAAACTCCTAATTAGAGGTAAAATAATTGAAGACACCAAAGCTCACTTATTTTATTTTATTTATTTTTTGCTCAGGTTTTTTAAGTTACAAAACTTTACAGTTGCATCAAGGAGCCCAATAATAGAAATTTTACTGCTTAGTTAATTTTGAATATTCATTAAGGAATACATTCTCCCTAACCGTTATTAAATATGAGAAAAGAGTTTATCTTTTTGCTACACTCAAGTCTCCTATCAACTGCATGCTGTATAAATAAAGGGGTTAAGAAAACCCAAAGAACTTCCAGAATGACTGTAGGCTATAGGAATAATAAGAAAGTACCAACAATGTGGCATATTTATTAAAAAGTTTGGCAAATAACAGAAGAATGTGAATGGGCTGGGGAAGGAGAGTCACATTCTCTCATTTTGTCCCTGCTAAATCAAGTTACAGCCTGACCTGCTGGGAAAGTACAGTTTAGCAGTCTCACAATTATCACTGTTGTTCAGCTGTAAAGAAAGAAGGGTTTTGTTGTTGTTGCTCTATATATTTTGATTTTTAAGCAGCGATCCAGCAAGTTAGGAAGAGGAAGTTAGATCCCTGCCAATTTTTCACTGATTTTTGTGGGTATTCCCTTTCCTCCCTCCAGAGGTGGGAATTTCCCTCCCTTGCTCAGTGCATGCCCCCATCCCAGCTCCAAGCAGCGCCTGCTTATAAGCCTTTTCTCTGCTCTGCCGGCTTTGGCAGAATCCCTACCTAAACAGAAGGTTTGTCATATATTTGAGTACAGTGCAACAATTCAGGCAGAACTTTAGCATTCAAAGAATCATCTTCCTCAACTCAGGAGATACTTCTTCATACGTACAAAAGAGCATTTTCTCATCTGATTATCTCAAACTGTGTATCTATAAAGGCACTTAAATGTGTAATTTATTATTTATTTTTGTGGTGCTGGAAATGGAACCCAGAGCCTCCACCACTCACCATATTTCTAGTCCAGTTTTAGAAATTTGAAATAAAAATTCTATAGTTTGGCAAATTTTAATTTGTAGTTTTAAGATTTAAATTATTGCATATTATAAACTCATGTTATACTTCATTCTAATAGAAGAGAATAAAAATGTAAAGATGATAAACTCGTGCTTATAGTATTCTGTTTTCCATCTTCTCATGTGCTGAATATTACTAAGTATTGACATTTTTAGTCACCTGTAATTATATTTCTTTTTTGACTCTAAGGACTTAAAAAATCATCATTAAGAAAATAGTGTTAAGCATCATTCTGAATGGAAAAAAATTGAAGGCATTCCCTCTAAGATCTGGTACAAGACAGGGATGCCCTCTCTCACCACTTCTGTTCAACATAGTCCTCGAAACACTGGCCAGAGAAATTAGACAGACGAAAGAAATTAAAGGCATAAAAATAGGAAAAGAAGAACTTAAATTATCACTATTTGCAGATGATATGATTCTATACCTAGCAGACCCAAAAGGGTCTACAAAGAAGCTATTAGAGCTAATAAATGAATTCAGCAAAGTGGCCGGATATAAGATCAACACGCATAAATCAAAGGCATTCCTGTATATCAGCGACAAATCCTCTGAAACGGAAATGAGGAAAACTACTCCGTTCACAATATCCCCCCCAAAAATAAAATACTTGGGAATCAACCTAACAAAAGAGGTGAAAGATTTATACAATGAAAATTACAGAACACTAAAGAAAGATATAGAAGAAGACCTTAGAAGATGGAAAAATATACCCTGCTCATGGATAGGCAGAACCAACATCATCAAAATGGCGATATTACCAAAAGTTCTCTATAAGTTCAATGCAATGCCAATCAAAATCCCAACAGCATTTCTTGTAGAAATAGATAAAAGAATCATGAAATTCATATGGAATAATAAAAGACCCAGAAGAGCAAAAACAATGCTAAGCAGGAAGTGTGAATCAGGCGGTATAGCGATTCCAGACTTCAAACTATACTACAGAGCAATAGTTACAAAAACAGCATGGTACTGGTACCAAAACAGGAGGGTGGACCAATGGTACAGAATAGAGGACACAGTAACCAATCCACAAAACTACAACTATCTTATATTTGATAAAGGGGCTAAAAGCATGCAATGGAGGAAGGATAGCATCTTCAACAAATGGTGCTGGGAAAACTGGAAATCCATTTGCATCAAAAAGAAGCTGAATCCCTATCTCTCGCCATGCACAAAAGTTAACTCAAAATGGATCAAGGAGCTTGATATTAAATCAGAGACACGGCATCTGATAGAAAAAAAAGTTGGTTATGATCTACATACTGTAGGATCGGGCCCCAAATTCCTCAATAGGACACCCATAGCGCAAGAGTTAACAACTAGAATCAACAAATGGGACTTACTCAAACTAAAAAGTTTTTTCTCAGCAAAAGAAACAATAAGAGAGATAAACAGGGAGCCTACATCCTGGGAACAAATCTTTACTCCACACACTTCAGATAGAGCCCTAATAACCAGAATATACAAAGAACTCAAAAAATTAGACAATAAGATTACAAATAACCCAATCAATAAATGGGCCAAGGACCTGAACAGACACTTCTCAGAGGAGGACATGCAATCAATCAATAAGTACATGAAAAAATGCTCACCATCTCTAGCAGTCAGAGAAATGCAAATCAAAACTACCCTAAGATACCATCTCACTCCAGTAAGATTGGCAGCCATTAGGAAGTCAAACAACAATAAGTGCTGGAGAGGATGCGGGGAAAAGGGCACTCTTGTTCATTGCTGGTGGGACTGCAAATTGGTGCAGCCAATTTGGAAAGCAGTATGGAGATTTCTTGGAAAGCTGGGAATGGAACCACCATTTGACCCAGCTATTCCCCTTCTCGGTCTATTCCCTAAAGACCTAATAAGAGCATGCTACAGGGACACTGCTACATCGATGTTCATAGCAGCACAATTCACGATAGCAAGATTGTGGAATCAGCCTAGATGCCCTTCAATAGATGAATGGATAAAAAAAATGTGGCATTTATACACAATGGAGTATTACTCTGCATTAAAAAATGACAAAATCATAGAATTTGGAGGGAAATGGATGGCATTAGAGCAGATTATGCTAAGTGAAGCTAGTCAATCTTTAAAAAACAAATACCAAATGACCCCTTTGATATAAGGGGAGTAAACAAGGACAGGGTAGGGACGAAGAGCTTGAGAAGAAGATGTACATTAAACAGGGATGAGAGGTGGGAGGGAAAGGGAGTGAGAAGGGAAATCGCATGGAAATGGAAGGCGATCCTCAGGGTTATACATAAGGACATATAAGAGGAAAGGAGGGGTAAGACAAGATAATACAAATCAAAGAAATGATTTACAGTAGAAGGGGTAGAGAGAGAAAAGGGGAGGGGAGGGGAGGGGAGGGGAGGGGGGATAGTAGAGAATAGGACAGACAGCAGAATACATCAGACACTAGAAAGGCAATTTGTCAATCAATGGAAGGGTAACTGATGTGATTCAGCAATCTGTATATGGGGTATAATTGGGAGTTCATAACCCACTTGAATCAAATTGTGAAATATGATGTATTAAGAACTATGTAATGTTTTGAACGACCAACAATAAAAATAAATAAATAAATAAATAAATAAAAGAAAATAGTGTTAAATTTTCAAAGCTAGGATAATTAGAGATAATTTTAATTCTGAATAATAGTGTTTTAGCTTCCTAGGATGGCTACAGGGAAAAACAAGCTAGGAATGGATTGAAGTTGTTCACATTAATCCTCTACAAAGCATCCAAATGCTCTGCTTGATAGTTCTATTTACAGACGTTGTTAAAAGAGAGTCTTGATTTTATTCTGGCTCCAAAGGCCAAGGAAATGGACATATATATACCTTAAAATGTTCTTTCCAACAGGGTGGGGTGAGGAGGATTTGTTGATTTTTTGTTAGGGAGTACAATTCCAGGAGACAATCACTATTACTGATTTTTCTTTTTTTCTTCTTCTTCTTTTTTGTGGTGCTAGAGATCAAACTTAGGGCTTCGCTCACACTAGGCAAGCATGATATTATTGAGCTATAACTCCGGCCTATCATTGGTTATTCTTTGTCCCTAGGTTCCAATATGGCTTGATAGGGCACTGGTACTGATATCATCTATACTAAAATTTTTATATTTTGTTTATCATGAGTTTTTTACATTAACTTAAAATGTAAAAATTACTATGTCAAAATATTATTTCCCTGGATTACTGAGTTTTGGGGCACCCCCTTGAATTTTGTACCCATTTTGCATCCTAGTCTGAGGCTATATTTGCTGTTTCCCTAATTCTCAAAAGTGACTATCATGGCCATCTCTGATCCCCTGAAGAGTTCATGCCTAAGCAGTGCTCAGCACAGAAATGAATTTTGATAAGTGGTTAATGATACTGCTGATGAAGACTAAGCCTAGATAACTGATTGGGTTTGACCCCTTCCAGTATAACAAGTCCAGTAGTATAGGACAGAAAGATGTAACAAAATGCCTCATGACCACTCCTAAGAGGTAGGAGAGAGGGAACTATTCCCTGAGATTAGGAGGCTCATTTACCACATGGAAACATCTACAGAACTCTCTTGATCCCTGTATTACACAAGTGACCAGTGTCTACATGACAGAGAAGTGCAAAGTCTATATGAAGCAAGATCACTTGGGTTCCCAGCTCAGCTGGCCCACTCTCCTTTTTCAGGACTCCAGGTAAGTTATATCACTTCTGAGGTACCTGAGAACAGTAAGAGTACCCACCTCATGAGATTTATGTGAGGATGAAATGAATTCATTATATGTTTTAGGGAAGTTTCCTTGGAAAACTGTTTGAGGCAAAAGTTATTTGTTAACTTTTTATTAGGAAGTGCAATTTCAGGAGGCAAGAGCAAGGGAAAAAAGAAATGCAATCTTCCGTCTGTTTTCTGTTACTATATCAAAACACCTGAGACTCAGTAGTTTATAAAAAAAAAAGAGGTTGATTCAGTTCAAGATTCTGGGAAGTCTAAGAGCTGGCATCTGCTCAGACCCAGGTGAGGGCCATGTTGCATTGTAACATGACAAGACAGAGAAGTTTGCTAGAGAGTTCTCCTTTATAAAAAATCCACTCCCTCAATAGCCCGTTAATCCATTAATCCATGAGTGGATTAACCCAGTCATAATATCTCACCTCTAAATTACCCTTATGTGAATTTGGGAGTTAAGTGTTCAAAATGTGAAATTTGGGGACATATCCAAACCACAATAGACATGTATGAGAGAATATATTACAGGACTGGCCAGTTCTTTTTTTCTTAGTATTTACTTTTTAGTTGTAGTTGGACACATTATCTTTATTTTATTTATTTATATTTTTGTGTGGTACTGAGGATTGAACCCTCGTACATGCTAGGCGAGGTACTCTACTGCTAGCCCCAGTCCAGGACTGTCCAGTTTTCTTGATCACTTGGTCTCACAGGACCTCTCCAAGAGGATGCTTGAGAACATTTAGAAACAGGTCCTCAGAGAAGAGGAAAGCAAGCAATTTATCTGCTGGATCCGTTCTCTCAATGATCAAAGTCGACCCACAATGCTGTAACTTCACCTTAGGTCTGAGTTGTGTGAGCTGACCCTAGACAGCTCTTAGGAAATCTGGACTCTTCCTTGGGTCCATCCAGCCATTGGTCAGGTCCAATAGCCTTGACTGGCAAGGAGCTTGACGGCCAGCATGGTGGACACTGCAGCTGTGGTTCTACAGCAGTAGGAACAATATGAGCCATACTGTTGGAGCCTGGATTCTTTCCAGTATCCCAACCCTGGAACCTGTCTGCTGCTCCCTTGGCAAAATAATCTTTTGCACGTTTGAAGTATGCAATTATGTTTTCTGCTGGCTGGTCTGTCTGCCTCAAAAGCTGTTTCTGAGATCTTCAAATGCTAGTATTCTTTTGGCCACTGGATCTCAACTCAAAGGTCACATCCTTAGAAAGGCCTTCTGATGACCAGGACAACTTTCCTCACTCTCAGATAAAGAGATATATGTAATACTATCTGTTCATATTTTTTTATCAATGCATTATAATTATACCTAATAGTGAAATTTGTTGTTACATATTTGTACATGCACACAATATGATTTGGTCAATGTCATTCTACATGTACTCTTAAACATTTTTAATCCCATTTTAAAAAGTGTGTACTTTTGCCCCACAAATGAAGAACATTTTATGTTACAAAGGAAAGGGTATGATTCAGGGTCTGCATCTTGCTCTCACACTCTGTAGCTTGCCATTTCACACAGCTAAACCACAGTGGAACTAATGTCTCACTACTGGCTTTCCATCACATCTGAGCTATTATGAATTAGCCCCCTTTCCTTATCAATGTCAAAACTGCCTTTTTCAGGATGTAGAAAAGTGTCATTTCTCTTCCTGTTTCTTTTTCATTCTCTTTAGAACCATTAAGTTTGACATCAAACTATTACCTTATAATAAATTTAATGCTGGCAAAAGAAATTTGAAAAAAAAATCAGTGGTCTACAAATATAAAGGATACTGTTTACATTTTTTCCTTCCTCTCCATCTCGTCATTCTTCCTTGAAACGTGTGTGGTGGCTCCCAGCCCCTTCCCTAAGCTACCCCAGCCTCAGTTTTTTATTGCAGTTTCTTGTATCACTCAATTTCTTTTCTCTTTGGTCAACACATGCTTGGTTACTCACAGGTTTGAGAATTCATGTTATAGCAAAGATAATGCATGATTAAAAAATTAAAATATTCTAATATTTCCCTTGTAATTCCTGTTTAATTTAGGCTTCTTCCAGAAAAAAAAAATGTTTTCTCTTTTTCAAAACAGAGAGATGTCTTTACATTCTCTGGTTTCTTATTTGTCTTGATCACATGACTTCTATTAAATGGATAATGCTCAGAATTGACATCTTCAATTAACAAACCAGAAATAACCCTTGTGCCACCCAGTCATCTGCTTGCAGAACAGTCACGTCACTTCTTCAACACCTATGCCCCAGAGTCTGGTGGGACCCCACCGATGACAAGAATGAACAACGATAGGAGACAGGTCTTCCTTCTCAGAGTAGCTCTGGTGGTTAGAAAGGCCTTTTTAATATACTAAGCTGAAAAGTCTATCTTCTTGTCATATTGGCCCCCTAGTTCTAGTTCCTCCTAGGAAGCAGTGTTTAGTCAGGTGTGCTCTGTGTGTGTTACATCTGCACCAGATCACCTGAGTTTCTCTTGTTGCAATGCAGGTTGCTGGACTGTCCTCCACACAAGACCATTTCAATGACAGTGAGCAGTTTTGGAATCCAGATTCCTGCTTTCACAGGCTCCTTTGAAGATCACTGCTCTGAAGCCAGAGACAATCACAAGATCAATGCCTCTTACACATTCTAATCCTTCAGATAGGTGAGCTGTTTAGTATCTTTGTTTCTTTATGTCATTTATTCTCTGGACCAAGTTTCCCCTAATTTTTCCAACTGTCCTTCATATGAAGGGGCTCTAACTCTTATTTTCTTCAAACTATGTTTCATCTCATTGGAGTTTATTCTAAAATCTGATGCTCAGAATGGATCGCAGTGCTCCAGCTGTGCCCTGACAGGTGGTAGAAAGGAGGCACCAGATTCTTTCTTAGGGCAGATATCATGTTTCTTATAAGATAAATTCTGAGTGAAACTAAACACACTTATTTGGTTCAAGGATGTGTTAGATACACAAATTTTGGTATATGAAGCAGTAATTCAAATATAACTGTGGAATTGCAAAGAAAGGGTATTCATGTGTTAGTATGAGCACTGTGTATGTTAGAACCTCATTACCTTAGATGGCCAATTTGGCACTTTTGGTAGTTGGGATGCAGTTAAGACAAGACTGTCTTTGGCCTATTGTTGGTGGATTCATTAAGCAAAAATGGCGTTAAAAGATTGCAAAGGGGCTGGGGCTGTAGCTCAGCAGCAGAGCACTTGATTAGCATGCATAAGGCACTGGGTTCGATCCTCAGCACCACATAAAAACAAACAAATAAAATAAAGGCATTCTGACCATCTATAATTTTTTTTTTTAATTGAAAGGATATAATTTATCTACTTGAAGCTAAGGATATAGCTCAATGGTAAGAGTGCATGCTTAGCATGTTTAAGATCCTGGGTTCAATCCCCAGCACTGCAAAAAAAAAAAAAAAAAAAAAAAAGAATTAACCTATTTTGAGAGAACATTTTTTTTTCAGGTTAGTAGTGTTATGTCACCTGCTCATGTATTCTCAATTTATACATTTATGAAATAATTCTTATTATTTAAGAAGGGGCATGTATAAGACTATCTATTTGCCAGTAGTCTTTTTGTCCTAATAAAATGTCATCATATATGTATGAAATAACAAAATTGCATTCATTAAAGAAAGGCATTTTATTCATGTTTTTGTTTTTTCTTTTAAATTCCGTTTGGCCTCCTTCCAGCTTGTCTGAATTGAGTCAAAGTTGTCTTCAGGCCAGGCTTGGTAGGCCAGCTCAGGGGTGATCAATATAACTTATGTTTATATCTTTTCCCTTTATATTGTAACCTTTATATTGCAGTGCAAGTGTCTGGACTGTCCTCCACACAAGACCATTTGAATAACAGTGAGTAGTTTTGGAATCTAGATTCCTGCTATCACATGCACCATATTGATAGCTTTTACTGTGAACAGACATATCTAAAAATAAAATAAATAAAAAATAACTTGCAAATCTTTCCCATGAGTTTATTTAGTACTGAGCATAAGTCTACTGTGGAAACAAACTACTGAGCAATGGAGAAATAAATCTTTAATTTCCAGCTCCAGAATAACAGTGGAACCTGTTTCTACTGCCCTCAGTCTTACAATGGATTGTCTCCTTTGGATGGCTTTTCTTCCCTCTCACTACCACGGGGCTCCATCCCTTCTTTTCTCTGCCTAGTGCTCCTTCTTTAAGAGAGTTCATTCATTCTCATGGCTTTATCTCCTTTTATTCTCTGCCAAAGACTGTCCCATCTTTACCTCTATTTTCTGTACTCAAGATGACACATAATAGTATTCTTATTTTATCCTTGACAACCTTATAAGGTAATTTGCATTATGACTGCTTAAAAATGAGGAAACCAAGGGCTGGGGTTGCAGCTCAGTGGTATAGCACTTGCCTAGCATGTGCGAGACACTGGGTTCCATTCTCAGGACTGCATATAAATAAATTAAAGATCCATTGACAACTAAAAAAAATAAAATAAAATAATGGGGAAACCATGGCTTACAAAGTTGTATTCAACATTACCTTAAGCTGAACATAAATTGTGAACATAATTTGATTAGTCACCACAGCATCTCTATGATGCTTGAGACTGTATTTGCTTTTGTTAAATGATTCTCTGTGCTCTGCCTTGTAGAAAGTAAACGCTAAATAGATACTTGTGAATGAGCAAATGAATGAATAAATGGCTAGATACAAATTTTTCATAGATGATGGGTAATAATTAGTTGATATTTGGAATTCAAAGGCAGCAAGGAGACAAGGAAGCAATGACAAATGCCCAGATAAGAAATGATGTGTGTGGTAGTGGTGGGAATTATGCTGCTAGCTCACAGGAAGCAGGGCAGTTCATTCTGAATGGGAAGTGATGTATGTAGCTTTTTATACTCTCCCATTCACAGAATTTGGAGATTGCTGGTCTCTTGGGTTTCTGCTTGATCAGGTGCAGATGATGCTACCAACTCAGTCTGGGAATATATAAGAAAAATCTTGAGGTCTTTGAGCATTCTACTACCAGATTAATATTCTCCAAACACCATTCTTACGTTAATCTAACAATCAAAAATCGACAATGACCATTTTTGTGCTTCAGAACAGATAGAAATTTTTAAAGTTTTAGATCCAAAGAACTTATTTAGATATTCAGTAATTTAGTCCCTTCTCCTCCCCACTGGATTATAAACCCCTTAAGGGCTGGAAGCATATCACATAGTTTTTGTTATTATTATGGTGCAGTACCTAACAGTGATGGGTAAATAGTATGTGTGTAATACTAATTTGTTTAAGCTATTTGAAAACAATCATATAATGATGCCTTTGAAGTTCATGATTAGGAGTATGGAGTAATTTAGAAAAATAATGATGTAACTTGCCTTTACCTGAAATTATGTTACTCTTCACAATAACAGCAAATTCTTATATAGTGAATTTTACATACTAGACATTAATTCTAAGTCTTTTACATATATATTAACTCATTTAATCTTCACAATATTAATTATATATTATTAATTCAATTTATAGGGGAGGGAAGGGGGAATAGTAGAGGATAGGAAAGGCAGCAGAATACAACAGTTACTAATAGGGCATTATGTAAAAATGTGGACGTGTAACAGATGTGATTCTGCAATCTGTATTTGGGGTAAAAATGGGAGTTCATAACCAACTTGAATCTAATGTATGAAACATGATATGTCAAGAGCTTTGTAATGTTTTGAACGACCAGTAAAAAAAATTATAATATACTATAGATACCAGTATCTTCACAATGTTAATTATAGATTATTAATCCAATCTGGAATATCCTATAGTATATCTATTTGTAGGATAAATACTAGTATTATCCTCATTTTATAGATGAGGATACTGAGGAGGTTAAGAAATTGGTTAAAGTCACATAGCTGGTAAGAGTTTGGATTTGAATACAGGCAAATCTGGTTTCAAGTTCACTTAACTACCACATCATATACAGCATCTCAGAGATGACTCAGGACCCTCTAATTATCATAGCTACAAGTTAAGTAATTATCCCATTTATCAAAGATGAACACATGTTTAAATGCTAAAAAAGTTAATATCACTCTTGAGCCAATATGCCTTTCTGATTCTTTTACCATCTGTTATGTTCATGCTTAGAATTACTGAAAATGATAAAGATTTAAGAAGTTCTTTTGCATCTGTAAGTTATTTGACAGTCATAAGAAGTTGTGAGGTAGGGGATTAGACTCTATTATGACCCTCTCTTAAGAGGAAGGTAGCATAGCTGGTACTGGCAGTGTGCATAAGCTTCCCAGGGCTCTTTTCTAATACAGTATTTCCCAATGCTGGAGGTTGAGCATCTGACCAGAATTCTTTCAGTCCAAGCACACAACTGAATCTGAGGTTACCATGTAAAAAATACTGAATTTCAGGGTGAGATTTCCTAGGTCAGATGTGCAAGTGAAAAACCACTAAAATTTTACAAGAATACTTGCTAAAATGTTTTATTCAAAATATCCCAATATAGTCTTTTGAATTTTTTTTTCTCTCTCTCTCTCTCTCTTTTTTTTTTTTTTTTTTGAGATGGGGTCTCACTATGTTACTTGGGCTGGTCTTGAATTCTTGGACTCAAGTCATCATTTTGCCTCAGCCTTCTACGTAGCTGGGAATACAGGTGCATACCACCATGCTATGCTCATCATTTTTTTAGAATTTTTGAAACAATATACTGTTTATGTCCTGATCCTCAAAAACTATCTTTTTTAAAAAAATTATTTTAATTTATTTTTTATATATGACAGTGGAATGCATTACAATTTATATTACACAAATAGAGCATATTTTTCATATCTCTGGTTGTATATAAAATATATTCACACCAATTAGTGTCTTCATACATGTACTTTGGAGAATGACATTCCACCACATTCCATCACATTCCACCATCATTTCTAAGGCCCTGCCTCCTCCCTTTCCCTTCCACTCCTCTGCCCTATCTAGAGTTCATCTATTTCTCCCACACTCCCCCTCCCTACCCCACTATGAATCAGACTCCTTTATATCAGAGAAAACATTCAGCATTTGTTTTTTGGGGATTGGCTAACTTCACTTGGCATTATCTTCTCCAATTCCATCCACTTACCTGCAAATGCCATGATTTTATTCTCTTTTATTGCTGAGTAATATTCTATTGTGTATATATGCCACATTTTTTTTTATCCATTCATCTACTGATGGGCATCTAGGTTGGTTCCACAGTTTAGCTATTGTGAATTGTACTGCAATAAACAGTGATGTGGCTGTGTCCCTGTAGTATGCTGTTTTTAAGTCCTTTGGGTATAGACCGAGGAGATAGATAGCTGGGTCAAGTGGTGGTTCCATTCCCAGTCTTTCAAGGAATCTCCATACTGCTTTCCATATTGGCTGCACCAATTTGCAGTCCCATCAGCAATGTATGAGTGTACCTTTTCCCCCACATCCTCTCTAACACTTATTGTTGTTTGTTTTCAAAATAGCTGCCATTCTGACTAGAGTGAGATGAAATCTTAGAGTAGTTTTGATTTGCATTTCTCTAATTGCTAGCAATGATGAATATTTTTTCATATATTTGTTGATTGATTGTATATTCTTTTCTAAGAAGTGTCTGTTCAGGTCCTTGGCCCATTTATTGATTGGGTTATTTGGTTTTTTTTTGGTGTTTGGCTTTTTGAGTTCTTTATATACCCTAAGATCTGTGCTCTATCTGATGTGTTAGTGGTAAAAATTTGCTCCCAAGATGTAGGCTCTCTGTTCACCTCACAGATTGTTTCTTTTGCTGAGAAGAAGCTTTTTAGTTTGAATCCATCCCATTTATTGATTCTTGATTTTAATTCTTGAGCTACAGGAGTCTTATTAAGAAAGTTGAGGTCTAATCTGACATGGTGAAGATTGGGGCCTACTTTTTCTTCTATTAGAAGCAGGGTCTCTGGTTTAATTCCGAGGTCCTTGATCCACTTTTAGTTGAGCTTTGTGCATGGTGAGAGATAGGGGTTTAATTTCATTTTGTTGCATATGGATTTCCAGTTTTCCCAACAGCATTTGTTGAAGAGGCTATCTTTTCTCCAAAGTATGTTTTTGGCACCTTTGTCTAATATAACACCTTTGTCTAATATAACATGACACCAAACACTAATATAAGATAATTGTAATTTTGTGGGTTAGTCTCTGTATTCTCTATTCTATACCTTTGGTCTACCAGTCTGTTTTGTTGACAATACCATGATGTTTTTGTTACTATTGCCTCAGAAACTATCTTTATTCAACAGTTTGAGAAAAATTTCATAAATTAATCACTACAACATTTTGTCATCTTGTTGAGTTACCAATAGTGATTATTGCTATCAATTGTTGTGATTGGGTAACTTATATATATGTTATTAATTTGCTAGGAACCAATCAAGTCGCTCATCAATTTACCAAAATGGGGGAGAATAGTAATAAGTATCTACCACTTTGAGTTGTTTGTAGGATTGACTGTGTAAGTTTGTAAAATGTTTTGGACAGCTCCTATTTCATAGCTACCACTCAGTGAAAGTAAATTAGCACTTTTATTAACCTAATTATTAATATAGGTTCTAATGGTATATAACAGTGACTCTCTCTGTACAGTATCACATTTTAAACCAGGAGCTTTTTTTTATGGGAGATCTGTGTCCCCAGCTATCCCTGTGTGCTCATTTGGAGTCTCTCATCCATTTTTTTCTTTTAAGTCCCTGTGGAGCCCATCTATTGTCCCTAATCTTACCCTCTGTTATGTAAAAGTAATATTTCCCCCAAATATGCATTCCACATGATATCTGGAAACTTAATGGGCACTAGGTTGTCTAGAGCTTATTGAAAATGTAATAATGGTATAAAAATCATCTTTATTGCTGTTCACTACCAGTTATTGATAGAGATGGTGAAGATTTAAATGATGGTCATTAAAGATCAGTACTCTGTGCTCAATCTTACTCTGTGGTGATTACTTCTTATTTTTACATTGTCTATGTCGCCTGACATTAATATTTTTTTAAACAAACCAAGAAATAAAATATTCAAAACAAAGAAATCCACAAGAAAAGATTTTGACTCATGACAGGGGTACCCTAACTTTTCTTGCTGGGTAAAATGAATCATGACTGGGTAAAGACTTCAGGTCAAACTTTTTAAAACAAAAACATAATATTTTCATTTTCCTCTTTGAATTTCACTCTTACGGATTTGTGGTTATAATGAAACATCACTCATATTTATTTCAGAGCTATCTTCTGAGGCTGGAGCCATTTCTATGCTAAAACTAAAAACCTCAAAGATGCCTGGCTAGATACATTGGGAAACTGGTGTGAATTCATGAGCAAACCGACTGTCGTGTTCCGTAAAACGAGTGGAGAAATAATCATGATTCCTTCTAATCCTTGGGAAATTTATTCCTTCCACCTTTCTGACTCCATTTTCCACTTTTACTTTCCTGTGTCTATTTCCTTTTCCCTTCATATTGTCTTCCTCTACTTTCTTTTCTCACATCTGCTCTCCATTCCTTTACTTTCAACCTTCCACCCTGACCTTGCCCCTCTATTATTTATTTCCCTTTAAGCAATTCTATGGCAACTTGTAAATCCAAAATACCGATAGGTAACTGACTTACAATAGTTGACTTATGGTATTTAGACTTCACGATGCTGCGGAAGCCATATGCATTCAGTAAAAATAATCCTTCTAGTTTTGAATTTTGATCTTTTCCCAGTCTAGTGATATGTGGTATGATGCTATATTGAGATGCCACAACAGCAATGAGCTGCATCTCCCTGTCAGTTCTGAGATTATGGAGGTGAACACTGATACTCTACAGTGTTCTGTGTTACTAAGGGGAGGTTCAGTAGGGAAGGGGTGCTAAGCGCATTGTTTGCTTACAGTATTTTCAACTTACAATGGGATTGTTGGGATTTGAACATCTGTAGAAACTACTTCTTAGAATACTAAAGGACTAAGGCTTAAAGCACCAAATGAAGCAATCCTTCTGCCCTTCTCTGCTTGCTTTCTTTTTATGAAAACTCAGTTCCATCATAACTCTTAACTTTTGATTTACTCTCACATTTACAACCCTGCTCCTATGCCTACCTACCCCTTTATACTTTGCATCTGCTTGTGGTCTCTTTCTTTCTTACATTTAGATAATTCTAGCAGACTCCAGCTTGGGTTCACTTTGCTGGGTCTCCTCCGTTTCACCTTCCCTGTGATTTCTCTGAATGTCCTCTTGTGGGCTCCATGTTGGAGCTGCCAATCCTGCTTCAGGGAGGGCAAGGCCTTATCTCCAGCTCACCTCTTCTCTCTCAGTTGCTAGGTCAGCCTTGCCTCTTTGGCAGAATGGTTTGGCTATTGATTTCTCACAAGACTCATTCATTCAACAATAATTTATCAAGCCCTATATATGGTAATAGGGATCAAAGACTTTTTCTCTTTTCACATACTGCATTTTTCTTCATGGTTTCATACTATAAATTCTACTTAATTGTTACAATTCATCTAGACTTCCTCAAGTGATACTGTATAATTCATTTTTACATAAAATGAAACCTAACAGACATTTAATATGAGAGTGTGGTCCACTTGACACCAAACACTTACCCATCTTGTTTCACTGTGCTAAAGATAAAGTCCTTGAGGATGAGGGTATAGCTAAATGGTAGAGTGCACACTTAGCATGTGAAAGGCTGGGATTGGATTCCCAGCACAAAAAATACATAAATAAACATAATGTCCTTGTAAAATTAAACAAAAAATAGTATGATTGACAGAGTCTTCATTTTTGATTCAGACATTTTGATCTTGCTTAAATTCAAATACTTAGATGCAGTAAAAATTCAGTAATAAGTATATTTTCTCCAGTTATTATTTAGTGGGTATATGTGTTGGCCAAAAGAGATAAAAACTACATGAAAGATATTGTGAAGTCCATGAGGAATCTGCCTTATCTTAAAGGGCCCATACTCACAGAAAAATAAAATTTCAAAAGCTGTATGTGTTGGTGAATGGAAGAGAGATTAAGACCCTTGTCAAGTCATGGAGAGTAGTTTTTCATCTGACTTAGTCAAAAACAGCACTCAACATTTCTTACTTATGTCTTTGTGACTTCAACCCTAAACCGAGCCAAAGCCTTGTAATTTTAATATGTGCTTGTTAATAAAAATGATTATGATGCTATTAAACTATGTTTACAATTATAAACAGTATTCCCCCAACCCCAGTGTTGGGGATTGAAGCCAGAACCTTGTGCATGCCAGGCAAACATACTGCCATTGAGCTACTGTCCCAGCCCAAACACTGTTAAGTTTTAACTTGGCTTTCTTTTCAGGTAATATTTATAGTGAATGCTTTTATTTGCTAAGTAATGAACAGATGTGGGTAGTGGGTGTATTATTTATTGTAAGATCCTTATTCTCTAGACAAGTATTCTAATTAAAATCAAGTAGAATGGACTCTAGCAAAATGAACATTTTGGAATATGTATCTCAAGTTTTTTTAAAAAGGGATTTTCTTGAGTCAAGGTCCTTTGTGCCTCAGTAAAACAAACAAACAAACAAACAAACAAACAAAAAAACACCATATTGCTTAGACAGGCTTAGTGATTGAATGAGCTAAAAATAAGCATTTTTTTTTCTAATTTCCCACTAAACCATCCAAATCTAAGCCTGTGATGTAAGCTATAGAATCTTCTTTTAATGAATTCTTAAGGGCAAAGAATTGACATGAGCTGAGACCCTAGGATGTACATTATTTCATTTATTCCTTTAACATTTTGCTAGTTACTTGTGTCCCTGTTTCACTGGTGAGGGGTAGGTGAGCAATGAAGTTCACAATGGAAGAGATGATATTCAAACTAGATCTATTGACTACCAAACCCATATATCATATAATTCCCTCCCTCCCCTGCTCTCTCTATATTACTTTCTCTTGTTTTGTTTCTGAATTGATGGAAGAGAGTTATTCCATCATCCATGCTTGTTGTCTCCACTCTCAGGCTCTGAGGACTGCACCTCTTGAGGAGGTCCCAGAATGCCAGCTTGGATAACAAGGGACACAGGACACAGAGTCGGTAGCCTGGCACAGGCACAGAGTGGTGGAAGAGAAATCCAATACCCCACTGAAGCACCAGTGGAGGGTAGGTACTATCAGAAGCTGGAGGAGAAAAGTCATGTTAGGAAGCTTCAGAAAAGAAGTGAATGAAGAAAGGATGGAGGGGCAGGCCATTCAAAGTAAAGGAAGGGAGGAGTGGCTGGAAGGCGAAGACAGCAAGTGGTTAGAGAAGGGAGAGGGGATGAAGATTATCAGAGGACACAAGTAGGCTTTGTGGTGAGAGGAGAGGGTGGAGGGGAAGGCAGAGAGGAGACCCAAGGAAACTGCCTAAAGAATGAAGAAAAGAATAAGTGCAGTTTTATCTTCATTAGAAAAGTGGAAGTCTGTCTTATGTGACAGGTTGCTCCAACCCATTGTGTTGGACCAAGATACTGGATTATCTCAACTGTTTACCAATGTTTCTCAATGTGTAGAATCCCAGGGCCACTTTCTTGCAAGTGCTCACCCATGTATCCAGGATGATAGGGTTCACTGTATGCAGTGGTGGGGTGGAAGCTTCAACTAATGAGAGTCTCCTACCTTCTCATCAAGATTCTAGCCAGGATCTTCCCTCTGTAAGAATACTCGGAGATGAAAACCCATAATATCACAAAGCAGAGGTAACTCATCTTCTGAGGCCAATTGTAGGTGACTCATAGACTTCCTGGAGGTGACTTATAGTTTCAAATATAACATGGAGATTCTTCACCAGGTCCTAACAGTTGTACTTAAGTTTGTTGGAAACTTTGGCAAACTTTCTTAGATACCTAAAGGCCACACTAGGTTCAAATGCATTTCACGGAGATTTGCAAATCTTTCAGCAATGCTGAACTGGATTTCAGTTGAATTGCATGCAAACCTGGGCTAAGTTTCAAGGGAACATTGGGTAGTTCTTTCAGGTAGACACCAGGTGAAACTCAAAGTGTCTAAAGTGGGTTTTGCTTTGAGTTTCTCTTTGTTCTGTTTCAGCTTGACAGTCAAAGTGAAACTCAGGAGATCTGAACCTCTTGCAAACTCAGGCTCAAAGGGAGGTTTTTGGAAGCAAATCTTGCATGCTGAAAATGCTGAACTAACAGTGCTAATTGGTGCTTTAGTTTGCTCTGTCCAAGCCTCTAAAAAAGGTTTCTGGTGGAAAAAGGTTTCTTTTAGCATGTATAGTTTAGTAAAGCTTTACAAGAAGATATTAAGCTTGCTAATAGATTACCTACAACAAACAGAATGAACCAATTCCCATAATGCTCAGTCTCCAGACAGAGCCTCTGACGTATCCTGTGAAATGAATCAACCAAGTCTTTTTTATCACATCCCCGAATTAGGATCAAAGGCATATTGTTTATTTGTGCAATTCAAGTTAAAGTTGAATGTTGCCTGTTTGACCTGGATAGTTGACTTCAGTGAGGTGAAAATATGATGTCACTTATGTCATTCTCTTATATGTGAGACCAAATAACTGGAAAGAAAGTCCTGTCCTCCTACCCCCATTAAACAACCATAAAGACCAACACATGACTGTTCTTAAAATGTAGAGACACAGTAAGCACATAGATGAGCCCATTGCCAAGACATTTTACAAGATATGCTTCAAATTTGAACAGGGTTGGTGCTGGGGCAGAGGGAATTTAATTTGCTTTTGGCAAACAAGCCTGGATACTAAATTAAACTGAACAGAAATGAGGGGTTTTTTTGAGAAAGGAAACAGGCTGGCAGAATTTTGGCATCTCAACAAAAGGAAATCACCCAAAGAGAGAAAGATTAGTCAAAATAAAGATCAAATAAAGATCAAAAATAAATTGGCTTCAACCCAGGAAACATTTGTTACATTTTACAAGCAGGTCTTTCCTTCCCTAGTGTGAAGAACAGAGGAACCACCTGATCTCCCCACCAAAGGTCACTGAGCATGCCCGTGATGAAACACTTCAGGAGCCCCTGCAAAAGCCCAGCACAGGTGCAGTATTGAAAAAATAGAAATATCCTAGTCCTAAACTGTAAACACCATAAAGACAACAGATATTGGTAAGCAGATTCTGAAGAAGTGATGTGCCAAATACTCAGACATCAGAAATACTTGCTGCTTTAACAAATGGACAATCAACATCCATCTCTCATCTTTCTATATATTGGGCATTCAGAAAGATATGGAGCTGCTCAACACATCATTATCACAAAAGTCACACAATTTGTGGAGCCCAGTACTAAATGAAAATGCAGCATCTGTTGTTCACAAAGCAAAAGTGCTGTAAAAGGGTCTTAGTATCAGGCTTTTCCCTTTCTTCTAGGGTAGCTCTCTTGACTTATGATGGTTTCTCCCTATTTAATCCTCTTCTAAGTAAAGAAAATAATATAATTTCAAATTATTAGCATGTGTATTACCACTCATCTATATTTTGTGCACAGCAGGTCTTCAATACAAACATGAGTGTTGCCTCCCCTACGTGGAGTTACTGAAATTGCACAATTGGTATTTTGTAGTTCACACATACATATGCATTTCATTCTTACCAGAACAGTGGAAACACTTCATAAAATTAACTCAACTGTTTTCATTTCACTTCTCGGCATCAAAAGACAGTAGGAGCTAATTATAGGAGTGAGAATTTCAGGATAACATTCTGGTTAAGAGGCAGAGGAGTCACAGAAGATTTAATAAACTATGGCACAATTGGTGGTTTTATTTTTGGTTGAATTTTCTTGCATCTTTTGGATTCTTTTTAATTAAATGACACTTGTCACTAAGTGAGGTGTTCATTGATTGAGAGAATTAGAACACCTTCAGCAAGCATCAGCGTCATCCAAAAACTTCCATCTTAGGTCACAGTTGATAAATCCAATCCTGAGTTAAGTCATTCTGACAAACACACAAGTGAACTGGCAGTTCTGATATCAATATTTCTTTCCTAAAACAATGTCTAAAAATAAATCCTACAAAGAATACAACATCCCAAACTCCACAGAGGAGCTAAAAATGGAATGATGCTAAAAATTGAGACAGTATTTAAGTGAAGTTGTGGCCTTTGTGGCATTAGAATCAATGTATCTCGTTAAGGAACTGAATGAGATCCCAGTTTTAAGATACTATTAAGTTTGTTTGGAGATGAAGAAATACAAATACGATTGTTTGCGTGTGTGTGTGTGTGTGTGTGTAAAATAATGGGAATTTAACTTCAAAGTATTCTACCCCAGCTTTTTATATTTTTAGTTTGAAAAAGAGTCTTGCTAGATTGCCAAGGTTGGCCTTGAACTTTCAATCCTCCTGCCTCAGCCTCCAAAGTCACTGGGATTGGAGGCATGTGCCACCATGGCAGGCTCAAATAGAATTTTAATATACCCTTAAAAAGAGTATTGTAGATTAACTTCTGAATTTGAATGCATTAACTCTTCAAGTTGTCCAATTATTTTGCAAATAAATATATACACACACAACTTAAATTATTTATGTACACATGCATTCATTCCTGGAACAGGCAAATGAGTGATTAGATGGACATATCTATTCAAAGAATTATTCTGCAAGGATGAATAAGTTAAGCACATGTGAACAGGAAGGGAAAAAAGTTCTCAGGGCATATCCTGCAGTGTTTCTTCATATAATTTGGTAGCCTTGGACAGCTGCGCCTGTGTGAGGGGACAGGCCTCCATCAAACCTGTGAAATGTGGAGCTACCACTCAGGGAAGAGACTGAGCAGAACCTGAAGATCTGATGTCCCATGTGATTTACTGGGTTCGTAAATCCAAAGGCCCATGTAGCAAACACCATTTTTCATGGCCATACAATTTCTGTTACATGGATTCTCTTTAAAGATAAAAATGTGAAAGAAAAGTGGAGAAGGAAGGCCAGGCTAGCCAGCAGTTAGTTACGTGAGTGTGTGTTTATAATCAGGGTATAGATCCAGTCAGCATCGTGCCCTCCCTCTCTGCAGATATTCCCCTAAATCATAACCTCAGAGCTGCGCTTCATTAGTCATATGGAGACTCTTGTAAGAAAATGTGGTTAGTTGGTGCAAATGAAACAGAACTCCAGGAAAAAACAGTTCAACGTGTGTGCCCTGGAGACCATGGTTCAGAAACATTTTACACAAGGGAAAAACATTTTATAAACAGCAAAATGCCATATGATTTTGAATTGTCTTCATGGTAGAAATGGCTTTTCACCTTCCCTCAGTTTCCTTTGTGACCAAGCATCTGGTGCCCAGCCACATATGGCAGTGACCACAAACACTGTATTTCATAGGTCTTTCCTTACCTGTTAACAGAAATAAAAGGCACATTTAAATTTTTATTTATCATGGCCTAAGGCTAAGATTGGTTATCTTTCTTGCTCTTACAAGTAGGAGTCTGAAGGGGAAAGAAAAGTTTTATAATGTTGGTTTTGGACTTGACTTTTGATCTTCTTTATCATTTTGTGAACTTCTTTGTAGAAGGACAACCCTTGAAGAGTAAGTGGCTGTGGACTGTTTCCTGAGACTCGCTGAGCAATGCCTATTGGTTTCTTTACAGCCTGCCCTAAATGCCATTGATAAAGGCACATGTACAAAGGACAAAAGAAGGAAAATGTCAGCTGGATTATTTTGAATCAGACCAAGGCTACCTTTATTCCCAGATTTTTCACTAATGAGTTTTCACAAATTGTAGAAAGGAACCAAAATTGAGCAAAGAAGTTTTTAATGTTATCATAAAAATAACTTGAGCTAGGTGTGGTGGTGCACATCTTTAATCCCAGTGGCTCAGGAGGCTGAGGCAGGAGGATCATAAATTTGAAGCCAGCTTCAGTTACTTAAAGAGGCCCTAAGTAACTTAGTGAGATCCTGTCTCAAAATAAAAAATAAAAAGGACTGGGGATGAGGCTCAGTGGTTAAGTGCCCCTGGGTTCAGTCCCCACTGTGTGTGTGTATGTGTGTGTGTGTATTTTACAACTTGAAACTTATTAACCCCTAAAAGGGTGATGAGACCCCGACCACCAGGGCCACTGTAATGGCTATGACTTTGAGAGTCACTGGGGAAACAGAGATTATTCCATATCTGATCAATAACATTTTAAGTAGCAAATTGTACACTTTATCTTCACCTTGCTTATTTTTTACTTTACTATGTATCCTGAAGACCTTCCTACATCAATACAATGAAATCTTCAGTCATTTTTATAATAGTCTAGTTTTCCATTTCCTGGATAGACTATAATTTCTTTTAGCATTTCTCTTTTGACAGATATTTGGATTCTCCCTACCTCATGAATTTTTTTCCCAGAACAAATAATCTAGTAAAGAGCATTTTATACACAAGCAGGTATATTTGTAGGAAAAGTTGCAGGAGTGGGATGCAAATTACATTTCTACCAGGTCTCGCCAAATTGTCCTTCCTGAAATTTGCTCTGTTTTGCAGGGATACCCTGGACAGTGTTTCTTCCCCAACTTGTTGGTGGTAGCTTTGCTAATCTAGCAAGTGAACATCGTGTGCATTTCTCTTCCTGTGAGTAAAACTGAACACCTTTCCACATGGTAGTGCCATTTGTATTTTCTTTTCTGTGGACTGTCTGTTTTCTTTCAGGTTGTTAAGTCTTTTCCTTCTCAATTTCTAGGGGCTTTCAGGGCATTAGGAATAATATAAAAAGGTGGTTAAAGTATTGCTCCCAGATTGTCATTTGTCTTTAGAGTTGTCCATGGTGTCCTTTGCCATGTAGAACTTTTCTCATTTTTATACAGTATACTTTATCAATCTATTTTTTTTAAAAAAAATTCTGGATTTTAAGACTTGATTTAGAGAACCTTTTTCTACTTCAAAGTTATAAAAGAATGTTCAAATATTTGTTTCCTGTAAATTTACCTTCTTGCATCATACAAATCATTGACATATTTGTAGAGTTTGTTGGTATGAGGTGTAAAAGATGAATTGGATTTAATATTTTTCTATATCCTATCTACTTTTCTCAGTACCATGGATTGAAAAAGCTTGTCTTTTCCATATTGGATTGAGAAGTATCTTTTTTATGTAAATAATTCCTAAATATGATTGGTTTTAGCAGTATATGAAAACAATTAAAATCCTGGAAGCTATTAGGATGTATTCCAGCTGTGCAAGAATAATTCAGTGTTGAAAAATGTACTTACATAACTCATTGGATTAAAAGATCTCACATCCACCAGGTTGATAAATGTCAATAGTAAGATCAAATTGGCTCAGAGACCAGACAAGACACCTCCTGATAAATCAAGAAAACATACTTATCTAGACATGCAGAAGGAAGTTAGTGCAATCAGGATACACAGCACAGAGGCCAGCAGCCTTCTTCACTAACAGACAGAGGCACTGGCATATGTGCAATTACAGATAGTCAATCTAGAAGAGTTAGAGTCACAGGAGGACTCCTGGAGGTTCAACTGACCCTTCCTAGCTCCGATTTGTATTGAGGAGGCTGTGACAATTCCCCCAGAGTTCAGAGTGGCTAGGTGTGAGGGCACCTGTCAGAGTTAGGTATATGGTTGGTCATGATAGAACCCAAGGTACACCAGACTGCCTGTCATGGTATGGGACAGTGTATCTCATTCAGTATATTTATCTCTCTTCTTTGTCTCTTCAAGATAAACAGTCTCCATTATATTCTGGAAATTAAGAGTTGTGGAAAAGAAAAATTGCCAGTCACAAACTTCTTTGGGAATAACCTCTTAGACCAGCTGTCAGACCCAACTTACAAAAAGTAAAATACTCTAATTATCTCCACAAATTTTTTTTTAAAAAGCATTTTCTGTCAAATTTTTAAAACTCAAAAAATACAAATCTTAATAAACTAGAATTTTACCAAGAATCAATAGCCAACATTCTTGTGAGAAAATAACAGAAAAATTCCTACAAAGGCAAGGATTTCTGCTAAACTACTACCTGTCAGTATATATACTGAAGGTCCTAAAAAAAAATCTGAGACAAAGAAATTGGAAATGTTAATTTTAAAAGAGATAACATTGTCACATGCTGGAGATGGGATCACCTATGCAGATGTTAAAAAGACTCAGTAGATGAACTACAATCACTGAAATAAAAGTCCATGAAGGTGGCTAGATATAGAGGCTGGGGACACTGTTTGGTGATAGAACACTTGCTTAGCATGTGCAAGGCTTTGAGTTCATTCCTCAGCATTTAAAAAAGAAAAAAAAATCAAGCAACAAAAATAATGTTCTAAATACCAACTTTAAGAAAATATAAAAGGGTAAAAAGCCCCATTCAAAATAGCAACAATAAATATTTTTAAGATACTTAGTAATAATTAAAATAATAAATGTTAGTGCTCATGCACAGGGAAAGATCAACTTTTCTTAATGTTGCCAACAAAAACTTGAAAAACTGGAGTGATGAATCATATTCCTAGATGGGAAAACTTAGGAAAAATTAATTCTATAAGTAATATGTAAGCTTAATGCAGTCACAACTAAAATATCATTAGAATTTTAATAAAGACAATTCTAAAAGTCAGAGGTAAAATATGCAAAAAATATTTAATAAATAATTGGAGGAGTCACAATCATTGAAGATTTGCTTGGTATATATGAAAACATGCTAAAAAGCTTTACTAATCAAAATAGCTTGGTGGTAGTGGAATGGACATAAAAATAAATCAAACAGAATTGGTAGCCAGAAGTCAACTCTATTTATATATAAATATGATGAGTGCAGTAATTTAAATTAAAGGGGAGGGCAATAAATGTGATCAGAAAATTTAGAAAATAACTTAGAAAAAGTTTTTACCTTTTCTAGGCATTCTACTCAATCCATGCATACATACAGAGATACACCTAAATTTCAGATGGAATAGGAGCTCTCGAAGACTAGGCAATAAAAGCTGACTTACCTAGTTAATTAATTAAATTGGGAATATGTTAAGAACCTGGCATATAGTCTGCCCTTAATAAGTAAAAGCACTGTATCCTTCTTGAAATGCCCAGTATGGGGTCATATTGTCCATAGAAATATGTTCAGAAAAGTTGATAGCCTGTGTTCATCATTTAAGTTATCTTTTTGTAGTGCTCTCACCAGTAGCATCTCCTTAGGGTGGGTTCTCTAATATACTGTTTATCTTGTAAATGTGATTGCATGACCAATGTAATTCTGCAACCTGTATACTCAGAAAAATGAGAAATTATATCCCATCTGATTCAAATGTATGATATGTCATGATCATTGTACTGTCATGTGTAACTAATTAAAACAGATAAAAAATGGAAAAAAAGAATAACTGATCACTTTTAGTCACAGCACATCATGCTCCATTAGGAGGGGATTTCTAGGATTTAAATTGGTTCTTTTTATGGGAGTGGGGATACCAGGGATTAAACTCAGGGGCACTCAACCACTGAGCCCCACTCCCATCCCTATTTTGTATTTTATTTAGAGACAGGTCTTGCAAGTTGCTTAGCACCTCGCTTTTGCCGAGGCTGGCTTTGAACTTGTGATCCTCTTGTCTCAGCCTCCAGAGCTGCTGGGATTACAGGCGTGCTCCACTGTACCTGGCTTAAATTGGTTCTTTATTCCTGCCTCCTGTGGCTTGAATGTGTGGCTAGCACACAAATGGTTTGATCCATTTCAAACAGCCTGAGTGCTTTCTGAGAAACAGATGAGTAAATATCTACTGCAGATGAAGAGTAGGAGATTTCAGACTGCTCTCCTACTACATTAAAATATTCAGATGGACCCTAAAGGGTCTACATTATTCAGAGTAAGGAGAAAATGAACAATCTATTGGCTAAAAATAGCCATAATAAAACTGGAACATTTATTTGACTAAATGCTACTGATTCTGAGGCTAAGAGATACAAACTATAAAAAAGAAAGCAGGTCTTTTTCCATAGGCGCATATATTTTCAGCATAGTTTCGTATTGTGTTTCATGAGCACATTTGTTGAAGATCAAATTTCAATGTAGAAAAGCTTCCAATAGCTGAGTCTTGAAATTTTTTCACAACTCAGCACATATGTATCAACTTACCTATATTAGTATAGTTTATATGCTATATACTTGAGCATTTGTTTCTTATTTACTTATTGTTAGTAATTGACTTAACTGGCAATTATTGAGAACATGAAGGAAGATCTTCTGGCTTTTGTGTCTGATGCTATAAAGCCAGAAAGGTTGAATAGAGATGCTGAAGTTATCAAAATACAATATCTTCTCTATGAATCAGACCCCCTCCATCCATAGATCTCAATCACACTGCATAGATTGCCATCACATGAACATTTTGCTTATGCTTTTATTAATCACTATCTAGATGGTGTGAACAGCTAATAAAATGAATCAAATACATGGCATATTGATTTTGAAGTGAAACTGAAAAACCTTATAATAAAGTCATCAAAATTAATGAAAGTGATGATGGGAAACTACTCTAATTTATAGACAAAACTATTGACAAATGAGTTCCTGGTATGGTTCCAATAAACAACCACAGAAGAAATATTCTACAAGAATAATAACATAATAGGCATCTCAAAGAGACTTGAAAATTTTCCATATCAATGTATTAAGTGGGTACTTAGGAAACTAAAGCTCTAGAACAATTTTAATGACTCATTAGGATCACTTTGCAAAATTCAAACAGATAGTGAACGGCACCATATCCTACCAGCCCACCACCTCAGACAAATGAACACTTGATTCATTGTTTATCCTAGCAATTACTGTATAGGTATAATTTTAACATATATTCTGTAAAATATAAGATAGGGAACTTATTTTTATAACGTTTGGTTGCTCTTTTCAAAATAAGGCAATCAAGCCTATTGCTTTGTATGTGTCATTTTGTTCCCTATGTTAGGTGAGCTTTTTCCAAGATAAATTATCTTTCAATAACGAGGCTCTCTTGTTCCAAAAAAACCATTAGCTCTGTATGGTGGGTCCCTATACTACAGAATTATACAGTTTAGTCAACAAAGACCACATTGCCTACCTTTCTCTCCCCACTCCACCTCTCTCTCTCTTTCTCTCTCTCTCCCTCCTTTCTTCCCTCCCTCCACACTATTTTGAGGAGGAAATCAAGGTTTTTTTTTTTTTTCTAATCCTCCCCCTTTTTTAATTCCCAACCAAGCTTGTAGTTCCAAGACTGTGGAGACAGTGAGCCTAATGATTGAAACTTGAAGATAAAAATTTCAGCACTTTATTAAACAAAATCTGATATTTTTGCATTATCTAAAGTTTCTTATTTGATGCTCCTATTATTTGGTGAAAAGACAATGATTTATTGATATAAACTTAGAGGCAAGTTAATTTTTCTGAGGGAGTTTTTAATGAAGTTTGAATATAAAGAGTACATTTGAAGATTTTTTCCTTTATTTTTCTCCATTGAGTTCATTTTTTCTTCTAGAACTTGTAGGGAAAAGACACAGAGTTCTTTTTATAGTATTAAAATAATATAGCTTTTTATCTTTTTAAAAATATATTTTTTTATCTTTAAGCATAAAAATAAAAGGAAAAATTCTGAATGCCTGTGATATAGATGGATTGTTATTTATACAAATAGGTTAGCCAGGTTTTAGAAACTATAGTCCTCTCTATTAAAGGATTATCATTGCCCTTTAAAATGTGTTATTAGTGCATGTATGAATATGGAACAACAAATCCCACCATTATGTAAAACAGTAATACACCAATAAAAATCATGAGAAAAATTTGCTACTAGCCAGTATTTTATTGTTATTAGCATAAATTCTATCCTTTACAAAATTATCAAGCTGAAGTTATTTTATGGATCATAATTTCTTACCCTACTTTTCTCTCTCTCTATCTTCCCTCCTGTCTATGAGGACAAGGTAGATAGTTAATACAGATAAAGACTGTTCATAATCTCTGTTTGTCATAACTGTAATTTTTAAATAGAAATTCTTCTTGTGGCCTCCTTCAAAGAGAACTTCAATTTGATATTGAATTAGGATCTCTATCTGAGGACTAGACAGGCTGGACTACATTCTTGATGGAACAGAAAAGTCTGCTCAAGTTCACAAAACCAGGCAGATCACAGCCCAGGAAAAGCACAGGAAGGTTGCAGGTCTGAATAGAAAAATCAATTTAAAGAACAAGGACATTTCTATTGATCACATTTTTTTTCATGATGAGTATGTATGAATGCACACATTTTAGTGGTAAGAGAAGATTCTGAGCAGGTTTAAAGAAAGCACTGCTGTTTCTTCTGTTAACTTGGTGAGCCAGTTAGCTCCAAGGTCCAGAAGATGATTTTCTTTCCTGGAAAGGGTTGACTTTGAATCCACTGTGACTGCTGACTTGCTCTGGGCAGAGAGAAACTTTCTCTTCACCCCACATTTTCATCTTTCTCATTCTGCCTTATGTTCACTCCCAGTTGCCTCGACCCCACAGCAACTTGTCCCAGATGGCGGTGGGGGCAGGGAAGTGGACTTTCTCAGTGTATGGGTGAATGGATGGGTGATCATGTGTTTACTTGACTGTTTTTGGTGTTTTGCTTTTGAAGTTAGATTATAGATAGCATTAAAAAAAAAAAAAGCTAGGCAGCATTTAGCCTGTGGACATCTGGTACTCATCCCTATTATGGGGTAAAGAACAGAAACAATATGGCAACCACCAATTTTGATTGGTAATACCACAGATTTAATCACTTTTCTCCTCAAAAGCCTCCACTTTCTTTCCATCTCACAACAAGGCCACACCATAATACAAAATACTGAGTTCTTATTGTGGTCCATATGGTCCCATAGGATCTCACTCTAATATTTTGACTTCACCTCTAGTTACTTTTTCCCTTCCTCTCTACAATAGCCAGCAACAGCAGCCTCCTTGTTCTTTCCTGGGACACTCTTAAATCAGGGCCTTTGCAGTTTTTCTTTCCTCTGCCTAGATCTCCCTGCCTTCAGGTATCTTTGAGGCTCTCTCTTCTTCATGTGCTCAGGTCTCTCAAGCATCACCTTATAAAGATACTTTCACCAACCACCCTTTCTAAACTAGCTCTCCTTTCCTATCGCTGTTACTCTTGGTTTCCATAACCAGCTTTCTTTTTTAAATATCACTTACCATCTTTTGTTATTTTAGATGTTTTCTTTATTATCTTTCTCTCTCAGTCAGAATATGAATTTCATGAAACTTATATATGAATGGCCTATTATTATATTATTAGCACTTAGAACACTTAGAATAGTGCCCTGGACAAAGTAGGTACTCAAACAGCAAATGCTGTCAGTGCTCCTTCTGATCCCTTGGTCTGTACCATTTAAGTGCAGTCTGACCAACTTCAAACAGCTAGTGTCTGCATTTCCAAGCTCAAGGATGTTTTCTGGAAACTGAAGGACAGCATGCCCATCTGTATTAATCAGTTTTCTATGACTATAACAAAATATCTGAGGCTGAGTAACTTAATGAAGTTGTTTTAGCTCATAGTTTTGGAGGCTGGAAGTTTGAATAGTAGAGTACCAGCTCTGGTGAGGGTCTCCCTGCTGCATTAACTACTGGAAGAGGGTATCACATGGTGGGAGTGTGTGTGAGAAGGAATGATTGCATAGCCCAAAAGGATCCCAAAGAGGCTGGGGAGTGGCCAGGTTTGTTCAAGGGTATGCACCTAATGGACCAAGGATCTCCTGCGAGGTTTCTCCTCTTAGAATTCTACTATCCCACATTAGCACACTGAGAACCAAGCTTCCAACACATCAAACTTTTGGAATAAGCCACATAGCACCATCCTATGCATCAGGCATGGTACACAGACCAGCCTTTAACCAATGTTACTTATCATTTGATGCATACATATTCCTTTGCCCTTTAGTAGAGAGGGATGGGAGTAAGGAATAGGCTGGGAATGGAATTGTTCTGAGACTGAGATAGTTGTCTTAGAAATATACTTCTTGTTGGCGACCTTTTCTTTCCGAATCATGTCCCTTCTCCTTTGCCAGCTTGTACCTCTCAAACTATTTACCCTCAAATTCTTATTTCAGGGTCTGTTTTGGGGGAATTCAAATCAAGACAATAAATATTTGTTATTATTGAATGAACTTCAATGGATTCTGGATACATGCAAGGATTGGGTAGGACATAGCTTCATGGAAAGTATAAAGTTGGCTCAGCAGCAAGAAAATGGGGCCACCACCCACAGGGAAGAGACAAGATGGTTATGTCAAGGCCAAAATGAAAATGAATGCTTGGCAGCATCTGAGAGTTAGCATCTGCTCTTGAGACCTCTGAGCACAGAAACAGATCCACAGAATACTGGCTTCATGGGTAAGAAAACTATATAATTGCACAGGGAATATTCTGCTATTGCCACCTTAAAATTTTCAACAACTTTTAACAAGAAACCCTGCATTTTCATTTGGAATTAGGCCCCACAAATTGATGTAGTCAATCCTGCTCATTACAATTTAGGAAAAGGAATAGAATATTAAGATTTAGACCAAGAGATATAGGTTTTATAGAATTGGGTCACTAAGGAATTCTCAGGGTCTTCCCATAGTCTAATTAGAAGTGTTGGTTTCTTATTTCAGATAATTTCAGCCAAATTGAAAGAAGAAATAAGTACTCCAGTAATAGACATTAATTACTTGGTGTAATTGGAAACATTTTTGGATTAATGTAATATATATTCTCTGTTTATAGATTTTTTTATATAGAAAAATATAATCTCCACTGAATAGAAAAATTGTGATGGAATTTACTAAAGAAATCAGATTTGTCATTTTAATTGATTTGTAATATTTTATTTTTTGTGTGTCCATTATCTGGTAGTTGGTAGTTTTTTAAACTGATCATTCACCTTGTTTTCTAATTGAAAGTCTGCCATACATTTTTTAAATATATTTTTTAGATGTTGGTGGACCTTTATTTTATTCACTTATTTATATGCAGTGCTGAGAAGCAAATCCAGTGCCTCGCACATGCTAGGCAAGTTCTTTACCACTGAGCCACAACTCCAGCCCCAAGTCTGCCATAAATTTTTAATGTTTCGGCAAACATTGGGCATGTAAGATATTATTTTAAAATATGCCATTATCTTTATTTCCACTTAAAGTAGTGGATAAAACAGTACATTTAAATATGAAACATATGTCTTCAAATATAAGAAAAAGGAAAAAAATTATTTGAGGAAAAAAAATTATCCCTTGTGGGAAATTTTGAAGTTTGTGGATTTTCACGCAGAGGGGCAAGTAAGTAAAGTACTGCAGCATTTTCCACTAACTAAAAACAGATGTCATGTGATGATGGGTGTTACATCTGCAGCTGACACCCACTTCAAAGAACAGGTGCCTCTAGATGTTTAAAAAAGAAAAAGCAGCTTTTGTACCAGTCTACAATAACCTTCAGGAAGTGATGAGTGGGAGCAATGGGAAGACTGACCCACACAGCTCTGGGTCATTACGTCACAAGAGAACATCAGGGCACTTATGTCTCATTACAGTTTCTCTATTGATCAAAAAGCTATGATGTTACCAGTAAAAAAAAAAAAAAAAAAGTGAAGTTGTATACTTTTTTAAACATTATGTACAAAATTAACTGAACATGGATGGAAGAGTTGAAACTATTAAACTGTTAGGAGAAAACCTAGCAGAAAAGTTTCACGACATTAAAACTGGAGATGATTTTGAGATATGACAACCAAAGCACAGGCTAAAAAAAAGTTTATAGATAAATTAGACTTCATTGATATCGAAAACTTCTGTGCATCAAATAACGCAATCAGAATGAAAAGGTAACAGAATGGAGAAAACATTTGTAAATCATCCATCTCAAGAGGGGTTAACATCTAAAATACATTTTAAAAAAAAGAACTAGACAACAACAACAAAAATTCTAATTTGAAGCATAGGCAAAGAAATGCAATCTTGAGTGAAAAGAAAAAAGTAGGAGGCAATTCAGTAAGTGACTTCAAAATATCCTACAAAGCTACAGTAATCAAAACAGCATTGTATTGGCATAAAAACAGACACACAGGCCAATGGAATAGAACAGAGAGCCTAAAAGCAAACCCATTCATCTGTCGACAACTGATTGTTGGAAAAAAAAATGCTAAAAACACACGTAGGATAAAGAACAGTCTCCTCAATAAATGACCGTGAAAAAATTGGGTATCCACACACAGAAGAATGATGTTAGATGCTTGTCTCTCACCATAGACATAAACTAACTCAAAATGGATTAAAGACTTAAATATAGGTCCTGAAGCTATGAAGTTAGAAGAAAGCATAGGCGAACTTCTCCAGGATATTGGGATGGGCAACGTGTTTTGGATCTACCTCCAAAGCACAGGAAACAAAAGCAAAAATAGACCAATGGGACTACATCAAACTAAAAAACTTCTGTATAGCAAAGGAAATAAACAACAGAGTGAAGAGACAGAATGGAAAAAAAATCTGCAAACTATTTGCTGTATTTGGATTTAATAAGCCTCCCAAAGTTCAACGTGTTAAACGCTTGGTACCAGCCTGGGGCACTATTGGGAAGTAGTGGAGTTGTTAAGAGGTGGGACTTTGTGGGAGGAAGTTAGTTCAATGGTGGCATGTACTCAAAGAGGATACTGGGATTCTAAATTCCATTCTCCCTCTCTTTGCTTCCTTACCACCATGAGGTGAGAAACTTTCTTTACCACGTGGATCTAATCATGAACAGGTGCCTCTAGATGTTTAAAAAAGAAAAAGCAGCTTTTGTACCAGTCTACAATAACCTTCAGGAAGTGATGAGTGGGAGCAATGGGAAGACTGATCCACATTCAAAATAGGGTCAGTCCACAGGCCCAAAATAATGGGGCCAAGGAACCATGTACTGATATCTCTGAAATTGTGAGCCAAAATAAACCTTTCCTCTTTAAAAATTGACTATCTCAAGTATTTTGTCACAGTAATGAAAAGCTAACTAACACACCATACATTTGACAAGGGTTTGATATCTAGAATCTAGGAAGAACTCAACTCAATAATAAAATCAAAATAATTCAATTTTAAAAAATGAGCAATAGGCAACAATAGACATTTCTCAAAGGAAGACATAAAAATGGTCAACCTATGTATGAAAAAAGTGCTCAACATCACTAATCATCAGGGAAACGCAAATCAAAACTACAATGATATATCATCTCATTCCAGTTAGAATGGCTACTATGTTATTAATAAGACAAAAGATAACTAGGGCTGATGAAGATATGGGGAATAAGAAACGCTTGCACACTGTTGGTTAAAATGCAAGTGAGCATAGCCATATGGAAAAGAATACGGAAGTTCCTTTAAAGCTGAAAATAGAATTAGCATATGATCCAGAAATTCCACTTATGGGGTATATATATCAAAAAGAACAAAATCAGTGTATCAAAGAGACATCTGTACTCTTTAAGTTTGCTACAAGATTACTCACAATAGCCAAGAAAGGAAAAAACTTAGGTGTCCATCAACAATGAACAAATAAAGAAAATGTGATATGTATACAATGGAATTCTATTCTGCCATTAAAAAGGATGAAATCCTGTCTTTAGTGACAGCACATGGAACTGAAGGACATGATGCAAAGTGAAATAAGCCAAGCACAGAAAGACAAATACTGTATGATCTCACCCATATGAAGAATCTAAAAAGTTCAGATTAGTGGTTATCAGAGGCTGGGAGAGTAGAGACAGGGTAGAGAATGGAAAAGTCTGATCAATGGGTTATAGATTGAAAGTTCTGGCTTTCTATTATACAGTGGAATCTATAAATAATGATAATTTATATTTCAAAAAAGCAAAAAAAAAATCTTGAATGTTTTCACCACAAAGAAGAGATATGTTATCCTAGTTTTTACACTACTCAAAGTATACATTTTTTGAAATATCACATGACACCCCATAGATATGTCTGGTTTCATGCTATTTAAAACATATATATATATATATATATTTTAAATACCTTTTTTACTTGAAAAATGATGGGCAAAGGGCTTGAATAGACATTTCTCTAAAGAAGATACAGAAAAAGCCAAAAGACACAAGAAAAGATGCTCAATATCACTAATCATTAGAATGAGGCAAATTGAAACCACAACATATCACTTCACAATCATTATAATGACATTATAAATAGGAAAATAAAGAAAGAAGTGTTAGCACTGAAGTGGAGAAATAAAATGGTGTAGCCACTTCGGAAAACAGTATGGCAGTTCCTCAAGGAAAAAAAAAATGTACAGAATTCTATACTACCCAGCAATTCTACTTCTACATATTGAAAGCAGGAACTCAGACAGATATGTGTACATCAATGTTAATGAGCTGCACTATTGACAAGAACCAAAAGCTAGAAACAAGCCAAAGTCTATTAACAGATAAATGGACAAACACAAAATGGAATATACATACAATGGGATATTATTCAGATCTAAAAAGAAATGAAATTGATACATGTTACATCATGGGTAAACCCTGAAAGCATTATGCTAAGTGAATGATTCCATTTATAGGGGATGGGGATATAGCTCAGTTGGTAGAGTTCTTGCCTTGCATGCACAAGATCCTGGGTTCAATCCCTAGCAACACACACACACACACACACACACAGAGAATTAAAAAAAGATAATTCCATTTATATGAATAATCTGGAACAGTTAAATTCATAGAGACAAAAAGAATAGTGGTTACTAGGAGATGGAGGGGAGGAGAGGGGAGGGGACTGAGGAGTCACTGTCTAATGGATGCAGAGTTTGCACTGGGGACAATGAAAAAGTTCTGCAGATGGATAGTGGTGATGGCTGCATAGCAAGGTGGACACAACACCATAGAACTGTAGGTTTACAAATGGTTCAATGCACGAGGGTTGTGGCTCAGTGGTAGAGTCCTTGCCTCACATGTGTGAGGCACTGGGTTTGATTCTCAGCACCACATATAAATAAATAGATAAAATAAACAACCATCAACAGCTAAAAATTTATTTTTTAAAAAATGGTCTTAGTGGTAAATTTAGTCTTTCCCTCTTGTTTCTGTTTGATTTATCTTAATTCAAACACTCTAACTTCAATAACACTATAAAGCAGTGTTATCCTGACTCTCTCCCCACTTAACTCTGAGACCTAGCTGGTCTTTCCTCTCTGTGCTAACAGTTGAAGACAGTTTTAGTTTTTCAATCCACTTTTTCCCCTTTGTGGTATATCGACAGATGAAGGAATTGAAGGAGAGGGAGCTTAATCCGGTGGGTGCAGTCCTCCCTGAGGGTGTGAGTGCTCTGTCCTGCAGTCTGCCCCAGTTAGCTGGAGTGGGTCTCATCTCCCCGCTTTAGCTCACACCCAAGACAGCACAAGCCCTGGAAGATGGTGGGTATTGACAGCTTTCTGCTTCATCCAGGGTCTTAGTTAATTTCTATTGCTGCTGATTCTCCTTCTCCTTCACCTTCTTCTTCTCTTTTTTTGGTGATGGGGATTGATCTCGGGGCACTTGGCCACTGAGCCACATCCCCAGCCCTATTTTGTATTTTATTTAGAGACAGAGCTTCACCGAGTTACTTAGCACCTTCCTTTTGCTGAAGTGGGCTTTGAACCCAAGATCCTCCTGCCTCAGCCTCCCAAACTGCTGGGATTACAGGTGTGTGCAACCACACCTGGCTGTTGCTTCTACTCTTAAGGAAGTTCCTTTGGCTTTTCCACAGCAACCAGTAGATACCCTTACAGAGCCTACTCTACAACATTTTCAGCTTCCTACTAATTATGCCAGGGGAATAATATTCTTCTTATTATAAGAATATTATCTTATTATATTCTGTAGTAATGTCATAATATGCCCCATAAAAATCTTTCTTTCCCTTCCAATTCACATTTTTTTTCTTCTTAAATTCTATTTGGGAATTCAGCAAAATAATTTCTATAAAACAAAACAGCAAAATATTTAAACAGTAAAGGATGGGCTATATCTGTTTGCAGGAATATTTGGTTTTTAGACAGCTTCCAAAATACTACATACATTCCAAAGCTAGCAATTTTCCTTAAAATAGGACATTAAGAATTTGTTGGAATTCCTAAATAAAAGTTTACTCTAAAATGGTACTTTAAGTTTGCACTTTAATCAAACTCCTTATGTAACAATAATTTGGGAATGGAAAAAGAACAAGGACCATTTTGCTTTGAAGTAAAATTGAGACTGACTAAAAATCAGCCAGGCATCTTGGTGTAATAGTACTTAATAGTACTGTTGTGAATTCTGATAATGTACACAGTTAGTTAACTGGGATCCAGCAGAAGCAAAACCTAACAAATTCTACCAAAAAACAAAACATACAAAATACAATCTTTAATCAATGGTAATCCCCCCTTCCCAATCTTTTTGTGACCCTACTTTATCATAACCTAGAATGCCAATTCAGCAGAATGTGGCAGATATTTTATTTGTGAGAGTAAGTTATGTGAAGAAAATTATTGAAGACTGCAGTAACTCAGAGGAGACCATTAAGTTACTTCGGTTCAGCTCCTGGGAGAATCTTCAGTTCTCCTCTACTGTCCTCAGTGAACTTCTCTGGCAGGTTGTCTATTCATATACTTATGAACTTCAGCCTTATTTGGATCTACTTTTGCAAATTTTACTGATTGAGGACTCCTGGCAGACTCACAGAATTCACAATGCACTTAAAGGAATTTCAAATGACCATGGATTGTTTGATATAATCCAGTGCTCAAAGAATCACTATAAAAAAAAGAGCATATCACTGTATAAAATGTATGGTAGCTCTCATGTTTTCTAATTTTATAGTCCAAATTCATTCACTTTTTTTTTTTAGTTTTAATGTTTGGAAGGGAGATTCTGTGATCCCATCTTTTCCCACAATCCCCCTCTCATTTCCATAAGAAGTCTTTTAAAAATATTTCCACAGTAAAATTTCTAATATGATTTGCACCAAAACGATGCAGTGTTACTCAATTACAAAAGCTAAAATATTTTAAATAAAACAAGTGTTACAATAATTAAAGACCAATGCTAGATACAGTGAAATTATGATTGCAATTAAATAGGGAGCACAGTCTTGGGAAAACAAAACAAAATCATAGAGTTACAGGATTATAGATAGCCCTCAAAGGACACGTGTGGATGATATATTGTCTTTGGGGGACCCTGGGTTCATAGAGTGTTTGCAATCTGCCATAGGGAGATTGGACACACACACACATGCATGTACACACACACACACACACACATCTCAGCAATAAAAAGCAATATATATCAAGGGATAGTCTGCTCTCAGTTCTCATTGAAAGGATGCTGAGTTCTGGGGAAAATAGAGAAGACCTCTTTAGGTGAGAGAATGTTAATCTGCACCTTGATTTTAAAAATTATTATTTGCTGGGCTGGGGCTGTAGCTCAGAGGCAGAGAGCTTCCCTAGCATGTATGAAGCACTGGATTCGTTCCTCAGCACCGCATAAAATAAACAAATAAAATAAAGGCATGCTGTCTATACACAACTGCAAAAAAAAAAAAAACCTTTTAAAGTATTGTTTGTGCATAAACTGCACTATTTTAATATAGCATTATTTTGGAGCTGAATCACATATATCAAAAATATTGTGGGGAAAGTCAACAAAACTTTGTGACTAATGACAGATGAGTCTAACACCAGGTTTTCATGCCCCTCTTATCTAAATGACTATCTTAGAATTAAAGACATTGAGAAAGCTGGGCTGGAGATGCAACTCAGTGGTAGAGCACTTGTCTACCAAGCACAAGAGATCCCAGAGATACTATGTTCTTCAATGTTAAAATCAAAATCTTTTAAGATTGAGGTTAACTGTTAATATGTTTTATTATAGTCTTTGGGTGACACTTTCTAAGTTAGTATCAAAAGTAACAGGTTAAATTACATAAAACTAAAACATTGAGGTTTTTTATTTTTTGGTTAAAAACATCAAAAATAGAAACAAAAAAGGACATAAAACACACATATATAAAATAAAGGAGTGCTACATAATAAGTCCAGAAAAAATTAATAAATACCCAATATAAAGGTGATGAAGTACATAAATAGGCAAGTGACAAAAAAGATAGAAAGACAAAAACATTTAAAAATTTTGATGTCTTTGATAACCAAAGAAATGTAGTATTTTAAAAATGTGTTGTCATAACACTATTTATTGAATAATTCTTTACTCCATTGACTTGAAACCATTTAAAGAAAAAAAAAACAAATAGACAAAGTTGTTTTTAATGATACTATATATTGTTGGGAAGTTAGTTCACTGACAGAAACACTCTGGCAAGCATAAGAATATTTGACCAAGTGATTTCACTTCCAAAAATTTTCCTAAGCTATTTAACTATATCTGTGCACAGGAAGCTTCATAGCAATGTTGCTTATAATAGTCAAAAATTTATAAAAATCATGTGTTCACCTAATTAAATTATTGCATGTCCCTATTATAGGATTCCAAACAGGCTCTTAAGGTGATGTTATACAATAATATTTAATGATATGAGAAATATTTACTGTAAAAATTAAAAATTAAATTCAAATTACAAATTATGCAGATGCTTTGAGATGATTTCCTTATTTTTTCCTCAGGCCTGTGCTTTTCTCAATGATGGCATTCTGGAGACTTATATTTTACTCTTTTTTTTCCCTTTATATTTTCTAAGTTTTCTACCATAAACTCTCAAAAGTGAAAAGTGTTAAATTTTGTGATAGTAGAATGTCAGAAGTTTTTGCCAGTAAGTGTATTCTGAGGGAACCGCCCTGATAACATTTTGTGGTTTTGATACAATAACATCTGCTTTCCAGAGTGAATTTAATCCCTATGTCATGTTAGTAGAGTTCCTTAATCAGAAAGACCAAATTGCTTTGTTCTTCTGCAGCATCACAAAAATTAGTTTCACAATAAGGCTTAATATAATATAAAAAAGGTGTACATTGAAAATACCATGGTACCATTAGATGAATGGACAAATTATTTAATTTATCCAAATTATGATAGAAAAGAATGACCATGAACATCTGAACAGACTAATTTAGAGAGCCAAAGACCTAAGTTCCATTCCCAATTCTTCCAAAGCATTTAGAGGTGTGCTTTGGTACTAATGAGTATCATAATAACTACTAGCATTATTATTAGTCATGTGACTCTATTATTTATTGCAGTGTTTTATTACATGATCTCCAATGCTCACAACTTCTTTCTTTTAAATATCCCTATTTTACTGATGAGGAAACCAAGGTTCAGAGAGCTTGCTGACAATCCAGGATTACCCAGCCTCTAAGTTGTAGAGCCAGGTGTGATGATATTTGCACTTTGTTTAGTTCAATAAAGTCCTGATTGCCTCCATAAACATCAATTAAAGGCAGTGGCTTTAGTTTACTTTGGAGGCAGCCGCTGACTGGTATGGCTTGCAAAAGAAGATTCACTGAAATATGCTGACCCAAATATTTCCACAGTCCTAGTCCTATTCAGCAAACATTTAGTAAAGGCCTCCAAACACCATGTGCTATGTTTGTTATGGCAAAAGTATATGATTATTGAAAACAATCCTTGTTCTTTGGGAGCTAAAAACCTAGAATGCTGAGGTCCTTCCCATACTAACTATATGGACCTTGGTTTTGACTTCTCCAGCCTCCTTATCAGTAGAATGGGAATAATGAAAATGCTCATCTCAAAACTTGCTAGGAGAATTTAGAGAATTACATGTAATATACTTTGAACAATATTTGGTACAATATTTCTTAAGTGCTAATATATGCTTATTAAAAACACATAAATATGAATATAAGCAATCTAGTGGCTAATTACATAACATTGATAGTGCTCACTGATAGAACTACTATTGTACCTGTTCAAATTTTGTACATATCTAATCCTTTTAGCCATAGCTACACTTCTCCCAAACAATGACCTTGTGTTTATACTGAACTAATTTATGTCTTTTTTATTACCGGGTCCTCTTGCTTGGTTACATTACCTGAAAAGTAGGACCAGTAATACTTCCAAACTCACCCATTCAATGGCTAAATGATAGAAGATATTTGACAACTTTTAATATATATATATATTTTAATATATATATATTAGTTGTAGATGGACACAATATCTTTATCATTTGGTTTTATGTGGTGCTGAGGATAGAACTCAGGGCCTCACACCTGCGAGGCAAGCGTTCTACCACTGAGCTACAGCCCCAGCTCCCTTGACAACATTTTATATTAAAATGAATATTTCTTTTTAAGAAATATTTATTTTTTTAAGTTGTAGGTGGACATAATATCTTTATTTCATTTTTATGTGCTGAGCATCAAACCCAACACCTCACATGTGCTAGGCGAGCACTCTACAGCTGAGCCACAACCCCAGCCCCTGAAATGAATATTTCTCATTAGTAGTAGATTACTCAACTGTTTTCTCACAAGAGTTCTTTAATAAACATTGAATAAAAAACTAAAAGAATTGAAATAATAATTAGTCTAAAATCTGAAATGAACTCTTACAACATGATAGTGTTCTGAGTTTGAGATCCAGTGGTAGTGTGTGCCTGGCAGGTACAAGGCCCTGCATATGATCCACAGCCCTGCAAAACACAAATGAACAAAGTTTCCAGATACATAGACAATATGAAGGGATGTTTTCTAAAATTTTACAAAATTATGACTAATTATCATTTTAGTGCTTTTTTTTGCCAGGGGGAGGCAGTGTTTCTGGGGATGGAACCCAAGGGCACTTAACCATGGAGCCACATCCCTATCCCTTTTAAAAAATATATTTTATTTAGAGACAGGGTCTTATTAGATTGCTTAGAGTCTCACCAAGTTGCTGAGGCTGGCTTTTTGAATTCAAGATCCTCCTGCTGCAGCATCCCAAGCTACTGGGATTATTTTAGCACTTTATAAACTCAATCATTAGCTTTTTAATGAGTTTATTACATCATACAGTGTTCTGATTAAGTATCCTTTTCTATGTTGATAGGTACAAAGAAAATTAGTTATTTATAAAGAACAGATCCCTATTTCATAAATGAAAGAGTGATTAAACACACGTACACACACACAAACACACACACCAGAAGTCAGTCACTTGGTTAAACAATGCTAATGAATTAAATAATAAAATTCTTGACATAGTTCTCTCCCCACTTAAAATGCACATGCACAATCACAAATTTCTGCAAGTTTGGCAGGTACAAACTTTTGAATTGCATTGTAATTCAAAAAGAATAGAAAACTTTATGTGCCAAGTACCATGCTGATGCATAGAATTATAAAAGAAAGCAAGAAACATGCTCATGGGACATCTGGTGTTTGGAGGACATGCTTTTGCTCATTTTTAGAGTATGTTATTTCCTTATTCAGAAATTATCAGGAATTTAGAACATACACTCAATTATTTAATGGAGAGTTCAGTTTCATCCATTACCTATCAGATGAATTGACTCATTTAAGAACAAATGTAATAGTGAGATTAGCTAAAGTGGTTAGTAGTTCAGGAGATTCTCAGTCCAAGGCCAGGTCATTTTCATTTAAAATATAAGCATAATCATGCACATGTCAAAACTTATTTACTGTGAAATTCATACTAGTTTTGAAATTGGTTAACACTTGTTAAATAAAGGCAATGAAAATATCTCAAAAATTTTACCCTCCTGCCTCTTTCTTCCTTTGCTTATCTTTAAGAGCTCAGTGTTTGATATACATTAAATAGCATTGTCATAATATATCTTTAAAAATTCTGTATGATAGCTAGCATGAACTTTACAAAATCTTTTTATTCTTTCAAAAAGGGACCTAGAATGGAAAATCAGAAGACATCCTGTATTACAAAAAAGGTAACCAATTCTCATGTCATACTTGAAAGACTCAAAGTATTTAATCTTATTTACATTAAACAATGGAATAAAAATCAAACAAAGCCTCAAGCATTTTAAAAAATTGTTTTTGGAAATAAAAGCTCAATTTAAGTAGTAAAGATAATTATCACGCTTAAAGAAAAATAGGTAGCAGTGAATCACCAAGGACCATTTTACTATGAGTCATATGTGGTCAGAGCTATACCTTTTTTTTTTTTTTTTTTTTTTTTAAGAATACCCTTTGGTGGCTTTCTTCTGCCTCCGTATTTTTCATAATTTGGCATTGCTTTCTGGGGCTGAGACTTTTCATCTCTAGAAGATTGACTACACTATAAATACAGTCCTCGTGGTTCACATGGCACAACAGGGCTGATCATACACATGAGTCCCCTGTAGTGTCACCTACTCAGCTTCTTTCCCCACCCCATCCTGTCTCACATTCAGACATAAAATGCTCAGTTGGTAAACAGGATGGCTCAACGTGAGAGGTGAGAAGGAAAAAAGGATAATATGAAAGCTTTTGAGGGGACATGTATTGAAGTCTTTGTATCTCCCCTTGTGACTAGCATAGTTATTCTACCAGTAATAGGGGATCAGTAAATATTTATCACAAAAGGAATGAATGATTAAACGAATGACCTTGGATAATGGGTTGTACCCTCTTTTGTTTTGGAAAGCAACTGAATTAAAATGAAGTTGTAAATGAAGACATTGGAGAAATGGCCATGCATATATTAATATTTTATAATCATATAAAACACTTTCACATGATTTATCTCATCTGAACCTCACAAAACCCTTAAGGAGGCAGGTGCTATTGTATGTGGAAAATACAAAGCTGGAAATCAAACGATGACAATGTTTTCCTTTAGTATCTCACTAACAAGGCACCAGCTGGTGGGAGTGTCTGTCAACTGGATAATATATCATTAGTTGTGGTCATTGTGGTGAGCAACAAACCATCTCAAAGATCAGAATTGTACTAGTTTAGGGTTGAAATAATTAATGTAACGAGTAGCCTTTATGTATATATATGGATAGAATGGCAAGGGATGGATGGGATAGAAGCTCATAAACTAAAATTATATAAATAATGAACATTTAATGAGAATTTACTATGTGCAAGGCACTTTAATTGATCCCTTCTCCTACATTTTCCTCCATTTTACAAATGAGGAAATTAAAGCTCTTTGAGATTGATTTGCCCAAGGCTACACAGCATGTATAATAAAGATCTTATTTTAAAGAACTTGAAAATTTGTTGGAAGAAAAACCATTAATTATACACAAAGACTAGATAAATACAGATATAGTACAGAACAAATACAATTGTTCACATTAAAGATTCTAACGGTGGGGGGCTGGAGTTGTGGCTCGGTGGTAGATTGCTTGCCTCATATGTGTGAGACACTGGGTTCCATTCTAAGCACCACATATAAATAAATGAATAAAATAAAAGTCCATCAACACCTAAAAAATATTAAAAAGAAATTCTGACAGGGTATACAACATGAGCTGGAGTGGTTGTTAATTTCTTGGGTGAGGTAGAAATCTTGAGTTGACCTTTGAAAGATGAGTAGGACTTGGACAGTTTACATGGAATGGGGAAGTTATTTCAGATCAAGTGAAATGCATCAGGGAATTGCCAATACAGGGGTGAACACCACCGAGTTGAGAGATAATTCAAAGCCTTGGAAGATTTTCAGGATCATTACCAGGGGCTATCTAATATGATTCAGAGATGGGTCAGAAAATTCAGAAATTCATCAGACATGTGGCACACTGTGCCAGAGGAGAATGTCAAGTCCTGCATGGTTTATAAGGGTTTTGTAGAGAAGCTGATTCTTGAAGCCAGGTGCAGTGGTACATGACTGTAGTCCCAGTGACTCAGGAGGCTGACACAGGAGGAATGCAAGCTCAAGGCCAGCCCTGCAACTTAATGAGACCATGGTTCGGAAGGCCCAGGCACACATAGCCAGTGAGCATAGTTGTAGGAAGTGGTGGGGTACAGTCCACTAGGAAGCCAGTCCGTATCTTCCATTTTTCATAGAGTCTATTTGTTCACACTTTAGATTTCTGAAATTGGAGTGCATTGTGTAATCCTATGTCAGTGAGATGGCAGATATAATGCAGTTATCATTGCCTGAGCATATATGAATTGATCATAAGCTGTTTGTTTTATTGCTAATTCAACTGGATTACATGCACCATAGATACTACATGTGTTGAGTTTAATTGCTATGAGATGTCTTTAAAAGAGTATGTTCTTATTTGGTATTGAAAGAAAATGTAAGCATGTGTAAGAAAGGCATGCAAGGTAACTCAGCAATAGAGCACTTGTATGTGTGTATGAGTGTATGAGGCCCTGGGTTCAGTCCTCAGTAACATACACACACACATGACATATAAACAAAGCCATGGGGAAAACACTTGATACTAGTTACATTTGTTTTCCATTGCTTCCATAACAAATTTGCACAAATTTCATGACTTAAAACAACACACATTTACTCTTAGCTTTATAGGTCAGAAGGTTTCACTAATCAATATTTAGATGTTGGTAGGACTGTGATCCTTCTAGAACTCCTAGGGGAGAATCTGTTTCCTTGCCATCTCCAGTTTCTAGGATCTGCTCACATTGCTTGACTCATGGCCCCTACCTCTGTCTTCAAAGCCAGAAACAGTGAGTTGGCCCCTCCAGTCATACCTGCCTGACTCTTCTGTTGTATAGGTATCTCTCTTTGATTGTGATCTTAGTTGGGAAATGTTCTCTGCTTTTAAGGACTCATGTGATTAGGCTAAGGTCAGCTAGATAATACAGAGCATTCTCTCCATCTTAACATCCTTAACTTTGATCACCTCTGCAAAATCTCTTTTCCCATGTAAACTAACATAGTCTCAGGTTCCAGGATTTAGGACATCTAGGGAGGTGGTTAGTTTTTTTTACCCCTTTGGGAAAGCAAAAAGTCTTCTTATTTTCTTTCAAAGCAATAACCAATATTTTATGGAACTCAAAAAAGGAAGTTATCACAAAGTAGATGCAATCATGTTACATTTGTTTTTTCAGTAACCATTTATTACATCAAAACAACAGAAGACTACTCCATAGCATCAGTATCACAATAAAAGATTCAGATGAGGAAAAGAAAACTTTCCCTAATCACATATAAATAAAAGGCATCCCAAAAAGTTTATTTAAAAGAAAACAGGGACTATCTACCCGAGGAGCACTGTTCAAGACATAGAGGTAACTTTCTTGAAGCATGGGGCCTCTACCTATCTCTCTCTTTTTCTCTTATCAACCTGAGTCAGAAACTAAGGACTTTGGCTTCAGGCCTCTAAATATATAATAAATTGAGTTGAATCCCTTGAGGGAACTGCTGCTAGTTTCTCCTCTGGGCCTATCCCTATCACTGACTTCCATGTTGGCCACACTGTAGAGCTCAAACATGTTGACAGTCTCCCTGGACTCTCTATAAAGGGAGCTGCCCTAAGTCCTCCCCACTATAAATTCCCTACAGTTACATCTCCAGATTTCCACCGGTGGATATTTATCCTGTATTTTGCAGTAATTATTACCGTAGATGATCAGAAAGATACTAATATTTAGAAAAGTACAGGAGGTTCTCCCATAATGTTACATTTGATTACTGAGATAAATGCAGATTTTATTGCAAGCCACACCATACAACTAAGTGAAGTGGAGATGGTGCAATCCCTCAGAATGGAGATGAGATATTTCAAATCCAGGAGGCTCTCCTGATAGGGATGAAACATATTAGAGGATAATAATTTTCTAGGTGATTTAAAATCAGAACAAGATATTTTCCAACTGTGTTAGTGTCTGAATTAGTTCATTTCTTTTACCCAGACAGGTATTGGAGCCCGATTTTCATAGAACTGTAAGTTGTCCTCTCTTTGCCCCTTGACCTCTTTCTATTATAAGAATAAAAGAACAAGTCAATCTTCACAAGTCAGAGTACGTGTTATTCCTGGGCAAGAGTACGTTAGTGATAATTTCCAGTGTGGGTGGATTTGAGGTTCTGAAGGATGAATGAATATTTTCCAGTTTGCTTTTCTATTGACATCAAAGACTCTCTTGTCACATCTGCCCCATTTGTTGCTTCAGTCTCATGCCTATTATATGATATGTTCTCAACCTTAAGATCTTTTACAGAGGTCTTGTTTCATATGTTTAGGTTTATCGTGAATTCAAGGAAGGCTTTTTTAGTAACTGTTCATGCCAAAACGGCGCTAGAGGCTTTGATGCGTGTCAGCACACTGGATTTACTCCTCAGAGTGCGTCCAGGAGGCACAGATCCCTGTCCTGGGAGCTTGGCCTTGTCTTTTCCAGCAGCCAGCCCTCTGGTTCACACGCATCCACGCTGTTCAGAGTTGGCTGCGTGTGAGGTTGGCTGTCACCAGTAATATTGAATCTCCTCAAATATCAAAGATCCCTCAGCACAGAGACTGCTGAAGGCTCTAAACACCCTGTTAGAAATATCACAGAGCCTCCTAAGGCAACTGCTTCTCAGAAAAATAATCATTTAGATAACTGAGTTTTGGTACTTTGCTTTAGCAAAACATCAATAATGTTATTTTTCAATTACATTTTTGAGAAAGCTGTGAGTAAAGCAAACCATCTTTTGTGTCTAAATCTGTAGTCCCTATAGGTTTTTTTTTATCAACAAATATTAAATACTCCATGAATGTTAGCATAAACACATGACTCCAAAATAAAACATTAGGCACTGTGAAAACCTAAGGAGAAGTAGCTGGCTAGATTTGGCCTAAACAAAATAATATGAAACAGATAACTTATTCGTGCAAATTTCTAATTCCCTGGCCAGAACTCTTGCTCTTATCTATTTGGGCCCATAAATACTATTTCTGATAGTTTTTATTCTCAATTATAGTAGAAGTGTTGTGTAATAATGAATTAAAATGGCAATTATACTTGGAGACTTCTCACTTTTGTAGGGGCTTTAAAGCCCCAAAAGTTTTTTAAAAAATCAAAGAATAGCACCTCATGTAGTAGAATTTCAGAATTTCAAGGAGAGACAAGGCAAATTTTTTTTTTACTTAAGTGCTAGGGATGTAGCTCAGTGGTAGAGCACCTGCCTAGCACGTTTGATGTCTTGGTTGGTTCCCCAGTACTGGGGAGAAAAAAAAAATTCCACTTGGGGTCCTTCAAGTCTTCATTTTGTGATTTTTGTGGCTACATATTAAGCTGATATTTTTGCTACATACTGAGGCCCAGACAATATAGAGTAAATCTTATTTAACTCATCAATAAGATTCTAAAAGAAGCCCAGGAATGGTGGTATACACCTGTAATCCTAGCCTCTGGGGAGGCTGAGGCAAGAGGATCACAAGTTTAAGGACAGCCTCAGCAACTTTTGAGACCCTGTCCCAAAATAAAAACTAAAAAAGGGGCTGGGGTGTAGCTCAGTGGTAAAGTTCCCCTGGATTCAATCCCCAGTATTAGAAAAAAAAAAGTGAGAGAGAGGGGTGGGGAGAGGGAGGGAGAGGGAGAGAGAGGGAGAGAGGGAGAGAGAGGGAGAGAGAGAGAGAGAGAGAGAGAGAGAGAGAGAGAGAGAGAGAGATTCTAAAACAAAACCCCATTTTCCCAGGTTGTTTTTGTTCAGAGTTCAAAAGTGAATTTTTATTCCATCAAACAGGATTCTCACTATAATTTCAATCCCATGCAGATTAAAAAAATGTCATTCCTTTTTTAATGATGTTGGCTTTTCCTAGTAAATCATTTGTTTAAGACTTTATTTCATGGGATCTCTAATGACATGTCACCACAGGAAAAAGGTGTTTGCAGGCTGCTTTTGTGCCTATAGTTATGCATTATAGCCAGGCAACATTTAAGAAAATCTGTGGGCATGAGGCAGTGGTGAGCTCCTGCTGGTTCAGACTGGCTTGTGAGAGTTGATTGTGTCCATTTCCTCCTAAGTCAGCCTCAGTGACTCTGTGGTTGGATGAGGTGGGAGTATTTACACTATGGAATTTTGCAAACTAGTATTTAATTACTTTTGGAGTGCTGATTCACTAGTTCACAATCAATGTGAGTAATTTACATTTTCCAAAAGTCAAAATACACACTTTATTTCTTAATTAATGTTTACTCATTTGACCTCAGCTGTAAGTCAGGTCAGCTGATCTATTTCTACACGTAAGATTTCAGAAAACATGAAGACCTGCATTTGTGAACAAATGTCTGACTCCCTTTCCAGGCTCTACAGATCTAATGGAGACAAGACAAGGTCCCTTGCCCTCCTGGTATTTTACAGTTTGGTGGGGAAAACAGATATTTTTACATAAATACTGTAAAACTCAGCTCTGGCTAAGAGTTGGAGAGATGGTATGACAAGAATGTGTCAAAATGTAGGGTTTGACCCAGGGAAGAAAGGAAAAGTGTTTCGAAGTTGCCTAAGATTTGAAGGAAGAACAGGATTTAAATGAACAAAACCATGAAAGTGCACTGTCCTGGCACACAGTAGAACCTTAATAAAGGTACATAGGGGACTGTATTATGCTTGTGTACTGGAATCTCTGCTGAACTCTGATAGTAATTTCCTGGAAAACATGGGTTTCTTTCGATTTCAAAAGCATGTCACTCTGGGATGCCAGCTGGAGATATCTTTTTGACCCCTTATGATCTCTTTTAAAGGCTGGTTTTCAGGGACCGTTAACACCTGCTCACTCCAACTCGGTGTGAGATCATGTGATAGGAGAGCTGAGGCCTTCAGCTACACACCAACCACACAAGTAGCTGTGGTTTGCCAAGTTAAGGAAAAAAAAAAAAGTTATTCGACTTTAGCAGTCCAGAAACTGCCAGCCTCGTCTACCCTTGTGTCTGGTTGTTTGTTCTTGTGTGTACTATGACTCAAAGTTCCATCTTTTCTCTATGCCATGTATTTCAACAAGGAAAACACACACACACACACACAACAGAACCACACTATCATGTTTAAAGTAGCAGAACTTAGGTTCTGAATGCAATTGTATGTAGCTTGTCAATGCATTTTGCTTAAAACATTGAAACATTACCCTAATGTTTACTAAAGAGACTTCATTGGGGAGGATGAAGGGGGGTGTGGAAAGGGTGGACAGTGTGATTTGATGACAGCTTCTGTGACAGACCAAGTGGGACCTGTTGTGGGAGACCCAGCAGCCTCAGGCAAGAAGGCCCCAAACTCACACTAGGGCTACAGAGCTTTAGGATTTTTCAGTTGGGAAGGGGCAGAGGATGGTTGTCCTCAACCATCTGCACCATGTGGTCAAGCTGTATGAAATCAGCCACCACTGCCCTCATTGCTTAGCCCTCCGCATCCCCAGCTCTTTCTTTTTCATTGAGTTTCATAGAGGGATTAGAAAGTTCTATCTCTTAATTCTTATCACCATGCCAACCCATAGAAACCAAAGTCTTCATAATTTTCTATAGTTTGGATCTTGAATATCCCTCGAAAGCCTGTGTTAAAGGCTTGGTCCCCAGTCTATGGCACTATTGGGAGATGGTGTAAACTGCAGGATTTAGAACCTAGTGAAAGGCAGTTAGGTCATTGGGAATGTTCCCTTGAAGGGGATGTTGCATCCTGGCCACTTCCTGTCTCTTCTTTACTTCTTGACTGCCATGAGGTACCAGGCTACTACAGGCCCCAAACAACAGGGCCAAATGACCATGGAATGAAACTGCCAAAACCACGAGCCAAAATAAACCCTTCCTCCTTTTAAATTGGTGGTCTCAGGCATGACCTCTCAGAGGTGCTCACAGAGAGATGTCTACACATCCTGGGCAGCATCCCCCACATCAAACCCATTGAGTATAACCCTGTTGTTGCTTGGGGGAGCAATATCCACCTGGTGCAGAGAAGGATCTGTGCTGCCCAGAGGAATGATAGGCAGGCATCCGTGTGGGAGGCCAGTGGTCAGCCCTGGGGTCAGTGACAACCAGAAGACACGGTTTCCAAAAGGGTCGCCTGGATCTGGTCAGTGAAGATTCCAGGAGTGAAACCACCAGCAATGGCAGTGGCTCCCGTGGCAGCAGCAAACCTGAGCACAGTCCTGCAGTCAGAGTAGGAATCCTGGTGTGACCTGCCATCAGTGGCTACAATGGCACCCGTTGCCAGCAGAACTGCCTCCAAGTCCTCTTCAGATTTATGATGTAGTTACCAGCACCTTTCCTTTGGCGGGTGTACTGTTCCATCTGGAATTCAAGTGTGGTGTCACCCAAGTGGGTTACAACTACAAGGAATTTGAGGACATCTTCTCTCTTCATTTGTAGGACATCAAGGGCTCTGGACACTGTGAAAGTTTCCCATTAAATGGAAATGGAAATCTAAATCTTGTAGTTTACACCAAATTGACCCCTCTCTTGGTAACCCTGACAGGATTTCTGAGAGCCTGGGATAGTCAAGGGAGAGTCACCTTTGCTGTGTTTCTCCAGATGGAATATTTAAATAGAGCCTCTGTTAATAACTTACTGTGATTGTCTTTGAGACTTTTAAATACAGAATGTATAACCGCAACAGTGGTAACGGACACAAGGTGTGTAATATAGAAACATGAAGTACAGAGAATTTACCAAGTTCATCATAAATGCAGAAGCCTGTCATTCTGGAGGAAATCATTACATCAACAAAAATAGGAAACACATGACAGAAGTACCTTGCATGAAAGCAAAGTGAAAGCAGTTGAATTTGCCATCATATGATATGCTTGCAGTGCAGAAATGCTTTAAAGCCTCAACTTAATCAGTTCATCCTTAAAGTCAACCCGTGGCAACATATTTGTCTGTCTGTCCACAGCCATGGATAACCCCAGAAAAAGATTGGCTGGGGATGTCCATCTTCCCTCCTATCCCCAAGGAAAGGTAAAGTAGATCTTCTGAATTGGGTCCCTTAGGCCTAAGCCAAGAGCTTAAGTTTTCAAGTATTTAAGATATTGAAATAATTGATATTGTTGCTATTTTTCAATAGTTGACTATAGACAGGTGTATTTACTTTTATACATTAACCATGCACCAAAAAAGAATTCCTCTAGGAGCTAAGATTCAAGGGCAATTTGATTCAATTTTTACTTAAATTATGAGCAATTTTAAAGCCAGAGTTGTCTTTCAGGGGGAAGACTTTTCTATTTGGGGAGTTCCAGTTTGAGTCAAGGACACATACCAATGTGCTGCTTTTAAAAATGAGTTGTGCTGGGCACAGTGGTGCACACCTGTAATCCCAGCAGCTCTGGAGGCTGAGACTGGAGGATCTCGAGTTCAAAGCCAGTCTCAGCAAGGGTGAAGTGCTAAGCAACTCAGTAAGACCCTGACTCTAAATAAAATACAAAATAGGGTTGGGGATGTGGCTCAGTGATTTAGTGCCCCTGATTTAAATCCCAGGTATATAAAAAAAATAAAATAAAGAGTTGTTATACTTAGCATCCTTTACCTCTTATTTATTCTGGATAGTCTTTGTTTTGACAGCCCAAAGTCAAGCACATAGATTCTTGTCTTTTCTTAGGATTTGCCTTCTCTTTTTCAAAAACTTTGTTGTTTTTAAATTTTACCTTATATTAAATTAAATATTATATTTTCCATTCTTTTAAGAGTTACCCTGGTTATTTTAACATGGATAGTTACAATAGTCTAAGGGTAGTCGATATTTCTATCCTCTTTCCAAATAAAAAAATATATACTAGGCTGATTCAGATCTAATTCTCTCAAATTATATGCTGCCATTGTCAATGGTTTATCTTTTTTTTTAGTTTAACAGAGTAGATCTAATTCCTTTAACTAGTCAATTTTTATTCAGATCCACCTGTGTATTTACAGAAATCTTTGCTCATCCTTCCTTTTTGCATCTGAGGCTTCCCATTTGGCATTACTTTTACCTGAAGGTCATTCTTAGGATTTTGTGGGTGAAATATTTCCAATAAGTTTAACTTTTAGAAAAAGCTACATGTAAGTCAACCTGATTTAAATCTGCAGCAGGTATAATTTCCTTCTCAATAAGTTGGGTAGAGCCAGGGTTGAATTTCAGACTATTTACTTACGTATTATTTATTTAACATCTTTGCCATTCTTCACTGAATTATGGTTTCCTATATATAGCTCATACCATGAATATTACTTCTAGTTAGATTGTTTTCACAGCTATTACATCATACACAAAGTATGTTGATTTTCAGGAAATATTTATTTGGCATTTTTCTTCTGAATAGATGAAGGAATGAGCAATTTTAAATAAAATCTATAACCTATTTAAGGAAATATTCACTTTTAAGCTATCATACGTATCAAAATGAGCTGGTTATGCTAATCAAATTTATGAAAGCACTCAAAATTATTATTGTGGATATCCTTCATAATAGGAATCAAGCTAATATCTTGGATGATTACAATGAAGGGTTGCCTTGTGTATTAACTGAATAGATATTTCTAAATATTTTGAGCACTTATAAGAATACCTTGTAGTCTGGAATTGCTGAAGCAGAAATTACTTACCTCTGAAGAATTCACTTAGTCTAATTTGCAGTTTATTCCTATATGCACTTTTTAGTTCATGGCAAAAGGTGGGGAAAATGTAAGAAAATATTTCTGAGAACTGAATTCAACTGTAGAAATTCAGGACACCATAGCACAATAAGGATACTTCAGGCAAAAGCCTATAAGGTTAAACAAATAAAAAAGGTTTTTCACTATAATTATAGACTTTTTAAAAGTAGAAAAGGAAATAGCCAGGCTGCTTCCCCCATGTTTGTGGTGTGTTTATTTCTAAACCTACAATACCAGCTTGTAGCCCTCATTGAAAACATTGTTCCTGTTCTGGCTCTCCTCTTTACCTGAAGTTTTAAATTGTTCTTTATAAGACCATAAGCCTTATTCTCTGCAGTTAATGACTTTGCAAAACTGCCTTTTTTTTTTTAGTTTCTTTACGTCTTTGCATTTTGTCTCTCTGTTCTGTCCTCCAGATAGTAATTGTTCCAAGAACTTGCTATAAATCACTCTTCTCCTATGTCAAGATAACAATGATATACTGTTGGTGACCTTGCAGAAGATCTGACCAGAATACCCCTTTACTTTATAACTTTTACTTCTAAGATAAAAGTATTTGTGCATTTATCCTATGGGTAAAGAAAATCTATAGTTCATAGCAACAAGAAGAATGTTTAGTACAATATACAGTGTTATGGTTTGCATCTGGAATGACCACCAAACACTCATGTGCTGAAGGCTTGGTTCCCAGTGCTACAAGGTTCAGAGGTAGGGATTTGGGAAATGCATGGATCATGAGGGTTCTGACTGCATCAGTGGATCAATCCATTGTTCCATAATTTGATGGCATTGTTGGAAGGTGGTAGAAACTGTAGGAGCTGCTGCTTAGTTGGAAGAAGTGGGTCACTGGGGCATGCCCTGAGGGCATTTCTTTTCCTGACCCCTTCCTTGTCCTCTCTGCCTTCTGGTTGCTGCAAGGGTAGCAATAGCTTGTTATACCAAAACCCTCATACCATAAAGATCTGTCTCAGTACAAGTCCTCAGCAATGGAGCTATCCAACTTTGGATGACACCTCTGAGACTGTGAGCCAAAATAAATCTTTCCTCTCTTAAGTTGATTTTCTCAAGTATTTTGTCATAGTGTCAAAAACTGACTAATAAATACAATGACACAGTGAATATTTAGGCTAAATCCAATACTAAAAGTATACATAAAAAGAGTGATACAGGGAGACATGCAAAAATCATAATTGGGGCTGATGACGTACCTCAGTAGTAGAGTACTTGCCTAGCATGCAAGAATCCCTGGGTTTGATTCTCAGTAGAAAAAGAGAAAAAGAGAGAGAAAGAGAAAAATCATGAAAATCTTACCAATCTTTCCACCTCTGTCAGTACTGTACTTCTGAGCTACATCCTAAACCTATTTATTTATGTATTTATTTGGTGTTGGGGATTGAAACTAGGGGCTTTGCACGTGTTAGGTAAATGCTCTATCACTGAGGTACATCCCCAGACCACCAAACACTTTATTTTATTTGTTTATTTTATTTTATTTTTTAATTTTGAGACATGATCTTGCTAAATTGCTGAAATTTGTGATCTTCCTGTCTCAACCTCCCAAGTAGCTGGGATAACAGGCATACACCCCAGCACCTGACTTGTGTATTTGTTTTTCTTATGAAGAAAGTAATTATGGAGGAGAAATAGACATTATAATTTTTAAGTGAGTAGAGATTAAATAAACATATTGATGAGTTTGAGTGGAATCTTTTGAATAAGTTATAAAAAAACAGTTAAGTGGCTATAGCTGCATGCCCATTACACAAATTCAGAGGAACAAATGGACTATGCAGAGTGTGGGTACCTCTTTGTCTTGCTGACTGTGGACTTCTCACTACCAGACAAAGTGTTCCACTAAAAAGTAGAAGCTCTTTCACTTTTTTAGTTTTCAGCAACTATATAATCAGCTCTGGGAAATTACATATTATTAATATACTATGCAGTCCTTTATGAAATGGGATTTTCATATTAGTCAGAGAAATCTATCCAAGTCACTTTAAATGAAGGATAACATAACACCACTTATCCACATATCTGTAGCAGGTATAATTTCCTACTAGTGATCATCTACTAGTGATCATCCACTTCATTTCTGGGTTTCCACCATTACAGATGAGGGCTGAAATCAACATCTTTGCAATATATGTCCTATGCTGGCAATGAAATAGTTTCCCAGCAGTGAGACTACTGAGATATATATATATATATATATATATATATATATATATATTTAGGTTGTAGGAGCCTAGCTTTGTGGTAGAATGTGTGCTCAGCACGTACAAAGCCCTAGGTTCAATTCCCACTATCACCAATAAATAAGTAAATAAGTATATAGACATAAAGAGAGATAATATATTACATATGTGTATATATATATATATATATATATATATATATATATATATAATTTTTTTCAGTGCTGGGGATTGAACAGGAGACCTTGTGCATACTAGGCAAGCACTCTAACACTGAGCCACATCCTAGTCCTAAAATTTTAATAGATGCTTTCAAAATACTTTCCAAAAATTTGTTACTAATTTTCATTTCCAAATACAGTTTCCTTATATCCCTACTAGTGGCAAGTTTTAATACTTAACAATTTTAGCCTTACCTGACAGAGTAAAAGGAATCCTATTTTTTAAAAAACTCCTGGAATTAATAAGTAATTTACAAGATGTAGGATATAAGGTGAATGTACAAAAATCAATTTTATGTCTTTTTTGGTGTGTGCATGTGTGGTGCTAGGGGTTAGATTCAGAGCCTCACACATGCTATGCAAGTACCTAATCACTGAGTTGCACACTCCCAGTGCTCATTTCATTTTATTTTGATCCAGGCTTGCGTTGAATTTGTAATCCCCCTGCCTCAGCCTTATGCGAAGCTGGGAATAAGCCTGTGCCTCCACACCTATCTAATTTTATGTATTTACACTGGCATTAAACAAGTCAAAATCAAACAGATTGTAATGGGATAAAAACCACAAAATACCTGGAGATAAATTGTAATAATCAGGTTTCTGTTGCTATAACAAAATACCTAGGATAATTAACTTATATAGAGAAAAGGTTTATTTTGGCTTACAGTTTGGAGATTTCAGTTCATGATTGATTGGCTCATTGTTTGGGGCCTGTGTTGAGACAGCATAGAATGGCAGAAGGGTGTGGTGGATCAAAGACTCTCATCTCAGGGTGGAAACAGACGTTGAGGTGAGGATTGTGTTTCCACAATCCCATTTGAGGACACATCCCCAATGACCTAAAGACCTTCCACTAGACTCTGGTCTTAAAGTTTCCATTACCTCCCAATAATGCCTTCCTGAGGACAGAACCTTTAATGTGGGCCTTTGAGGGACAGACATTCAATATCCAAACTATAGCATATATTTAATAAATAAAATTTTGTGAGATCTATATAATGAAAACTGCATAATAATTCTCTTCAAAGTGATCCAGAAAAATTCCAAACAAAATATTTACGCAGAAGAGGCCAGATTTAAATCATTGAAAGTAATTTTTCATTATTAGATTGTATCAGAATGCTAAACATAGTGCTTAAGTAGTCCTAGATCTTAGTAGTCAGATATAAAAGCCAAACTGTGTTTGGTACAATGAAAATAAGATGATTATCCAAATACCTAAACTTTTTTCTTAAAAATATGGCAACCTTACATCTGAGTTAGCTAGGGACAGTTTCAATCTGTGCCTTTTGTCTTGACCGAATTATTATTGTTATTACTGTTATTATTGCATTGGGGATCAAACTCAGGAGCAATGTTCCACTGACTTATATCTCCAGCCCTGTTTATTTTAAATTAAAAAAGAAAATACAGTTGTCAGGCTGAGGCAGGAGATTCACAAGATGGAGGCAGGCCTCAGCAACTTAACAAGACCCTGTCTCAAAATAAAACATTAAAAAGTCTGGGTATATATCTCAGTGGTAAAACAACACTGTTTTCAATTTCTAGTACCAAAATAAATAAATGAAATTTTCTAATATCAGTTCCCAGAGTTGTTAGGATAATAGGTATGCACCATTGCACCTTACTTAACCAAATTATTAATAATGCCACTCTCAAAACTACTTTGATTTGGATGGTAAATTATAAGGTTACCTTACCAAATAGGAACTTAGTGGCTTAGGTTCACAGCCTTATGCCAGAAAATTGAGTGAAATTTAATGATTACTTGTTTTTGTATTAAAATTATATATTCTTTTTTCAATTTTTGATTGTTGTAGGTGAACATAATACTTTTATTTATTTTATTTTTATTTGGTGCTGAGGATGAAATCCAGTGCCTCACACTTGTGAGGCAAGCACTCTACAGTGAGCTACAACTGCAGCCCCTAAAGTGATATATTCTTGTGTAACATTTAAATTACCTAATTACATGGTTGTTTCTTTTACTGTTTTGTTTTATTTTGTTTTTATTTTTTCATTGCTAGGGATCTAACCCAGGGCCTTGAGTATGCTATGTAAATGCTTTACCATTGAGCTACATCCCCAGGCCTGTTATTTTCTTAATGGTTGCCCTGAGGATTATTATTAGCATGTAAACTTAAAACAATCTATTTTTTAAGTGTCTTGATTTAGTGTACAAATTTTTTTCTCCAATATAACTCATCTTCCATTGTGTTATGATTGTTATACAAATTTCATCTTTAAAGATTATAAACACTTCAGAACATTATATAATGAATGATTTACACAGCTGTCTTTCTTTGTTGTTTTTCTTTTCAGTTATAGAGATTGAACACAGGCTCTCACACATGCTAAACAAGTCCTCTACCACTGAGTTACATTTATTTTTTATTTTGAGATAGTCCTTTTTATTTTTTATTTTGAGATAGTCTTACTAAATTGTCCAGGCTGGCTTCAAATCTGGATTCTCCTGCCTCAGCCTCCTGAGTATGAGGGATTATAAGTGAGTGCACTGCACATCATGTACAATTATCTTTTAAATCAAATCATAGAAGAAAAGAGTTATCCCAAAATTCATGTATGCTGCCTTTAATATTTATGTACATAGTTTTATTCACTGCTGCTTTTATTTCTTCAAGTGGTTTCAAATTACTGCAGATTGTTCTTTTTTTTCTCTTTTTTTTATTGGTTGTTCACAATGCAGTTTTATGTCAGTTTCAAGGTTTTACTTAAGTATTATTTTTTGTACTGTTTATTTTATGATGTCTGATCAGGCACATGCCTATAATCCCAGTAACGAAAGGCTGAGGCAGGAGAGTCACAAGATCAAAGCAGGCCTCAGCAACTTAACAAGACCCTGTCTCAAAATAAAACATTAAAAAGTCTGGGTATATATCTCAGTGGTAAAACAACTCTGTTTTCAATTTTTAGTACCCAAATAAATAAATGAAATTTTCTAATGTCTGAATTTTTTCTTTATTTTTGAAGAATAGTTTTGCTGGATATAGTTTTGAAGGATAGTTTTGCTGGATATAGAAATTTGGGTTGTCAGTCTTTGTGTTTTTTTAATAAATAAATTTATTTAAAAAATCAAATTTGAAAAAAAATTATTATTAATTTATTTATTTTAATTAGGTATATATTACAGCAGAATGCATTTTGATTCATTATACAGCACAACTTTTCATTTCTCTGGTTGTACACAATGTAGCTTCGTACCATATGTGCAGTCATACATGTACCTAGGGTAAGGATGTCCATCTTATTCCACCATCTTTCCTACCCTTATACCCCCTCCCCACAACTCCCTCCCCTTTGCCCCAACAAAGTTTCTCCATTTTTTCCCATGCTCCCCCCACCCATTATGGACCACCATCCACTTATCAGAGAGAACATTTGACCTTTGTTTTTTTGGGATTGATCTTCTCCAACTCCATCCATTTACCTGCAAATGCCATAATTTTATTCCCTTTTAATGCTGACTAATAGTCCATTGTGTATATATACCTCAGTTTCTTTATCCATTCATCTATTGAAGGGAATATAGGTTGCTTCCACAGTTTAGCTATTATGAATTGAGCTGCTATAAACATTGATGTGACTGCGTTACTATAGTATGCTGATTTTAAGTCTTTTGGGTATAGACCAAGGAGTGGGATTGCTGGGTCCAATGGTGGTTCCACTCCAAGTTTTCTAAGGAATCTCCATACTGCTTTCCAGTGTGGTTGCACCAATTTGCAGTCCTATCAGCCATGTAGGAGTGTGCCTTTTCCTCTACATTCTTGCAAACACTTATTATTGTCTGTATTCTTGATAATTGCCATTCTGACTGGCATGAGATGAAATCTTAGAGTAGTTTTGATTTGCTTTTCTCTAATTACTAGAGATGTTGAACATTTTTTCATATATTTGTTGATCAAATGTATATCTTCTTCTGCAAAGTGTCTGTTCAGCTCCTTAGCCTATTTATTGATTGGGTTATTTGTTTTTTTGGTGTTAAGTTTTTTGAGTTCTTTATATCTCCTGGAGATTAGTGCTCTATCTGATGTGTGTGTGTGACAAAACTGCTCCCAAAATGTAGGCTCTCTGTTTACTTTATTGATTGTTTCTTTTGCTGAGTACTGGGGACTAAACCCAGTGCTTTTTGCATGCTGGATAACCCTCTACCATTGAGCTCCATCTGCAGCTGTTTCTTTTTAAAAAATTTTATTTGGATACAGATTTCTCACAAAATTGCCCAGACTGATCTTGAATTTTCAATCCTCCTGCCTCAGTTTGAGTCCATCCCATTCATTGATTCTTGATTTTATTTTGGAAAAGTTTTGATAATTATTTCTTCAAATATTTCTTTTGTTTCATTCCCAGTCTTCTCTTCCTATAAGTTCTATTATATTTATCTTGATATGATTGATGTCCCACAGGTTGCTCAGTCTTTGTTGGTTTTCTTCATTCTTTTTTCTTACTGTTCTTAACCTGGATCATCTCAATTGACCTATTTCCAAACTCTTGATTCTTTCTACCATCAGTTCAATTCTGATGTTGAGTCCAGTTAGTCAATTCTCTTTATTTCTTCCTTCTTTTTTTCTTGGTACTGGGGATTGGTACAGGGATTATTACTGAGTTACATCCCCGGTCGTCGTTGTCTTCTTCTTCTTCTTCTTCTTCTTCTTCTTCTTCTTCTTCTTCTTATTATTATTATTATTATTATTATTATTGACTAGCTTTTACTGAGTTGATGAAGGTCTTGTTAAATTGTTGAGGCTGGTCTTGAATTTTGTGATCCTCCTGCCTCAGCCTTCTAAGTCACTGGGGTTATAGGTGTGTGCTTACCATGCCTGGCTATAATGAAATTTTTATTTCAGTAATATACTTTTCAATTATAGAGTATTTATTTATCTGAGCCAGGATCTCCTTATGTTTATCAGGCTGGCCTCAAACTCCTAAACTCAAGCAATTCTCCTGTCTTAGCCTCCAGAGTATCTTGAATTTACAGACAAGCATCTCTGTACTCAGGTTATTTAACTCATTTTAAAATAACTTTTACCTTTTCATTGAGACATTATTTCATTGAGACATTTCATTGAGACATTAATTTGATGAGACATTATTTTTACATTTTCTCTTAAATTTTCAGCTGCAATTTCTTTTACTTCTTTGAATGTAGCTGTGATAGCTGGTTTCGGGTTAGTTTTTGTTATTGTTCATATATATATATATATATATATATATATATATATATATATATATATATATTCAGTACTGGGGACTAAACTCAGTGCCTTTTGCATGCTGGATAATCCTCTACCATTGAGCTCCATCTGCAGCTGTTTCTTTTTTTCTTTTTTAAAAAATTTTATTTGGATACAGATTTCTCACAAAATTGCCCAGACTGATCTTGAATTTTCAATCCTCTTGCCTCAGCCTCCCGAGTGACTGAGATTACAGCCACTGAATCTGACTGATTTAAGGTTTTGTTTAAGCTGTCCAATGTCTCTGTTTCCTTAGGGGCTGTTTTAATGGACTACTTTTCCCCTGTGTACCAATTGTACTTTTCTAATTTTTCCATGCCTTATAATATTATTTTTCATTAAAAATATATTTTCAAAGTACAATGTGATAACTCTGGAAGTCAGATTTCCTCCATTTTCCAAGTGTTTGTTGTGCTTAATGTTTGTTTAGTGACTTTCCAAACTAATTATGGAAAGTTTGTATTTTTAAAAAAATTTTGTGTGGCCACTAAGGTCTAGCTTAGTAGTCAGCTAATTTTTGCTCAGAGATTTCTTTAATGGTTTGAGCAGTATATCTTCTCCCCTTTGTGAAGGCCTCTATGTGTGCATGCACACGTGTGCTTTGGGACACTTTCAATTCCCAGGCAGTTTTATTATATAAAAAAGAAATTCCTTTTTATACTGCATATGTTCTGTGTCTCAAATTTAAAACAATCTGAAAATACTTTTAAACAAAAATTCAACACTGTTTCTCTCTAGTGCTTGCATTGTCTTTGTTTTCTAGTTTAAAAAAAAATGACACTCTATGCAGGCATCCCCAAGACCATGTGGCAGTGCTTACAAACACCTTCTCTCCACAGTAAAACACTGTTGTTCACAGAAATGAATGTGTCAGGCTTACATTAGACTTAAAGTGTAAATAATTGAGCAGGCAGGAATCTTGAACAGACGGTATGCTTAAATATCATTGTTAGTGTAAAAAGTGTTAGAGTGAAATCACACTTCCAACAACACACTATAATACATGCCCTCCAGCATATGGAGTGCAATACTTCTAAAAATTTAAAAATATTCAGTTGCATTTTATGCCATTTTGTGTGTATTCAAAAGCATGTTTAGACATTTAGTGTTCTTTTGAATTTGTAAAACTTCTGAGGACACTATGAGAAATATTCATAAAGATGTATTTAATCTCATTTAAGATGAAAAGGCTTTAAGGGAACCTTAAACTTGGGAGCATATCATCCATGTTTCTTTTTAAAAATCTTAACACACCACTTTTTATAGCAAAACACATGTCTAAACACCATTTTCACAGTTCCCTACTTGAGAAACTATGCAGGAGAATAGTCTCCTGGAAAAATAAGGAATACTATGAATATAAGCACCCTATCAAATTAGTCTCAATATTGTGACTTGTGTTTTCCATATTTCATATAATTAATAATGTCCAATTCAATCCATTCATTTTAAAAATTTAATTTGTTATATATGACAGTGGAACGCATCACAATTCATATTACACATATAGAGCACAATTTTTCATATCTCTGGTTGTACACAAAGTAGAGTTACACCATTTGTGTCTTCATACATGTACTTAGGGTAATGATGTCCATCTCATTTCACTGTTTTTCCTACCCTTATGCCCCCTCTTATCCTGTCCCTTTCCTTTCCCCTTTGCCCTACCTAGAGTTCATCTAATCCTCCCATGCCCCACTCCCCACCACATTATGAATCAGCATCCTTAAATTAGAGAAAACATTTGGCATTGGATTTTTTGGAATTGGCTAACTTCACTTAGCATTATATTTTCCAACTCCATCCATTTACCTTGAAAATGTCATGATTTTATTCTCTTTTAATGCTGAGTAATAGTCCATTGTTTATATATACCACAGTTTCTTTATCCATTCATCTACTGAAGGGCACCTAGGTTGGTTCCATAGTTTAACTATTGTGAATTGTGCTGCTATAAACATTGATGTGGCTGTGTTCCTTTAGTATGCTGTTTTTAAGTCCTTTGGGTAGGAGGAGACAGATAGCAGAGTCAAATGATGCTTTCATTCCCAATTTTCCAAGGACTCTCCATGTTGCTTTCAATATTATCTGCACCAATTTGCAGTCCCACCAGCAGTGTATGAGTGTGCCTTTTCCCCCACATCCTTGCCAACACTTATTGTTGTCTATATTCTTAATAGCTGTCCTTCTGACTGGAGTGAGATGCAATCTTAGAGTAGTTTTGATTTGCATTTCTCTAATTGTTAGAGATGTTGAACATTTTTTCATATATTTGTTGATTGACTATATATCACCTTCTGAGAAGTGTCTGTTCAGTTCCTTGGCCCATTTATTGATTGAGTTACTTGGGGGTTTTTGTTTGTTTGTTTGTTTGTTTGGTGTTAAGGTTTTTGAGTTCTTTATATACCCTAGAGATTAGTGCTCTATTTGATGTGCGTGTGGTAAAAAATTTGTTCTCAAATTGTAGGCTCTCTATTCACCTCATTGATTGTTTTCTTTTGCTAAGAAGAAGCATTTTAGTTTGAATCCATCTCATTTGTTGATTCTTGATTTTAATTCTTGCACCATAGGAGTCTTATTAAGGAAGTTGGGGCTGAATCCCACATGATGGAGATTAGGGCCTACTTTTTCTTCTAGTAGATACAGTGTCTCTGGTCGAATTCCTAGTCCTTGATCCACTTTGAGTTGAATTTTGTGCATGGTGAGAGATAGGGGTTTAATTTCATTTTGTTGCATACGGATTTCCAGTTTTCCCAGCACCATTTATTGTCAAGACTATCTTTTCTCCAATGTATGTTTTTGATGCCTTTGTCTAATATACGACAACCATAATTATGTGGATTAGACTCTGTGTCTTCTGTCATCTTCCCAGAGACTTAAACGCTCAGGGGTCACTCCAGGGGAATTGGGCTGCGTGAAATAACCACACAAGAGACAGAAATACCTTTTTCTTTGGGGGTGCTGTGATGGTTCCTCTGACCTTAAGGGTCCGCAGAAAGAGAGAGAGAATGCATGCTGACCTCTTTTATTGAGAAGAAGCCAAATGATTCCTTACCATATTCACTATGTGGTCACCTTATTTTCCAGGTTGTGTACTTTGTCTTCATTATCTCACATTCTGAGAAGTAGTCTGTTGGTGATGCTTTCTATTGAGTTTTTTATTTGGTTTATTATTTCCTTCATTTCAAGGATTTCTGATTTTTTTTCTTTTTCAGAATCTCTCTTTCTTGAAGTAACCTTTTGCTACCTGTATTTGCTCCCTTATCTCTTTGCTGGCGTCATCAATGGATGCCTATATTTGCTCCCTTATCTGTTTATTGATGTCATCAATGGTTGCCTTTACTTTTTCTCTTATCTCTTTGTTGGAGTGATCAACTTTTGCCTATATTTGCTTACTTAGGTCATCCTTTAATTCACAGATCATTTTAATTGTGGGACTTCTGAACTCCTTCCCTGACCTCTCATCAACTGCACTGTCCATGGGTTCTGTTATGGTAGTATCCTGATTTGTTGTGGGCACTTTCCTCCCTTGTTTTTTCATGTTGTCTATGTGATTTCCTTACTTACAGGGCTGATCTGAGGTATTATAGTTTCTAACCTAAATTCTTGTAGTACCCATGCAGATTGTCTGTACCTTACCTTGGTGTTGGGCTTCCAGACCCTGATGCTCTCCCAGGACAGATGCTACAGCAACTATAGGTGGTGGTGGCAATAGCAAGAGGTAACTCAAAATAGCAGTAGAGGTGCCCCAAGATGGATGCGATGTCTTTCAGAGATGGTTGAAAGGGTGGGCCTTACAGTGGCTTTGGGACGCATACTCCAAGATGCAGCTGCTTCTAGGCCCTGTCTGTTGTCCCAAGGTAGAGGCTACTGCATGGGGAAGGCTACAGCTGCAGTGTCTCAAGATGAAAGTGGGTTTGACCTGGGCTTCCAGGTGGTGGTGGAGGTGCAGAACCAAGCTTACCTGGGGCCCAAGCACCCATGCAGGTCAGCGAGGCGGGTCTGGGCCGAGCCTGACTTCGCTGGCTGTTTACCAGTGGGCAGAGGCAGTCCTGGGCTGAGCCTGAGCTCTGGTGAATGACTACCTGTGGCAGGATGAACTTGGGTCTATCCTGGGCTCAGTCTCCTGTGCAGGTCAGTGAGGCAGATCTCTCAATCAGCTCATATTTTAACTGAATCAACAATTCATTCTAGAAATATTTAATGAGCACATGCAGAGATTTCTGAATCTCATTCAAGAGTTTGTGTCATAAAGCTGAAACTATGAACAGCTAATCAATGGGAAATCAAGAAGTAAGTTCAAAATCCATTTGTATGATAAAGAATAATGAGAGAAGGATCTAGCACTTGTGGAAGAACTTACCTTCTGAGGTGTATCTTTTTTTAACATTTTAAGAATTCTTTTTAGTTTTATATAACATTAGGATACATTTTGACATAATCACAAAAGCATGGACTATAATTTGCTCCAAATCAGTCCCTAGTATTTCCCCCTTCCTCCTCCTGTCTCCCCCATCCTCCCCTTCCTCCACTCCACTGATCTTTCTGCAATCTATTTATAGTTTGTTTAAATTAGTGTCTGTGGATATATTTAATGTTGAGATTCACTGTGGCCTGTCTTTAACTCTGTTCTCTATTGGATACTTGCTTTTTTTCTGACTTTGAGTACAGCAGTAGCAGCACTGTTTGTTGAGTACCACTGTATGTGATTGTGCAAGTTAGCTTTTAGTGTGCTGGTGTGACAGCATATAGAGCTCAGGAATGGTAGAGGGCCACACATTTCTAATGTTTGTCATTCACTGTCATATGGACTTTAAGAAATATCCCTAGTGCTCAGATTTTTCTAAGGGCCTTCATGGAAATGGTCTCTTAAGCCTGTTTACAGTCTCTCTCCCTTCCTGTAAGGTTTGGAATTTGTCAGGGACCAGGCTGGGAATTAAATGTCATGTCATGTTCTTTATTCTCCAGTCTTTTTCCTTAGCCACTTGATCACCTATTTCCATCTCCTTGAGCCACTGAAACCTATTTTCTCCTCCTTAGGCCAAAAGAAAGAAAGAGACAAACAAATAAAACAAATAAAAATATCAAGTGACAAACACTGGCTTTTCTCAGGCCAATCTGAAAGGCTCAGTGAATGTGCCTAGATATTCCTGAACTACCTAGGTGGACACAGTCTAGGCTCATACTGGGATTTCCTCTGCACACCTTGTACCAGCTAGGCAGAAGGCAAGCTTGAAGGTGTCAACTCTGACTCTTTGAGCCTCTGCCTCTGAGCTCCTGGGATCCCCAGCAGCAAGTACAGTCCCTTCTCAGAGGCCTGAATCCCACCTTGCTGGGTCCTTCCTCTAGGCTCCTAGGTTATGACAAGCCTCATTTTTTCTCTTTTCCCTTTAGATGGTAGTTGTTACCTGGGGTTACTTGTCTCTGTGTTACCTCAGTGATCACCTTTGGCTTTTTTAGGTCTTTTACAGCCGACCATTCATTCATTCATTATATTAAATGATCATAATTTATATGACTGGAGAAGTTCTGTTTTCCTGACTGGCCCCTTGGTGGAAGGAAGCTGACTTCATGTGAAGGAACCATGAAGCTAACTCTGGGAGTTCTTGGAGATAAGAATCCTTCTCTGCCAGGCTGAGAGATCCTTTGCTGAGTCAATATTAATAAAATAGGACACAGTTAGGAAAGAGCAAGTTTTCCAACTTCCTTGCTCCAGCATTTTCTATTGGCTGAGCCTGACAGGGAGCCACCATATGGCACAGGAGAAATGTGCTTTGCAGAGTCAACCCCAGTATCACAAAGGGTAGGTTTGAAGTTGAGCTTTAAAAGTGCATATGGACTCTACATAGCAGGCAACAAGTTATAACACTGGAGTCATACTATCGTGTTTTCATCTTTGCTTTATAAAATATTTTCTATTTTATTCTACCTAGCACAGACCTATTGTTAACATAAAATAATGATGCTGCTTTAAAGAAAATAAGAAACAGTTTCTTCTGAGCCAAATATAAGTGACTATGGCCTGGGAACATGGATTCAAGTTACTCCAAATGATGCATTTCACCATGGAAGAGGTTACAAAGAGTTTTATGACTACAGAACAAAAGGAAATCATAAATCAATACATTTGCCAATTATGTTGGTTAGAATATCAGGTAGGCATCCACACCAGAAAGTGGGGAAATTTCTTGTATAGGTTTCAGATATTATCACATTCTTAGCTTTAGAGCTGATAGAGGCTGTTGACCTGCTAAGTTTAGCAATAGCTTTGGAGAGACTTACCTATTAGTCACCAGAAATATTAGGTCAGATATAAAAGTTAAGGTAAATGGCTAAAATAGGACCCATAATGACTCAAGATGATTTTGGGTTTCGACCTATAGCATTCCATCTCTCCACAATCGCTATGTTCTAGTCAGCCAAGTTCAGGCAGTCTCTAGGATCTTTAATGAATGCAGCTTATTCAGAGAACTTGAGTTCATACTGTAAATATGCAAGGGATTAGGATATGGTAGCAAATAAAATCAAGATGCTTTCAGCTTTTAAATCCCCAGATAGACAGTAAGCAAAATAATGTAATAAGATGGTTGGGTGTTATTATATGGAAAAATTGCCAATTTGTACCTAATGTAATTGTCCAAGTATTTGGAGTTGGAAGTGTTTTCTGGAAGAGCAAGGTTTAAGTTGCAGCCTGAAGGAGAGATAGGAGTTCAGCAGGCATTGGGAACTAGAGTTAGCATGGGAAGAGAAATGTGGGACAGTTGTGAATAGCATAAAGAGGAATGAAGAAACAGTAGAGTATTTCAGGTGGAGAGTAGGTCACATAAAATGACATATTTCTCTAGGCTGAAAACTCCTTTTGTATTATTGTGGTTTTTCCTTTTTACAGCAAAGCAAGGAAAAGGCAAATTCATTTTTATATATTGTTTTCATACATTATTTTTACTTTTTCAGTTTTGTGTCTCTGATTTTAAAAAATAGTCATATTTCAGCTTTACCTAAAGCATTCAAAAATAAAAAACATTAAAATGTAGTTTTATTTTATTTTTTAAATCTTTGTTTTATTTATTTATTTATTTATTTATTTATTTATTTATTTTTATGTGATGCTAAGTATCCAACCCAGTACCTCACATGTGGGAGGCAAGTGCTCTGTCACTGAGTTAAACCCCAGCCCCTAAAATGTAGTTTTATAGTTGCTATAAAATATCCTTTCATAGTTCTTTAAAATGGAGCTAGAAAATATTCTATTTAATTTATTTAATATATTTTATGTTTACATTTTAAGTGGTAATAGGAATGGAAAGCTGTTTATTAGTTTATACATAAAATTTTCAAACAAATCCTTGAAGATGTGAGATGTGAAATATTTTTCTACAAATATAATAACAAAATAGCATGAGTTATTTCACAAGTCTATAGTCAAATTCCTAACTGAATAAATAAGCACATAATAACTAATGAAACAACATCATTTTTTAAAAAGTGTTTTAGATAAATTTCTAAGCTAGTATAAATAATGAGAAGCAAGGAAGGAGGGAAGAAAGATTAAATAAAATGCCCATTTTATTTAGTCCATTGTTTTGAACTAATCTCCTTCCCTGGGCCCCATTAGACCAGACTAAAAATCAAAATAAGTCACTTGTGCTTAAGTTTCTAATTACCAATCTGAAACTAAACTGTATATCTGACCTTCTGAGGAATTAGAATCAGAGCAATAATAGCCAAGTTTCCTAAACAGACATAACAATGAAGTTATCTCCTCTTTCATCCTTGCACAAAAGAAGTAACCTGAGGGCTGGGGATGTGGCTCAAGTGGTAGCGCACTCGCCTGGCATGTGTGCGGCCCGGGTTCGATCCTCAGCACCACATACCAACAAAAGATGTTGTGTCCGCCGAAAACTAAAAAAATAAATATTAAAAATTCTCACTCTCTCGCTCTCTTTCTCTCTGTCTCTCTCTCTTTCTCTCCTCTCTCACTAAAAAAAAAAAAAAAAAAAAAAAAAAGTAACCTGAAATAATCTGTTAACTAATAAGTTATTTCCTTATTGTTCTGTCTTCCTGCATGGTGAAGGAGACAAGCCCATGATGAGAGAGCCTACAGAATGGGAGAAAATTTTCAACAGCTTCGACAGAAGAATAATATCTTGGATATATGAAGTACTAAAAAATTTAACACCAAAAATATAAAACCCTTCTTATTTGAGATATTTCTCAAAAGAAGAAATGCAAATGGCCAACAAATATATGAAAAAAACATTCAACGTCCCTAGCATTCAGAGAAACACAAAGCAAGACTGTAGAGATTACATTTTACTCCATTTAAAATGGCAGCCTTCAAGAATACAAGTTACAATAAATGTTAGCCAGGATGTAGGGGAAAAAGTACACTCATGCAATGTTGGTGGGACTGCAAATTGGTTGGGAGAACAATCACTCTTCAAAAGAGCAGGAGTGGAACCATCATATGATATATATAATTTCTGCAAGTATATTTAAGAGATAGCCCTTACTTCCTACTAGTGCACAAAATTTGATTCAAGGGAGAATTATATTTCCAAACTCATTTAAGAATAAGTCAGGAAAATACATGCAATTGCAATTTAAAAATGATGATAATGGCCAAAGTAAAAGAGAGTGTTCTTTAGATTTATTAATTTTTTAGGCAAGATGATCATTTGTGTCTTCCTGTTCATAAAATCTAAAAAGAAAAAACTCATTAGACAATTTTTTTGGCCTACACTTTTTTAAAAAAAGCTCATTCTTTTCATTTTGTGGCTAATGTTTTCCTATTATCAAGACTGTGCATACTTTTAACACCCACCCTCAGCATATAATTTTTATTGTTGTTGTTGAGGTCTGAGTGACAACTACATTGATACAACTGAATCATCCTTCTGCAGGCCTGTCTTTGTTATCAGATTGGTTTTCAAGTAGATTTATACATTTAAAAAGAGTATCCGTTGAACAAGATTAGTCTTTGCATAACATGACATTCACCCAGCAATTGGCGATAGAACTTTCTAATCTCGACCTGTGAACCCAGGTAGACAGTAAGCTGACATATTGCTAAGCAGTTCTTTTCTTTCTGGTTATCAGATTAAGCCACCAGAATGGAGCTGGAAGGGTGTTGTCATGAAAGTTTACTGGATTTAGGCCAAGTTTCGACCCTCCTATGATGCCAGGATTTTCCAACAACCAAGCCAAGTTAGGTCTTGCCTTAATATAAAGAGAATTCAGAAAAACTGTCAACTGAGAGGTGCAGTAAAGAATCAAAAAGAACTTGCTGTTTTCTTGGATTTATATTGTAAGCCTAAAAAGCATTCCAAAGAGAACTATAAAAAAACTAAAATGGGGCAGGGGGTATATGAGCACTTAGTTAGCCAGTTTGATCCCCAATACTGAAAAAAAAAAGTAAAAGAAAGGTTGGAATAGTGCAGTCTAACAGTGTATAACTTTATAAAAAGAAGAAATAAGCCATATGCTATATAAAATATCATATTGATATATGTTCCCTAATTAAGATATTCAAAATACATATTAATAACATAGTGAACATCTAAAGTCTTATCTCTGAGAAAATGAAAACAACCACAATTTAAAGAGTCTTTTCAGAGGAATATAAAGAGTTTTAGTTGTTGATGAACCTTTATTATTTATTTATTTGCATGTGGTGCTGAGAATCGAACCCAGTGCCTCACACATGCTAGGTGAGCGCTCTACCACTGAGCTACCACCCCATCTCGTGCTGTGTAATCTTTACTGATTATGAACATACAAATGTGGAAATTGACCAAATTGCACTCACTTTTCAGAAAAGAATTCCCTTTTTCTTGGTGGAGAAGTAATGCTGAAAAAAAAAGAAGAAGGAGGAGGAGGAATAGGAGGAGAAGGAGAAGGTGAAAAGATTTAAAGACAGACAGACTGCTGTGTAAACTTTCCAGGCGTTATGGAGAGTGCCCTCCCTCAGCTTTGGACCAGTCTCCCCATCCATCTTCTTTCCCTCCCATTTCTCCAAGCTACTCTGTTTCCTCTTGGCCTCTTGCTATATATGCCATTGTCATAAATTACACAAAAACAATAGCTGGGGATTTAGCCCCAATCCTGTCTTCTATCTCCTAGATTGCTATAATCTCAAAGTCATTGAATGCCTGACTACTCTTAAAACCGAGCATGGATGTTTTTTATTTATTTGATTTTTGTCTTTGCAGTGCTGGGGATCAAACACATGGCCTTACATATTCTAGGCAAGTGCTCTACCATGAGTTATACTTGTGTCTGGTCATTGGTGTTGGCTATTATCTGAGATTCCACCCAGTTCAGCACTGTTATATTTAACCATCACCTCTATTGGTTTTGGAAGAACTATTCAGTAATCATTTGAGCAGCGAAAGTAGAAACTTCTCATATTTTCAGACCTAGTGAAGGAACCTAAACATGTACTTTCTGGTTTTACATTCAAAGATCATATTTGCTATGATTCAAGAAGAAGGGCAGTGAATTGAATTTTTCCATTTATTTATTTATTGTGGTGGTGGAGATTGAACCCAAGGCTGTACACATGCTAGGTAAGTGCTATAACACTGAGCCACATCTCCAGTTCTCATTATTATAATTTTTTATAAAAATATCATAAATGATCTACATTAATATTACTTAGAAAGGGGACATTTTATCAAAAGTTTCATTGTTGAGTTGTGGTTTTTTAGATAAGCATAAACTTTTGAGTAAAATATCTGTTCCTTAAAATTTCCAGACAATTAATGTGTTGGGTAACATGTGAAAGAATGGGGACTACAGAATTTCACAACAAGACTTTTCCAGTTAGAAAATCAAGTCCTTGTTACACTAGCTTGCCTGAGTTATTTTAGTATAAATTTTAATAAGAGAATAAAAAGATCTTTTGTGATTATTCATGTATACCTAGGAGGCAGTTTTCAGAATTGTGGCTAGTGATAAAAGGAAATCCCACTAAAAGCCATCTTTCTCAGCTTTTGCTCCTTGTCATACAAATGATCACGATCAATGTGTTTGCCATTGATTTATCTATCATTAACATTTTTGTTAATTGTGAGATCTGCAAGCATGAAGCTGTTAACATGGTGGTATTTATTAATGTTTCCTGTGAAAATGTTTTTGGGATGATAATTATTCTGGTTACCTACACAAGGGATTACTACACAAGGGATTACTCTAGAACTTAGTGGCTTAAAATAGGGACAACATTTATATTTGCTCATAAGCCTGCAATGTGGATAGGATCAGTGAGAACAGATTGTGTATTCTGCTCAGCATCAGCTGGGGTGTCTGGAAGGCTGGTGTTGGGATCATCCAAAGCTTTGTTCATACCTGTGTCTGGTCGTGGGTGCTGACTATTGCCTGGGATTTCCCCTAAGGCACTGCTAGAACACTATACATGGCCTTTCCATGTGACTGTTTGGTTTCCTCACAATATGGTGGCTAGATTCTTAGAGTGATCATGCCAAGAGGATGGGTGGAAGCAGTATCCCCTTTTATGACTGCTATGGTCTGGATATAGAATGTGCCTCAAAGGCCCATGTGTTAAAGGCTTTGTCTCCAGTTTTTGGAGCTATTGGGAGAAGGTGGAACCTTCAAGAGGTGAGGCCTAATGGCAGGAAGTTAAGTCACTGGGAGGTATAACTTTGAAGAGGATATTAGGACTACAACTACTTATGCTTCCTGGCCACCAGGAATGGAGCAGACCTTCACTTTTATGATGTACATGCCACCATGGGCCCAAACAACAGGGCCAACCAACCATAGGCTGAAACCTCCAAAATAACCTTTCTTCTTCTTCAGTTGCTTTATCTTTGGTATTTGTTTCATCAACAGAAAGCTAACTAACACAAAGACTTAACCTTGCAGGTACATAATACAGCTACCACAGTAGTCACAGATCCACCCAGTTTTAAGGAGAGGAAATATTTCTCTTTGTTGAAAAGTCTTCATTTCTAAGTGGAGAAGTGTCAGCATTACATGGCAAGAGCATGTTGGGTGGTATGTACAGATGTGGTTATCTTAGGAAAATATGATCTACTACCACGGTAAAATCCATACGGCTTGTTGTTCCTCAGGGCTAATTCTTATTCTATTTATAGAAATGCAAACTTGGCTATAAACCTTTCAGTTTTATCAATGTATTTATGTGTATGAGTTGCTGGGATTACAGGCACAAGCCATCATGACTAGGAAAAGTTAATTCTTGCTTAATTAAACCATACCTTAGATTTCCATGTCAATAACACCTTTAGTTTGCATTGTACTGTACAGTTTAATAAGTGTTTGTACACAGTCTATTTCATATGAGGTCTTTAGCTTCTCCCTGTCTTTTGCTTTTTACAGATTAAACAGATGAATAATAAAAATTAATTTCCCCCTTCCTGTTCATTATTTGGCTTTGCCCATTCTAAAAAAATGTCTTGTAATATGTTTGTGATAAGATACTACCAACTCTAAAAATAAAGTTAATTTCCACCTTTAGTGGAATTTGGTAAATAAAAATAACTTAGAGATAGCAATTTCTAGTTGTACTCAACTTTTGAAGAATATATTATATGTGAAGTAATTTGAATAAGTCTAAGAAAATTTCACAAAGAATAGATTCATGAACATTGGTGAAATTTTTGTTATATTTATTTTTGTTCCTAGATTGTAACTAAATAGAACTTGAAATAGCACAATGGTCTGATTCGTGATTTTGAAGATTCTTCTAGTCTAATTAACAAATTAAAAATTTTAATCATTAAGAAAAGATATCAAAAGAGTACAAAGAAATAAAAAAGAAGATGACTAATCATAGTGACCCTTTCCTGAGAGACATAGAAATTAGGAGCCAACTCTTCCAAATGATCTTTGGTCAAATAACAAAAAAAAGTGACCAGTATCATGTGACCTCTTTTCAGTGCAAATTTGTTTTGGGAGAACATATACTGCAAAAATCCATCGTCCAACACACAGGCAACACTGTTGTGTAACTGATCCATACCCTAATTCTCAGGGCGAGTGGCACTTCCAACCATATATACATATTCAGGTGAAGAGGAAATGCTTTCCTTCTATCTTCCCAATTTTCCTTCTTAAGAAAATCTAATAAAAACCTTCTTCTGTGGCTTAAATTATTTTACTCTTGTTTTCTCGAGAGTTTTTTTAGAGTTAGGTTCTCAACATGCCTTGATACTCTACCCCATCTTCTCCTTTTCAAAGAAACAGAGCATGACAGGACAAAGAAGGGAAATTCCTGAAACAGTTTGCTCTTCTAAATGGCTTCTAATGAGAGCCTTTTTTACCTTTTTAAACCCTGCCTTTTATCTTGAATCTTTTTTTTTTTCTGTTTTAAATTTGATTTGCAAATTTTCTTTGCTTTGACTTTTCCTTTGGAAACTAAAACTGCTTTGCCCTTTGATTTTTCATTAATATTCTGTTGGTGCCTTGGAGCATTTTGTACTGTGGATACACCTCTTTCCCATGGCTAAATAGGGTTCTGTGGGTCTCTAAGTTATACAAACACAGAGTGTGTTCAAGATGAAACTCAGAAATGAAAAATTAACTGATGATAGAAAAAGTCATGGGCATAACAAGGGATGTCCAGCAAGCCTGAATTCAGACCAGGTTGGGTCTAGAAAATAAATAGTTCATGTATTCTACTAAAGCATCCTCATAACAGCTTTCTTTCTTAAAGAATACTATGTTCAGGGCTGAGGTTGTGGCTCAACGGTAGAGCACTGGTCTAGCAAATGCGAGGCACTGGGCTCAATCCTCAGTACCATATGAAAATAAATAAATAAATGTCCAACTACAACTAAAAAAAATTTTAAAAAATAATACTATGTTCAGAAAGAATGGTTGGGTGGGAGCTGTTGTTTTAAAGATTTCCAGATGGGTTTGGGCACAGTGGCATGCACCTAACATCCCAACTACTTGTCAGGGGGATCAACTGAGTCCAGGAATTTGATTCCAGCCTGGACAAAATACAACAAAGAGACATCCTATCTTATAAACCAAAAATAAACAAACAAACAAACAACCTAGGTACTGGTGATTGAACTCAGGGATGCTAAATTGCTGAGGCTGGCCTCAAACTTGTGACCCTCCTTCCTTCTGAGCCTCTGAAGTTGCTGGGATTCCAGGTGTGCACCACTGTGCCCAGCAAATTTTTAAAATTAATTAAAAAATTAAAAAACAAGATTTTTGGAGTTGGGTATATCGAGGAATATTGGTAGCTTGACTCTGATTTCTTTAGCAGTGTTGACAATAGTAAATGGTTCCAATGCCCAACGTGCCTCTTTCTCTGTCACCAAATTATGGGAATTATAGAAGCTTCTCACCACTCATGACAGTGACAGAAAGTCTCTACCTTCAGATTGACTGGATATTTACCAAGAACCACTGAAAGGGAACTTTTAATGAAAGATAATAGCTTTATTAATATATAATTAACATATAATGTAAATCCCCAGTTTTATAGTTATACATAGTAGAGTTGGGTTCATCCTGAAAAACTCATATGTGCATGGAAATTGATTAACAGTACAGCTTTTAAAACAGCTTTTGATATATTGACAAAGTAGTGCAATTGTTTCCACAATTTTGGAATAGTTCCTTACCCCAAAAGAAACCTCTGCTCATTAGCTGTCACTCAGCATTTCTTCCAACCACCCCAAACCTAGGCAGCTACTAATGTGCTATCTCTATATATTTGCCTTTGCTAGACATTTCACATAAATGGAATCATAAAATAATTTGGTTTTTGTTTTTGGCTTTCTTCATTTACTATAATATTTTCAAGGTTTATTCATATTGTAACTTATTATCAGTACCTTACTCCTTTTCACTGCCAAATAATATTCTACTATATAGATATCCTACATTTTATTTGTCTGTTCATCTGTTAATGGACATAGAAGACCTACCTTTTTTTAACTATTATGGATAATGCTGCTATAAACATTCAAGTACAAGTTTTGTGTGGTCACTTTATTATTTCTTTGGGGTATATAGAGAAAAGACTCATTTAATCTAGAAACGGCTCAGAGTCCCTATTTCCATATTATTTGCTTTTTCATTTCTCAGTTTCTTTTTCCAGACTTCTGATCACATTGATGTTTCCAAAATCATAAACTTTTTATATTTTACAAAACATACTTATTTTCTATGTTATAAGTATAGTTCACAGTCATTCAACAAAATTTGTTTCATGTAATTCACTATCCTGGGTGCTGGAGAGATAATATAAACGAAAGAGGGTACCTGCCTTGAAGTAACTCAGGTCTAGTTGGGAGGTGGATAGGGGTAGATGAAAACATGGACAACTTAAATATGTGTTATAGCCCAGACAGAGGGTATTCTGAGTGCACAGAGGAGCACAGTTATTCTGCCAGAATCAAGGAGTATGTTTCAGCATATGTGATGCTAATGGGGGGCTCCCTGAGCAATAAGGAGAACATGGGGATAGAAGGGCTTTTGAGGCTGAAGGTGTAGCATGTGCCAATGCCCTGGAGCAGGGAGAGCATGGCTGGACTTGAGACCATGAAAGTAGGAGCTGTGGCACAGAGTGCCTCCAGTGGGGTGTAGCTAAGATAGGGAACCAGGAAGCAATGAAAATCACATTGGAACTCCTTTGAAATTCTAAAGGGTTTGGACTTAGAATCTTTCCATTGAAAGATTTTACACTGGGGGATTAATTACTGCTAGAGCATTTAAAACAACAAGAACTGTTGAAAAAGTGAAACGTGTAAAGAACTTCTGAAATAGCTTTATTATTAAACTTCTTGACAAGGTACTTAACAGCTAGAGAGCCTGAGACTGGGGGTTGAAAGACTCTCCCATAGAAGTTTTCGCCCAGGTGTGATTGTCTTGCTGGTATTCCCCATGTAGTAGTTTAGAGGACTTTTTTGCGTTCTGTTTTGTTCTCTCAGGGGTTCACTCTGCTTTATAAAGTTCATGACCCCACTATTAGCTTTCCAAGGTTTTGATACGTTCTGCAGTAAGCTCTCTAATACCACCCAGAGATTTTTAATCACCCATGGAATCTTCTTTGAAGATCTGTTCCAGTGTCCCTGAAAGACCTCCTTGTTGGTTTAGTTATACTATCAGCCCTTCTGCCAAACAGGGAATCCCTGGATGGCTTCACTTCCTTGGCGGGCAGAGCTTTGCCCATATAAGGTCCCGTTCACAGAATCGTGTCAATTTTTACTCAGATTTCAGTCTTAAAAAGAAATAAAGAAAGGAGGAAAGAAATTGGGAAAAAGAAAAATGAATAATATCCGAGGAAAGTCAGGGGAAATTACATAGAGGAAGGTGAAAATACATTAGCTCTGGGCACGTGTGGTGGCACACACCTGTCTTCCCAGCTGCTCTGGAGCTTGAGACAGGAGGACCGCAAATTTGAGGCCAGGCTGGGCAACTTAAGGAAACCCTGACTCAAAACAAAAATAAAAAAATAAAAAGGACTGGGGATGTAGCTCAGTGGTAAAGTGCCCTTGAGTTCAATCCCCAGTGCCAAAACCAAACCAGACAAACAAACAAAAAGGAAAGAAAGAAAGAAAAAACTAAAATCAGAGATAGAAAGAAAACAGCCTGTATTCTGTACTCTGGTAGCTATTTATGCATTCCTCAATGAATTTTAACATTCAACATATCAAAATCCTGAATTTTTATTTATAGCTTCAAAACAGGACAGTATAAGGGTATAGAGGAAATATTTGAAATGTATACTTGAAATATACATGTTAGACACACATATATATATATATATATATATATATTCATATCTGTGTTGGTCAGCTTTTTGTTGCTGCGATGAAATACCTGAGATAAACAACTTAAATGAGAAAATATTTATTTTAACTTACAGTTTCAGAGGTTTCTGTCCATGGTCATGTTGCCCCATCACTTTGGGCCTTTGATGAGGTAGAACATCCTGGAAGGTGGGTGGCCGAGCAAAGCTGCTTACCTCATGGCAGGAAAGAAAGAGAGAGGAAGCAGGGAGGGGTAAGGGATAGAGGACAAGATATACCTTTCAAAAATATGCTTCCAGTGACCTACTTTCTCCAGTGAAGCTCCATCTCCTACCATTTCCTACACTTCCTAAAAGCCTGTTACATCAAATGATTAGTCCATTGATGAGATTAGAGCTTTCAGGATCTGATCACCGTCCAAAGGCCCCAACTCTGAACTCTGCTGCACTATGGATCAGGCTTTTCATACATGAGCTTCTGGGGAGTATTTCAGATCAAAGTCATAGAAATCAATATCTAAGATAGATACAAAAATTCCATTAAGTATTTTTTTTCATTTTTCTTCAGTTTTCTAAAATTCAGGTATAACTCACATAAAGTGTATAAATCTTAAATGTCCAGCATAATAACATTTTAGGCATGTATAAAAACTTATGATTCATGCAAATCAACACACAGAAAATTTCCATATCTCATACAACTCCCTTTAGGTCTCTCTCCCCCAGCCCCATTGACACTCATCTCAGAAGTAATCCACATCCTGTCTTCTATAGAATGTTTTGCCTATTCTAAAATTTTATCTAAATGGAATAAAACAGCAGATACTTTAGGTCTGGCTTCCTTGGTTCTTACTATCTATGCTTGTGAGAGTCATCTATGTTGCTGTATTTATATATCTACAATATCTGCTCAGACAGTGTCAATCCTCCAACATGACTTTTTCTCAGATTATCTTGGCTATTCTAGGATCTTTGCACCTCTGTTGACATTACAGAATTTGACTACAATTTCCACAACAAAATACTAGTATTTTGAATGAGATAACACTGTATATAGACTTATTTGAAAGGAATGGACATCTCACCTACTTAACATAATAGTACTGACTTTTTGAATTCATAAACATGGTATATATTTTAATTTAATGTAATTTTCTTTATTTCCAGCAATATTTTCTAGTTTGGGATATATATATATATATATATATTTCCTTGTAATTATTTGGGTATCAAAGGAGTGTGTGTGTGTGTGTGTGTGTGTGTATGTATTTTTTTCCAGTCTTGAGGGCAAACCCAGGGCCTTGTGCATCCTATGTAAGCAAACGTTGAGCTGCATCCTTAGTCCCTGAGATTCTATTTTTATACTAATGTATTTCTTTTTAATTTTTATTTTTCTATTGTTTGTTCATTTTATATATTAATTACATAAATTTTATATAAGATTTTATAATTTCATACTTTGTATATAAATTATACAATGTGTAAAGTATACAATTTTGTGTATTATTATTGCTAATTAACTTCTTAATTTTAATGGTTTAATTGCATATCTTTATCTTAAAAATTTTTAAATTATTATATACAGTTGCATCAAGGTTATATAAGAAATATTTAGTATTAAATAATTAAAAGTTGTGTAAGATCAGACACTAAATTCTAGAAAGCATTAAAAGAAATTAAAGATCTATACAAATGGAGAGACATAATGTGTATGTGTTGACTCAACGTTAAAATGTCAATTTTCCCCAAATTGATGGACAGAGGAAGCAAAATACTAGCTAAACATTCAGAAGGAACATTTGTAACAATTGATAAGCTATTTTTAAAATTCATTTGAAAATGCCAAGGGCATAAAAAGAGCTAAAAGAACTTTGAAAGAGTTGGAGTAGTAATACTACCTGATTTAAAGATTTACCAAACCATAGTAATCATGAGAGTATATAGTACTGGTGTTAAGTTAGGTCAGTGGATCAGGGTATCATTGAAAGAGAATGGAGATTCCAAAAATAGATCCACTGTGGAAAATGATTTTTTTTTAATGGACTAGGGATTGAACACAGAGTCTCACACATGCTAGGCAAGCATGCTCTACCACTGGGATACCCAGCCTTTTTTAATTTTTTGAGACAGGGTCTCGCTAAATTGCCCAGGCTTGAGATTCTCCTGCCTCAATCTCCAGAGTAACTGGGATTACAAGTCTTTGTCACTGCACTCACCACAATAGATTTTTGATAAAGATACAAATGTGATCCAGTGGAGAAAGGATGTCCTTTTTTTTAAAAAAAAATGGGCATGGAACAATTAAACATTTGTATGCAAGAAATGAACTTTGATCCAACCTTGTAACTCAGTTAGGAAAATGTATCCCAAAACTAAATGTAAACCCCCAAACTGTAAACCTTTAAAAATACAGGGGAAAGTGCTTAGATCCCATAAAGATTTATTAGATTCAAAATCAATAACAAAATCCATTAAATCAAAAAATGACTATTTGGACTTTTATCAAAATGAAAAACTTTGTTCAAAACTGTTAAGAGAATGGTACTGTTAAGAGAATGAAAAGATGAATCACATACTGGAAGAAATATTTCCAAATTACATATTAGATAAAGGAATTGCATTTCTCATACAAAAAGTACTTTTCAAACTCAAACACAAATACCCAGGTTGGTTGTATAGCTTAGAGTTAGAGCATTTGTCTAGCATACCTGAGGCCCTGGGTTTGATGCCAGGCACTATAAAGAAAAACAAACCAACCACCCAAAACCAAAACCCAAAAAGCTGGAGATGTAGCTCAATGGCTTGCCTTAGGTATATGAGGCCCCCGAGCTCAATTTCCAGCACCACAAAATAAACAAAACACCATATTAAAAATCAACCAAACTGGAAATCCATATGCAGCAAACTGAAAATAAACCTCTATCGCTCACCATGCATGAAACTCAACTCAAAGTGGATCAAGGACCTAAGAATTAGACCAGAGACCCTGCACCTAATAGAGGACATTATTATCCTAGCTGCATGGTTGCGCATATGGTGTGACGCTGCATCATGTACAACCAGAGAAATGAAAAGTGCTGCAATTGTGTACAACGAATCAAAATTCATTGTTGTCATATATACTTAATTAAAATGGATAAATCAATTAATAATGAAAAAAATCAACCAAAGACTCAAACAGATGCTTTATCAAAGATGGTATAGGAATGTCAAAAAGCACAATATATTTTGATCCCATGAAATACTGGAAGGATGAGAAGGCTATGGAACTTCATCATTCTTGGAAATGTTATGTTAAATGTTAGCCATTTTCTTTAAAAAGCTAAAAATTATCTACTATATCATCCAAACATCTCTTCCTAGGTACTTACCCAAGAGAAATAAAGTTTATGTCCATACAAATATTTGAACATGATATTTATAGTAGTCTTATTTGTAGTAGCTGAAATTGAAAACAACCCAAATATATATTAATAAGTTAATGGAAAAACAAATTGTTGTGTATCCATACAATGGAATTCTCATCTTTGATACAAAGGAATGACCTATTTATTGATTTAAGTACCTACATGGTTGAATCTCAAAACAATTATGTTGAGTGAAAAAGATAAAGAAGAAAAATATACTATATGATTTCATCCATATAATATTTTAGAAAATGAAAACAAATCTATAGTGACAGGTGATCAGTTGTTGCCAAGAGCCATGGTGAGGAAATAGGAAGGGGCAAAAAGCCTTGAATATTTTGGAATTTTTATATTCTGGATATAAAAGTACTTGAGGAATCTCTTGGGATTCTGGATATATTCATTATCTTGATTGGCTTGATGGTTTTACTAGTGTACATATGCTAAAAGTATACATATGTTTACTTAGTATACATATGCTTAAAGATACTAAATTTACACTTCATAAAGTGATACCTTCATAAAGCTGTCAAATTTTTTTTCAGTAATGTAGTTAAGCTATTTTCACCAATTAATATAAAAAATGAATTCTTTACTTGTATACATATGGTATTTGTGAGTTTTCTCATAGCAACAGAGTCATCACTATATTTCTCTTTTTGTATTCACTCATTCATTCAGTAAACATTTAAAATTCCAGATATCAGGATGGTAGAGAAACAAAGATACAGCTTTCTAACTAGTGAGGTAGAGAAATAGCATTTATTGAGTACCCATTGTGTCACAACTAAAGATATTCTTATATATCCATTTTACAGATGAAGAAATTCAGCTCAAAGATGTTAACAGACAGAAAGCAGCAAAATTAGGCCTCCAACATTATGGTACTTTCCAGTAAGCCATAGTCACTCCTAGAGAGCACAGATGCAGTGGGTCAAAAGTCTGATACTTTCTGAGGAAGTCAGTGAGGCCTTTGCTATTGGGACCCTATGGTTTGAGAAGCTTTGAGGTGCTCCTGAATTTAGAATTTTGAGGGATTGAGTGCATTCTTGATGACAGAGTCAATTTTCATACCACCTCCCAGGCAGAAGTGTTCTTTTCTTATTCACTGCTCCTGTACCACTTTATGTGGTCAACTCATAATTCATTTTCTTCAGTGAGTTAGTTCAGTAAGTTGTATCTAAATTAGTTACTGATGATTACAGTGGAAGGGAGGCTGCCATTTATATTTTAATAACAGTATTTTTAAGCGTCTTCAATGTTCTGTACTATGACCTCTTCCATGGATAAATTATTATTCACAACTCTAGAAATTAGATAGTATTACTATCCCCATTTGTCAAAGAAACAGGCTGCAAAATAAAAAATTATTTAAAGATGTAAACAATAAAAAAACTTAAAATCATACAAAATTAGCAACTATATGTTTTTTTCAGAAAAAATTTTATCTCTGAGCTGTACTAAATAGCAGTGATAGTTAAAACATTTCTTAGTCAGACATATTCAAATGCAGGTATAAATTATCTTCTAAGCCACTTACAAATATGAGTTAAATTTGTATTACTCTCATTATTTCTTTCTATTGTGGATTATCAGAAGCTGAGCAAGCTCTTAATTTGTTTCTAGAATTTGACATTTGCCTTTGATGCATAGTATCACCATTTCTAAAACACAAGCTCAAAGGAAGTGAGCATGATAATGAGGTTGGCTTTTATATAGCATTATTAACTTTATGTTCTAAGGAATGAGGACATTTAATAGCAGGTTATAGATTTAGTATCCCCAACATTCATCATCACCACCTAAGGCCAGTGCTATGTCTAAAAAGGTATATTTAATATGCTTAGCATGTTACACATGATTATGTATTCAATGAATGTTCGCTGGATACTTCATGACATTGACGAAGATCCTTTACAGAGCTAAGAGCAGATAGTTGTTTACTAGACGTGTTAAAGGAGAATGGAGTTCCTATATGAAGTCTTGAATTATTCAAAATCAGATTGGCCTATTGTAGCCAAATCTAAATTCAACCATATATTTTTATTTAAAACTGATGTCCCCCTCCACCTCCCAAAAAAGAAAAAAAAAACCTGGCCTATTTCTTATTTTGCATTTTATACAAATTTGTGAGCTTAACCATGTCTCAAAGATGTAAGTTGGATAAACCAAGCCCTACTCTTATTGAGTACACAGCAGCTTTTTCAGGATATTATCAGAAATGAAATTTGGAAACCCAGAATGCAGGCGTAAGTCAAAGATCTCTGCTGGTAACACGTAATCCGGGCTAGCAAATTGTAGGCGGCGGAATTTCCCAGCTTTGTAAATCCACGTCAGTCAATTTGCCCGTGGGCGGGGCCGCTCCAAAAACATTCCTTCCATGCGCATGAGTGCGCATGCGTCTCAGGCGGAGTGTGACCCTGAGAGGTTGCCGTCGCGCAGTGCGCGAAAGACGTCGCGCGTGCGCAGGCGCTTGGCGCAGAGGCCTGCCGGAAGCCAAGATGGCGCGTAAGTGGTCTCCAGGCCGCAGTTGGCGCCTAAAGAGTATCTGAGCCGGGTGTTTTCGAAGGTGCTGTGGCAAACGCCCTGTCTTGCTGCCATGGCCCGGCATCGGAATGTCCGAGGCTACAACTACGATGAAGGTAGGTGACAGGGTCACGCCGGGACATTTTTACTATTCCAGCTGGGATTCCAGCCCGTTGACATTCACTTCAATCCGAGTTCTTAAATAGTGGCGCCCGGCTGAAATTCTGGGAGGCCCAGTTGGGGAAATAACAGGACGTTTGAGAGCCAGCGAATGGTGTTAACTCGCAATTTCTGATTTCTATGATTTATTTAGGGGAGGGGGAAGTGCCGCACAGCTTCATATAGGAAGGATATTTGGCGAGGTTAGGATCCGATGATATTAGGCACATAATATTATAACCAATCCCGTTGTTTTTTCCCTGGTTGGGCACTTGCTTGTCTCCATCTAACCCTGTTTTCCCCTTTAGAAATGTTCATAAAAAGTTGCTTATTGGTAAAACACTGATGGACTTAGAGCCATGTTTAACCGATCTGTAATTATGTTAGATTTACATGGTAAATCTTTCTGTGTCTGTCCATATGTTTTTACTCTACAGCTTAGCTTGAAGTAATAGATGGATTTATTTTTCAACGAATTTCAAATAAAAAAATGTATGAGCCAGTAGAAAAGATACTTAAAAGACTCACAGAACAAGTTCATCAGATAATCTCGAGGCATGTACTCAGCTCTTCACTATCAGTATTTGATATACATATATTTTGATATGGAAGTAAAAAGTAGTGTTAGGATTAAGGGCATGGAAATGAACTTATTGACTTTAAAAAACTGAAAAGAACAAATGTGTGTATGAACACTGTCTAGTAGTTTAAAAGTAGTTTTCAGAGGAGGATGTTATGCAGTGCCTAATTATAGGTATTACCAAGCATCATTCAAACTGAAAAATATAAACACATATGGACTAATGCAGAAGAGGAATAAAGACCTATTGCTTTGTAAAGTGCAAAGCATGTAGTGTTTAATATATTGGTGGTTTTTATTGGCACCTCCAGTAGTTTTTGTTTTAAAATATCAGTGTGATCTGGTAGTTTTAGGCAACTAACACTCTGTGCTACATTTGGAGACTGTGACCCACTACATTCTTCCTGGTATATGTTAGAATGGAGGTCCTTTTAAAGTAAGTGTTCTGGTGGTTGTCAACATTGACATGTGGACCACGGACTCCTGGGAAATGACTAGACTGGGAGCTTTTATTTTTTTGGTGAGACATTATTCTGCTATGTTGCTCAGGCTGGCCTTGAACTCCTTCAAGTGATCTTCCCACCTCAGCATCCTGCATATCAAGAACTACAAACCTGTGTCACTGTGCCTGATTGGGAGATATTTGTACAATTATAAAATAAATGACATGAATAGGTTTTATTATTACTCATTCATTTCTTTAGTAGCCATCATTTCCTTAAACAACCAAAACTGAGTGCTTAAAGCACTAAAGCTGGGGAATGACATTAAGATATTGAGGGTAGTCTAAGAAGGAGATAATAAAAAGTAACAGAAAATAATGAGAGAGACTACAAAAAGTAAGGATAGTGCTATGGAGGCTGCAAAAAAGAGTGTCTAATTCAGAAAGGGTTGGGGGTTGAGGTGAAGCAGGATTTCTGTGTGAAGGAAAGTTTGCTGGTGGAGAGGTTCTTGGCTGCAGGGAGTGAGTGCTAAATATCTTCTCATCTTGGCCACCTGAGGTCAGGTTGCCATGTTTTCTTTGGAACAATTGCTGACATCATAACCAAGCAGTTCCTGTAGCATGGGGGGTTCATACCCCTGTTCTGCTTATGAAAGTTCATACATCTTCAGGGTCCAGTTTGTTTCTGTTCTTCCTAATTAAGCGTTCCCTTGCATTCTCAATAATAATTAAAAAAAATTCACATAAGTAATTTAACCTCATTAGCATTTGTGCTCTAAAATACTTTGAATAGTACTTTACATGATTGCCTCAGATACTAGTTTAAAAGCCCTACTTTAATTTTATATTTGATCCAAATAACATTTGTCTAATTTTTCTCTGCCAATTACATTTGGTATTAGCCTTTAAGCATGATGTTTTTAATGCATGAATACCTTAAAAAATTGGCTAACTTCATCCTTTGTTGTTTTGGATGTTATATTCCTGGAGATCCTTCCCTAGTACCCCTACTCCTAATTCTAGTTTTGTTCATATGTGTGTTTATATCATTGTGCTGTAAATCTCATGTTGAGCACTTGTGTAGTTTTGTAGTTGTCCATTTTTTTTTAAAATATGTATTCCCTGTCAGAATTTTGGTTTGGAAAGGGTTGAAATGTGCTCATTTTTGTACTGCAAGTGCCTCCTAAGTAGTCCCTGTTCCAGTGTTAGCATCTATTAAATAAATGAATGAATACATTTATATATTCCTTGTGGGTTTTAGTTCTTAATAGTTTGACTCATTAATTTATATTAAAACAAATAATTATTTACTGTCATATGTGTGCCAGGGACTTGGCTAAACCAGTTCTTGCCCTGATGAAGATGATATGCCCATAGATTAAAACAGGAGTGGTGCTTTGAAGACAATAAATTGAAGTTGTGTGCTAGAGGGCAAAGGTGGAAGGGAGGCTTGTTGCATTACCCAGGTCAGGGAAGACTTCTGGAAAGTGATGACATTTAAGCTGAAACCTTACCAAGGAGAAGAAACAACTTTAGGGAGATCTGGGCAAAGAGCATGTTCCAGTCAGTAGGAAAAGAGGCTAGTTAGCTGTAAAGAAAGTGAGCACAAAGCTATTTAGGGGTAAGCTGATTTTGTAAAGATTACTTAATTGTATAGTGAAGAACTACTGTTCTTGGACCTAGACATGCTAGTCAATTCTATTGAAAAGAAGGATTTGTCTATAGAGAGTACTTGGTGAAAAACATGGATGGATGGCTTAGTTTAAGATTTTGTCAACACTGGAAAGACAAATTTATTGCTATAGGATTATTGTTATTTTTTGATAACATGGAGTGAAAATTTGGGAAAACATTAAAAATCAACCTAAAAGCACAAGAACCATGTATGTTTTTATATATAGAATGTCAGTAAATACCTACTTTGTAAGTGAAATACGTAGAATTTTTTGAAAGAGTTGACATTTCCAAGTTTTGACAATTTATTTTGGAGAGAATTTAGATACAGTATTAATAAGGGAGGACATAAAAAGAACTTGTAAATTAATTTATTTCTTTTTTGATTTTAGATTTTGAAGATGATGATCTCTATGGTCAGTCTGTAGAGGATGATTATTGTATTTCGCCATCAACAGGTGAATTTTTAAAAACAATTCAATTTCCTTAATTTGAATGTTAAAAATGTCAAGTAAATACTATTGTTATTCTAGGGCCAGAGTGTTCTATATTACTATAACATGTAATATTTAAAAAGATAAATGTATATTGATTTTTTTTACCCATGAATAGCATTTAAAGTTTTGACACCATCATTTAGTTTTAACAGTTTGAAGAAAATTCTGAAGACTATGGGTTTTCAAATATTCTTTACAACATGCAATTAATCTAAATACACTAAATGGTAATTTAGTTAGTAATGAAGTTCTAAAGCCTCTGGAGGCAGACAGCAGTTAATTTTATATCTTTAAGGATATTTTGAATATTAGAGAGAGATGTTGTGCATCCACTTTTTTTTTGTAGTACTTTAGTGTTTTTTTTTTAAATTGACACAATAATTGTGCATATTTATGGGGTACAGTATGATATTTAGTACCTTAGATTATCTACTGTTAAGCAGTATGGTAAATACACCAACTACCCATAGTTCAGACATTTTTTTAGTGGAACCAGGAATGACTGCAGGGGATTTCTACCCCAGCCCTTTTTAATTATTTATTTTCTTGAGACAAGGTCTTACTGAGTTGCTGAGACTGGCCTTTAACTTGAGATCCTCCTGCCTCAGCCTCCTGAGTCACTGAGATTGCAGGTGTACACCACTCTGCCTGGCTATTTCAGACAGTTGATAGAGCCACAGAGAGATTTAGAGTTCAGATTCCTATATGATTCCACATCAGAGCTGCATCTTTTATTCATCTGTTCAAAGATTTCTTTGCTACCATATAAACAAAATACTCCTTTCTAGTAAAGACTGAGTTTTCTTTAACCTTTCTTTTATACATTTTTCTTCACATCTTAGCTATTATAGACAATGGTTGAAAATTCCTGTTAAATTTTAATGTAGCATTAAAAGGGGGTATGATTTAACTATTGCTAGGTGTTACAGAAGTATAATTCATTAAACTCACTTTCCATTTAGTTTAAATGTTTATTATAATAACATTACCTTTAGAGCCCTTTGCTATGGCCTGAATGATTGTCTTCTCCAAATTCATATGTAAATCTTATTCTCAAGGTGATGATATTAGGAGATGATAGGTCCTTTGGGAGGCGATTAGGTCATGAGGGCAGAGTGCTCATGAATGGGATTAGAGCCTTTCTACAAAAGGTCCTAAATAGATTCCTTTGCCTTTCTACCTTGTGAGAACACAGCAAGTAAGTGCTATTTGTGAGCCGGAATGCCTTGATCTTGGGTTTCCCAGCTCTAGGACTTTCAAAAATAAATTTCTGTTTATAGGTTGTCCAGTTTATATGATATTTTGTTATAGCAGCTTGAATGGTCTAAGACATTCTCCTCATCATAATTATTCTATCGTGTACTGAGATGCCCTATAGACTATACCTGCTTTAGTCTTATTTTTAGACTTTGAAGACCAAATATACCCCTTTTGAGGCATAGGTATGCTCTAGAACTTGTCTTTAATATTTCTATTCTTCCTGTCATCTCTTTCCTGTTACTTGTTATTCTGAAATGCATCTGGTTTTATTTGTAGGGCTGCTCTTAAGATCAAGTACTTTACTTATGTAACCTAATCATGATCTTTTCTCTCTCCCTTTAATGTTTCACTTTTGTCATTCAGGATTCTGATAATAGAAGAAAATTTTACCAGTTATTTTATCAGAGAGAATTTAATACAAAAAGAAGTTGTTATCCAGGAATTACAAAACAAATGTTGCAGAAAGGACAACCCAGATATCAAGAATGTAGTAACTATAGGAAGAATTTACCATCAGTAGTTCTGTATAGAACAAACAGATGAGGTTGAAACTGATCTTTTGAAGCTTGTGGGATCTCCTTGGAGATAGGACTCAGACAACAAGGAGGAGTTCTGCTTTGCCTCTGAGGTTCACCTGAGGTACTAGGGAGCCTGGCTGATGCTGGTGCCTCTGAAGTGACTTTTTGAAGCTGGGTTTCAGCCTTTTGAAGAAATAATTTCAATTTACTCTCTGCTGTGGTGTTTAGGGAGTGAAGGGGCAAGTTGATGTTGATTCTGGGAATTTTGAAAAAACTGAAAAACTTAAGTTAGTTACTGTTTACTGGAATAAACTGCTTTTGCAAGATAAAGTATTGCCAGGGCGATGCTGACCAGAACAAAAAGCAAAAGGGAAGGAGTGTGTGCTTTCTTCCTTCAGCCTTGTAGTCTTCCTTTAGCATCTTACTGGATGCTAAAAAGGAGCCAGTTATCAAAGAATAAATGTACTTTGTAATACTTGAACATCAGCATCGCAAAGCTGAGTAAATGTGGGTTGGAAGCTGAGAGATAAGTTAACAACCAAGATTCCTTTAGAGCTCCTTATTGAGGGATTCAAAAGAAGACATTTTATAGGGATATAGGCATAAAAGAAATTTCCCTTTTTCCAAGGATCCCCCTAGGCACTTGCCCTTTGGGGCTCATACAATTCAGTGTCAAAGTTGACTAGGCACTTTAAACTTTGGAGGTAACAAAGTGATGCCTGGTATCTCTGTCCTCATTACTCACATTCTAAGTGCAGTAGAAAGCAAGGTACATTTGTGTAACTGAGAAGATGATGTGGATATAGTATTAGAATTGACTTTTAAAACGATCTCTTCTGCAGTGTAGACAGTGGATTGAAAGAGGTACATGAGCTAATATAGGCAGATTAGTTAGAAGACTATTATACTAAAGTATATAAAGGATATTAGGACAGTGTTCTCAAAGTGTGGTCCCTGTACCATCATCATGACTGGAGAGTTTGTTAGAAATGTAGTTCAGAGGTGATGGTGGAGGGAACCAAGAGTCAGAATCCTAGGGTGAGGTGAGACACAGCAATGGTATAAAAACCCCACTAGATTGTGTTTTTGGCTTGCATGGGGAACAATATGTTTAGGATAAGAGTGGATTTGGACAAGAGATTTACAAGATTTACAAGAGTTGAGATCTTCAGTACTTGAAACTTGGTAAATATGGCTTGTATAAGGGTTGAACCATTCATAGAGTGATTCCTGAAAGACACCTTACTATTGCAGGCTAACTCTCATTTAGGTAGGCTTTTCTGGATAAGTAACATTTACTATTGAGTAATGAACTAATAGTGCAAAGGTCAGGCCTTCCAAAGTTGTTTTTTTGAGATTTGCATTTGTGGCCTAGCTTTCTTGAGGACAGAATCATAGTTTATCCATGTGTCTCTCAAAGCTCTTGATGAGCATACGTTGATCTTGCATATGTTTGTATTCTAGATAGTCTGGCTATGAGAGTCACATTTTTTACACATCAACAAGTCCAATATCATTATCAAAGCAGGAGATAGTTAATTCGAATTTCTTTCACAAACTTGTATATTGAGCAAAAGCATGTGAATTTGGATGTTTTATTAAAAAATTTACAGAGTAGCAGTAATATCAGATTAAAAAATTTAACCTCCTCTTCAGTGGTAGGTTTTCAAGTAACTGCCAATATAAAATGAATAGTTTAAGAATACCTTGTTCTTAAAGAAGCAGCTTGCTATGGCAACATCAGTAGGATTTACTGTAGTGGGAGTCATGGGCTTTGAATTTGATCCGTATCTCTATTAATAATATCCTAGTTGGTGACTGAATACTTTTTGGAATAGTGTTTGGGGATTGATGGACAAGTGAAGGTTTGAGAAGCTCATCAAGTAAAAATTAACCCACATATTGAGTCTCCCCTCCATATGTGTTCTACTTCTAAATTAAAATAATTGAAATAAAAACACACAATTGTCTCATTGAAGTGATCTTACTAATAGTCTATTGAAGTCTGTTAATTGAGTTACTTTGCCAGTTAATAGGAATTTCTCTCTAAAATGTATCAACCTGTATATATTGTTTTGAATTCAACAAAGTGCAGTTTTCCTTATGGAAAGGTGATTTCTAAATGTAACAGCTTTTTTTTTTTTTGTTTCCTTTAGAAAGATTGGTTTTGATACTGAGTATTGAATGAATATAAGTTGAGGAGCAGGGTAGATACTCAGATAGTTTTACAGCTCTGTAAAACTACGAGTGTCTGTTTTTGTATCAACTAGTATGATTAGAAGTAATCTATATTTGCTCTATCCTGTTTAAAATCTTTATTGGATATCAATTTAGGTGTAAAAAAATCTCTCTTCTAATAAAATTTCCTATTAATTTGATATAAGGCAGCTTATAAAGGCCTGTTCACAGCTGACTGCAACAATTTGGTGGGTGGGTGAACATGAACCTGACTGGAATCTCCTGGGAAGGCTTCTGGCAGATGGGAACTGGGCTGGCAAATTTAGAGAATGGCATGTTAGGTAGAGCAAACAACATTGCTTAAGTAGTGGCCTCTTAGTGAGGTTTGTTTCCAGAGACTCACAGGATTCACAGAATTTGCAGCATTAAAAAGAACTAGGCAGGGAGAAGTAGGAACCAGATTGTGAAAGATGTTTTAATTTTGGGTTTGTGGTGTCAACTTTATTGGAGCTTTTTAAGTCAGGGGGATGGTATTTTAGGCAGGTAACTGATGACAATTTACAGAATGGAGTATAGGTAGGGTAGATGAGAGGGGAGATTTACAGATCAGAGTTTCCTAACCTTCCCAGTGGTCTGAATCAGTGCGAGTAATTGTTAAAAACATAAATTTCTTGCTCCATTCCAGCACCACTGCATCAGAAGCACCAGGGGATGAGAGAGCTGTACCTCTGCATGCTCACATGATTTTGACCTTAAGGTGTTTGGGGAACAATTTTAGGTAGTTTCAGGAGTTAGGTTTTGAATTCTCTAAACTTTTATGTTTGTTAAAATGCCTTACATTTGAAAAATCATTTTGTGTATCTGTTTTTTTCAGACAGCACTTCCATTGTAGTGCTTTAAAATTTAGAGTTTAGAGAAGAACAACATTTTATATCTATTACCATGCTTTTCTCTGATTTAACTTTTATTTTATTTGTTGCCTTTGGGCTGTCATTTCAAGCATTTGGAATGCTTCCCTTCTCTCCCCCAGTATCTATTTTTCCTACAAAAGTTTTCTCGACTTGTTTTCCTCCCTAGCAAATCTAACCATTTCTACTTCCAAAATAGTGGCAATAGCACAAGTTTGTGAGTTGGATTCATGTGTGAGGGAAGGTGCAGTGGTATTAGGGACCCTCCTCTGTCAAGAATAGCTCCTGTGAGGTAGAGTAGAAGCCTGAACATCGAGAACTGTCTCTTCCCTGTCAGTATTTTCTAAGTAAAACTTGTTGAGGGAAACATCATGATTTTTTGCCTCAATGTTTGGGTCTTAGATTTCTTCCTTATAGCTAGAGGTAAGAGGGAACATGAAGGAAGTACATTTGTTAAATTTAGGCTAAACTTAATACAATTTAAAGGGCAGAATAGCAGTTTGTAAATCACAGACTCAGAATGGCCCTTTTTCCATTTTTTAGTATATTACACTATGTTAAATCTAAGATGTCTTAGATTTTAAGGCATCTCATTACTTAAAAGAAGGGAGAAACATACACATACACAATATAATATGTGTATTCCTGAAATTCTTTGTGGTTTTCAAAATTAAATACTAAAAATAGCTCATGGGAAGTAGGAGGATCAGGACAGGCCGCTCAACCTACAATGTATGAACAAAATCTAGTTATCTTAATAAAAAATGCTTGCACATTTGAAAAGATGCATTGACTTCTCAGTGAAGAAATACTCCAGTAAATGTAAACCTGGTATACTTAAGACAAATTGTAAAAGCTTGATAGAAAATGAAGAAAGGGTTGAAACTAATGAATAATGTTGCAGAAGCAAAATACAGATCTTGGAGACGCAAGCAGTAAGCACTGTCAAACAGGGTACTTGGCCAAACTGAGCCAAGAGAAGAATGTGAGGCTATGTGGCACTATAATACAACTAGAGTTGCAGTATTATATTTGTTTTTGTTTGGTTTTATTGGGTTTCAACCTTATGCTATTACATTGTGTTGCAGAACATTGAAGTGTTAGGGGAAAAGTTTAAAAAATTAAAGCATCTTTAATGTTACATCCTCATCATTCCTCTGTGTACCTATTAGTATGAGCTAATTTGTGATAAGGAAACATGCATTATAGAATAGGTTGAATTCTCTCAACTTCTCTGTATGTCTCTTACTCAGTTCTCCTTCTCCAAGATTTCTTCTACCTCTTCAGCTTTTCCTGTTTTCTTACCTCCTTTATTAAAACTGCTTTAGAGCTGGGCACAGTGGCACACACTTGTAATCCCAAGGGCTCTGGAGGCTGAGATAGGAGGATCATGATTTCAAAGCCAGCCTCAGCAATGGTGAGATGCTAAGCAACTCACTGAGACCCTGTCTCTAAATAAATAAAATACAAAATAGGGCTGGGGGTGTGGTTAGTGGTTGAGTGCCCCTGAGTTCAAACCCCTGTACCAAAACCAGAAAACAAACAAAAACCAAAGCAAAACAAAAAACCCAACTGCTTCATTCTTCACTTACTAATCCTCTGCAATACTTTCCTATCTATATTATTCTTTTAGCTTTTAAAATATGTTGTTACATTTTCCTTTTTTGCCTTTCCTGTTATAATAAAGCCATCAGTTTATACTCTGAATTGAGAGCATCTGTGCAATGGCCTTCTCAGTATAGGTGTTACACATAAGCCATAGGTTGTTTTTTTTTTTTTTTTTTTTGTACTGGGAATTGACCCAGTGGTGCTTTACTGCTGATCTACATTGCCAGCCATTTTTATTTTTTATTTTGAGACTGTGTCTTTCTAAGTTGATGAAGCTGGCCTCTAACTTGTGATCCTCCTGCCTCAGCCTCCTGAGTTACTGGGATTACAGGTGTTATCATAATATTCATCTTGGGCCATAGGTTTATGTTCTGTGTATTATTTGTAAATTTTACATATGATTTCCCTTTTATAAGTAATGCCTTTCTGAAAACATGTACAAAAGTCAAATGTAGGCATTTTATGTGAGGGACTTAATATGTTACATGTTATTAAAGAAAGCTTAGTAATGCAAAACTCTAATAATACCTTGCCTTTTGGATATTGTATTTATATTTTTGCCCTTCATAACATTGGTTAATTTTATTCTCTTGTAATTGAACAATCTTTGAGACTGATTTCAATGGACCATCTAGTTAAGGTAGTAGAAGTGTTAGTATTTTGGGGGTGTGTGTGATGATTTTTCCTTTTGCTATTAGTTCAGTAATAGCATTCAAGGATATATTGGCACTGTGATAGAGTGTCTTTCCTCCTTTTAATGCAATATGTAATACCTCATAATATCACTCACTAGTGATGACACTGCTTGTATTGTAGAAGAGCACAGCCTGATGTCTGAAAGTTGAAGGTTTTTTACAGTGTAAGTGAATGATTGAATGAATATTTACAGTGTGAGTGAGTGATTGAAAGTATACATTGTTCAAAAAATTAGGACATATTTTTGGTCATGTCCTAATTTTTTGGGAATTGAAAACTATTGCTAATTTTCTTAATTATACAATAAGTCTTTAGTATTTTATAACTGAGCAAATAAGTATTTTTTAGAACTTTTGTTAAAATAAAGAGTTAATGAAAAATGTCAATACCACAGCATTCTTCAATTACTTTACATTCTAGCTGCTCAATTTATTTACTCACGACGTGACAAGCCTTCAGTTGTTGAGCCTGTAGAAGAGTATGATTATGAAGACCTGAAAGATTCTTCCAATTCTCTTTTGAACCATCAGCTAAGTGAAATTGATCAAGGTATAGTAAAAAAAATAGTGTTGTCTATATTTATTGCCTAAAAATAATTAATAATGAAATATATTGAATTTTAATTTTATTGTGATTATTCATAATAGTGACAGGACAGTAATGATACAAGAATATCTCATCTTCAAGGAAAATTTACATTAAGCATATTTTGAGTAGAATATTTAACTATGTGATTGAAAGTTTAATTGTATGGCTACTGTTCAGTAGCGGGAATTTTTTATCTAATTTTCTCATTCTTTCATCTTTCTTTTCCTTAGGAAAAAGCTCCGGGGGCTGGGTTTGTGGCTCAGTGGCAGAGCGCTTGCCGCGCACGTATGAGGCACTGGGTTCAATCCTCAGCACCACATAAAAATGAATAAACAACAACAAAAAAATAAAGATATTGCAAAAAACAAAAAAAAAAAAAAAGAGAAAAAGCTCCAGTGATTTGTTATAAGAACATTTTTAAGAATATGTATTGTTTCATAAGCTTTATGGGGAGTTTATGATTAGAGGATAGAAACTCTCTTATTTGCAAAGATTTTTAAGTACCAAAAGGCTTTAAAAAAACAAGCTAAAGGCCCAAATAACAGCTATGCAAGTGTCCTGATGGTTCACATCTGTTTAAATTACACTTCAGGTTGGAACTTGTAAGTTCAATGGAAGTAACATTGGTTGAGCTTTCTTACTTTCAACTCCTTTAAACATTTTAACAAAAGTACTTATATTTTATCTTGTAAATTTGAAACATGATGTTGCTTCAAACATTATTTAAGCACAGATTGATAGTAGAACTGAAATGGCCAGATATATCACTATGTATCTGTTAACAGTAAGCAGGGATAAGCTGATTTGCTCTTTTTCTGCAGTATGACTTTTTCCTGTAAATATTTATAATGAATGAGAAATCTGTGAGCTGATCTTTAAATAAGTCAACAAAATTATGCCAGCTGCTAAACAAATCAAGAAAAATGGAAAGAATACATAAATACATATAAAAATAGAAAGCAGAAAGACAAATGAGACAGAAGAAATAAAAAAAACAATTTCTTTATCAACTCTGGAAATACATTTGAGGGTTAGTCTCTGTGTCCTCTATTCTGTACCATTGGTCTACCAGTCTGTTTTGGTGCCAATACTATGCTGTCTTTGTTACTATTATTCTGTAGTATAGTTTGAGGTCTGGTATAGTGATGCCACCTGCTTCGCTCTGCCTGCTAAGATTGTTTTAGCTATTTTGGGTTTCTTATTTTTCCAGATGAATTTCATGATTGCTTTTTCCTGTTTCTATGAGGAATATCATTTTGGGATTGCATTAAATCTATATAGTGCTTTTGGAAGTATGGTCATTTTGATAATATTAATTCTGCCTATCCAAGAGCAAGGTAGATCTTTCCATCTTCTAAGGTCTTCTTTGATTTTTTTCTTTAGGGTTCTGTAATTATCATTATCATTATATAGATCTTTCACCTCTTTCATTAAGTTGATTCTCAAGTATTTTATTTTTTTAAATATTTATTTTTTAGTTGTAGTTGGACACAATATCTTTATTTTATTTATGTGGTGCTGAGGATTGAACCCAGGGCCTTGCATGTGCCAGGTGAGCGCTCTACCACTGAGCCACAACCCAGCCCCCCCCCCCAAGTATTTTTTTTTTTTTTGAGGCTATTGAAAATGGGGTGGTTTTCTTTGTTTCCCTTTCTGTGGATTTGTCACTGAAATACAGAAATGCCTTTGATTTATGGGTGTTGATTTTATATCCTGCTATTTTGCTGAATTCATTTACTAGTTCTAGAATTTTTCTGGTGGAACTTTTTCTAGGGTCTTTTAGGTATAGAATCATATCATCAGCAAATAGTGCCAGTTTGAGTTCTTCTTTTCCTATATGTATCCCTTTAATTTCTTTTCGTGTGTCTAATTACTCTGGCCAGTGTTTAAAGAACTATGTTAAATAGAAGTGGTGAAAGAGGGCATCCCTGTCTTGTTCAGTTTTTAGAGGGATACCTTCAATTTTTCTCCATTTAGAATGATGTTGGCCTGGAGTTTAGCATAGATAGCCTTTATGATGTTGAGGTATGTTCCTATGTGAATAAAAGTTGGTAGAGAAGCTATTATGTGAACACTTCAGTAGTGTTTTTATTTATTTGTTTTTGCATTACTGGGGATTGAACCTAGGGGTGTTTTACCAATGAGCTACAGTCCCAGCCCTCTCCACCCGCCTTTTAAAATTTTGAAATAGAGTCTTTCTAGTTTGCCAAGGCAGGCTTTGAGCTTTTGATCCCTCTGTCTCATCCTTCCTAGTAGCTGGCATTATGGATGTGTGCCACCACCCTTGGTTTCTATAGTATTTTTGAAAAAAGGTGTTACAGTTCCCATTGTGGGATGAGAAGACAGAAGAAGACAGGAATAAAGTATAAGTTTCATCCTTTCGTCTGCTAGGTATGCCTCTGTGAACAAAGATTAAGGAGTAGTGTAATTCAAAATCATGTTTTAGAAGGAAAGTTAAACTTCCAACTTTATATATAAGTAATTGCCTGATAATAGTAATAATGATTATGGCTCACTTTTACTAAATGCTCTCCAGGACTGTTCTAAGTGTTGTTCAGTTATTAACATATTTAATCATCACAGAAACATTGTAGGAAAGCTATTGTCCTTCTTTTTACAGGGGAGAAAAATGATACTCAGGAAAGAACTTGTCTGAGGTTGCACCAGCTAAGCCAACTAATTCTTTAACCTCAACTTTTAACTGTCTCTTTTGTGTAGAAAATAGTTCTAAAGTGAGAAGAGATTCTGATATTCACTATGCCATGTATTCTGTTCCAGTTTCAATAAGTCATATATTTATCAAATTGGTGTTATTTTCCCAACATTGCTCACTTGCCCTTTAAAATAAATCTTGGACTAAGCAAGTCAGAATTGCCCAGTTACGTGAGGAATTTACTTTCAATAATTGAGACATGGAGCAAAGTACCAAATACCTTTTTTTTGTTCTTGAAACAATTACAGTATTGCTAGCAGATTCTTTGTTTAGCATGTAAGCATATAAAATGAAACATAATTGAATTCTGTGAAATGATTTGGTGGAGTAGGAAGTCTGTCTTAGTGAACTTTTCAAGGCTATGACCCAAACAACTTGATAGTAGCAATATAAAGGAAGAAATATAAATTTTAGCTCATGGTTTCAGAGTTTTCAGTTCATGGTCTGCTTGCTCTAAGGTAGAGATGTTGTGGCAAAAAGGCATGGTGGTGGAAAGTGCCCAGCTCATGACAGCCAGGAAACGGGGTGGTAGGGAGGCAGCCAGAGGCCAGAAGCAAAGGACAAGATACTGTCCCCAAGAGCATGCCCCCATCCCCTACTCCTGCCACTGTGCCCCACCTGCCTATACTTTCTACCATCTCTTAGTAGTCAGTCAGATATTAGTGGATGATTTGATTAATCCACTGATGAGGTCAGAACCCTCATGATAAAATCACTTCCCGAAAGCTCCACCTCTCTGGACATAGCTACATTGGGGACCAAGTCATTAACACATGTGGGTACATTCCACATCCAAACCATAACAAAATCCAAAAGCCTCAGTTCTTTTTGATTATTGCTAACTTCATAATGCTGTGATTTTCAATCTTCATAATTTTTGTAATTTAGAATTTGCCCCATATGACTAACTCATAGAGTTATTGTATTACAGAAGGTGTGCATGGGTCTGAATTGTGAAAATTGCCAAGTGGAATAAAAATATAAATGAGTATATTCATTCATTTTTATTCACTGGCCCTTAGGTACCAGGTCCTATTTTACTTCATGAATATTGTTAATAATTACTTTTTATAATGACATAATCATAAGAAATAAAATCCTTGAATAGTTTGGACAACTCCAGGTATGAATTTTTGTGTGTGTGTGGTGCTAGGGACCAAACTAGGGCCTCATTCATGCTAGGAAAGCATCCTACCACCAATTGACATTCCCAGTTCTTAAATTTTTTATTTTAGAATTAAATATTTATGTTTCTCTTATTCTATTAGACTTCCTTGTTATGCATTTTGCTTGTTTTTTAAGAGTCATTTAAGGATGACTTGAGTTGGCTGGGGAAAACTGAATTAGCTTAAAAGAAAACTTAAAAGTAGTAATTTATAAAATGTAAGAAATATATCTAGTTATCAGCGCAGTTAGGAATAGTGTACATTGGCCCTCCATTTCCACACATTTGAAAAATGGTTAGTATAGATACCATCATTGCTTTCTGAAAATAGATATTAGTGTGTACCAGTTACATTTTTTTCAAGCATTAGTCAGTTTTATGGGAGAGACATTTTATCATCATCATGAGATGAAAATAGATATTATTGTATACAATTTATATGTTTTTCAAATAGTATTATTCAGGAACATTTAGTATAATGACAATAAAATTGTTCCTCTGGTAATAAGGGAAGAAAGGTATATTGTAGAAAAATATGATCTTTATAAATAATTTTTGCTAAAGAAAAAGGAGAGGTGAATATCCTAGTATACTCTCAAGTCCTTTTTATCAGTTTTTAAGATTGGGGTTCTTTGGCGCTGTTTAGTATAGTTTTTAATCTTTGTTGTCTGTCCCAGCTCGTCTTTATTCGTGCCTTGATCACATGAGAGAGGTACTTGGAGATGCTGTGCCAGATGAAGTACTGATTGAAGCAATTCTGAAGAACAAGTTTGATGTGCAGAAGGCTTTGTCAGTGGTTCTGGAACAAGATAACATGCAGAATTTGAAGGGAAAGAGCGAGAGAGCAATATCTACAGGAAAGACAGTAAAAGGTATGACTTTATATGTTCCCTTTTTGTTGTTTTATGTAGTTAATGGTTTTAGAGGGTCTTTAATTTGCTCAAGTTGTTAAAATATTGCATGTTACAGTTAACTCTTGATTATTATCAATTGATTTTCTGTCGTGAATTTTCCAACTGTGTTCCCTTCTCTGTTACAGCCTATTTTTTGTTTGTTTGGTACCAGGGATTGAACCCAGTGATGTGTAACCACTGTCCACACATCCAGCCTGTTTTTTATTTTTTATTTTGAGGCAGGATCTTGCTAAGTTGCCCAGGGCCTCTCTAAATTGCCGACTTTGAACTTTTGATCCTCCTGCCTCAGCCTCCTAAGTTGCTGAGATTATAGGCTTATGCCACCATGATGGCTCCCCCCCACCCCTTAATTCACTACTTGTTTGCATAACACAGCATCTAGGAAATAAAATCAGATAAGCCTTTTTTTTCTTCTTGGGTTTAAGAGAACTTTTTAATTTTCTTCAAATCTAGTGAGATAGAAAATAAAAATTAATACCTAGCCATTTAATGTTTAAAAAACCCTTGATGCTTATAGCATGTTATAGCATATATAATTTCATTTTATTTAAATATTAAATACTATAACCACTAGAGCTATACTACTATTCCATTTCATGCCAAGATTTTTAATTTTAAATTTGTAGGATTTGAGTTTAAATTGGAATTTAATGGATATAAGAAGGGAACTGAGGTACCATTATATTAATCAATATGATATCTGCTAGGTGATTTACTAACTGATTTGATAATCTGTGGGCTAGAATTTTACTACAACATAGTGGCATATAATCTGTTACCATGAAATAAGAAGTGTTTTTTGTGGGGAAGGGATGTGGATATATACTTTTAGCTGACCAGTGTGGGAATGAATCAGTAATACATTACCTGTATTTATAGTGTAGCCCAGATCACAGTAGATATTATAGGGAATTACTTGTTTGCCTGTTTGATGTGTTTGTATGGTGTGTGTGTTGCTGGGGATGAAACTCAGGGCCTTATTCATGCTATGCAACTGCTGTACCAGGGAGCTACGTTTTTAGGTGTGTGTGTGTGTGTGTGTGTGTGTGTGTGTGTGTGTGTGTGTGTGTTTTAATTAATTAACTAATTAATTAAATTTTTAAGGTTTTTTAAAATTGATTTTTAAATTTTTTAAAAGTTTAAGCTGTGTTGTTTTTAATGCATTAAAATACCACTATTTAAAAATGTTTTGACTTTGAGACAATTATAACTATTTATTTAGTTATGGTAAAACCTCACTTTATTAAATTTATGACAATTGGAACATTGACTTGGTACTTACATTTGTAAATACCATGAATTAAGTATGAAGGTTACTTTTTAGATTATTAAAAGCAGGTAATATTCTTTATTATTTTTTTAGCATGTTCACTTAATGTTAGATAATGATCAACTATTGCTTTATTCATGTTATAATCAAAAGAAACATTTAGTAATTAAATGCCTCATTTCATATTTCCTTTTGGTTGCTGTGGCTGTCTTCTGCATATGTCAACCTATTCATCTGAAAATTAATGGCTCTTGTAAGGTAAGGAGTCTTATTTTCTTCTGAAGTTTCAACTGATAATGTTCAAAGTTCTTATTCTCAGTCACAAAATCATTTGGATTACAGTAACAAACCCTTTGATTCAGTAGCAAAACATGGATCACATAATTCTTTGGTTGTACCAAGTCACTATTTACTTCATAGGAAAAAGAAACTTGACAGACCTAAATGTGAAAAGAAGCTAGAATCATGTAAGTTAACAAAAGAGGTTTCATTAGCTGACCTAATTCATGATATGCCAAGAGATTCTTATCAATGTCAGCCAGAAGGCAGATCATCATCCTCAAATGATTTGAAAAGGCTGCTTTCAGAGAATCTAGATGCTGATTTGTTAAGACCTCATGCATCTGAATGTGTTTCCAAAGATGATTTTGCTTTCAAAGGAATACCAGACTTAAAGACCTTAATGATAGAGAGCACAACAGATAATAATTCTTTATTTATTCAAAACAGTTCATTATCTGATTTCCAAAACATTCCAGTACAAAACAGCGTGGGAAGTTTAAATAATCCTTTGCACTTAAGTAGCTCATTGGAAAATACGACTGGTGATAATCTAAATCCTAGTAAAAAGACTGAAGTTGGAAATGTTTCTTTAGTTGAACAGAGTGCCAAGAATTGCATTTTAAAAAATGACAGTTTGCAGTTTTCCCAATGTAAAAGTCCATCCCTAGCTGAACTGTTTCAGGAACACAAAGAAAACCATCCAAACCAATGCTTTACTTTATCTAATCTTTGTAACCAGTCATCTGCCAGTTTTACAGATCTAAGTTTGGGATCCTTTCCCCTGTCACAGCTAGCAAATCACTGTCAGTCTTCTTCTGGAATATCAGAATTAACAGGATCTCTGTCATCTTTGGCATTTCGTAAAGCTTCTCCCACAAGAGACCTTGAGAATTTGTCACTTTCTGATTTGATTGCAGAAACAATTGAGGTAGACAATTCTCAGATTAAGAAAAATTCTTTTGAGCTCAGTTTATCCGAAACGAGGTCTCCTGGAATAGATTCAAATATTGATCTTAGTGTCCTGATAAAAGCTCCAGATTTTGTTTCAAAGCCTATAGTTGATCAATCAATTGCTCCAACACCAGGAACTGAAGTTCTTAGTTCAAAATTAGGGAAGAATTCTAATTCTGCTAAAGATAATAAGAAAAACAATAAAGGCTCTCTGACTAGGAAACCACCTTTTTCTCTCTCTTGGACCAAGGCCCTTGCTGCTAGACCTTCAGCTTTTGCTTCAACACTGTGTCTTCGTTATCCACTGAAAAGATGCAAGCGGCGCACCCTTGACCTCTATAAGACTTTTCTTTATAGTAGACAAGTTCAAGATGTAAAGGACAAAGAAATAAGCCCTCTTGTAGCAATAACACCATTTGACTTCAAATCAGCATCTCCTGATGACATTGTAAAAGCTAATCAAAAGAAAGCATTTACTAGAGAATAGTAGCAAAAGGAAAACTTGGGTTACTGCTGTAGAACTTTTTATTTGAAATTAATTTAATGTCTTTGTAGGATCAACTTATATTATGGGATTCAAATTGTGACTTTTATTAAAATTATCTTATGTCAGTTGATAACAACTTAAGTTGATATGTATTTTTGCACTGAAATTTTTTTTTTACTCTTTCTTCTTGTAGTGATAACTGGCTTTATTTGAGTTGATAACGAGTATATGTTTACAAAATGGGTATGGAAACTTGATATTGTGAAATTGAACCTCAGATATTTTTATTTGGTGTTCAACTTTATAAGTTTTTACGATGGGATATTTTCTTCTATAAACTATTTTTGTGCTTTTTTCTTAAACAAAAATGCCACCATTTGGTATTATTACAGTGTGAAGATTATTCTTATGATATATGGCATAGAGTAGTTGAGACATAATTACATTTTAAAATATTATTGGTATCATTCCCAGTTTCATTATTTTACTGAATGTGAATATTAGAAACATTTCTATTAGAAAATCTTAAAATTCCTGACTTTTGAGAGTACTATAGATGCAGTTGAAATACATTTTCGATGATAATAAAATGAAAATCTTTTAAGGGTCCATGTAAATATTGAAGATGAATTAATGCATAAATTATTTTTATACATTTTCAAGACCATTTGTTCTAATGTATACTTTAAAATAAATACATAGAAAGTGTTTTCAAGAATGGTTGCATGTTCTTTGAATAGATGGTTTTACCAGATTTCCTAAACTTTTGCTTTGCAATAAAAAATGAAACATGGAGTTACTGACACTTGTATACACTGCAGTGAAAGTTTCAGTAATGGCAGATCAAATAAGAGCTCTTTTAGTTAGAAAAATAGTTTGCAATTCATCCCTTACCAGCAGTCGTCCTCAACTAGTAGTCAGAATCAACGGGGGAATTTTTTTTCGAAATAGATATTGTGGTTTCCCTCCAGACCTACTGAATCAATCTTTGAGGGATGGCACTTGGGAATGTATGTTTCCAAGATGATTCCCCAGGTGATTCTGAATGTCTGCTTATATTCAAGATCCACACCTTAGAGAAATAAATCAGTAGAATGGAATCACTAATGACAAAATATCTGAGCAACTTAACATGAGGAGGAATACCAAGGAGAATAGCTTATTTAGGAATCATGGTCTTTTGTATAAAATGATGAAGATATTTTTAGTGTTTCTTGAAAAACATTTCAGTAATATCTCAATGTTTTAATATTAAACCCCCACTCCCCAGTACTGGGAATTGAATATCCTTAGCATTTTTATTTTGTATTTTGAATCAGGGTCTCTAGTTGCTGAGACTTTGAGCTTGTGATCCTCCTGCCTTAACCTTCCTGATTGCAGGGATTATTGGCATGTACCACTGCATCTAGCTAAAATGTTATTTCTTTTTTCTTTTCTTTCTCTTTTTGGATACTAGGGATTTAACTCAGGGGCACTCAACCACAGAGCCACATCCCCAGCCCTATTTTATATTTTATTTAGAGACAAGGTCTCATTGAGTTGCTTAGTGCCTTGCCATTGCTGAGGTTGGCTTTGAACTCACGATCATCCTGTCTTGGCCTCCTGAGTTGTTGGGATTACAGGCATGTGTCACCGTGCCTGGCAAAATATTATTTCTTAATGAAAACAAAATAACTGTCCTTTTTCCAGTAAAGAAAGATGCTCCTCTGGCAACTATTTGACAGCGCATCTGATAACATTTTATATTCTTGTTTATTTTCAGAATGACTTTCCAGTATTTTTGGTGGGAAAAGTTAAGATGGCATTATGTTTTTATTGTTCTTCACAAAATGCTTTTTGATGTCTTGTAATGTCTTCAGGTTTTTTTTTTTTTAAAGTGATACTGACGTTTGAATCTAGAGCCTTCACACGTGGCAAGGAAGCTGTACACCAGCTACATCTTCAGCCTCAAGTTTTATTTTTAATTTCTTATTTCAGTGTACCTAATGCAGATGCTTAGGATGTCATAAAATCACAAGCTGTCTAGACAAAGTGGTGCATCACTGTAATCCCAGCTACTTGGAAGGCTGAGGCAGGAGGATCACAGGCAGGTGCTCAATGGCAAAGCACCTTGAGTTGAATTAGGTACAAAATATGTTTTAAGATCAGTTTTAAATTTGTGTTACCCTCAACTGTTGGGTTCATTTTTCCAGTCTTGAACCTTGATTAAACAATTTAGTAACTTTGAACTATTAGTGTACAACTCTAATTTAGATTTATGTATAGGAAGTCTCTAGAAGTGAATATATTCTGAAGTTGTAACTGATGATAATTCCTAATAGGTTAAATCCTCCACAAGTGCTTCACTTTGCCCGTGAATTTGAAAATATTTTTTTAACCCACACTGAAGTTGAATAGTGGTACTGTTTTACTGTCTTCATAACAAACTAACATTCAAATGGAAGTATAGTACTTTAGGTCATGGAGCAGAACCCTTTTGTTTCTAATTAATTGAACCACTGCTTATAAAATTATTTTTTTGGGGGTGGGAAAAATTCTATATTATGGAGTGATAAGGGAAGGCAAAAGAGTATTTTAAATAAGTCTTCAATCTTCCTATTTTGCTTGTCTTGGCTACTGGTCTATCAGGCATGTACCTGACAAGCATTTGCCATGTAGACCAAGGGAATGTCACAGTCTGTGAGATTCAAAGGGTAGAACTAAGAAGACTCCTTGGTAAAAAGACAGGTGGCAGCTCCATCATGGAGCTGTGACAATTACTGTTTGCTTTAAGTGCATATTTTGCATCAGCTGCTGTTCACTGACTGACTGCTATCTTGGTAGCTCAGGTATGCTGAATGTTTTAGGTTTACTTTATTTTCCAGTTCAAATACCAACTTTGAGGTATAAAACTTTTTATTTGTATTATAAAGTGCATTAATATTTTAGGAATAGAAATAATTCTAATAAAAAAATTATTCATTTTGCTCTTCATTTTTTTTTCTTTAAAAGATCTAATGTTGTTCATGAATGTTTTGTCCTTTTGCTTTCTAAAGTCTTTAGTTGACTCTTTGGTTGTAGTTCTTCTTACAATTAGTTGCCAAGAACTGGAGTTTCATTTCAATTCAGAACACTAATTTCTCTTTATTTTACCCTTTCTATCTTGCTGACATTCTTACCTATTTTCTTCCCTTTAGCTTTGAATTTTCTTTCTTAAGCTTTTTTCCTACTTTTTTCTTCTTATAGAAATATGGTATTTGCAGTGTTTTTTATATTTAAATTTTGGCATTCAGTGAAAAGGTCATGAAACTAATTGTCATACCAAGGATAAAACTAACAAGATGCTTTTCTTTGAATGTAAAAGGAAACACTTAAGATAAACACAGTTAAGAGAAAAATAATGAATTCTTATATGATTATTTAGTTTTAAACTGACCTTAAGTAAATATTGAGATTATTATATATTGAGAAAGAACTGTGTATCAGCAAGCTTTATGTTTCATGTACTCAAAAGTGTATATTTGATTATAAAATCAATTTTATGGTATCTTAGAAATTGTTTTCTATTATCTAAATAATGGAATGTATATAGACAATGTTGACTAGACAGGGAGGGATTAATATGAATTTTTACACTAGTTTTCTTCTATCTGTATACATGTATTTACTATTTAAGGCTCAATTTATGTAGAATTTTAATTGTAGATTGTAAAGGATTTGTCACATTTTAAGCATATATATACAGTTTTAGAAGAGCTACATTGAAAGAAAAGTAATGAATTGAAAGAAATTATAATCTGAGGTTTTCTTAAATCAAATGTGAAAGCATAACAATTTATATTTTAGAATTTTCTATATAAATTTGATTTCAGAATGATATTTTGATACTTTATGCAGAAGGTATTGCTTTATGTTTCTGTAAAACAAATTTTTAAAAAAATTCATTGGATTGTAAGGAATTTCTTCTAAGATATATTTATAATTTTGCTTTCCATGGGGTAAATTGTTTTGTGCGTGCGTGTGTGTGTGTGTGTGTGTGTTTGTGTATAAAATATATATGTATGTGTTCGGAAATATTGTTAATTACTCTATAGGTTATGGCAAATATTGATCATGTTATTGCAGAAGTGATAGTGGAAGGTAAAAGAAATGATAAGAGTATATTTCTGATGCTGTCATGCCTGATTTGCATTGCATGACTTAAAAGAGACCATTTTAGACCCAGGAGATATACTATTATTAACAGATTCTTATTCTGAATGGGAGGTTGAGTATTGACATGTAAACACAAATTACATTTAGCACGGTGTGGCTTATTATATTCATCAAAGCAGACATCTGTATTAGTCAGCTTTTTTGCTGCTGTGACTAAAGGACCTAACCAGAACAACTGTAAGGAGGAAAAGTTTGTTTGAGGGCTCATGGTTTCAGAGGTCTTATTCTATAGAAGGCTGCTGGTTCCATTCCTCCAGGCTGGAGGTGAGGCTGAACATCATGGCCGAGTGTGTAGGAGAGAGAGGCAGCTCACATCATCAGAGAGCAGAGAGAGAGTCTCCACTCATTACATACAAAATATATACCCCGTAGTAATGCCCCCAATGAACCAATCCTCCAGCCACACCCACCTCCCTCTAGCTACCACTCACTTAATCCCATCAGGATTAATTCACTGATTGGTTAAGGCTATAACCCGATCATTTCTCCAAACCTTGCATTGTCTCACACATGAGCTTTTGGGACACACCATGTCTAAACCATGCATCTTTGTCTTCCTCATCCAAACTGCCATTCTTCCTTTTTTTCCTATCTTTGTCATAAGTGACACTATCATCTTAGTAGTTGCCCAAACCAAAAATATAGCATTATTCTCAATTCCTCTTACTTTGCCTACTACTCAAAATCAATTACCATTCTTTTTATTTCTGTCTTAGGAAGAAGTAAATATTTGTGTGTGCACATATATATGCGTAAGTGTTGATTCTTGTTATTTGGGGTAGTCACTGTCACTGCATCTGCAGAATTAAGAAATACAACACTGCTCCCTATCTAGGAAATACAGGGATAGGTTCCTGTGAGCCTCTGATCATATTTCTGTGAATCACTCACTATATAACCTTGTTTTCTATGTGTGTCTATTTAAATACGCCTTATATATATCACTGGTTCATTAACTTGGAAATCCTGGTGTATAGCACATAATTTAGGCCTAATCTAACACATTCTTTATGCATAAGGCACATTATAGCCTTCTTGTACCTAGACACACTAGACTGCACTTAAGCACTACACTTGCAAACCATTTGAAATAGCAAAATTACCAACAACAAAAATACTCCACAAAAGTAGAAAAACATAGTAATAAATAGACCATAGAAAGTATACTTGTTTACTTTATGAGAGCTAAAACAAAAAGACATAATGTTATCTGTTTTTTCACTTGAGAACTTGCATGTTGGTGACTCAAATTCTTCATTGCTCTGCACATGTATGCAAGTGACTGCCAAAATGTTATAAATAGTAATTTTGGGGTTTCAAATACATTCTAGTGAGTAGGAAAATTCACAAATTTGGAATCTCTGAGAATGAGAATGCAGAATTGCTGAAATACCTAACTGGTTTTATAATTTTTCAGTTTATTTTCTTTTAAAATACTTACAAATAAAATGGTACAGTTCAAGTAATTTTTCTAAAAGTAGATATAATTTTCTGTTTCCCTGTCCAAATCCTTTTATTTCTGGAACCCTTTTGTTAGCTGGATCCTTTCTGTGTACGATGCCCCCCCACCCCTCTGGCCCCTGTACCCAAACCTACCCTAGCCCACCTTCCTGATGTTCCCTTTCTTCTACAGTGTTTCCCTTCTCCCTCTCCCATACCCCTGGCTCCTTTTATCATCACCCTGTGTGGAATTGTAACCCCACCCTCATACATTTACTCTGTTTCTCTTGTAACCCTGTTTAATTGTTCCTCACACCATTTATATCATCTGGTGTGTGTGTGTGTGTGTGTGTGTGTGTGTGTGTGTGTGTATTTTGCATAAATTCTTATACACAGTATTCTTCTAGGAACTTTACTTATATATATTATGCATATGTGAGTGAACATGTGCACTTTTACACAAGCAGGAAACTGTAACACATTTGTACCATTTAAAGCATTTTGCAAATCTTTCTGTACCAGCATTTATAGATCAGTCTCATTTGTTTTAAAAAGCTGTATAGAATTCTATGATATGGTTGTAACATCATTTTTATAAACAGAGTTGATGAACATTTTAAGTGTTTCCAGTTGCTATCACTAATGATACCAAAATGAACATTGTACATTTCTAGAAATTGAATTTCTAAGATTCTCACAGATGGGGTAGGTATTATTACTTTAGGTATTATGCTAAACTGATAATTGAGAAACTTTTTTTTCATTTTTTAAAATATTTCTTTACTTGACTGAGGCTCACTGCATTATCATGTATTTAAAGCTATTTGTCTTTTTTCTCAGAACTGTCGCTCTTAAATTTTGTTCATTTTTTTGTTTTTCCTGGATTATCATTTGTCAGTTTTAGGGGCATGTGTTAATTGTATTTGTAAACATAATCTCATGAACATATTTTTTTAATATTTATTTTTTAGTTGTAACTGGACACAAAATCTTTATTCTATTTATTTTATTTTTATGTGGTGCTGAGGATCGAACCCAGGGCCTCACAAGTGCTAGACGAGCAATCTATCGCTGAGCCACAATTCCAGTCCGCATGTACATATTTTTATACTAAGGAAATTAGTTTTTATAATTATTATGCATGGAAAATATTTTTATAAGACAGATTTTCAATCTTTATACATTTATATTTATCAATCTCTTTTTCTTACGGTTTTTTTTTGAGAATTCTTTTTTACCATCTTTAGGAAATGGAGAAATAAGATAAGTTGCAAAGTCGTATTTAAGAGGGAAAAAAAGTTGGACTGAAAGTTCTTTGCTATAAGTTAATTTAAAATTAAAATCATTATTTCTTATACCTTTGATGTTAATTTTTTAATATTTGTATCTTTGATCCAGTATTAAGAGCAAACCTAGAAGTCCATTTTCCTCCCACCCACATCTTTTCCTCTTTTTTTTTTTTTTTTAAATTCAGAGATGTAGACAGAGATTTATTGAGGAAAGCAGAAGCACATTGAGAGGAGAATGCAGGCTGTCTTGTGAGTGAGAAGCAGCAACCTCTTGGTGTGGGATGTAAATATTTCTTAAAGAATGATTGCTAGGGGCTGGACTAGAGGTGCAGTCAAGGCAGAGTTACACAATTTTGCACCAATTTTCTCTGTTGCACATTGTCCTCACATTAGTTTTTGCAGACAAGGATGGGTCAAGGGTGTGGGCGAAGGGTATGGGCTGGGTTGCTTAAGAGTTGCAACTGTAATGGGTACTTTCTGTATTTCAGTAATTAATGGGCATTTATCTTGCATTTCAGTGGTTTGAGATTCGGTATCTCTCCCCGCCTTTTTTTAAAATCCCCAAATTCCTAAGTCATCCCTCTCTTCCAGACTTTGATACCTTGATCTTAAGGGGTTTCGAGGGAGAGCTTTCTTCTGTGACTGTTTCAGGCTTGCCAAGGGGCAGTGATCCTGCCTAGTCAGGAATCAGAAGTCTTATCCTGACTGATCTAAAGGAGATAAGACACTGTTCTCAGTTGCCAGGATGGGTTGGAATTCTTGTCTTGCCATCCACTTAATATGGAATTGTTGTAACCAAGTCACTACCTCCAAAGATCCTGGTAAGGGCTATCAAGAGGTTTCACAGGGAAGAGATATCTCTGAAGAAGAGTCTGAAGGGGAAGAGGGAACTCCATTCAGAACCAGCAGGGTTCTTGGCATATGTGAAGGAAAAGAACTTTAGCACATGCCAGTCAGAAGTATAGATAGAGGTTTATTTAGGAAAACAAAGGCACATTCAAGATTAAATGTGGATTGTCTGGAGATTGAGAAGCAGCCAATGTTTTTCTTATTCATGAAAAGGTGGATTTGTCATCCTACTTTGCCAAGTTACTGAAAAAAAAATCAAGCTACAATTTTTATTGGGGTGTATGATGATGTCAAGACATTTTTGGAATAAAAGAATATTATCTCTATAAATGCTAAAGGCATTTATGTTTAAATGTTAAATTAAATGTTATATTATTATTTTAAAATTTCTACTATTTATCTAGCCTTGTAACATTCAAACATCTCGAGTTTGTCGTGGTGGATTACTCTTTTCATGGATTCATTTTATTCTATTTAAGATGATTTCATTTATTAATAAAATTAGTTTACAATTGTGTATGTACATCTTCTGTTGGATTTTGATGTTTCCTTTGATATTTTTATAGATTATTTAGAAAAAGTTTTCTTAATCCTTGATTTAAATAACATTAAAATTATGTATCGTAGTAGGATTCATCTTGGTGAATTGGGAGTTTTTAAAGCTTTAGTGTTCTTAGAAAACCATCCATTTCATCCAGGTTGACAAGTGTGTGAGTTTAGCATTGTACCAAACATTGTCTTTTATTCTTTTAGATTTCTTCTTTACCTGTGGTTAATTCTCTGTTCTTATTTTGTATATTGTTTTCTCTTTTCTATTTTTCCCTTCCCCTCTGCTCAACGTTTTTCCCTCTTGAATATTACCTTGCAATTTGTCTTGTCTTCCCTTCACCCCCAAAATTAGCTTTCCTAAATCAATAATTAGTTCTACTGGTTTTAATTCATTACTTGTAAGTTTATTTTTCTAAGCAGAATATTTAACTTTAAGCATCTTTAATTTTCTCCTAGAACTTAATTTTCGTGTATAAAATTTTAAAAAGAAAAATGCAGAAAATAATTTAAAATAACAGTATGCATAGCTTCAACAGAAGCAGACATTTTGCCACATACATTTCAGATCTCTATTTTAAGAAATTACTTGTAGATTGGAATTCTAATTTATCTTTTTCTTGTTCCTACTTGATGGTTGAATGTACATTATTTCAAAAATGCTCCTATTATGTTCCTAGAATCAGTATTTTCCTATGAATAGTGCATTTGCTTTGGCTTCTGTGTTCTTGTTAAGCCATTGGGTAATTATTTTCTGGGTAATCCACAATTTTTCTCTCATTTTAAAGCCAAGGGTTTGTCTGAATTTTAAAATTTCCAGGTTGTTTTGGGAGTTTTATTGTTTTTGTTATGATTACTAGTTTCATTATATTGTTAGCAGAGATGGCATCCATATTCTCCTTTTTGAAGTTTGGTGAGATTTCTGTGTCTTGTGTGTGTGCATGTGCGCATGCTTGTGTGTCCCCATTGTAATTTTAAATGCCTTTATTGGCACTTGTCAACATTACTATTCTATTTTCAGAATAAAATATTTCTGTTATTACTTTTTAAAAAAACTTGAGATAGAGTTTGGTATTATTTAAAATGTTTCCTTGATTGGCTATTGGCTGAGAGAGATGAACTAAAATATAACATCCTTGCATTTTTATTTCATCTTATTTGCTACAGATTTTACGATGTAAATTTCAATCATATATGAAATGATAACTGATCTTTCTGTGGGTTTGTTGTTTCATTCATATCAAGTCCCCCTTTTGCTAGTTTTATGCTTTTTGCCTTACATTGTTTCTTTAATATCACGATTATCACTTTTTGTCAGTTTTATTTGTTCATTTTTTCTGCTTTCATTGTTCCAAGTCACTTTGGTTTGGTTGTGTCTCCTAAACTTATATATACTTGGTGTTGTCAGAGACTTTTTGTTTTAATAATGAGTTTTTTTACCATTTATGGGATTAATATAATAGACATAATACTGCCATTTTTAAGAAAGTTGTGGTCTTCTGCATTTACATATTTTGATGTGTGACTTGTGTTTGTTTTGATCATCACATCTACTCTGGCAGTTTGGACATTTTATAGTTTATAATATAATAACATACTTGAACTTTTAATTATTTAAGAGTTTGTGTTGATGTCTCATTATGAAAAACGAAGAAACTCATATATATATATATATATATATATATTTTCCCCCTATTTTATAATTTTCATTAATATTCTAAGTTCTTAGGTAAGGTTTTCATGTTTTATAATATTTATTTAAAATGAGTCCCAATTTTAAAAATTGAGCTTATCAGAGTTAGACTTTCTCTTAACTTATTCTCCGTTAATTGCCTGAGTTTTCTAGTTATATTATTGTTAGGATGTATAATATTTTCATTTTATTCTGTACTTAAATTTTTTTTAGTTTTAAAATGTAGTTATTTTTAAATTAATTAATTTTTCTCAATTAGACCTCTGTTTGTTTGACATGGTTCAATCCTCACCTTTTTCTCCCTTAAAATGTACATATGTAAGATATTTTCTAAGTTAGTAAGTATTTGAAAGTGATTTTGTGGCCTATATTTGTAAGACATATTGACGAATAATAGAGTTCCCTCTGTTACCTGCAGGACACTACAGTTGTTGCTCCACTGTTTTCTAATATTGTCTCCTATGAACTAGCCCAATTCTGCCCAGGGTATGGCAGTATGGCAGTTTCTCTGCCTCTGTTGTTCTGAGCTCTCCTTAGGCTTATTTAATTTTCTAGTCTTTCTTCTCTTGTTTGTATTCTTTTCTTTCATCCTTTGTGTCTTTCTTTTAAGCTTCTCTCTCAGAGATAGTTTCCTTGCTGTAGTTGATATAATAGAATTTAAAAACAAAATTTTCTCATTGACATATAGTATATTCTTTATCTGCTTTTATTTTCCTTTCATTATTTGTCCTTAGAATATCTTTTTATGCTTCTATGTCCTGTCCAGTTTCCCTATTTCTCAGTTTGAAAGGGAAGGAATTCTTTTTTGACATCATTGTGTGAAGAAGAATAATGTAGGGAAGAGTATAGTGATTGAGCTTAGTCTAACTTGCTGCACACTCTGTCCTTGGGTCCTGTTTCAGCAATTTTATCAACATTCCATTTTCTCTCTTTGAAGCAAAACTGAACCTCTAAAAGTCTAACAGTGAAATTTTCTTCTTTTTTTTTTTTTTTTTAAAGTTTCCTTTTGTTTGGTGTAGATGACTTTCAAGATATTTCTTCAGCCTTTACACATTTTCAGATCTTCATTTTTTCATGATGGCTCTTTTGTTGAGTCCTGAGAGGAATGCCTCCAACTGTGGAGAACTGTGCCATCTGGACAAAATCTGCAGTCATATGTAACCCTGCCTCTCAGGGTATCAAATGTATCAAATATTTGTCTGGTGTATGCTCTTCATAATTTGTGCTTTGGTATTAGGACTTTTCTACTTTTATTTTGGAAGAAAAATAGGATAGAAATAACTTTGCTATGATTTTTTTTAATCTGGATTTTTCTCCCCAACAGTATTTTCCAACTGACACTAGAGGCTTGTGAATAATTTTTTTCTATGCATGTGATTTGGCGACACTTGTTCCAAAGGTTTAGAAACTTAGGTGTAATGATGCCATGATCCATATCAATCTTGTACCATTAAACAATCTAGAAGGACATTTAGTTCTCAATAAGAGAATTTTAAAATATTTTTGTCTTTTAAGAATTTTGGAATATTAATTTTTTAGTAGTTAAAAGGTTAGCCTTTTGTAGTAATAACTTAGAACTATATGATTATTAATGTATCTTCTTAATTCAGGCAACATTTTATTTCATTTTGTTAACATTGATTAAAGTCACCAGTAGCAAATACATAAGAATGAATTGCTAAAAGAACATGTATTTGAGGAGTAAAATCATGGGATAACCTTTTAGCCTTTTTTTTTTCCTGATATTTTTTTCTTGTCACCTTAAACCTACCAAGGGAGGAGAAAACATTCCTCAAACTATAAAATGGAGTAACACATATTCTTAATTATTTTTCCATAGAAAAATCAGGAAATGAAAATACATATAGCATTATTATTGTAAAGAAAAATCATTGAAAATTAAAATTTTATAATTAGACATTCTAACTGGAAAATCAATAGGATAGTTATAGTGTTATTGTGTGAAGTGAGATTTCTCTCTTATGATTGCTCATTCTTTTTTTAATATTTATTTTTTAGTTGTAGTTTGATACAATATCTTTAATTAATTTGTTTATTTTTATGTGGTGCTGAGGGTCAGACCCAGGGCCTCGCCCGTGGTAGGTGAGCTCTCTACCACGGAGCCACAATCCCAGCCCCTGATTGCTCATTCTTAACTGTGGGTTTATTTTGATTCTTTTAGAAAGTAGTTGATGTTAAGAACAAGGAACAGGGAGGAAAAAATGGTTCTATAAATGTAAAAATAATTGTGTAATTTAAATTTAATATTTTTATAGTTCTCAAAATTTTTATTGCCTCAGAAAAAACATTTATATGAGTTAGATTATTAAGAGAATTGGTTTTTAGAAATGATGCCAGCTTTGCAGAAGTACATGTGTATGTGCTTTATAATAGAGCTATTTTTGATAAAGTTTACTTTAATAAAACTGTTGGAAATATATTATGCATTATTTTCCTTTACCTTTGAATTTCATCTAGTTTTCTGTTAAAGTATAAATTTTATTTAGAAAATAAAGTGTAATTTTATATAATGAGGATATAGTTATTTTCTAGTAGTGTTTTTTTTGTAGTGTTAGTCTGTTAAACAAATGTTTTACAGTGTATTTGTATACTGAGATTTGAATATATGTACAGTATTATTTATAACTGTATTCAGGTCTTGATTATCATATTTTTGAGTCTTAATGGCAGACTATTCCCTAGAGAAGAGCCAAGAAATTTTAAAAAAGCCAAATGTATCATGAGATTTTTATGCTATGACTAATTTGAAAAGTCTATATTATGAATAAAAATTATTAATATGAGAGTCTATATAATTCTAAATCAATATGAACTTTGGAATAATGGACTTGAAATGTTTCATTTTACTTTAATTCTTTAGGTTGTTAAAACAGGCATATTTGACTGTAACTCCCCTTTAAATATATTTTCTCTGAAAATCATTTTAACTAATTCATCTCAGAGTATTTTTATTCAAACAATTAGAGGAATTTTATACTCTTCTGTACCCATAAGTTTAGAATTAATTGGCCTTCTGCTTAAAATTATGTGGGTTTTTTTTTTTTTTTAAAGGAAGTGGTTAATTTCAGTGAAAAAACTTAAGTAGTTCAGAATGTTCTCAGATATGTTCTAAGATTCTCTTTGTATATATACACCTACACTGGAAAAATTGAAACACTAATTGCCTAATTTAAAAATAATTTGCTTTAGACTCTTAAAACAGCTTTTTATCAATATCTAGTATGAAATATGAATCATGAATCTTACATAGTTTTCTTTTAATTCTTATTTTTTTGCTTTTTAAAATTTTGCACATTTTAATTAGATTATATATATTTACATACTTATTCCATTCTAAGACAACTGTAACTATTTCTAATAAAAATTTTTATTTTTTTGCTTCCTGTATGCTGAGTATCAATGAATGGTTTAGCAGTTGATAGAATGGAAAGAGAGAGGATAGATCAGATTCAGTTTAGCCAGCATTTGTTGCATGCTTCTTTATTTTAATCAAAAGTACTAGCTATTGGGGACATAAAATTTTTATTTCCAGCTTTTTCCAAGGAAAAAGGGCTAGATTTCTGATTTAATGGAAATACCAAATATAGTGCTGTGAACATGTTATTTACTTGTTTAAAAATTTCATTTATATGTAAAGTTTTCTGTTCTGGGAGTTACTGCCTTTCAAGGGAAGGTAGAGATGTGAATTAATATATTAAAGAGCAATCATGTGTCACATTTTGTATATGTTTTATTTGTTCATTACAAGAACCTGTGAGGTTGGTGGAGAAAGTTGAGGCCTTATTTCAGTTGGTTATTTAGAGCCAAAGTTTAATTTGAACACAGTTCTTTGGATCTCCAATCCCTTTTCATTGTTACATATTATTTTCTTGCCACAAATTTTTTTTTTTTAATTATTGGTCGTTCAAAACATTACATAGTTCTTAATACATCATATTACACGGTTTGATTCAAGTGGGTTATGAACTCCCACTTTTACCCCGTATACAGGTTGCTGAATCACATCAGTTACCCTTCCATTGATTGACATATTGCCACAAATTTTTAAAAATATATTTTTCTTAGTTGTTGATGGGCCTTTATTTTATTTATTTATATGTGGTGCTGAGAATTGAACTCAGTGCCTCACACATGCTAAGCAAGCACTCTACCACTGAGTTACAACTCAGTCTCCACAAAATTTTATTCTGTAACAATGTAATCTGGTTTTAATGATAAGTATCCTAAGGATAAAATTGAATTCCTTGTCAGAGGAACTAGCTTTTCATCATTAAGCTATATTTTATCTTTTTAGATTCTTTTTGCTTGTATTATATCAGTTTCTAAGTTCTCACAAATTAACAAATTAATCCTAAAAAATGAAGCTGTTTTCTTATTAAATTTGAAATAACTTTATAGTCTTTGATTCCTTATGTAAAGCAGCAATTCTGTTTGATTTAAAGTAGTATAAAATTTAGTTTTTTAATAGCTGCTAGCTTGGTGTTATTTGTTAAGCACAAACTTATAAATTAGATTGTTAAGAAAAACTAAGGGTTGAGGATGTAATTAAGTGTTAAGAGTGTTTGCCTGGCATGCTCAGGGCCTGGCATGCTTCAGTCCCCTCAACCACCAGATAAAAAAGTAAAACTAGAAAATTTAAATGGACCAATACTTATTTTTTAAAAACCCCAATTCCATTATTGAGAATTTAGAATTGTTTAGCAAAACTAGGAAATTCAAATGAATCAATATATATTTTTAAAAAAACCCAATCCAATTATCGAGAATTTAGAACTATTTAGCATTTTGATATATCTAAATTATACTAGGTAATATTAATGGGTACTAACTATATACTAAATATTGTACTGAACTCTTTATCTGCTCATCTCAGTAATATTCATAATAGTTATGCAGTGTAGAGATTACTTTTATCTTAGTTTTACACATATACAATCTAAAGCTTAAAAATGGCTAGTCAAACTAGTAAGTGGCATAACTGACATTCAGAGCAACATTAATACCAAAGTCTTCATTTTTGTATTTTGTGTAAGTTTATATATAGAGAGTGTATTAATACCTCTACTTTATATATCTATATATCTATATCTATATCTATCTATCTATCTATCTATCTATCTATCTATAATCAGCAAATTAGATTTCTTAGTATTCTATTTTTCAGGTTTCTGGTTATTTATTTAACCAAATACCTATCAGGGGTTGGTTTTAAAATTTATTATTATACAAATGAATTAATAAACATTTTTGTACATTTGTGCATTCTTAATTATATCACAAAAGATACAGATCTGGATAAAAGGTAAGGATATTTTTTAGGATATATTCTGAGGTTCTCCTTCAAGAGGTTTGTACTAATTCACTTGTCACATTTAATTATTAATCATAATAGCATTGATGATATTATTTTATAAAGACTAATTATACTACATGGAAGGATTTCATATTCATACTGAGGTTTTTACTTGTTAACTAGTGAACCAGAGTCAAAGATAAATTATGCAGTTTTTTTTGGGCCTGCTGTGATGCCATTACTTATGTGTCCCTCAAAATTGTGTCCATGATGCATTTAGCTTAGTGTTATGGGTTAAATAACATTGTTAAAAGTACTAATAACCTATGGGAAAATAGTATGTATGTTGTGTTTATATCCCACCCTTCTGCCCTATCTAGAATTTATCTGTTTCTCCCTTGTTCCTCCTCCCTACCCCACTATGAGTCAGCCTCTGTATGTCAGACAGAACATTTCTGTGTTTGGTTTTTTGGGATTGGCTGACTTCATTTAGCATGATATTCTCCAACTACATCCATTTACCTGCAAATGCCATGATTTTATTCTCTTTTATTTGCTGAATAATATTCCATTGTGTGTATATGCCACATTTTTTTTAATCCATCTATTGAAAGGCATCTATGTTAATTTCACAGTAGCTATTGTGACTTGTGCTACTGTAAACATTGATGTGGCTGTGACCCTGTAGCATGCTGTTTTTTAAGTCCTTTGGGTATAGACTGAGGAGAGAGATAGCATGGTCAAATGGTGGTTTCATTCCCAGTTTTCCAAGGAATCTCCATACTGCTTTCCATATTGGCTGTACCAATTTGCAGTCCCATCAGCAATGTACCTTTTCCCCCATATCCTCTCTAACACTTAATGTTGTTTGTCTTCATAATAGCTGCCATTCTGACTGGAGTGAGATGAACTCTTAAGAGTAGTTTTGATTTGCATTTCTCTAATTGCTAGCAATGATGAGCATTTTTTCATGTATTTGTTGATAGATTGCATATCATCTTCTGACGGGTGTCTATTCAGATCCTTGGCCCATTTATTGATTGGGTTATTTTTTTTTTTTTTTTTTTTTTTTTGGTGTTTAGCTTTTCGAGTTCTTTATATATCCTAGAGATTAGTGCTCTATCTGATGTGTGAAGGGTAAAAATTTGCTCCCAAGAAGTAGGGTCTGTATTCACCTCAAAGATTGTTTCTTTTGTTGAGAAGATACTTTTTAGTTTGAATCCATCCCTTTTATTGATTATTCCATAGCTTTTGAAGTAGTAAGAAGTCTTATTGCTATAAAATGGTCACAATATGGTAATTCTATTATTAGATTATAATTTTATGTCAAGGCTTTAATCCAATGTAATATAGAATATGAAATCTATTTATAATTTTTAAAAAATTGTTGGTTCAGTGATATTTACATTAAATTGAAATCTAGTCACAAGAAATTTTTTGGATTTTTTCCCTTCTTTGTGATAGGAGATGGATGCTGCATGATGGATTTTATGAGGAATTTATAAAGTTATATTATGAAGTGAATAATTCATATCTAACAAATCACAGTTGGTGCAGATGTAGTATTGCAGGAAGTGGTTTATTCTCTAGCTTTGTTGGTGTAATTTCTCAATATGTGTGGTAACTAGAATTTTAATGTTTTTTTAGATTTGGTGAGATGATTTCTTATTTGAGGTAGGTTTTCTAATGAAAATTTTAATACTGATTTCTTTGAAGTTTGAAAATTTATTTTTTTTGTCGCTATATGTACTAGTATATTGAAATCCATTTATAGGAAAAATGATTGTTGGCAAATCTATTACCTGGAAAACCCCTGTTTTTAATTTTTTTTTTTATTTTTTAGTGTTTTTTAAACTTGAGGTTTTTTGATCTCAATGACTTTAAATGGTGAATTAGTCTCTTTAAAGGAGTTTATTGTGAATTAATCTGAATGTTTCTAAACCATATAAATATAGTAAAAAATTTTCTTCTTTTGAAAACTTTCAAGTCACTCTTCTGCAATGTCAAGGTAACATCTATTGTATAGGGAATTGCATCCAATGGCACTCTTATCAATGAACAATACCCCATTCCTTTTTATTTTTTGTTTTGAGTCCAGAGTTACTGAGGCTGGCCTTGAATTTGTAATCCTCTTGCCTCATCCTCCTAAGTCACTGCTTACCTCAGAGTGATATATTCTTGTCAAAAAAGAGAAAAAAATTCATCATAATTTTGTTACCCTAAGAAAACAGTGAGAGTTTAAAAAAATTTTTTAGTTTTGTTTATTCTTAGGCCATATTTTCTTTCAGGTTTTTATTCCTATTCATTTTTATTCTTTATGTTACAGTGTACTTACATTTTAGATCCTGTACTTTCAATCTTTTAATTATAGATAATATGTGTGTGTGTGTGTAGTGTGTGTGTGTTCTGTGTGTAGGGATGTATATATGCATATATTTGTGGGTATTGTCTGTGTACACACATTTTAAAATATGCAATCATTTTTTAGATTCCTGTTTGATGTAGAGAGTACTGTCAAAACATTGACTAAAAATTATAAAGGCATTTGTAGCTTAGCACAAAAATTAGTGTTGTAATTTTTTTCTATCCCTAATAGCTTTATTGGTAAACTAATAAACATTTAAGTAAGAAATATAACCACTGAACACATTTTCTTTCATAAAATAGAAAACGTGAGAAGACATCCCAGTTTTCACCTTTATGCTGGTATTGCCAGGTTACGCAAAGTAAAAACTAGTGTTTTATACTAGTATTTTCACATCCATATGTATTATTCAAATTTTATTTACTTATTTATTTATGGTGGTACTGGGGACCATACCCAGGGTTTTATGCATGCAAGGCAAGTGAGTGCTCCACCACTGATTTATACCCACAAGTCCCTACTCAAATTTGAGATTACTTAGTGCCATAAGTTTACTGTTTAAAATTGTCTCTTATAATATTACTCACATTTAGTTGTATATTTTTGTGAAAAAAAGCACCTTGATTATTTTGATTGGGGTTGAGAACATTAGTCCCTAGACAACAATTTTCATTTTGTAGTACTCTGTTATGTTGATGATAGTATTATGATGTTCAAACATTTTGTATTTGTCATTTAGAGAGTGAGATTCTCACTGAATAGACTAAAAATTTACTTTAAAAAAGAGACAATAAGGGCTACATCTTAAAAGGTCTTCTGAAGTGTTCAGTTATATTTTAGTTATGAATCTGAAACCAGTCTACAAGAAGTAGGTGGTTATAAGTTGCAAAAAATGTTAAAGTGGCATGGCAAATTGTTTAATTTACTTAAGCCTCACTTATGCATCATTAAAATTAGTTTTATACCAGATAAGTATTCTTAATTTTTTTTTTGTTCCTGTCTCATGACACCTGAGAGAAAGAAGTGCTTGTCAACATCATTGTCTTCCAGTGACAGTGATTTTTAAGGGGGAAGGAGTAAAGATGTCTCTGTTCTTTTCATCTTCCTGTTCCTCCCAAAATGAGACTAGCTAGATTAGAGAATATGTAACCGTTTTTCAAGTGTAAAATTATACAACTTTATTATTTATTTGGATGTCTAATATGTACCAAACACTGGATGGTATGTTGTAGAAGTAACTTCTGGAGCTCAGGTTTAACTGCAGAGGTAAGGCACATACTATATTTTAATATTTTATAATATAGAGAGAATACAATATACTGTACCCAAAGCTCTACAACAGAGGCCTTTGATATTCAAGTCATATAGTTTTGACATGAAGCTATCATCTTTTAGCAATTTGGGATTATTACATGTGAACTAAAATTAATCATAGTGCTGTGATGTGTGCCTTAAAATCTAAATATCATTTTCTTCTTAAAAATCACCATAAGTAGCTGGGGTTGTGGCTCAGTGGTAGAGTGCTTGCCTAACATGCATGAGGCACTGGGTTCAATCCTTAGCACCACATAAAAGTATAATGTCCACCTAAAAACTAAAAAATAAATATTTAAAAAAATCACCATGAGAAGAATAAGAACACAATTTCTAGTGTTTATTATTGAAGGAAGTATAATTTAGCCTTCTAGTTTCCTACTGGAAATTAAAATTTAATAGAAATTTTCCTTTGTTAAGCAGAGAATAATCTAACTGCTAGGTTGTAACTATATACAGTATATTCTTAGATTTGAAATACAAACATTAAACTTAATCAGCATAGTTGAGTTTAACATTAACTCATTCACAAGTATCTGAGTAGATATTAATAATGATTAGCTTCACTAATAATGATTAGCTTCACTAAACTCACATAATTATGATTTGGGCAAAATGTTTTTATTCTCTAGAGGTTCTTAATTAGCACTTTTTTGCACATAGTTCACTTCAAAATGATCATGATTCAGTCATCTTGGGAATACTACTTCTGTATATCCTGAGGAGGTGCAGCCAGAATACATGGAGTACAAAGGAGAGGATGCTTTGGAAGAAGACTGAACAGAACAACAGCAAAACTTCCATGTAGTCTTGGAGATAGATGTATTTAAGCATTCATCTGTAAAGTGGTAGGCTGGATTAAATAACCTCTAAAATATGGCCTCCAGATTGTATAATGTATGAATCTTGATTTTATATAAGGACTCTACAGAATATTTTCTGATTCCCTCTTTATATTAGTTTCTTCCTTGGCTGCCTTTTCATCATTCACTTTCTGTAAGCTGTCTAGGTGTTGAGTTGCTTCAGGTGTTTTAATGGTGCTCACATTACTTTTATAAACCTGATTATCTATTTTCTGTGGATTTCTGTCTATATTTCCTAAAGGAATCTCAGACCTAGTGTGTCTGTTTCATTAAAAGCATCTAGACTACTCTAGAGTCTTAGTAGTCACTTAAGGTTCCTTTTTTTTTTTCCTTTTTGTCTGCCTAACTTTAATCGTCAATATGTTCAACTAACGTACTGTCTCTTACGCATTCTCTTATTCATTTCCTATGCTGTAGTACTTGTTCAACTGTAGTCATACTGCTTGTGGTCTGCAGAATTCTCTTAATTTCCCTGTCTTTATTTCCATCTGTGTATCTTGATGTTGGTCACATATGTTAGAATGAAAACTACCTAAAGACTGAGTTATTCATTTTCATCTTCCCAATGCCAAGAAGATATTATTTTTTAAATTTATTTATTTTAATTAGGTATATATGACACCAGAATCCATTTTGATTCATTGTACACAATTGTACCCCAACTTTTCATTTTTCTGATTGTACACGATGTAGCGTTGTACCATATGTGCAGTCATACATGTACCTAGGGTAATATGTCCATCACATTCCACCATCTTTCCTGACACCATACCACTTCCCTTCCCTTCCCCTTTGCCCAAAGTTCCTCCATTTTTCCCATGCCCTCCCCCATTATGGGTCAGTATGCACTTATCAGAGACAACATTCAGCCTTTGATTTTTGGGGATCAGCTTACTTTACTTAGCATGATCTTCTCCAACTCCATCAATTTACCTGCAAATGCCATAATTTTATTCCCTTTTAATGCTGAGCAATATTCTATTGTGTATATATACTACAGTTTCTTTATCCATTCATCTATTGAAGGGAGTCTAGGTTGGTTACCACAGTTTAGCTATGGCGGATTGAGCTGCTATGAACATTGATGTGCCTGCATTACTATAATACGTTGATTTTAAGTCCTTTGGATATAGACTGAGGAGTGGGATAACTGGGTCAAATGGTGGTTCCATTTAAAGTTTTCTAAGGAATCTCCATACTGCTTTCCAGAGTGGTTGCACCAGTTTGCAGTGCCACCAGCAATGTATGCATGTGCCTTTTCCCCCACATCCTCACTAACATTTATTATTGTCTGTATTCTTGATAACTGCCATTCTGATGGGTGCGAGATGAAATCTTACATTAGTTTTGATCAGCATTTCTCCAATTACTAGAGATGTTTAGCATTTTTTCATGTATTTGTTGATCAAATATCTCTTCTATGCAGTGTCTGTGCAGCTCCTTAGCCCATTTATTGATTGGGCAAAATGTTTTTATTTTCTAGAGGTTCTTGATTAGCACTTTTTTTTGTTGTTGTTCCTGTCTCATTGGTGTTGAGTTTTTTGAGTTCTTTATATATCCTAGAGATTAGTGCTCTATCTGATGTGCATGTGGTAAAACTTTGCTCCCAAAATGTAGGATCTGTTCACCTCATTGTTTCTTTTTCTGAGAAGCTTTTTAGTTTGAATCCATCCATTTATTAATTCTTGATTTTATTTCTTGCACTTTAGGATTCTTGTTAAGGAAGTCAGGACCTAATCGGATGCGATGAAGATTTGGGCTTACTCTTTCCTCTATTAGTTGCAGGGTCTCTGGACTAATTTCTAGGTCCTTGATCCACTTTGAGTTGAGTTTTGTGCATGGTAAGAGAGAGGGGTTTATTTTCATTTTGTTGCATATGGATTTCCAGTTCTCCCAACACCATTTTTTTGAAGAGGCTATTGTTTCACCAATGTGTGTTTTTGGCTCCTTTGCTAGTATGAGATAACTGTATTTATGTGGGTTTGTTGCTGTGTCTTCTATTCTAAGAAGATATTATAATGTAACCTGAAAAACTCTATCACAGAGATCCAAGATAATATCCACGCAATGTTTAATAAAATACATTTTTTTGTGGTAGTCCCCATTTATTTAGGAGTTAAACAGATTTCTTGTATGAACTGCTGAATTTTGCACTGAGTGACAGAACTAAGAGGTCATGACCAAAAGACTTCTAGTTCCCTTGAAGGTGTTTAATATTTGTTAATGGTACAACCATCCACCCTTTCTTCCTTGGTAAAAAAAGTCTGGGGATTGTTCTTTTTTTCACCTTCTATACCCATTCTGGTATCAAGGGTACCTGATTTTACTTTGTAATATCTTTTTGTTATTCCCATCTTTGTCCCATTATTCTTATTTTAGGTTGATCCATAGAATTTCTTACATATATTTGTGTAACAGTTTTCTAACTGCTTTCTCTTCAATCTTGCTTCCACAGTTAATTTTTCCATTCTGTAGTTACAGTAAGTTCTAAGTGCCCAATATGATAAGTCACTTGGTACTTCCATTCGTATACACACCCTTATATTTAAAAATCAAGTGATCTATATGATACACATGGCTCTAAATAACCGACCTGCTTTTTAAACCATTTGTCTTACCACTTACTTTCCCATGTTGCACCCCCAGTGATCTACTGGAAGTCATTTCCTTTCTTTTATGTGGATTTTGTCTTCTTCAAGATTTACTAGCAATCTTGAAGGACACTTGCCTGGTTTGTCAAGAATGGGTTGCTTAGTACCTTAACCATGCACTCTCATTGTGCCTCCATTATTGCAGTTCACTTGTTTATGTGCTAGCTCTTTTTAGACTTGAGTTTCCTTAGGATGGGAGTCATATTTTATTTTTGATTTCTTTATCCCAGTACCTATCACAGTGTTGCCCAGTTGGCATTTTCTCCCTCCCCATCATTAACAAATGTGATTTTCACAGAATAATTGTGTCTATAAGTTTTCCATTATCAAATGAGGAAAAGGAGAAGGAAGTTGTTATTTTGGTGATATCAGAGACCCACAGATTGTGTGCTTTCTCTTGATGTGAACATTAACTATAAGCTTGACAATTCTCTAAGCATTTATTAACTTATCTATTTGTTCAAACATTCCTATTATGGATACTATTGTTATTCTACAGATGAGGAAATTAGGAACAGAAAAAATTAGATTGATTTGAGGCCATGTAGATAAGGACTGTCTTCAAACTCTAGGAGTATGGCAGCAAAGTTTATATCTAAATTACTAATCTCAAGAGGCTGGTGAATTGGCTTTTTACATGGTATGGTTATTGAGGTCTCCTTGGGAGCATGAAAATATGCATATAAACTTATACATACTGTATTTTGTTGCTTTTTACACAGAGGAAACAATTCTGTGGTCTTTACCTCATAGGCTCAATAAATATATGCTGAAGTTGGCCTCTGTGGCACATGCATTATCAAGCCTTGGCTTTCTTTTATTAGTTACCAAAAATCTTTCTGTAATTTAAATTAAAGCATATTTTTCTTGAGGTTAGTAGCATTCACTTAGAATACAGAAATCGCGTGAGTTATAGTCATGTATATGAAAAAATGATTGTTTATGTCAGGAAACCCCAGTCTGCATATGGGAGTACCAAGGAAGAGGAACAGATGGAATCAAGTTGGGGGTCGTTCTGTCAAGAACTGTATATGGTATTAAGAAATGTCTGTGAAGTCAAAAGTAATATTAATTGGTAAATTAAGACTGTGAGGAAAGGAATTAGAAATAAATGACTAAAGTCAGGCTCAGCTAGATAGGAAAAGGATATTAGGATTGCTGGTTTTGTGGGCAAGAGGATGAGTTTAGGAGATGATATTCATTTTTATGTAATATGGGTAGTACGCTTTTAATTTTCTTGCTACTCTTAAAAACAGTAGTTCTCAACTTGAAGCAATTTTGCTCCATAAGGGACATTTTGCAATGTCTGGAGACATTTTCTAGATGGTGCTAACATTCCTTGGGGCAGAGGGCAGTCCCCCAACAAAAATGAATTATCCCAGCCTAAATGTCTATAATGCCAAGGTTGAAAAATCTTGCTTTAGAGATGATTTGATGATTGCAGGATAATTTATCATGAAAGTTTTGTATGGTAAGAGGATGTATGTTCAAAAAGTCACCCTTAAAATTCCTTTTACTTTCATTTTTATTTCATTCCTTTAGAAATTTATCAGAACATTGAAAGAGCTGTCAAGAAATTATCTTATTTGTTCATATATTCAGCATTCAGTGAATATGCGTGGATGTTATATAGTATGTAAAATACTTAGGTTGTTGAAGCAGAGCAATATAAACCACAGTCCTTGCAGCCCAGAGCATGAAAGTCTAGAACAGGTAGTTACTTAACACATAAAACACTACTGTTAAAACTTTCAGCTTTACTAGAGAGCATTCTGAATATAAAGTAGTCTTTGAGTGATTGATTGGATAAACTTTGTACCTTTGTTTCAAAGCAGGAGATTTTCATTGGTGCTTTTAGTAGTATATTCTATTCAGAATCATTGATGGAAAGATCCAGGGTTGTGGTAAACTAAGTATTATTGCTAAGTACAGTTTTATAGCTTTTAAGAAAAATCAAGTGTCTGAAGATTAGTATAGATATAAGTGTTTAGCAGTTTAAATTGTTTTAGTATGTATGCTTTTTGCTTAAAATAATTTTAAATTTAGAATATGTAGTCATTACTGCATTGAAATATATAGTTTGAAATGAAAGTCACATTTTCCCTTTTGTACCATAAGTATCATATTTAGAAATAATCATGTTTAAAAGTTCACTGACATGCTTGTAGACTGTTTAATGCCAATAATACAGTGTTGTGGATTATTGCTATATAATATTGTTATTGTTTTTTTGACTTTGGGTGCCATAGTTTTCTTTTAGCCACCTATGTCTACTTGAATATTTTGTAATCTATTTAACCGTTCCCTTATGGTGTGCTTCCATAGTTTTTTATCATTACAGATGTCACAACAGTAAACAATCTTATTTATATATTGTTTCACAGTAGTGTTATTATGTCTGCAGGCTACATTCTCAGATTTGTAATATACATAATACATTTTTTATTTTATCAAATTTTTGATACACTTGCCAGGAGTGGCCAAGCTACACTTGCCAACAATGTCAATACCCTCCTCCCTGTCCCCTTGGCAACACTAAGATGTTCATAAAATAGAAGTATTTCTAGGAATCTACACTTCCCTCTCTTCTATGTCCTCACTCTTATATTTTCTTTTGTCATTTCTTCTCTTTCTCCTCCTCCTTATTTTCTTCCTTTTTCTCCCTCTTTCTTTTCTTTGACATACTTTCTTTGACTTGTGTTTCTTTCACCTGGTCTATTGCCCTCTTTCTTTTTGAAAATTTTTATTTTAGTGTATAGGAACTATATTTTATAATGTGTATTAACCCCTTGCATTTATTTCTGGAATATTCTTTGTTTGCTTGTGGTATCTTTAATCAGAGAGAAATTTTAAAATTTTTATATCAAATTTGTCAGTCTTCTATACCTGTTTTCTTTTTACTTTATGTTCTTATCTTTAATCAGTAAGGAATTTGTATATGGTAAATCAACCATGCTAAAGTCTTTTCTTCAGATGAATTGTCAATATTCCCAGTACAATATGTTGAGTAACCCATCCTTTTCCCACTGATTTGAAACACTCTGCATATGCCAAATTTCTGTTCATAAATAAATATATATATTTCTTTTTTTTTTAAAGAGAGGAGAGAGGAGAGAGGAGAGAGGAGAGAGAGAGAGAGAGAGAGAATTTTCAATATTTATTTATTTTTTTTTAGTTCTCGGCGGACACAACATCTTTGTTGGTATGTGGTGCTGAGGATCCAACCCGCGCCGCACGCATGCTTGAGCCACATCCCCAGCCCAATATATATATTTCTATTCCTATATCCTCAATTCCTTTTAGTTCCTATATATAAAAGACATAGAAACATATTCCTACTTATTGATATATTTGCAGATGTACTGTTCTTATTTATAGAGCTATTCCTATCCTATTACCAGACTTTAATTTTCACCAGCTACATAGGAGGTCTTGATATCTGGTAGTTCAGACCCCCATCATTATTCTTAATTTAAAAATGAAATTGTTTTGGTCATTGTCTCACATTTACTCTTCCAGATGAACTTCAATATCAACTTTGCATGTTTCCCCCCAAAATAGTCTCATTGGATTTGTACTACCACATCATTCTTTTTTTGTTATGTACTCTTGAAATTTATTTGCATGACAGTTAAGCAAATAAAAAATACTGTGTTCAAGCCAAGGTAAGGTGCTTTGTATTACTATCCCTTTGTGACAGAAAATGTTTATTCTAGCACTTCTTGACCCTCTAATTACCTAATTACTTAAAAACCCAAGACTAAATGGATACAGAAATATTCAGACTAAAAATACTGTAAGCATGCTCTGACTAACCACAAACTTCAGCAGTTATTTTTGATTTAGAGTTTTCTTCCAAGGATTTATGTAAACAACAATTAGATAATTCTGTAGGGCAAAGGTCTGATTTTTTTTTTAGTTTTGTTTGATGATATTTTTTAATGCTTTCACAAAATAATGTATATTACAACTTCATTGTGAGGTAGGTGGCACATTTTGTAGAAGGGAAAAACTTAAATGTCTTTGAAATATTTAATAACTAGTTCAAGGTTCATGTTCTGTGAATTTCCATGGCAGAGCCTTGGATTTCTAGCCATACCAGTCTAATTAAAACTGATTACTCCTGGCTGGGAGAGATCTGTAGGATATAAATGGAATCTTAGGGCGAAGCTTAGGAAATACCTTTTTAGTTGCTTGGAGAAAGTGAAGGAATTATGGAACGATGAAATACAGCAAAATATTTTATGGAGAAATTGTCATTATCACATGTAAGTACATATAGATTTTTCTCATTTAATCTTCCCTATCTAAAGAGTTTCAGTAATTATCTTTCCTAAGAATATTTGATACTCTTTCTGTTTTACTTTCAACTTATTAAATGAAGAGTCCTTGAACATAATTCTGTAAAAGAGCTTTTAAAAAATGGCTTTCCTTCAAAACCTCAATCATATAGTCTTTAAGTTTATTCAGGCTCAATTCCAGATTTGATGAAATACCTCCTAATGGAATAGTTGCCAGAACAGTTTTGAAAGGGCCAACTAGGGTCAAACCTGATTGGTATAGAGTATAGAAGGCGGACTCCAGTTCTGGCAAATATCAAACAGTAATAAATTTAGAAGTAGCATTAGGTTTCTTTTATCATTCTTTGTTCATGCTCGAGTTCGTTCTCTCTCTCTCTCTCTCTCTCTCTCTCTCTCTCTCTCTCTCTCTCGTGCTTTTTGAGTCTTACTTTTGTTTATAGTAAAATTCTTTTGCCAGCCCCACAACAGTTTATTGACTATTGCCTAGTCTTTTTCAGAAGTATTGACCTTTGATTCCTAAAATTTGACATTTCCCATGTTATTTCTACTTTTTTAAAAGTTTTTAATCGGATTAAATCTCATTTTTCTTTTTTTCATTTTTTCTTTTTTGGTATTGGTGCTGGAGATCAAACCCAGGGCCTTGCACATGCTTGGCAAACATTCTACTGCTGAGCTACATCCCTAGCCCCTCAAATCTCATTTTGCTTGTTAAGCTTTCCATAATTACTCAGGTACATACTTTGACTTTTCTTATTTATTATAGTTCACATCTCAGAATAGTTCATAAGCTCTTGGAGAATAGCAGAATTGCCACTGTGTGACCCTGCCCCCCTGATTTTTAATCTGGCTGTCATAGGCCCCAAGGTTAATGTCCTCTGGCAAATTAACCCCTCTGAACATCAGTTTCTACAAAGTAATGTAGAATAATTATACCTGTTTTACACAGTTATTATGAAGGTTAAAAGACAATGTAAAAGCACCTGGCAGATGACAATAGAGAATGCCTATAGCAAATACCAGGTTGTCTTTCTAGAACTCATATCTCCAACATTAGGAGGTGTTTGGTATTTATTAATTGTAAGAAATAGATAAAAGAGATTATATTGAGGAGGTTTTTGCCTGAAGTAGAGATTTAAGATAATTTATAAAGATAATAGAGGTCAACTTTTGGTTATATAATTTAAATCCATTGGAGTTAATCATTAAACTGTTTGTTGAATGTTTTATAGGTAGAGCACTGAGACATATTCAGTAGACTGTGTAAACATATGTATCAGGTAATTCCTGTCCTCAGAGAGCTAGTAGTAATCTCATATTGAATGTGCTTAAAGACCATAGGAGTGAGTCAAAATAAATCATGTGGATGTGCAAGTAGAGGGTTTCATTAAATTCAAGTGTCAGTAACAATTGTGTGATGCTTTAGATATCTAACTTTGCATCCTTTACAAAGGAATAGTCATTGAAAAAGAACCTTCAGGACAAGAAACCTAGATCATTTCATGATTACGAGAAAACCTAGATCTTCTAACTAGATTTTAGCCCCAGAAAGGAAGCATGGAAGCCCTGGAGGAAGCAGCTCATCAAGGGGACAAGGTGGCAGTTTCTAATTATGCTTTGCTACAGAGATAACTGGAGTATGAGAAAGGTGAACTGGCAGGGCAGGTGGGTAATTTGGTGTTGGATAGACCCTGCCAGGAAGGTGAAGTAATTTGACTTTTTGTCCCTTGTTTCTTGGTCAATAAAACTAGCAGACTAAATTGACTGAGTAGCTGTTATTTCTTTTGGAATGAAAAATTGAAAAATGAACAACTTTCTATTTAACTAGGGACTAAATACTGTTAATATTATTATCAATCTTCAGGATGTATTTTTTTTTGGGGGGGGGAGGTGATCATAATTTGATGGAGGTAGTTTTCATGGCTTTAAGGAGAACATTGGTAGTCTTCCTTTGGAATAGAATACTTTACTTTTACCTCATAGTGGCCTGTTTGACTTAAAGGATATCTTAGTGGTTTAGGAGTGAGATACAAATGTCCACAGAGGTAGAGATCTTAATTGACTTTATTATATAAAGTGGAAACTTCATATACTTTATATAAAATTAAGAGGAAGGCTGATGACATAGTGTATATGTGAGAGTGTATATGTGAGGCCTTAGATTTCATCCCCAGCCCTGCAAAACAACAACAAAATCTTCAGAGGAAACTGAACTTAGTGAAATGAACTGCCATAAGGTAACTGCTGATTAATGGCAGGGCAGGGAGCAGAATCCATGCTATTTCCCATCCAGTGCTCATTTCTCATTGTCATATTTGAGACTTACTGAAAATTTGATGATTGATTTCTTGGGATTGTTATACAGTGAATGAATTTTCATTTGATTGGGGAAGATGAGAAGACACTAAACATTTCAGTTTTTTTTTTCTTGTAACATGATAGATTTGAATCTTACAGTGTATCTCTTAATGATTCATGACCGGTTATTTTAATTATTAGTTCATTTCTGAGCTGTGCCAGTAGATCTACCTCCTATCCAGTATAGTGCACATCATAAGGAGGACTTTTTAAAGTATATAACATTGCCTTTTACAGCTCAGTGAATAATTTAATGAACATATTTTTATTTTTGATGGTAGATATTAATTTGAATTAATATGCTTTCAAAATAGCCAGAGCCAAGGTTATCTGGTAAAGGGAGGTACCGGGGTTGGACTTATTGAACTCCTTGAAAAAACTTGCAAAATACTGTGTGTATGTGCATTTTTCTGTTGTTAGCCTTTTAAAGGGAACCTGACTTAAAAAAAAAGTTTAGAAATCACTGCTTTAATAGATGTTATTCAGATCCATAATGTTGGCTGCTTTCTTTCTACTTTCAACCAAATTTTTGAAATATTGTGTCCTAAGTTTGATGTCCTATAGATAAAACAAAACAAAACAAAAAAACCCTGTTTATTGCATCACCAGAAATATTGGTAGATCATGGTGATTTTCTCTATGCTTAGAGACTTTTTATGTCATTCTGTGACCCACCCACTTTTTAAAAGTCACACATCTAAAATACTAAATGTTTAAGTTGATCAAGAAAGTTTTCATATAAACATAGTTGGAAGAAATAAAAAATGAACCTTAATGGGAAGTTGGAATTAGTCCTGTGGAGCCTGGGTTGAGTCTCTTATTATTTCCCATTCTTGTAACAGAGGCCAAAATCCACCATGCCTCCTTCCCTTGTTTTACTCAATTGGGAATCTCCTTTCTCCTTATCTGCACACCTACACACTCACCCACACACCACACACATACCTCACCACCACACCATTGTTATCATGTCCTAAGTATCCTCCTTCCTTATCCATTTACTCCTTCACCTTATTTTAACTCTGGGAACTGCCTTTTCTTGAAAGGCCAACTGTTTTATAATTCTCAATCTTTTTTCCTAGTGTTTTACTACTTGTTTTATTTCATTTTTATCTTCTCAAACCCCAGGGAGATCAACTTTATTCTTTTTCCTGCCCTCCCAACATCATTATTCATCTTTTTTTTCTTCCCTTAATCCCCTGCTCCATTGAGGTTCAGGTCTTTTGCCTGAATCAGTGTTTTGTTAGTTCTCCTGCAGTCATCTACTGAATAACCTCACAACTCCTTTTCCTTATCCTTTAGACTTTAGCTGCTGGCGGCGTAGTTTTCTTCTCTACCCTCAGCTCTTCATGGTCATAGCTTACTTGAGAGCATCTAAATGTAAAGCACCCAAGTCCATCTGAAACAAATGCTTGTTCCTTGACAGCTCCATTTCCAGTGACCTTCACTTCTCATCAGCAATTCACTGTAATTTCTTGTGCTTCAAAACTGTACTTCTCATACCATGACCTTTTCTTCCATTGTTGACCTTTGTACTTTCTCTACTATATCAGTAGTTTCCCTTTATCATTTAATTTACCTGTCTTAGATTTCATGGTCTTTAATAATTTTAATATCATTCTATTTGGGTGTTGGTATCTTCAGTGACTTTGTTGCTTTCTCCTGGCTGGCACCTATCGGTTAGAACCTTAACCCTATATGCAGCAGTTAATGCCTTTTCCTGAATGGCTGACCATTGCTAGAGAAAGTCATGCAGAAAGGTGGGTTATTCTACACTGAATTCATTATTTTAGTAGTTTAATGGGCTTTAGTACTATTGAACACTTGCCCTAAATTTTATGTTCAACCTATTCTTTGAGCAACAGTTATTGAAAATCTTATTCACTTTCTAGATTGTTCTATTTTTCTCATCCAGCCTCAGTCCCTGCAGGTAACTAGCTGCTATGTTAAAGAGAAAATAGAAGCATTCCATTGGGAATTTTTTTTCTCCCCGGTTCCTAAACAAACAAATCTACCTTCTTTTGCAATAAAAGGGCCTTTTTCCAATCTTAGTTCAGTTTCTGCCTGCGCCTTAGACTCTATCCCCTCAAAAATTAAAATATTTTTTTTTTTAAAAGAGAGAGGATTTTTTTTTTAATATTTATTTTTTAGTTTTCGGCTAACACAACATCTTTGTTTATATGTGGTGCTGAGGATCGAATCCAGGCCGCATGCATGCATTGTTGTACAACCAGAGATATGAAAAATTGTGCTCTACGTGTGTAATATGAATTGTAGTGCATTCTGTTGTCATATATAACAATCAAAATTAAAAAAAAATAAATATTGGCAATCTCTTCTTCATGTATTCATCTGATCCTTTTCAGTTTTATCTTTTTTCATGAACTGATTCCACATCTCTCTTCTATCATTCTCCTCCATTTCTCCCTTTCCAACCAAACATTTTTGAAAGAATCATTTTTATACATCTACAGTTCCTTGCCCAAATCTCTTTGGGCCAGATTTAATTCAGATTTACGAATCTGTTTGGATTTAGAAAAGCATTACCATATATGTACCATGTGTGGTGTTAATAGCTCCAGTGGGTTGTAAAGCAGCACCCTGGAATCAAACACTTGCTATTTCTTCTCTGAAATGTTGGGCTTTTCACTTTAAGTGGGATAAATAAGGATTGTGGATAAATAGTCTCATTTTGGTTATTAAAAGTAATTAAAAAATAATTTTCATTGCTTGTGGATTTTGGTGTTAACAATGAGAGGTAGTGGGTATGTACTTCTGCTTTTGTTTTCTCACCTTTTTTTTTTTTTTTAACCCATTCTGGTGTTTACTTTCCCTTACTTGCTTCAAGTGATTCTTGCTAATTCAACCAGTGACCTTTATCTAAAGTGATCATTTCACCAGTAAATGTTTTCCATTCTCAGTTGACTAACTGGCCAGCACCGTCAGATCCTGGTGATGCCAACTCCATCAAACATTCTCTTTCCTTAGCTTCACTGGTATCACCCTTTGCTGGTTCTCCTTTTCCTTGCTGTAGCTATCATCCTCCTAGGACCACTTTTTTTTTTTTTTTTTTTTTTTTAATTCTCTCCTTTGGTGATTGTCTGTGTTGTCAACTACAAATTAGGTGTTAATGAATCACAAATATACACTCTAGTTCAGACCTCTTCTTTGAGTGTGATCAATATGTTGAACTGCCTACTTGATATTCCCTTTTTTTAAAATCTCAGAATATCGTAATCTTATGATTTTCCTGTGCCCAAACTGGTTGTCCTTCCACTTTCTCTTCTTTCTCTTTCCCCTTCCAACACATGCTTATCTCATTTTTGGTAATATTCATTTCTGCAGAACAAAGATTAGGATCTTTGGTGTGGCCTAAAAGGCCTGCGTGGCTTGCCCACCTCTTCAGCTTCACTTAGCTCCCCTTCTGCTTTCACTCACTCTGAAGTACCATGCTTTGTCCTATAACAGGGCCATTGTACTACAAAAGCTACTCTATTTGATATGATCCTCCTTTGTATCAGTTAATTTCTTTTTTACAACTTAGCTTTCTCACTTTCCAAGAGAAGCTTGTTAATTCATGTGCCCTGTCATCAAATCTTAGGGCACTATATATAAATTCTTTTTTTTTTTTTTGATAGCAAGGAATGAACTCATTTAACCATTGAGTCACATTCCCACACTTTTTAAAAAACACTTTAATTTAGAGACAGGGTCTTGCTGAGTTGCTTAGGGCCTCACTAAGTTGCTGATGTTGGCTTTAAACTTGCGATTCTCCTGCTTCAGCTTCCTGAGCTGCTGGGATTTCAGGCATATGCCACTGTGCCTGGCACTATATATGAATTCTTTATGAAACTAGTAACAATTTTAATTTTGCTTTTTTTGAACTACTTAATATTTTTCCTCACTATACTGTAAGTTCTCTGAGCACAAGCATTGTATCTGCTCTTGTTTACCATTGTATTTCCAGCATAATGCTTAGCATGTAGGAGGCAAACAGTAAACATTTTGAGTGAATTCTGGACATTATCTTTGTGAATTAAGTAGTTTCTGTATATTTAGTGATGTAGCAATGTATTCTTCACAGGTTTATGTGTATTTAGTCCTGATGGTACTCTTTTTGGAAATTATGAAGATATGTTTTTTTAAAAAATTCAATGTATTATATAAGGAGCAGATATATATACTTGATCTAGCTCATTTATTTCATGTTGATTCAGTTTTTTAGATCAATCTCTTCCTCATATTTGTAGTTTCCAGATATCTTACTAAATCTAGTGTATATAAGAAAATACATGTAGTGTTCTAACAAAATTCAGCAGACTCTCAGCTTGTTTATCAGTTTGTAAATCTCACAGTATTAAAAATAATTGAGCCATCTGCTAACTGAGGAAACAATTTTAGTGTTTTGAAAGTGTGTAGTAGGAGAGGGAGTTAGATGGTCTAGGTATAATGACAGAATAAGGCTCAGTGCAGAAACCACGTTGTGACCTCTTAATACTGAAACTTAATAGTCAGTTCAAAATTAGGAAGAGATTTGGTAGAGGTTAAGCAAAGGAGAGTCCTGACAATGGGGAATTTCCCAGAATGGGGTGACAGAATTTTCTCACCAAAAATTTATTTTTTTTAAAGAAAAGATAAGTATTTATAAAGACCCAAATTCTGTGAAAATTATCGTAGTCTATAATTTATATAACATATAATATATGTTTCTAGAAATTAACTTTAATTAGCCTTTTATATTTTACTCTTTAATTAGGAAAATCAATAGGATCTCAGTCATCTCGAAGTGAATCTGAAATTGTGCCAAAAGTTACTAAAATGACTGTATCTGGAAAGAAGCAAACTATGGGATTTGAAGTACCTGGGTAAGATTTTAAGTCTTTCTCCCTGTTTTTTGAAATCAATATTGTGTCCTATTAGTCTATTAGAAAGAGAATGTCTTTCCATTTTATATAACATTGGCATTGAAGTATCCCATTGTCCTCATTATAACATAATTCAAAGAGATGGGGATGAAAGATTAGACTTGAATTCTATAGCCTTGCCTGGGTGTATTACTGCATCTCACTGTTAATTTCCTCACATAAATAATTTATAATGATTTTGTGAAAGCTAGCATGTTGAGGTAGGGAATTTTTTATACCATTAGGTGGCGTAGGTAATCAGGGCTTAGGAGTTATATGAGTCAGTCAATCATAGAATCACTAATTAAAATTCTAGTAAATATTATCTTTGAGCTCTTTTAGATTTTCTTATTGAATAAAATGTATCATTGTAGAAAATACATAAAATGAAACATACCTAGAATTTCAAATATCTATTGAAAAGTGATATGAAATCATAAATTAATAAGCAGCTGTTCTTTTTTAAAAAATCATCTTTCTAGAATTCTTCCAGAAGTCTTTATAGACAATGAAAGTAATTGCTTGAGTCTCAGATGCACTGTTATAAACAGTAATGTTGAACCTCTTAAATTTTTTGAATTTTTCAATCATTCCAAAAGGTATACTTTTACTTACAAATTTAAGTATTTTGCCTCTCAAAAAAAGAAAACTCAGTGTTACCAAATATAAATAACTGAGTTTTTTTTTTTTTTTTTTGGTAATTTCAAGAAAAAGAGCCCAGTAGCCTGGTCTTTTCTCTATTATAATGTTCTCTTGTATAAATTAATAGGAGTATCATGTGTTGTGCAGAATCTTAATGATCACCTATTTCAATTTTGTACTTTATTATAAAAGGAAGATTTTATTCATTTGGTTTAAACTTCAGGGTGGGAAAGGTCTCAGGATCTACAATATAGTAAGCATTCACTATATATTAGTTCAATGATTGTATGAAAGAAAAGTTGATTTTTATTTTGAGTAAGCTTAACCAGTTAAAATAATTTTGAGTTGTGGTTCAATTACAAAAGCTTAAGGAGTGTCTTTCTTCTCTCTTAATTAGGGTTAAGTTCACATAAATACTCTTTATGTACTAAATGTTTTAAGTGCTATTTAATCCTAAGTATTAGTATTTTCATTGACAAAGAGAAATAAAGGAAAACAATTATACAGTACCTTTCCTAAGGATTTTATAGTCTTAATGAAGAAGGTTTCAGAAGTCTTAAAAGCAATATGAAGTAAATGTTGTTATAGAATTATATTAAAAGTAAATGTATAGTTCTCTGAATAAGGATAAAAATAATGGGTAATAATAAAAGATCAAGAATATAGATAATTTGATGCAAAGAAATAGTTTACACATTTGAACTTTATATATATGATTATAAAAGTAAGTTTGGAAGTACTATAAAGGTAAAAAAAAAAAAAAAAAAAAAGCCCATGAGGTAAATTTGATGTGGCCTATGAGAGAAGTCATCAGAATGTGAATGTGACTTATTACAGATTGAGGTACCCAGAAATGCTTAATAATACTTAAGGCCAACCAAATTATACTTTCATAGAAATTTTTGAGATTTATAATAGGGATGAGTACTTAAGATTGTCTGATTTAGTCTAAGAAAGCACATTAGAAGCATGACGAAATAGTTTTAGTTGAGACTTCAACATTATAGTTTGATTCCCAATGGTGTTTTTAAAAAGTATAGGATAGTTAATATTTTGAGAACCAAAAAGCCTTTCAAATGTTTTTGTTTTAGTAATTTTGTCAGTCCAAGCACTTTTGTATCTATACAAATCAATAGCTTAAAAAGTCAGTCTTTTCCTCAATATTACAGCAGATATTCAAGTTTCGTAAGCTTAGTATTGTGTCTGGATATTGGTAATCAAAGCCTTTGAAAGTGCCTGTACAAATGATTGCTAAATGTTTAAATTAGTTGAAATGATAATTTAATATGCAGTATACTGTAAATACGTACATAGTTTTAAGGTTAAAATATCCATTGTAAAACTATGAGTTTGATTCTTATTTAAGCTTTTGGGCTAATAATACATGTCACACAGTGTGTATTATTGATGAGATCAGTTCTGAGAGAAAGTTGACTAAAATATACTTTAAAAATAGAGATAATTTATTGAAGTTATTCTGACAATCTGACTTATTAGATAGCAAGTAATGTATGGTACAGAATAGTATTTCTTTGCTCAGAAATGGAATGTGAAAAATGTAGAACATGTAGGTTATTTAACTTGAGTTCAGCCTTTTTGTCACTTTTTTGAAATTGCAAATAAATCTTTGGATTAAATAAGGTATACAATATGCATAATTTCTCAAATTTAGGTTTGTGTTTTTGTCTTTTTTGTTACTGGGGTTTGAACTTGGGTGCTTGATCACTGAGCCACACCTCCAGTTTTTTTTTTTTTTTAATAATTTTTGATTTTGAGACAGGGGCTTGCTAAAGTTGCCTAGAGCCTCACTAAGTTGCAGATAGTAGCCTTGAACAGTGATCCTCCTGTCTTAGCCTCCCTATACTGGGAGTATAGACATGTGCCACCATACCTGGCTCAAATTTAGTTTTAAAATCTAAAAAATAAGTCTATCAAAAAATCACATTCACAGATAATATGTTAAGTTTGCTTGGAAACCAAAACTTTTTAAAATAAAACAAAGAACACTTAAGAGAATATAGAATTTGTATTAACAAAATATATGTAAGTAAATATATGCAAGTAAAAATGGTTAGAACATTGTGTAGAACAAATACTCTACACTTAACCTCTTAAATTTAAATTATTAGCCTCTAAATTCATGTTATTAATAATCCCATTTTTGGAAAGATAGTGTTGGAGAAAAAAAAACTAGTCGTTTTATAATATTAGATAAAGTTACAAAATTATATCAGAAAGCACCTGAAAAAATTTGACCAACTTATTTTTTCATTCACATCAGTAATTATAGGACTGAATCTAGAATAGTCATTTTTAGACCTACCTTGGAGGTTTTTCAAATCTTAAAACATTGATTTTTGTTGTAATATGTGGAAGTTTTTATTAAGTGCAGATTTACCTGAGGACGCTTTTCAATTGCTTTGGTTACTTTCTTCTAATACTATATAATTTTAATGAATTAATTTGCAACTTGAGAAAGGGAATATTATTGAAAGTGAGAGAAAAGTAACCCTTTCCTGTTACTGAATTGTAAATGAAAGAGTCTTGTCAGCCCGGCGTTTTGTGAATATCTTCCTACTCAAGTAGCCCCTCTAAGGGTTTCCTAGAACTTGGTGGGTGTGCTAAACTTCAAGGACCTGCCCACTCTGTCAGCCATAGCTGTCTACAGTTATCTGTTTTTTCATATGGATTTAGCATAAGCTTTCCTCTAAAGAAAAGATTCTGAAGCTAAGAACAAAAAGATTTGAAGCCAGAGATTGAGATTTCTCCCAGGTCTATTCAGAACCAGAGCCTATGACTAGTCATTGCAGTAGAATACTTTTATTGTATTATGTGTATATATTTTCTTATTTTTTCTAATTAGCTGTACATGACAGTAGAATGCATTTTGACACATTATACATAAATGGAATACAACTTCTCATTCTTCTGGTTGTACATGGTGTACAGTCATATCAGTCATGTAATCATAAATGTATATAGGGGAATAATGTCTGATTCATTCTATCATTCTTTATCACCATACCCTCTTTCCTCCCTTCACCCCCCTCTGCCTATTGCAAAGTACCTCTACTTTTCCCTAGCCCCCCAACATTATAAATTATTTTTTATTACCTTTAAGTTTGATTTAAAAGTGTTGGAGACAGCTTCCACATACTAATTTTTTCCTTATAGTTCAAGATGGAACTCATCTGTCCGAGTAGTGCTAAAAAAATGAACACTTAACTATTAGAAGAAAATTGATAAACAAAGTGAGAATGGATATGAGGATTTGTTTGTTTGTTTGTTTGTAGTACTGGAAATCGAAGCCAGGGCTGCTGTACTACTTGCCCCATTTTTTTTTTTTTTTCTGATGAGGCAGGGTCTACATAAGTTACTCAGGTCTTAGCTTCTCCAGGAGCTGGGATTACAGGCATGTACCACTAGTGAGGTTTTTTTTTTGTGAAGTTGCAAATGTAATTAATATGTCTTTTCCTGAGGAATAAGATGAAGGGTTAATATTGAGCCTATAAAAACTGTCCTGAGAAGGTAAAAGTCATCTGTTAACAGTGGGCAAGAAGGAAATAGATTTACTCTTACACATTTTCATTTTACTGCAATCTTGGTCAGCTCCATTTGAGTTGGATATACTTTGCTTCATTTTTATTAACTTGCAATTTAACCTGCTCTTAGACCTCATTCTATTTATCCTAGTTGTTAAAGGAAGCTCAAGGCATAGTGTAATCTGATTAATGAGGTTGTATTCTTTATGGGCATGCATGGGATGAAGTGCTAGTGTTAACTTTTGCAGGGAATAGTCAGAATCACAGAGTGAATGAAGCAGTGTTTACTTTTGGAGGCATTGTCATTGTCAAGGAGAGGATAAATTAAGTTAGGGGTCTTGTTTCTACTTTATATATTTGAGTCCCTTATTAGAGTGTAAGCTTTTTTGAACCATGAATAATTATTTCATTTCTGTATCATTTTTTCTTCATAATGTCAGTACATATTCTATGTTGTAGATCTTAATAATAGTGCTTGTTGAACAAATGAATTTAAGCTCTTCTGACAAATTTTAAGAAACAGTAGACGTTTATCAATATCTCTTAAGCTTAGTGTTTGAGCAGAAAAGATCATAGTCCTATTGAAAGGATGAGTTAGTCGAAAAATGATTTTTTAATACTAGATTATCTCCATTATCATATTTGGTGCTATTTTTAATAAAATATCTCCTTTTTATCATCTCTTTTGACAGGCTTTATTATATGGCAAAAGCTATGGGTTTGGACTTTGAATTTCAGTTACTTTATAGTATACATTTTTCTTATCTAATTTTTGGTAGCCTTTTTCTCCTGGGAGTCTATATTTATGTGGTTTGGGTCTGACTACTTTTCATTTCCACCTTAACAGACAGTAGCCACTTAAAAGGGATCATTTTTGGTCTGGAATATAAAGAATTTTGAAGAGGCATCTTTGCTCTCCTTATGACACTATAGGACATCAGTCAAATTGGTTTCAAACACTTCTTTCCTGTCTGCTTTCTGTAGAGTAACATCTGAAGAAAATGGTCATAGTTTCCAGACACCTCAAAAAGTACCTCCTGGTGAAGATACCAGCATTGCTTCTTCTGACATTCTTGACACCACTTGTAAATCATCTCTTCCACCTCACAACATTCAAGCCTCGGAAGAACAGAGTTTGACACCAACACCAATGAAAAAGGCTGGCAAGCTGAGACAGCAAATAGATGTGAAAGCTGAACTGGAGAAACGGCAAGGCGGGAAGCAGCTCCTCAACCTGGTGGTCATTGGTATGCCCTCTGTTCCTCTGGATTGTCAGTCAGCTCTGTCTTAGCCTGACTGTGGTCTAGAGACAGCAGGGAAACTCTGAATGTCTCTCTGGGTATAATGGACATGATGTAAGGGGGCATTGCATCATAATGCTTTCTGATTACCCTGGGTGAAATAATGCCAAGTTGCCAATCATTAGATTTGGTTTGTGGCATTTTCATTTTGTGAATATTTTGAAAATGGCATGTATTTCCAAAAATCAGGGAAATTCTACCCACCTCTCTGAACAGATGTGCCCCCCTCTCTTTAGATGTTTTAACTGTCATTTGATAAAAATTGGTATTTATAACTCTAAACACTGACCTGAACTGTTGAATCACACATCCATACAATGCCTCAATGTGAACAACATCTGGAAATGTATGAAGTATTAATCCTGAATCAATTTTCCTTAGGTCATGTTGATGCTGGGAAAAGTACCCTGATGGGCCATATGCTTTATCTTCTGGGTAATGTAAACAAAAGAACTATGCATAAATATGAACAAGAATCTAAAAAGGCTGGCAAGGCTTCCTTTGCATATGCATGGGTCTTGGATGAGACTGGTGAAGAAAGGGAAAGGTAGTCATTTTAAGATTTACAGTTTGAAATGATAATCTTTTAAGTGTGTAATATGTTTTAAATATGTTAAACATACCATGAAATAGTTTTAATGATCAGGGTAATATTTTTATAATTCACCATAATTACTTTTTTCCCCTTTTGAATTCTACAAGAACAGATTAAAAGAATGTTTATCAAAAACAAATTAAGACAGAAAGAAGAGACAGATAATCGAAGCTAATTTTTCTATAGGAGAGGTTTCAATTGTCATTTCTCCAAGTATATATCAAATTGAATTAAAGTTATGAATGAGAATTGTAATCTTACATCAGGTTAAAAAGGAACGATTAACTGCAGTAAATTCTCTTTGTCTGGATTCAGAATGACCAATGAATTAAAAATACCAGACTGAGTTCATTTTATACTTTGTACACTACGTTTTTATGAAACAGTGAAGAATGACACAATTAAACCATATCATACCATACAGATATAATCTAGCCAGTTGTTCCTTATGTCTCTGTTTTGGTGCTTAATGCTAATTTTGGAGGGATTCTAGAAGGATATTATGGACACATACTTCTGGCAAAAGAACTGTATTTTTTTAATATATGTATTTTTTAATTTTTATGTGGTGCTGAGGATCGAACTCAGTGCCTCACATTTGTGAGGCAAATACTCTACTGCTGAGCCACAACCACAGCCCCAGGATTGTATTTCTTCTGAAGTCTTTTTAGAGTGGCCATATAAATCATATTAGGGCTATTAGGGATGGGGACCCAAAGGACGCATTAATAGTTAAACGAAATAGTACATATACCAACTATGTTAAGATAATGACTAATAACCTGTGAAGTCCTGTGAAAGTTCTAAATGAATTATGTTCCCCAATGTGAATATGATTAGAGAACATATCTAACTTTTCATACTTCTTTTATGTGTATGTTTATTTTTTTGAGGTCTTAGTCTACATTGTAGTAGGCAGTTCTCAATAAAGTAGCCCACAGTATTTCTTAGCTCTCTGATAAATAGAAATTTATATCATAGTGATCTTTTTTTCCATATAGGTATCTTTTAAACTTAGTATAGTATCACAAACCTGTTTTTCACCCTAGAAAGAAAAGTAGTATACTATGCAGTTGCCAATTTTAGGAAGATACTAGAAGCTAAATAATTTCTTCCTGTTTAATAAGGAGATTATTAAAGCATGAGCCTTTTAGTTTCCTTCATGCCATCTAGTTAAATAGCAAGAGAAATTGAGAACACTGTAACTGAAATTAGAATGACTTGTTAAATTTATATGTAAGTTGAGCTGGCAGTGAGCTAATAATCTACTCTCTGCCTATAGTGATTAATAATTTTAGTTTTTTTGAATACTATGTTTGCTACTCAGCTGTCATAGTTTTGCTACTGCTAGTTCTCTATTGCTCAGCATGGTATAATTTTTAGAATATTTTTTCGTTCTGGAAGCAGAAGCTTTCAGGTACATGTTAGAAGTTTTATCTCACTCCCTATCTGTTCTTAATAGCATTTTAAAAACATACTATGTTGCTTACCCAGTCATGTTAAATATTTGTATCCTCTGTTCTCAGATGTGGAAGAACAGAAATTATTGAGCTTAGTGACATTTTCATATTCTCAAGGTTACAGATTCAGACCAGAGCCGGGCCAGAAGAGTACACTTAGATCAAAGAGTCTAGGGAGGAACTTGGATAGTTAGTGATGGTTCATGACTTATTCTGAAGGTGCCTATGGTTCCTAGATGATTTGAAGATATTGAAGAGAATTATGTATCACTTTGGCAAGCTCAAATGGCTTTTGGTTTCAAATTAAACCAAAGGGCTTGACCGCGGAGACCCAGAGTTACCTTACTGCCAGGATGAACCTGTTGTTTATTATAATTATTTGGATTCTTTTGTTAGTAAAAAGGAATGCTATTGTTTGATATTTTCAATGATCCTGGGGCAGACCTTATTTATTGTATACATGATTTCCCTTTCTAAATCCTGGAGCTTTAGAATAACTTAGTGCCCTTGTAGATTTTCCTTATGCTTTTTAATCTGAATTCTCATTTTTGTGGCTGAAAAGGCCACTGTATTGGTCTCCAAGAAGGATGAAATGAGAAATGAAGCCAATTTCTGTTTATCTCTCTAAATTCTCAAAAAAATGGTCATATCCTTTAACATTTCCCATTTTCTAAATATGTAACATATTGATCAACTTTTCAAATGAAAGTTTTATAAATTTTTGTTTATAATTAGTGAAGTATAACAAAACACAAGGAACACTACCTCTTGATAATGGCTTTTCATTTTATCTTCTCTCATGCTTAGTATATATATTTCTCCCATCTAGAAATGACCTAGTGTAGTTTTCTTTGTTCATAATTTATACTGTTTGTCATCATTTTGATTGAAATCTTGCTGCATTCACAACCTTATTTTAAAGCCATATGGGTATAATTCTGTGGTCTATTTAATAAACTTTCTTTCATTAAACATTTAGATTATTTAGCCTATTGATAAATAATTTAACCCATATCACTGATTATTTATAATAGTACATTCTAATCATTTTGTTTCGTTTAAGGGGAGTAACAATGGATGTTGGTATGACAAAATTTGAAACTACAACCAAAGTTATTACATTAATGGATGCTCCAGGCCATAAGGATTTCATTCCAAATATGATTACAGGAGCAGCCCAGGTACCAGAAATTTTGTTAATTCTATATAGTATACTGATTAAACATAAATTTTTTTTGGTTGGGGAGCGGGTACAAGGGATTGAACCAAGGGGCATTTAACTACCGAGCCACATCCTCAGCCCTTGGAAAATATTTTATGTAGAAACCGGGTCTTACTAAATTGCTTAGGACTTCACTATATTGCTGAGGTTGGCTTTCAACTCCTGATCCTTCTGCCTCACTTCCCAAGTTGCTGGGATTACTGGCACATGCCACCATACCCTGCTTATACATAACTTTCTTGATGCTTGGTTTACGATTCTAGGATTTTAGCTTTTAAAATATTTTAAAATTAAAAATTTTAACTTTGGGGACTGGGGTTTTGGGTCAGCGGTGGAGCGTTCACCTAGCACGTGCAAGGCCCTGGGTTTGATCCTCAGTACCACATAAAAATAAATAAAATAAAGGTATTGTGTCCAACTACAACTAAAAAAAAAAATTAACTTTGAAAAAATTGAGGAATGGATTTTTCAAAATCTCTTTATGTGAACTTTATAAAACCATTTCATTTATTGATAAGATAGAATGACTATTTTAAGATCTGCTTTATTACTCTGTATTCAAGTCCTGTATCTTTAAGGAGCTAATTTATGCAGAAATAATGAAGCTTGTGGTTTACGACTCAGTGATTTATTTACCTTATTTGTAAAAAATTTATATTATTTATTTTTAAAGAGTGTATTCATTCATAAATGTGAAAGTGCAAATTAGAAATCTAAAAGCACCATTTCCCATCAGACTGGCAAACATCAGAAACGTCCCAAATACATGGATAGCTGTCATACAGGTGTGTGACAGTTGTGACCACTGGAACTATTTATTTCCTGTACTGAGTGCAATTCAGATTTTATTTACTTTCTATAAGGATTGGAAGCCAATTGTAATTATTACACTTATTCTTAATAAGTATACTGAAAAAAATGTCAAAGATATATTATTTTAAGTAATTTAAACAGTAGGGCATTGATTTCTTTTATAATGGATTATTATCAGAAAATATGAAGAGTTCAGAATTTGTCTGTGTAACATTGAAAGAAGTATGAATTCAAGCAGTCGACTCAAGATTCCATTTATAGAAAGGAAATGCTTACAAGCATTACCAACCTAAAAAGGGTATTATATGAATAAATTAAAATATACATAGCTATAATCTCAGAACTTGGGAGACCAAGGCAGGAGGATCACAAATATATATATATATATATATATATATATATATATATATATTTGAAAATAAATGAGAAATTATTTGATTCTTTTTAAGAAATTTAATATAGAATTTTAGAATATTAATTTGAGATTTATGGACTGAATGTTATAAAAGATTGAAATGATTTAGTACCTAATGTCTAATATGGGTAGACAATGTGCTATGTGTTCAGATGCATTCAGTATAATATAATACTTACAAGAACTCTATGAGGGATGTATTTTCCCCATTTTAATACCCCTTAATATACTTGTGAGTTTTATCTTTATCAAGGGATACAATATAATTTTAATTTCTTTTCTTTTACGTATTTGTCTATGTGTATATGTGTGCGCATGCATACACACACACATGTATTTTTCAATACTTATTGAATACTTTCTACTAAACCCTGTGGAAAGCAGTGTGGGGATATGATGATGGCAAAGCACATTTTGATACTTTCATGGGAGAGGTAAACCCCAGAAAAAGCAGCAATGTGTTGGAATTCTAGAACTTGAGAATCCGGAATTATAAAGATCATTATTCTAAACTCCTTATGGAATAAGGGTGGGACAGTATTTTAGAGACAGTAATTGAATTTCATTACATTCTGTTATATTCCAAATACATAGGCTTTGAGCTCCCAAAAGACAAGAGCACTGAGAATATATTAATAGAGAATTTTGCCCAGCATTTTTTAGGGATTAGATAAAGCACTTATAGCATTAGGTGTATTATTAATAGCATTTCAGTGAATTTCAGATTTGAACCTAAGAAGGTAAAATTTACAGTTATTAACAAAACTTGATGAGAAAAAAATTTATAATTATCAATCCTAGGATTTATAAGCTTGGAGATGGAGTCTATGTTTACTCCTTGTTTTCTGTGACTAGACAACTTTCCTGAGACGTGAAACATGTTAGTGACTTAAAGTATGAGTTAAAATAGCCTGTTTTAAATTGATTGCTCCAATTCCTACTCTTTCTTTCTTTTTTTTTTTTTTTAACTGAGGATTAAATCTATGGGCCCTTAACACCTGAGCATACCCATGCCCCCCCCCCCTTTTTTTTTTTGTTTTGAGAGAGGGTCTCACTAAATTGCTGAGGCTAACTTTGAACTTGCAATCCTCCTGCCTCTGCCTCTTAAGGGATGACAGGCATGCACTACTATCCCCAGCCTAATTTGTACTCTTAACTAAGAATCTTTGATCAGAAGAACTGGATCTCATTGAATAAGATAGAGTTCAGCATTAGAAGTCATAAAGGATTAGAAATGAATACTACACTTAATAGGAGAAGTAAAGCAGAAAGAGTATTTGGACAAGAGTAAGGGGAAAAAAAAGTAGTAGTGTAAATGCTGCAGCAAACAAAGCATGTAGATGATGCTTTTTATTTTTTTATTTATATATGACAGTGGAATGCATTACAATTCTTATTACACATACAGAGCACAATTTTTCATATCTCTGGTTGTATACAAAGTATATTCACCCAAATTCGTGTCTTCATAGATGTACTTTGGATAATAATAATAATAACCATCACATTCCACCATCATTTCTGATACTTTTAATTTAAATCATAAAGTTCTGTTTAAGAGCATAGTATTTGATAGTATTTATGTCCATTTCATTTCCCATTATGGTGAGAATTGGATGTAAATATATCTGAAATTCCTTAAGAACTGGACAGCACAAACATACTTTCATTGAGGAGGCAACAAAGAGAAACACTATTTCTAACCCAAAGCAACACTCAGTGACGTGGGTGTAATGTCAGAGAACCCTGCAAGAAAATGATGATCAATCTGAGATAACTAGCCAAAGGAATATGGTGACATTTAATCATTGTATGCTGGATTATCGAGAAACAGGTAGATTTCATGAGAACCCTCGGGCACTCAAAGCAAAACTGTGAAAGGGAAAGTGAATGTTCTTTAAAAAATGTCCAAATAGTACATTGACAAATAAATGATAAGAATGAAAATCGAGGGACATCTATGGTTATATAAACTGTTTCTTGTAAATTTTTTCTGTCTGTATCCACCACATGCAATAAAGAACCATCAACACAAAATAATGGGAACCTACAAAGGTAGTTTCAGTAAGACTAACAAAGAAAATCAACTACCCTAATGTTAGCTTTTTTTTCTTTCTTTCTTTCTTTTTTTTTGTGTGTGTAATTTGAGTATGAAAGGAGAACTGTCTTTCTGATTCACAAAATGATCCACAAAGGTTATAAAATTTTGTTACACTAAATTCTTTTTCAGCAGTCATTGGGGATGAATGTTATTTTCCTTCATTGATAATTTTTCATCATTGTAAACAATACTCTGATGAATATCTTTGTAGATCCATAGTTATTTATCTAGGATAAATTCATGGACATGAAATATATATAATTTTTACTTGCTGTGGAAATGTTCTCCAGAAAGGTAGACACAGCAGCATGTGAGCATGTGGAAATGCTCTCCAGAAAAGTGTAAGAGAGTCCACAGCAGCATGTGAGCATGCCCATTTTGCAGCACCTTAACCTAATGTGAATAATTTAGTCTTAAATCTTTAACGTCGAGACTTGTAAAAACAGAATGTAGGGTCGGGGGAATTTATCCGTGTACTTTAAATTTCTTTTTATTGTCTCTCTTTTTTTTAGTTCTAATGATTTTGAATTTTTTGTTTGTTGGCTATTTGTATTTCTTTAACAGATTGCTTGCTTGTATTTTCACTAGTTTTCTAAGGTGGTGTGTCTTTTTTTTTTTTTTTTTGATGAAGATTCTACATTAGGATTATAGTTTTTACTTTAAATATTGGGAATATCTGTCCCTGTTTACTATATTTTCATTTTGTTTATGTTTTTTCCCTTCTGCCTAAAGGTGAGGTAATCAATTATGGAATTTCTTGTTCTTTATATCACTACTTCTTGTATCATGTGGGTATGTGCTAGTACTTTTTAAAATATTTTAATCCATTTGTGGAATTCTTTATTTCATTTGTTGTGCTGTTTGGTGTCAGGTTGGGGTCCAGTTAGGGTCTGTCTTTAAAATCTGACCAGTTAATTGGATAATTTGACTTTTGAATTAAGGTAGTATGGAATTATTTTTATTGATTGTTTTCTGTTCTTTAGGCAGATGTAGCGGTATTGGTTGTAGACGCTAGTAGAGGAGAATTTGAAGCTGGATTTGAGACTGGAGGACAAACACGAGAACATGGCCTTTTGGTTCGATCTCTCGGAGTAACACAGCTTGCAGTTGCTGTCAATAAAATGGATCAGGTACCTGTAGCCTTTGTGAGAATTTGTTTAGATGCTAGATAAGATAATATTCTGCCCATATAGATGATTTCAGGTGTGACTAGTGCACATTTCACTAACCAAGTTGGTATATTTTTCAAGATAAAAACATTTTCCTGAGGTGAAATAAATGAGATGTTAATAATGTTTAAGGAAGAATGTCTTCATATTTTCAAAATATATTTTTGAAACCTAAAAACTATTTTTAATTATAAAATAATATGCATTTATTGTAGTAGAAAGTATGAAATCATTTTGTATATTCACCCATTTTTTTTAGGTAAGACTCTTATATTGGGTTATAGTATATTACTCTTTGCATCATATTTGCAAGTAATTAATGACCATTAAATAAAAGGGTATTTTTTATAGCTTTATTCTAGTCTGTTTTCATGAAGTGATTTATCTAAATAGGCCTGTAGTTTTGAAGATTTCCAATAATGTAATAAATTGTTCACTTTTTCCCTGTAAATTTGAAATACATTTAGTCTATGTAAAAAATTCTATGGCTAATACTTGCCAAAATATATTGTTATATTGTGTGCATGTATGAATATATGACAACAAATGCCACCATATGTACAACTATAATGCACCAATAAAAATATGGAAAAATAAGTAAAGTTGCAGCCTTCCTGGAGTGATCCGTTAAAAAAAAAGTCTAGCACTGAAGATATAGCTCTGTGGTAGTGTGCTTGCCTAGCCTGCACAAGGTCCTGGGTTCAGTGCTTGGTACTGGGGAAAAAAAAGAAATCTAGAAATATTGTTTATAGATTTTTTATTTCTGGAAAAATTAATTTTAGGTTATGTTAGTGGTAATACTTATATTTTGAGTTTTAATAGATTTCATACTTAGTAGATTTTATATTTATGTTTTATATAGTCTTGATTATATTTTATTGCAGAAATTTAAATTTTCTTTATCATGTTCTGAAGGATAATTCTAAAAATAAATCGGATCTTTATCAGGTTAATTGGCAACAAGAAAGGTTTCAAGAGATAACTGGAAAACTTGGACACTTTCTTAAGCAAGCAGGTTTTAAGGTATGATAATTTTAGATTCATTTGGCTATTAATTTCTAGAAATCATGAGAACAAACCTAAAACTTTCATATTCTTGGTTTTTTTAATAATTTTTTTTTATATTTTATTTCCTCCTTGTACCATATATGTAATATATTCTTTGGGTTACTTCACCTTAAAAGTTGCATATGTTGAATAATTGACTTGGATTTTATATAAGTAAAAGAATTTCTCCCCACCTATTATGATAGTATAAGGTTTAAGGAGGTCACAGAACAATGTTGGTATAGAACAATTTCTCTAGCCTGTTTGACCAGGTGAAAATGCTTGACAGTTTATGGAATAAATTTGTGTTTTGCACAAAATCAAAAAAGTTGAAAACTATTGGATCAGATAACCTCAAGTTCTATGGTTTCTATTACCTTTAAAAAAATACATTGTTGCTTTTACAAATTTGATGCAGTTATGGTAATGGTGACTCAATTTTTTTAAACATACTGTTACATATTAAACTTCATACATTTAATCTTTTTAATAGGAGAGTGATGTTGCCTTTATCCCTACAAGTGGTCTCAGTGGTGAAAATCTAATTACAAGATCTCAGTCAAGTGAACTCACCAAATGGTATAAAGGACTGTGCTTGTTAGAACAAATTGGTAAGTAAACTGCCATTCTACTTTCAATGAATTTTAAACTTGACATTAATTATTATTTAGAGTTCTTATAGGAGACAGTAATATGTATGAAAAAGCATAGAATTTGTGATCAGAGGAATGAGGTGACTAGTTTTGAGATTGTACGTTACTGTTGAACTCTAATACAGTTTTCCTCAACTTCCTTAATGAGGCTAGTGCCTGCTCTGCCTGTCACAACTATTCTTATAATTAAATGTGATAACACATGTGAATACATTTTATAAAAGTGTTATATGAGTGAGAGTCATTTGCTATTACTATTTGTGAAGTATAATTATTTTCTAGTAGAAGTGGACTATAATGGATTCATTGGAGTAAAAAAAAAATTAGAAAGAGTCAGACATAATTACCCTATATACATGTATGATACACTAGTGGAGTAACTCTGAACTATGTACAACCAGAGGAATGAGAAGTTGTGCTCCATTTGTGTACTGTATTTCAAAATGCATTCTACTGTTAAATTAATTAGTTAATTAATATATACAAAATTGTTCAGTTTAAAACAACAACAAAAAAAATTGCTTTTCTTTTAAAAAACCGTGGCGCTGGGGATCAAACTGAGAGCTTTGTGTATGCTGAGCATGAACTCTACCATTGAGCAACATCCACAGTCCCACATTTTAAATTAAACTTTGTTTTTTGTCATTTCTCTCAGATTCCTTCAAGCCTCCTCAGCGATCTATTGACAAGCCTTTTAGATTATGTGTGTCAGATGTTTTCAAAGGTAAGTGCTACCTCTGTCGGGCTGCTTCTTTGTGGCCCCTTCCTTTCCATTCTCTTTTGTCCTCCTTCCCTGGACTAAGTCATTGTACTTTCTCCAGGTTCTTCCTTCCCCATTCCAATATAAGGATCAGTGTAAAATTAATCTTAAATGCACAGTTCTAGTTACTGAGCTCCTCTGCCTAGAAAGACCTTCAGTTTACTCACCACTTCCCATATTATTCTTATGTACCTGTTAGACTTAAGAAAACCTTATTCTTTATCTTTCTAACCTTGTAATCTTCTCCAATTAGATCCTTTTAGTTTCTGTGTCTTTCAACCAAACTAGATTTTTCACTATTTCTTGACAACCTGGGATCTTTATTGCCACTTCCTCTACCAGTGTTTTCCATATTTTCGTGTTTTTTTACTTGCCCATTTTCTTCCCATCTGTAACAGCTAGGAGATAGATACTACACATATATTAAGTGAGACTTACCATAGAGAATTACTAATTATGATAAAAGAATAACCATAAGATATAAACAAACCCTAAATAGCATCCTAGGGAGAGGAAAGTCAGAAGAGGTCCATACTTTGCTGGGAGAAGGTATTGTATTAAATGCCTAAGAATATATCTAGTTTATATATATATATATATATATATATATATATATATATATATATATATATACACACACACACACACACACACACACACACACACACACACAAGAATAATCAATACTGAAAAGATGTCATTTGCCCCCAGATTTCCATGATCACAGATCAGACAGTTAAGAATGGATTTGGAACTGAGCAGCAATAGATTGATAACTGGCATGCTTACCCACACACTTACCCAAGGCATCTCTTATTTTCTCTGTACCCTCTACCACTAAATTTTTTTTTTAAGATAAGCCATAGATTAGAGAAGATGTTTGCAAAATACCATATAAGGGATTGTTATCCAAAGCATACATAGAATTTTTAAAAATTCAATGATAAAAACACAAACAGCTCAATTATGAAATGGACCAAAAACTTTGATACAGACACATCAAAAAAATGTGCGCGCACACATACACACACACATATACACACACAGTCAGTTGGTTCTTCAATACATTTTATGCTAACAGAATGCCACTGACTTAATAAATCATAAACTATGCAAGTTTGCTTGTTTGCTTGGTTTTGGTTCTGGAAGTTGAGGTTATTGAGGAGGTGCCTCTGGTGAGGGTCTTTTTGAATCTGTGAAAGGCTGAAAGGTATCAAAGAGCACATGAAAGAGAGATAAAATGAGAGTAGAAAAAGCTGAACTCATCAGAATTGATTACTAACTTACTCTAGTGCTGACTCCCAGAAAAACAGCCTCAATCCATTCACAAGGATGGTATTCCCCAGATGTTAATCATTTCTTTAAAGGTCCCACCTTTTTTTTTCTTTTCATTTTTTACTTTGTTGTAATTAGTTACACATGACAGCAGAATGCATTTTGACACATTGTACACAAATGGAGCACAACTTCTCATTCCTCTGGCTGTACATGGTGCAGAGTCACACTGGTGGTGTAATCATTCATGTATATAGGGTATTAATGTCTGTCTCATTCTACCGTCCTTCCCATCCCCACAGCCCCACCCCTCCCCTGATTCTCCTTTGCACAATCCAAAGTTCCTTCATTCTTTCCTACTCCCCACCACTCCCACTGTGGATCAGCATCTGCTTATCAGAGAAAACATTTCACCTTTAGTTTGTGAGATTGGCTTATTTCACTTAGCATGATATTCTGTAGTTGCATCTATTCACCTGCAAATGCCATAATTTCATTCTTCTTTAAGGCTGAGTAATATTTCATTGTAAAACTGCACTTTTTAAATATACTTCTTTAGTTATAGTTGAACACAATATCTTCATTTTATTTATTCAGTTTTTATATCATTTTTTAATTTTTATTTTAATTTGTTATATATGACAACAGAAAGCATTACAATTCATATTATACATACAGAGCACTGTTTTTCATATCTCTGTTTGTACGCAAAGTAGAGTCACATCCTTCATGTCTTCATACATGTACTTAGGGTAATGATATCCATCGAATTCCACTGTCTTTCCTACCCCCATCCCCCTTCCCTTTATATCCCTCCCCCTTTCCCCTTTGCCCTATCTAGAGTTCATCTAATTCTCCCATCCTCCTGTCCCCCACAGCATATTATGGATCAGCATCCTTAAATCAGATAAATCATTTGGCATTTGTTTTTTTGTGATTGGCTAATTTCACTTAGCATTATATTCTTTAGCTCCATCCATTTACCTGCAAATGCCATGATTTTATTTTCTTTTAATGCTGAATAATATCCCAATGTGTATATATACCACATTTTCTTTATCCATTCATCTACTGAAGGTTATCTAGGTTGTTTCCACAGTTTAGCTATTGTGAATGGTGCTGTTATAAACATTGTTGTGGCTGTGTCCCTGTAGTATGCTGTTTTTAAGTCTGTTGAGTATAGACCGAGGAGTGGGATAGCTGGGTCAAATCGTGGTTTCATTCCCAGTTTTCCTCTGAAAGAGAAACAAGGAAAACTACCCCATTTATAATAGCATCCAAAAAAAAAAAACCCTAAAAAAAAAAACAAAACAAAATAAAACCTTGGGAATCAACTTAATGAAAGAGGTGAAAGACCTCTACAGTGAAAACCACAGAATGCTAAAGAAAGAAATTAAAGAAGACCTTAGAAGATGGAAAGATCTCCCTTGTTCTTGGATAGGCAGAATTAATGTTGTCAAAATGACCACCACCAAAAGCACTGTACAGATATAATGCAATTCCAATCAAAATCCCATGACATTCCTTATTTATTCATTTTTTATGTGGTGCTGAGAATCGAACCCAGCGCCTTGCACGTACTAGGTGAGCATTCTACTGCTGAGCCACAACCCCAGCTCGTAACCCTGCATTTTAAAAACAATATTACGGTTGTTTCTGTGCTGTTTATTTCACATAGACTATGAACTCCTTTAGGGCAAGGAGCATTTGTATCTGCATGACCCAGCCCAGTACTTCACGTACCATACATGTTTAATAAGTGAATAGAAAAATGAGTGAAAAAAATCAATGAAATTGAAATATATCATTATCAGCTTCTAGTGCCATAATAGTAGACGAAATAAGGCAATGGTTTCCAAAATGCTCACTGTCTCTTAATAATACAACAGGTAGTTAATCTTTGCTGACTCTACAGTCTTTTCTTTCTTTTTTTTTTTTGGTGTTGGGGATTGAACTCAGGGACACTTGACCACTGAGCCATCTCCCCAGCCTATTTTGGATTTTATTTAGAGATAGGGTCTTACTGAATTGCTCAGCACCTTGCCATTGCTGAGGCTGGCTTTCAACTTGCAATCTTCCTGCCTCAGCCTCCCAAGCCACTGGGATTACAGCATGCACCACTGTGCTGATTTATCTTCAGGTTGCTTACTGGCTTTTGCATGCACTGCTCCCCTCAGGGTATTTTGGCTGAGGTCACCAGGTGACCTCTTGGTTGCCAAAGTCAGTACACACTTTCGTTACTATCTTATTTGAATGTGGCATTACTTCTAATGCTGCTAACCATATCTACCTTGAAACTTTTCTTCATTGGTGTCTGTGACGTGCTTTCTTCTGCTAACCTGTATATTCTCTGACCTCTCTTTAGCCTCTGTGTGTGCTACTCATTCTCTGACTCTGAAATGGTGTCCTGTTGCCTCAGTCCTCTTCTTTTACTCTGCCCAGGTATTCCAAGAACTGATGACTATAAGTTCCTCCCTTGCCTGCATCTTGAAGCTTTCTCAGTTGTCCAAACCTGTTCTTTTATCTGCACACACTTGTGGCTGGACATCTCCCGAGGAGTGTGCAGTTGGAATTATCATTCTTATGGATCATGGTGTAATTAGTGCTCCTTGGAATGCAACTTTGCCACCCATATCCCATAGATACTTCAATTTGCCAAAGCTAAAATAGATCTTGTGCCTTAATTTCCTGTATCCTAGGTAATATGTCATATCCTCACATTTCTCCATTATTCTTTACTTTCTTTATCACTCTAAACTTGTTATTCTTTATTCTCAAATTCTTGGATGTATTCCCTTTCTATAGTCAGTGTGTACATTTCCATCAGCCTCCTTTCTGACCCCAAAATACCATTATGTGACTTTTCTGTTCATAATTCCTTATTGGATTTACATTACTTAACTGCAGGAATGAAATTCAAACCCTAAATGTCACTTATGAGGCTCCTTTATGATTTCTCCCTTGTCTCATGTCTTGCCTCTTCTTCAGTATTTCATATTACCCCTTACAAACAATACATGTGGCTTTTAGCAAATCCCGTGTTTGGTTTTGGCTTTGCACATTCAGTTTCCTGGGTCAGCAAGTGTTTTCATTTTTCCCTCAATTCATACACACAAGGTGCCTGGTAAACTCTATTCCTGCTTCTTCAAAATGCACAGGTAAAGTGTATGTTCTCCCCATCATGAATTTGTGTGTGTGTGTCTGTGTGTGATACTGGGGATTGGATTATGGGCCAATGCATGCTAGGCAAGCATACTCTACCACTGAGTTACACTTGCGGTATGCTATCATGGATTGTTTGTGATGTACCTTTTTATTTTAAATAGCATTTGTGTCTTAGTTCAATGTACTTGTTTTTGTCTTTCATTTCACTAGTGTAAATTTCTTACAGGTGGGGTCTTATGTTTTCATTCATCTCTTTGTCCCAAGCTTGGCATAATGCCTGGTACCACTCAAATATTTGAGAAAGAAACACACCTCTACTTTTTTGTAATGTGAATATTTTTATTTGCAAGGAAAAATGTAGAATGTGTATACCTGTATTTAGTAGAGATGTTTAAAATTCTGAAGGGACCATTAATTAAGTAGCCATTGAACTACTAGTTTTATGAAACTACGTGGGACTAAATATTATAATACTAATTATTAGAAACCTGCTATGTAAGATTTTTGCATATTTTGCAGATCAAGGATCTGGATTTTGTGTTACTGGTAAAATTGAAGCTGGTTATATTCAGACTGGTGACCGACTACTAGCAATGCCTCCTAATGAAACTTGTACTGCAAAAGGTATTCATCTGTGGGCTGCTTTTGCTAATCAAGCCTTGAGATAGCAAATTTTTTTTAAAGTAGTTTAGGTTTAACCTCTTACTGAAATTGTAACTGACTGTCAAAATGATACTAACTGTTGAAGATTTAGATGTGAAAACATTAAACGATTTTTTTCTGTTGTGACTGTGTGTATATATGTACATATAGCATTCTAAATGTGGTAGCATTCTGTTTTTGACAGTGATTCAAGAAGTTTGGTTAGGATTGAACCAGATGTGTAACACCTGACTGATAAATTTATAAGATCATGCTCTGTAGAAAAAATTAAATCTAAGTGTAACTTGACACTAATTTGTCAGTGACAAAGCAAATAGTCTGTCATTTTGAAATGTTTATTACAGAACAAGTTATATAATAACTTATATCAATAAGTTATATAATATATACATATGCAAGTCCTAAGTAAGATACAAATGTAGAAAATCCTAATGCTGAAAAAAATTAATAAAGCTAGTTTAAATTGCCACAGGAATCTGTTTTTCCATGATGGTTTATAACTGTTTCTGTCATCTTATTCTTTAGCTTTACATGATTACATGTTATTCTTTTCCTAATTTGGTTTAATAGTTTATAGTTCTGGATTTATCTTAACATGACATCAGTTAAATCTGAAGAAGTGTCTTATGCTATGAAATAGTATTATTAGTAACAATTTGAAACTGAAGTAAAACCTGTTTGGCATGTTCAAATTTTCCTTCATTATTCTTAATTTATAGTTTACATCCAGCGTTGCAACTGACTAGTTTATAAATTTGAATATATATTTTTTGCTTAAATTGCTCACTTTAAAAGCAGATATCTTGCTTATTAGAAGAAATTAATGAGTGTGTTTAGGTAGCATGTTTAACCTATATTTAAAGATGAATAAGGGAATGAAAGCAAATGTTATTTCTACTTAACCTTTTTTTTTTTTATGCCTACTAGGGATCATGAAATTTCTATTTAGATTAAAAGTAATATGCACTTTAAACAGTGTCACTTTCCATAGATCTGTTAATTTTATTTAATAACTTTATTTTATTTATTTATATGTGGTGCTGGGAATCGAACCCAGGACCTTGCACGTGTGAGGCAAGCATTCTACCACTGAGCCATAATCCCAAACCAGATCTATTAATTTTAAGTGCAGCTCATTTCTTTCATTTTTTAAAAAAGTGATCAAGAACTGCAATGTTTCTGAAATACTAATTTCTACCTGTGTTAATGAGCTGTTGTGAGAATAATATGTATAAATATACATACATATATGTATTTTAATAATCAGCAGTCATGAATTAAGACCATGATTCCAAAATTATCACAGACCTTGGGATGGACCCTCTTGTTACTGCTAAAATCTTTATTTGGTGATCAATGAAAGTCCTACAGTCTTTACTTTTCTTCTCTGTCCTTTTCCCACAGAAAAACTCCAAGCATTACCTAGAATCAGTGATTCTTAAAGAGAAACCCCATCAGAAGTACCGGGTAGAAACGCCTACTCCTTGGGAGCCTCTCTTGTAACAAGTGGGAGGTTCTCAGCCCTCAATTTCTGACAGGGCTGCTTTTGCTTGTTTTGCTTGACTGTTCAACACACCCTTTTTGTTGAATACTTGAGTGCTACTGTGGCTTTCTAATTGTTAGTGTCCCAAAAGGGAGACTTGACTAAAATAGCAACCCCATATCACCTTTTTATTTCATTAAAATATCAAGTGTATGGAGTGTTATAAAAGAATTTCTTTTTGTAATATCAGGCCAATGAGAAAAGTCCCTGGAAGACAAATATGGAGTAGTCTAGCATGATTGGGGGAAGGGAAAACAGATGATATGATTCTCTTTGGAAATTTTTATAGTGTTCATTGAACTTGTAACATGAAAGCTTTTCAAAATCTTAAGCCAAAGGCAGTCCCTGGATAAAGGACATCAAAACACACTTATATACATAGCTATTGTATATGAATAGCTACCTTCTAGTTTTAATCTTAAACTTCAAAGCAAATGTCAGAATGATCATTTTTAATTTACATTTTATAAATTGAACTTAATTACTTGATATCTGACAAATATTTCTTAATACCATAATTGGTAACATATTTGGAGTCAAGAATCCCTCTTTTCAGATTAAGGCTGATGCATGTATGAAATTCTGTACCAAAACTGTAGGTTATCTCCCCCCCAAATCAGAAATTGTTCCTTAGAAATATGCTGCATGGGAAATAATATATATTTCAGAAGGAAATATGGAAATTGTAGTTCATTAAAATTATGTCAGTCCAAAACTATTGTACAGTCATTGGCCTGTACATTCTCTTCATCAGAAGATTCAGGTTCCAGTGGAAAGGAACTTTACCAATAAACTTAACCCATAAAGGCAGAAAGAAAGTATGGAATATCTTTAAAAGCATTTGACTAAGATTGCTGAGTATTGTCCTCTGGAACTGCTCTCCAGGGCAGGATTGTGTCTAGATAAATAGGTGTCTATTTCTAGGTATAGAGCAACACTAGGGATCTTTTTAAAATTAACTTTTCTTAACACTATTTCCTTAATATCTTTCTCTTCATATAAGTAGTGATCAATATGCAGATTCTGGGAAGAAGTTCTCCTTGAGCCAGATGCAGTTAAGGGACCTCTGAGAGGACCATTTGAAGTTCTGACTGAGCACTTTGCACCATGAATTATTTAGAGAACACATGTTATGTTTGAGTGGTTATCTAATTATAAGCAAAGCTCAAGAGATTAAAATACTACTAGGCATCTCCACCAGTCCTATCTTTTTTATGTCTTTAGGAATAATTTGAACTTTTTATTATACCTTCCTCTATTAATATAACAAAAATAATGGAATGGGACCTGTTTAATGACTTCATTGTGTAAATTAATTTAAAAATCTTGGTTAAATAAGCAGAAGACAGCCTTTTATGGGCAAATACAAGTCACTTTATGGTTAGGGTGGTGTTATAGAAGAGTCAAGTCTAGAGGAAGTGTGTTTTCCTCAACGCTCACAGTTATATTTCTCACTCTCAGTCCATTCATATTGAAAATGATGAGTAGTGACTGATGAAGCACAAACCAGCCAAACTCTTTTGGTTGTTATGGTTCAGTGTTGAGGTGTTTCACTGTATGCTTTGGTTCTTACTCATTTCCAGGAATCACACTGCATGATGAACCTGTTGATTGGGCAGCAGCAGGCGATCATGTTAGTCTGACTTTGGTTGGGATGGATATCATCAAAATCAAGTGAGTAAGAAAATAAGTTTAAGTAACTATCACTTTGGAATAAAGGACATCAAAACACATAGATTTTGCAATCTACCAGCTCAATTTTGAATTTTGAATTTTGGCCAAAAATAGACATTTACAGTATTAGCAAATATTACTTAAAATTGGAATCAGTACCTGTCCCTGTACAAACTCTGCATGTTGATGGAAAAACTGTAATGCATAAAGTCATGCTTTAACCTTGAAGAGAGTATCTTGGAAAAGTTCCTACTTAATTGTTCTAGTTTTTTTAATAAATGCTTTTAGAAGTACTCCTGTTGGATGTAAATTTATTTGTCCTCCAACTATCCTCCCTCATTTACTTATTTTTGTTGTTACAGTGTTGGCTGCATATTTTGTGGCCCCAAAGAACCCATTAAAGCTTGTACTCGTTTCAGAGCCCGAATTCTCATCTTTAATATAGAAATTCCTATCACTAAAGGATTTCCTGTAAGTTTCAAATATTTTATTGTTCTTTTAAAAAATTCAAAGTAGTTTACCCAAAAAGTAGTAACATTTTATGAGTCTGTTTTTATTTTCAATTAATATCTTGTTATTTTCATCTAGAAAAACAAGTTAGAATTTGAAAGTCATTTTTATTTTGATCTTTTAGACTGAGAACTTTTTAAGAGAGGCATTGAAAAGATATTTCATAATCAATAGGATGCAAACTGACAATAACTAAATTTGGAGATAACAATTGATCAGTTTTTACTGTAAAGTTTGTCTAATATTTTTGGACTGGAACTTTCTGGCTTTTTATTTTATTTAATATGCTTATTTCTGGTGCTTCTGATTATGAAAGAAATGGATTGTTTTAGAAAATTTTGGAAACCACAAAAAAATGCAAGAAATAAGAATGTTCTATATTTGCATTAAAAGTAGATGACTACTCTTTACATTTCATTATATTTTCATGTGTACATATTATCCACTCAGTATGTATACATTTGATATTTATGGGTGTATCCTGATGATCCCTTGACATATGGTAAATTTTAATTGTGCTAAAGCAGCATCACATTCAGACCATGCATGCTGTGATGTTGGTTTAAAGTATTCATTGATCAGCAGCATTTGAACAATAAGAAGGGGATTTTAATACCATAATATTACTTATCCAGGAAACATACTACTTGTGACTAGTCTGAATTTCTTGTTTTATATGGAAATTATTTTTTCATAAGTTTAAGGCCATACTCCATAGGTTAGCACCTTGTTTTGTAAATTAACAGGCAAACATTTTTTCATTAGACTTATTTTTTCTGATAGTACAGATTTTGTATGACAAGGAAAAGTGTTTCTCAGTGAAATTATATACCTTGCCTTTTAAAATATAAAGTGACTATTTTTATTTGATGCATCTTTCAAATAAAATTGAGATAGTTAAGTAATTGTCCCTTCAACTTTTTAAAATTATTGTTTTAGAAGTTGGTAATAAATTTATTTAGATAATTCAGATTCATCTTAGAATAATACTACTACATTTGATATAATCATGTACTTTACTTGTCATTCTTTAATTATTTCTGTGTAATTTTGATGATATAAAATTATATGATACTGTTTAAGTACCTTATATATTACATTTCTTCCATATACTAAAAAAGGAATAAAAGCATGTCACAAAATTGTTACAATTGAAAATATTAAAATTTTAATTATATAATATTTATTATAACAATGGGGAAGTAACTGCAAATTAATTGCTTTTGGGTGGATGGAACTCATTCATAGAAAGCAATGTGTCCTATGGTGGAGAGGGTAGTTGCTGCATGTTTTTACTCAGCAATAATAATATTTGCCAATGGAGATGTGGAGAGGTCAAGAGGTCAGTAGTCACTTTGAATACTAATGCTTTCTTCCTGTTTACAGTAGTTTCTTAAAAGTTGGCATGAATTGAAAGTTTTTTGGCATATCTTTATGAGATTCTACTTGTGTATATTGATTGACAAATGCCAGGATGAAATTTAATTTAGAAAAAAATGGTTGTATTTGATCAGCTCACTCCCAAGGGAAAAAACTTCCAGAGAACTTCTTTTAAAATTTTTTTATTTATTTTTTAAGCATCAGAAATTTATTGGTTGCTCAAAACATTACATTGATCTTGACATATCATATATCATACATTTGTTTCAAATGGGGTATGAATTCTTATCATTCCCCCATGTACAGATTGCAGAATCATGTTGATTATACAGCCACATTTATACATACTGCCAAACAAGTGTCTGTTGTATTCTGCTGCCCTTCCTATCCCCTTCCTATCCCCCCATCCCCTCCCCTCCCCCAAGAAAAGGGATCTGTTTTCCCTACTTTCTTGTTTCTCATCAATGTATATTTTCCATTTGGGTGGAATGGAGGCAAAGATTAGTTTTTTTTTATAGTAGCTGAACTAGTGAGTGAAAGTGGTATCTCATGGTGGTTTTTATTGCATTTCTGTAATGATTAATGTTGTTGAGCATCTTTTCAGTGCTCATTGGCTATTTGTGTATTTTTGGAGAAATATCTGTTCAAGTCCTTTTCACATTTTTGAATGAGATTATTTTGTTATTGTTGAATTACAGGAATTCTTGATTTGTTCCATATGTTAATCATTTTATCAGATATATGATTTAAAAATATTTTCTCCTCCTCTGTGAGTTATCTTTTCCTTCCCTTCAATGATAATAGTGTCCTCTGATGGGCTAAAGTTTTTAATTTTGAAGAAGTCCAGTTCTTTTTTATAGTCGTTGTTGCCTATGGTTTGGTGTTATGAACTTTTGCCCTATTTTCTTCTAAGAAATCATTAATCTGTTTTGAGTTAATTGTTAGATATGCCATTGGGTAAAGCTTCACCTTTTTTTGCATGTGGATATCCAGTTTCCCAGCACCATTTGTTGAAAAGACTTTCCTTGCACTAATGAGAGGATCTTGGCAACCCTTGTTGAAAATCTAATGTCTATATATCCATAAGTTTTTTAAAAATATAGTTTAACTAGAGGTTTAAGGAAAATAATAGCTTATTTTGCCACCTAACATTATTTAGCTCACTATAATTTATAAAACACTAATTTGATTCTTATAACTCCACAAGAAGCAGAGTTCCTCCCTGAAGCCCTTTAAGCCAGTGTATCTCAGAATTTAGAAATGTTTGGATATTGGAAAGGTAAATGCTATGTACATATTATATAAAACACTTAACAAAAAGTGAGACAGCACCCAATATTTTATAATGAAACACATTGATATTCCTGCACCAAAACTTAACACTATATGAGATACACAGGACTCTAAATTGCCTCACTTCAAGTCCAATTTTGCTGCTTAAATATATTTATAACAGACTTTGGAAAAAGAAACTTTTAGGTTTTCAGACTTTTGGAATTACAGGTAAGAGATTGTGGAGCTGTCAGTATTGTCTTTATTAACACATAAGGAAATGGAGACTCTGAGAGATTGTAACTATATGACTAGAAGTGGTTCAGCCAGGGCACATTATTCATCACTTTCATTATGAAATCCAGTACTTTTCCCCCCTGTTACATTGTGTTGCAGATTGGTTTGAATTATAAATGACCTTGTTTATATATAACATGAATAAAAATGTCAAGGTAGTATAAAACCACTTCTTTCTTATTTTAAGCATGTAGATTCTTTTCACTTGTATTTTGTTTGAACTACTTTTGGTGAGATGCTGTGGAGATAGAAAAATAAAACCTAAATACATACTGCCACAACCATTCTTTATCCACCCTAATTTTACCCCCAAATCCACACATAGCTCAGCTGAAGGTAGAAGGAACTTAATTAGGTTCATATGCCTCTTTTTTAAAATTTGGCAAACCATGAGGACCAGTTTCTCTTATTTGAATCTGAGCTGATTGAAGGGAATTCTGCTTACTTATCTAAGTTGTTATGAAAGAGATGTTTCTTAAGTATTTAGAGTTAATAGAGTAGTATATGAGACCTGAATTTACTGAATGCACAAAAGTATTTCTCATCATGTTAGCCTGTGTTTTGGCATTTTTTCCCCCAGAGTCAGTTGTTAATTTTTTGTAATATTTGCAGTTCACTATCATCAATTGTCATTGAAAATGAAAGCCAGTTTGCATTTTTGGAGTAATGGTGCTTCAATTGTGCCTGTATTTATTTATTTTATCACTTGATTTTCAGAAAAGTTTCCAAAGACTAGGACTGTGCATTCACAGTCCCCCTTGCATTAGTCTTCTTTTTTTCTTTTGTATTCTTTTTTGTCTTTATGTCTTCTTTCTTTTGGCCTTTGCTTTCTGGGGATGGAACTCAGGGCCTAAGCAAGTGTTCTATCACTGAGTAATACCCCCAGCTCTCATTTCTGATTTCTGAATGTGCAATCTATTTTGACCAGGAAATTCCAGATTTGAGATGGTTGTGTTTCTACAATCAAATAGCCTAAATTGATGTTTATGAATCAATTAAACTTTGATTATTTATTACTTCCTGGGGATTTGGTCTTCGTACTATACTCAAACTATAGACGTATTGCACACTTAAAGCCTATTATTTGAATGAGGATATTTGGCCTATGTTCTGGTGTGTAAGCCTTAGCTTTCTTTTTATAAAACAAAAGGTTGCATATATGCAATTTTCATAGGTCCTTAGTAAGCTGAAATGGGGGAAAGCTAGGGACTTGTAGCTCCAAAACTGATGAAAGGGTAAAATTCAGCTCTTACATATAGTACCATGGCCCCATTGAATTACGTTGCTTTTTTGATATTAGTTTTCCTTACATGTAAAACATGGACAGTTATAGCTAATATATTGTCTAATGTATGGTCGTCAATTAACTGAATGTTTACCACATGGTGGGAACCACTTGAAAATGCATTATCTGAATTTTCTCATTTTAGTGAGAAATGAGAAACCTGCGGCTGGGACTTTGTAGGTAGAGAACTGTTAAAGAACTTTCCCCAAAAGGAAGTGATTTGAAACCAGATCTGTAAGACTTTCAAAGCCTAATTAAACTTCCATATACATAAGATTTAGTAGTGTATATGAATCACATCACACAGTGCTTGGCACTCAGGGGAGCTTAAAAATGTTATTTTCCTTCCTTTTATCTCTATATTTATAATAGTTTATTCTCATTACCTAGTAATGAATATGTATTATTAATTGCTGCTAAGGCTTGGACAGATCCTAATCCAAACAAAAACTATCTTTGGATAATAGACTTTAAGTATATAATATGTGTGTAATTTGGATATAGCTGAAAAAACAAGTTCCCAGGAAATAGTAAAGTTATCAAAGTTTAATTGATTTGTAAACACCATATCCCCATTCCCTCATTTTTAAAATGAAACAATTAACAGTTGGTGAACATCTACTATTATAGGTACTGTGTCTCATCTATTTAATCCTTGTCACAATGCCCTAAAAGGCTTCTGCTGTTACCAAGGGAAAATTGAGGCATGGGCAGATTACAGGGAAAGAGTAGGGGTTCAATCCCAAGTTCTTTCTATACTACTCCTTAATAATAATGACTGTACATCAACAATAATAATTGTTCTAAATGATAAAGTCTCCATCTTTACAGGAACCCTAAGATGCTGTCATCCTCTACTTTTACAGAGGAGAATCTGACAGGAGGGTTATGCAGTTTAAACCTAACGGGGGAGTAGATATTTAAACTGCCTCTCGTGGCAGTTTCTCCCTTAGAAAGTTAAGTGCTACCTGCTTACAGTAGGGGGATTCAGGCAACTGAGGACATGGATTGACCTTAAGTAGCAGCACAGAATTGAGCATAGTTAAATGTAAGTACCAAAGAGAAAGCCAGAACTGCTGTGGTAAATGCTTTTTCAGTTTTGTAGTTTATATATATTTTTTTTCTTTTTTTTTTTTTTTAAGGTGCTGTTACACTACCAAACTGTCAGTGAACCTGCAATTATCAAACGATTGATTAGTGTCTTAAACAAAAGTACTGGCGAAGTCACAAAGAAAAAGCCTAAGTGAGTATTTTAATGCAGAAATCATAAATACTAACAACTTAAGCAAGTTCCTTACAGATAAAGTCATTTGTATAATATTTGAAGTAAGTGAAATCCATTTTTACTTGTTCTAGAAAAAATTTTAATGACTAGATTAAAATAAGCATAGCAACAAATATTTAATTTCCTATTTGTGTGTGAATGTTAGATATAATTATTGTCATGCATGATGATTGGGATGTGATTTGTAAGTAAAAAATATAAATATAAATTTATGTATCAAGCCCTAGACACTGATGATGTAAAGATAAGGGCATTGTAAAAACTCATCTTACATTTTAAGAGGTGAATTTGAATTATGTCTAGCCACTGGTTCCACATTTCAGCTTTGCACTTTCCCGAACTGTCTCCTCACCCACATACTCAGCTCATGCCCAATGCTAAGAAGAAAGTCATTCATCTATATAATTTGCAGTGCCTCATTTTCCCATCTGGAAAGTCTTTTCTGCTTAAAACTCCAGATGGAGCCTTCAGCTACAGTGATCACCACCATTTGATCCTCTGATTACCATTGAATATCCAGGCCTATGTGTGAATGGTTTCCCTTTGGCTGAGACAAATTTGAAATTTTTCAAAGGAAGTACTTCTTAAGAAACTAAGTATTGTACATAAAAACAAAACACAAAAGGTTAAAGATGAATGCTACAAAATACTGATTTCTTATACTAATTGAGCAAAAAAGCTAATCACACTTTGTCTTGGTGCCTCAGTTTTGGTGTTTTCTTTAACCTCAACCCTAGGGGGAATCCCACCTAAAATCCCCTATTTTGTCCTTGATTGTTCCTCACCTTCTGCACCTGCTTAAGCAGCCCACAGTGGTTAGTGGTTTAATGGGTTGGCTGCAAGTGGAAGAGAATCTTCACGTTGCAGCTCTAAATGGGCAGATTTTGCTTCTAGCATTAGTGTTTACCATCATGATATGAGAAATGTGATTTATATAAGATTTTTGTTCTTTTTCTTCTTTTCCCAATGTTAGGGATCAAACCCAGGGCCTGTACATGCCAGACAAAGTACTCTAGTACTGAAATGTTTCCCCAGCCCTAAGACTAACATTCCTTTTTTATAGGCTCTACCATGAATACTTTCACATGTTATATATTCTCAACAATCATGTGAAGCAGCGATCAAAGTAACAGAGAGTTTACAGATGGCATAGTCAGGGATCTGATCAACTCAGTTGTTTTATCATTTTTTTTGTGCTGGAGTCAAGGTATTTGACCCAGAAAAATTGACTTGGAGAATCTTCAAACTGAAATTGGCTTGTCAACTGTAATCCTGAGTTTTCCCTTGCCTCCTCCTGCTACACTGTCTTAGCTGAGTAATGCTGGGGTTTAACATATTCTCAGTTAGTTTTCCTTGTCATCTACATGTAGCTTTGTCCTTTTATTTTACACGAAAACCATTTGACCTTTCCCCTTCATTCCATTTCAGACACATCATAAACACAGTTGCTTTATGCAGAATGGAACAGAATTGTATTTAGGAACTGAATTAAGCATAAGTCATGAATATTAGATTTTTTCCTTACTAAAGAATTAGACTTTGGACTGAAATTAGCCAAAGCCAATAATTGGAAATTTTTTTGGGGGGGGGGTGTTTGTGTGTGTAATTGTGTGTTTTTCTAAGGAACTTGTTTGGCTTAGTCAGTCTGTCCCTGAACTAATCTTTCAGAAGGAGAATTTATGATTTCTATCCTTGATCCTTCTTCAGTACATCAATATTAAATTAGAGGACATTTCCAAAGTGTCTCTTTTTTGGATTGCACCTTTTTCAGTGAGTCTGGATGGGGCCCATGCCAGGGATTTTGTTTACTTATTTGTATATTATCATTTATAATGTAGCCTTTCATTTTCCTACAAATAACATTCCATATATGATCTTGTCCTGAACCCCTCCTAACATGGGGAAAGAGGTGGGGAAGAGATTGTCCTCTTTGAAGATAACTTCTGGACTGGGGAGTATAGCTCATTGGTAGAGTGTGTGTGCTTAGCATGAGCAAGTCCCTGCACCTAAAGACAAAACAATAAAGGTAACTTCTTAACACACATTCTGCAAATTATAATTATTGGGAAAGACACAAGGCCTTGCAGTTCTCTTAAAATGTAGACACCTTCTTTTAGAATTAGCATTACTTTATGAGATAATTAAACTTCTCAGTTTTTTCTTCAGGGAATGAAAAGGAAAGTATTGATTAGGAAGGGCCTTGAGCATTTTATGTTGTAGTAGTTCTTCAAGGGATAGAGCTTTATTTGGATGATAGGTTCCCAATACTTATATGAACTAACTAATGTATGAATTACCTGATATATAGGAACTACCTAATGTTTCTTAAATCTAGAACCTCTCCTCATTTCTTTTAGGTAATCCAGAAATATTCAAAGGCATATATTTTCCTTTAAAAATGCACACACAAAGACACTTAAACTTTCAAAAACCAACTTTCTTTTGGTTTTTGAAAGTTTAAGTTGATTCATTGATTGTGAAACATTCGTTTTTCAGGTTGTTATTACACTTACTCATATGTGTTGTATGTCCATTTGTTCCTTTATTCTGCTTTTCTTAAAAGGTTGTTGACTAAAGGGCAAAATGCATTGGTAGAGCTACAAACACAAAGACCAGTTGCCCTAGAGCTCTACAAAGACTTCAAGGAGCTAGGGCGGTTTATGCTGCGCTACAGTGGTTCTACGATAGCTGCTGGCGTCGTCACTGAGGTAATTTCAAGTGGCTGCAGGGTTATGTTGTCTTTTCTTTTTTACGTTTTAAGGATAGTTACTGTGATTTTATGGTTTAAGAGAACCACAAGTAAGGAATTAGAACAAGAAAATGAAATTTATATTTAAAAAAATTAAAAAGAACTATGGGTAGAAAATGTTTGATCTTAGACTTTCTCATAGTGAAAGTTGTTGTTGTTCATTGGTGAATTGTTCAGAGTTAAAGGGAATCTGTTGAAAATAGATGTTAAAAATGCAGTACAAATTAGAATATAGAGACTTGGAATTAAGTGACTTGGGAATAGTGATTTTTGTCTAATAGAAGAGCCCTCATTAATTTTTTTTCAAAAATTTTTTAGTTGTAGATGGATAGAATATATATATATATATATATATATTTTTTTTTTTTTTCTATCCATTTTTTTTTTAAATGTGGTGCTGAGAATCGAACCCAGTGCCTCACATGTGCTAGGCAAGGTTACTACTAGGCCACAACCCCAGTCCCCCAATTTGTTTTCTTTAACTAATTATCAGTGCATTTGAAATGATTTATTCAAAAAGTTTAACTAATGTAGTAGTGGTGTTTTTGGAATGTGTCTATTATATAATGCAAGGTACAAATAAATTTTGGAGAAAATGGAAGACATGAACAAGGAAACTTTAGTAATTTGAATTTTCTTCCACATTATCATTATTAATATGAATCATAGTTATTATATTTTAAAGGAGACTTTATTACTTCATATGATTTATTATTTTCTGCATAAAACTATTTCATTAATTTAATTGAATATATACTTTGAATATAGAGTTTTTAAGTTGCATCAGAATTTAGTGACGCAATTACCCTATATACATGGATTACACTATCTTTGTGACTCTGCACCATGTTCAGCCAAAGGAAAGAGAAGTTGTGCTCCTTGTGTACAATGTGTCAAAATGCATTCTACTGTGATGTATTACTAATTAGAACAAATTAAAAAATAAAATGAAATAAAAAGAATCTACTGACACATCCTTTACATGAAATATATGTGGTGGAGGGCTGAGGGATATGACTCAGTGGTTATGTGCCCCTGAGTCCAATCCCTAGTACCAATATATATATATATATATATATATATATATATCTATATCTTTGGAGTTAAACCACCCATTTGTGTTCTTGCTCCACTGACTTCTAGTATACATTTCTCCTTCAGTTTGTCCATGTATAAAATTGGAGTAATTGTTTTAAAATGAAACGATCCATTCAAAGTACTTGCCACAGTATTTGTCACTGCTTTCAATAATACTAGCTAATGTCACCATTGTCATCAATCGCATGTTTAATCTATAAAGGCATTCTTGATAAAAGAACATTCTAAAAGTGTGACTTTCTTGTGGAAAATAATGGAGAGATTAGAGTAAACCTTATAAATTGCCTGATGATGGAAGATAGAAAAACGTTTTAGAAAAAAGATAAAAATTTCCTCTTGATACAATAATTATCTCACTGTCATTTTCTCTTTTTTATTGTTAATTTTCATTAATATGATTCACTAAATTATAGCAAATATCTTTTTTTCCTCTTTACAGATAAAGGAATGATGTTTCTGAATTTCTACCACGATCCCAAATGGAATGAAATATCTGACCACTGATTTTAAAGAATCCAGTTCTGAAGTTAAAGAAACAATGTGCAATCGATATTTTTTAATGAGAGAGAAAAATTAAAGCTAAAATTAACTACAAAGAAGTATTAATAATCACTCCTGCAAAATTTCAAACTGCCAACAGGCAAAGAAAGGCTAATATTGCACTTTCATTTAAGAACCCATCTTTCCCTCTGAAATGTTAGCAAATGGATTTACTTTGCTAAGATTTATGGAAAGTATCAGAAATAGTATTAGAAGATATTGAAATTATCATGAAATACACTCTACTTCCAGCCAAACCACAAAATATTTGCAGTTTTCTCTTTCCATTCAATTGTACTGCACATGTTTTAGGGAAAAGAACAAAATTGGGCTTTTGAGGTAGTAGATATTTAAGTTAACTTATTTTTTTAGTTAACTCTAAGATTTGCTGAAGATTATAATAAAGGTATTTTGTTTTGAGTATAAAAATGTTCCCCTTCTAACAAGTCAACTCTTGAAATTATAGTTTGGAATTAGTGGAAGCTGTGTTCCTTTGGTGACTAAGATTTTATTTAAGTTGTAAAGCCAGCTAATAAAATGCCTTAGTTGAAGCATAATGCAACGTGTGTTTTGTTCCTTAGACATTTATGAGAGCTCTATAATTTTCACTAAATATGACTTGGGAGTTTTGTGGGATCTTTTTCACTTAAGGATCTTTCTGAATTCTTGCTTGTAATCCTAACAGCAAGTCAAATTTAGTCTCACCCATTTGTAACCACAACTTAATTTTCCCATTCTTCCTGTTAGACTTACATATATAATGACTAAGGTAGAGATTATGGGGTCTTATATGAGTTAGAGTCATGTTTTTCTTTAAACGGCAGACCCTAGGGTTTGCTTATTTGACAAGTATTTGTTGGGTTGCCTCTAAGGAATGTTCAAGTAGATTTTGTCTTCCTCTAAGCCTAGGACTCTGATCTGAGGGAGTATTTATGGTAAGCCTTTTTTTTTTTTTTTTGCAGGGGTGCCGTGGGGTAAAAAAATGGTGTGATTTTTTACATTGATGGTGTACCATATACAACACTGTTTATTCTTAATTGAAAAATAACATCCATGTACTAAAGTGCACAGATCATAGGAGTGCTGCTTGATGGATGATTGCCAAATGGACACACCCACACAATGCATTTCTTTACTAAAAGGTGTGTCATCACTTCAGAGTAATTGTGCTGAGACAAGAAGATGTTCTATTTATGTATTATATAAATTAGGAATTTAACAGATGGATATGGCAGAAACCTAACAAAGTAACTTAAGCAACAAAGGAAATTTTTTGACTGACTGACTTAAAAAATTTAGAGGTAGCCCTAGCTTGGATCAGTCTAGATTAATACAACTCACAGTGTCTTCAGGGTCTTATCTCTCCTAGCTCCAGTGCTGGTTTTGCTTCCAGGCTCTGTATAGAATCCCCTTGCAATGCCAGGTTCTAGACAGGATATGAGAATTCCAATTGTGTCCTTAGACCCTCCATCCTAGGCAAGGACAGGCTCCAAAGAGCATATCTTTTCTGGAAGTCCTAGAACTGGTCTCATCATTGACTATGATTGGTTTTTATTTCCCTCTGTGAGGTATTTTCATAGGGGGTTGTGAAATGAACATAACTCAAAGCAAAGCTGGACTGTTGAAATTTAGGGTGCTATTAAGGGGAGTAGACTGGGGAACTTAACAAGAATAAGACAAATTGTGTATGTTATAGAAGATCATGGTAGATTGAAAAATTTTAATTAAGAATTTAGCATTAACTAGTGGTAATAGTTGTAGATGAAATGGATGCATTTATTCATTTCTTCCCCCTTAAATTGTGAAGTATGATCTTTTTATTTGTACTATGTTTATAATGGATTGTTGTTTAAGGGAATGATGAAGTTACTAAAAGGAACCACTGTGAGAGAAGACACTGGCAGTGGATGGTTGGTGTTAATTAGTGATAACGAGGTACAACAAGCATGCCCAAGCATGGTTGTGATCTGGTTTCCTTGATCTGGCATTTCTATCCAGATGAAATAGTATTCCAGTTTGTCATTTTGCTTCAGGTATTTCTTGACTTCCTTTTCATAGTTTGACTGTTATATCTTACCTTCACTTTGTCCTATGACCTTGACTTACAGATTTAATGCAATTCCTATTAAAATTCCCATGATGTTCTTCTTAGAAATAGAACAAGCAGTCATGAAATTCATTTGGAAAAATAAGGTCTAGAATAGTCAAAGCAGTCCTGGTGAGAAAAGTGAATAAAGAGGCATCACAATATCAAACCTGAAGTTATACTGCAGAGCTATTGTAGCAAAAATGGCATGGTATTGGCACCAAAATAGACATGTAGACCAATGGTACAGAATAGAAGACAGAGACAAGCCCACCAAATACAGATATCTCAGACAGAGGCACCATAAACATACATTGGAGAAAAGATAGCCTCTTCAACAAGTGGTGCTGGGAAAACTGGGAATCTATGTAATAAAATGAAATTAGACCCCTATCTCTTGCTGCTCAGGTTTGTAGTGGGAAATATGTTTTCTTTAAATAGCTATAACTTAGTATTTAAGATGTAAGAGAAAGCTAGTGTGTTGAGAAAAGTATTGGGATAGGTTAGAAGAGACTAGAGATCCTAAATCCTAGATTCAGATACTCAGTGAAGACTGGAATAGATTGAAAAGGTAGAATTGATAGAGAAACTGACCTGCTAGAATGCAGAAACCACTGCTGCAATGCATACAGATGAAATTATAGACAGCCGAATTTTGCACGTGAGAGCACATTGCATTTTATATAAGTCACAAAGGGATTACAACTGCATTTTTTTCAACAATTTTTAAATTGTAAGCAAGACAAAACTACTGAAATAATTATTTGCAAAGAAACAAAATGTTAACTGCATCAAGCTTTTTAACTTCATATTAAAAGAATTGCAACCTACAACTTCACACTAGCCCTGATGTTGTTCAAAGACAAAGGTCAGAAAGTCTCAGGTGCCCTGGCAGAAGGGTGAAGAATTGAAGAATACTTGGATCATAAAGAGGTAATTCGAAACCTTAACTCATTTTGTTCGATCATCCCAGATGTGGAACCCCTATAAAAATTTAAATTGAGCAACAAATATACTACTTCTGTGACTTTGAAATAATATTTGAATATTATGTTCAGAGAACTGAGAACTTGGAATTTAACGGGTTAAGACTGGGCAGTGATGGTGGAAAATCTGCAGTAAGTATCTGTTGATACCCACAATTTGTTGGTGGCATCGAAGACCACCAGGACACAAGTGTAGTCAAAATTAGTTTTATTGATGCTCATTACAGCAAGAGAGATTGTAAACCATAAGGAATTATAGGTGCTTCACAGTAAGAAGTTGCAAAGAAGTGTTTGTTACAGAGTTCAAGCAGGTGCAGTCAATTGGGGGAGGACTCATGGGAGGTTGAATGCTGTCCCAAAGTAGGGTACTTTAATTTTTACATAGGAGGTTGGAAGACTGGAAAGAAGCAGCAGTCCCTAATTCGAACCACAAGAGGGGGTTGTTTAGTCATTTTTATGGTCTACGAGTGACTTTATGCCTGCACTTTGGCATAGTAACAGAGATTTGGGAATTATTCAACAAGAGAACTCCCTGGCCTAGCTGTGAATGCCAAGTCAGCTCTTAGCTGTCAGAAGCTGATTTTGCCCCCTCACATGGAAGCCATTTAAATACATAGAAGTTAAATTAATAATGCAATTGTAACATACAGTGTGAAACAAAATAATGAAATAGTGAATTAAATTATCTCTCCAGGTATGGAGTCATGAAGTGGAAGAAAAGGCATTGAGTTACTTATAGTCCATAAAGGACTGTGTTATTTGTTATTCTGACAATCCATAAAGTTGTAAGACTAAGGTAACTACTAATGGAATTAATAAAACTATATCAATGCAGAAGACAAAAGCAAAGCAATTTAATCTGTAGAGAGATAGAAAATAGCAAAGTTAAATGCAGACACAGGCAGCAATTATAATAATAGGTGAAAGTAGTTTAGATTTTTCTCTTAAAATGGTACGCTCAAACTGCAAAGTTAATGATATTTATAAAATCATGCCTAAAATTATGGATGGAATGAAAAAGGAGCCCCCAAATAACTAGTTGGGTATCTACTATGTTTTAGGCAAGTTTTGTACACTAGTTCATTAAATATGACATTTATGTAATTATGTGAGGCAGGCATTATTAATCTCAGTCTATAAAGGAGAAAAGTGAGAGAGGGATTATAAAACCTTGATTTGAGTTTAAATCTGAGGCATGATCACTATACTGCCTCTGCAGAAATCATGAATAGCTATTAATATTGGGCTAAGAATTTAAAGTAAGCAAATGAAAAAATTAAAGAACATTTCATCTTGTTAAGAGGTATAATGAACAATTAGTATGAAGTTGAAACTATCCAACTGTATAATGAAAATTTATTAGAAATTAAAGGACTAGTGGGTGCAGTGGCACATGCCTGTAATCCCAGCGACTTGGGAGGATCACAGGTTTGAGGCCAGCCTCAGTAACTTAGCAAGTCCCTGTCTCAGAACAAAAAATAAAAAGGCCTGTAAATGTAGCTCAGTGGTAAAGTGCCCCTGGGTTAAATCCCCAGTACTAGGGGAAAAAAATATAATTATTGAGGCATTCTCATAATATTACCTTATAGATCATGCAAACTAAGTTTGTAGAGGACTTAAATGCCAAAGTAGAAAGAATACAATGATATATACAAATATAAATATATATATATATACACACAAATATATATATATACAAATATATATAATATATGCAAAGAGAATACACTGTAATTCGAGTTTTCTTCAAGAATTTGATGAGATAAATAACACTGATCCTGAAGAGTTAAATGTTATAAAATCAACACTGATCAACCCACAGATATGGGTGTTATCTTTCAGCTTTAGAAGTCTTAAACAGATTTAGCTGCCTGTTTTGGACTAGAGATACTAAAATTATTAGTTAGAAAATAGCTGGATGAAATACTAACTCTTTAACATTTGCTGAAGAAGTGGAAATGTGAATACACAAGACTATACAAAAATGACCAGACATGTTTTACAATCAATGAAATATAATTTTTTGATGTAAAAAAATTTATATAAACTAAAACTAATAGATTAAGCAAATTAGGTATCACCAAAATATAATAAGAGTGACAAATCATAGATGAGAAAATTTAGCCAGAATATAGTGCAAAGAAATAAATATGAAAAAAAACATGTTGAATGAAGAATATATGAGAAGGCATATATTATATAAAAATCAATTGTAGAAAGTGAGAATACAGAGAATACATGTGCAAGAATATTCAAAGTCATAATAGCTAAAAATTTTCCAGAACTGATGAAAGAAAGAAATCCACAAATAGAAGTAAACCTATTCCAAACATGGTAAATAAAAAGAAATCCACATCTAAACACATTGTAGTGAAACTACAGAATACCAAAGACAAGGATCCTAAAACTCATCAGAGAGCAAAGTCAGATCTACATAGACACAGGGAATTAACCAAACCAGAAAATGGAAATAGCAAACTATCTCCAAAAGGTTAAAGAAAGTCTGTGCTAACCTATAAGAGAGTTTGGTTATCTATGGAATCTTGAAAAAACAAAAAGCAACACCTTCCACCCATTTGAATCCCTAGAACTAATGTACATACTATATATATATATATATATATATATATATATATATATATATATACACACACACACACACACACACACACATAATGTGTCTTAGATGTACATATTTTATATATACATGTATGTCATATATATATATGTGTGTGTGTGTGTGTGTGTGTGTGTGTGTGTGTATAAAGTAGGTAGTTGGTTACATGAGAAATTTATTATCATTCTGGAGACTCTGGAGTCCAAGATTGGGGTGCAGGCAGATTCAGTGTCTGGAGGGCTCCCATCCTCCCATGGCTAAAGGTGCCATAGTAGAAGGGTCCAAGGGACACCATTGCTTTCTCAAGTTCTTTATAAAAAGACCATTAATTCCATGCATGAGGGAAGAACTTTTATGGCCTAATCACCCAAGGGCCCCACTTCTAATACTATTAAATTGAGGATTAAATTTCAACATAAATTTTGAAGGGACACAAAAATCCAAACCATAGCACCCTGTCTGGAAAAGAAGGCTCTCTGACTCCCAAGGCCAGGCCACCCAATGAGGAGTTTATATTATGCTGAGATTTTAAATACTGTTAAATTTAGATTTATCTAATTTCCCTTCTTATTCCTCATTTGTTCATAGCTTTCTATATCTGAGCTTCCTAAGTTACTCTGCTTAAGATGAAAATAAATGTGCTGATGTGTGAACTTTGGATATTACATTTACAAGTCTGATTATTTGGCAATTTAAATACTTTGATCAAAGGAAGAGAATATGCCAGGAATGGCTCAAGAAGCTGGGTTTTCTGATAGTTACTTCTCATAGTATGTAAATAAATTGGATTTTTTTTTGTTAAATATCATTAGTCTCATGAGTTTTGCTAAGGACCTATTAATGCATTGACAAAATCAGGCTGCAAAGCCCATAAGCCAGATGTCAAACCAAAGTAATTTTAACAAAATATATTCATGCTATGGAATCTCTATGGCATCCTATGGGTGAATGAATGTACACTGACATTTTCATCTAAGAAATTTTTACCTGTTCTTACAATGTGTATTTCCTTAACACCTTATAAAATTTTCATTTTAAATATGGAAACATTCTTAGTGATGAATAAAACCTCAGATTATCAACAACAGCATGATGTTCACAGTACCAGCGTAATAAAAGTAGAATAAAAGAACGATTGTGGTGTTTAAAAGACACTTAAATAACTGCTAATAGGAGAAAAAAATTAAGATATTTAGAAAAAGATGGAAACAAGACTACTATAATACGTGTAGACCTTCAGAAAGCTGTATACTGATGAAAATTCCCTCTGTTTTGGCAGCTCGGAAGCTTAGCCAATTGCCTCTGCTCAAAACTGTTCAGTGTCTTAGGCATTTTAGAAACTGTCTTTACTCCCATTTCTGGTTTGCAAGCCCTTATTTTCCATTCTTCCCAAAATATATTTTCCCACCACCTCAACCTATTGTAATTTGTATATTTTTTATTTATGTGTCTTCTCAAATCATTTGTGGAAAGCACAGAATACGAGTTTGCAGAGTAAAAAAATAAAAATAGATGTATGTGTAATGCATATTCATGTCATTATATGTAACATGTATTATGTGTATATATAAGTATATAATGTATTGCATGTGTATAGGTGTATGTTTGTATAATATTTATATATCAAAGGATAATCTTAAATATTTTTATTATCCACATACAGAAAAATTAGCTAACTAATCATTTCATTGTAAAAACCTAGAAAAGAAACAAAACCACTCACCTCAGGAAAATATATCCATGGTTCCATACTAATATAAAAAAATAAAGACGGGAGAAGAGGCAGGTGTCCCTTGGAAAAGCATTCCAAATAGTTCTTGGTAGACATTCTGCCCTCATGGAAGTGGAACTTTACCCCTCTCTCTGAAGTGTGGCCTTAGCATGGTGATTTCTTTCCCAAGAGTGCAGTATGGGAAAGGATTGAAAAGGCAAAATAATTTTATAGTGGAGAAACCTAACTACTACCTCAGCCAATGATCAAAGTTAACATCAACAGCAATAAGACATGTTGCTTATAAGGACCAGTGTATGTAATGATATGGGATGGAAATGACACTTTACCTCTGTGGTCTTCCTCTCAAGAACTCGTAGCAGCATCTAACCATGAGAAAAACCTCAAGCAAATTCCAGAAGGTCTTCCTACAAAATTTTCAGCTAATACTTATCAAACCTGTGATGGTCATCAAACCAGGGAAGTCTGAGAAACTCATTGCCGAGAGGAGCCGATGTAACATGGCATCATGAATGAGATCCTGCAACAGAAAGACATTAGGATAAGACTAAGGAAACAGGAGTTAACTACGAATGTTGGTTAAAGTAATGTATTACTACTGGTTCATCAATTGTGGCAAACTACTACATTAATTTAAGACACTAATAATGAGAAATGAGGTGCAGGGTTTCTGTAAATACAAACTTTTAAAAGGTCTCTATATATGCATTCTTTAATTTTTATTATGTAATATTTGATATAAGTGAAATAAATATATAATTCATATGTAGATTAAGAATAGTAAAAAAATCCATGAATTCATTTCTCTACTAATGAATTAGAACATTATTAACAAGTACCATTGAAGTTACCCAAATCCATCACTCTGCCTTTCCCCACCCATGACCATGGTTCTTAATTAGAGTTTAACATTTCCTTTTATTTAAAAAAAAATGTACATATATATATATATATATATATATATATATATATATTTGTGATATGAGTATATGCATATGATATGATTCCACTTTTTCTATTAAAGATTTTTGGAAAATATTAAGCAAATGGTTGGGAAAGTCTCAATGCCTAGGCCCAGATACAGGGTTTCATTACTCTTTAGGGGAAACAGAAAAGAGCTTAGGGAGAAGGCCTAGAGGGCTCCAAGCAGGTCAGAGGTCAGGAATGAGGACTGGGGTCAGAGGACATGGCCAGGCTCTCCCTAGGGCCTGATGTTGCATCCTGCACATCTGATTTTTTCTCCCACCATCTGCTGAGCCCTGACTGCAGAGTAAGGCCTGTGATTGACCTGAAGGTGGGATCAAATAGTTTTGTTATGGTCAGAAAAGTGCTGACAGGACAGAGGGACATATAAGGTAAATATAGAAAACAAAAGAGCAGATGCCACTAGTATGTTCCTGCCCAGATCCAGGCCTGCTCCTGGTGAGGCATTCCAAGAAGCATCAAACAATTTTCAAAAGCCCTGTGTCTGGTTTCTGACCCTCTTCTGCAGTGAAGTGGCGGAAGACAGCCAGAAAAAGCTCCTTTCTGCAAAGAGTTGTCCTTAAGCTCCTGATTAGAATTTTGTGGCTCATTAAGAAATACATAAAAAGATAAACACTCTGCTTAATCAACATTATTCTGAGTTTCTCCAGTCATATAATATGATTTTTTTCTCCTTAATAGCTTGGGTGAGATGAAGCTAAGTTGAATGGTTTGGGGAAGGGGACTCTGATGCTCTATTTTTGAGCATGAAGTGCTTGAGATAAACTTCTAAGAGCCTCTGAAGGAGCCAAGAGGGCATCAGGAGCTGGCAGTGGGAGACTCAGGAGGGGGGGCTACAGAATCTGTAATGTCACTGACCATCTCATCTCCAGGCCCTCTTCTCGGTCATTTGTAGTGGAGATCCAGGCCTGGCACCTGCGAACCATATTTCTCACATCCATCAAAGGTGGCTTATGCCAATGGGAGGCCCTAGAAAGAGCCTGAGGGAAGAAGAGGATGGAGAGACCACCTCTGGCTCAAGCCCCCGTGGGTGTCCCTCTAGCCACAGCTGATGTTCCTATTCCAGCCTCCAGCTACAGCCACAAGTAGGCCTTCAGGAGGCAGCACCAGCTGGGGGCAGGGACAGGTGCTTCCCTTCAAGCTTCTATGTTCTGGCAGGTGTTTCTTCCTTTTTGTCCCCAGTCTAGAGAATGGCAACTGCTTTTTGTAGCTGCTAATAGCTGGGTGACCTCAACAGCCCTTCCAGCCCCCTTACATCTGCGCAAACACTTCCTTGTATTCAACACTGAAAAACCTACTGAAGTTTCTGGGTTCTGAAGGGCCCCTGATGATTTATCTATCCCTCATCTTGTATATTTATTTAGATATGACTAAGAGTCAGAAAAGGGTTTCCAAAAAAGTAAAGCACTATGATAAAAAATCATTAACATGAGATATAAAAAAAAGAAAGAGTAACCCAGAAAAGGAACTATTAAGAACTTTAAGCTGAGAAAAAAATGTTCATCTTTATACTGCTTTCCTTTTTTCTACTGTGAAAGGGGAGCCCTTCCCAAGAATATAATTATATAAAATAAAATGAGCTATATATCCAAAGTTTCTGCAGGGATTTTGAGCCGCAACAAGAAAAGTTCAAGAAGTGAATCTTTTGTTCAGCAAAGCTTCATAGATAGTTTTTAGAGACCCAGAGAAGCCTGCAGCTTAGCTGCATAGGGATGGGTTGCCTATTGCTTTGTATCAATGATTAGCAAGAATTTTATAGAATATCTAGAAAGAAAAATAAAGATGGAAGTAGATTTTACTCCTTTCAGCTCCTATGATATTATGACTTTAATTCCTCCCCCTATACTCATGTTAATGACCCTGTATGATTAATTATCTATGACTGAGCATGTCTTAACTCTTCAAGTAAAATCTAAGTTTCCTGGGGGCACATTTAGGCCCCATAATTTGGGGGTTATTGTGCCCAGGAAAAATGTCCTGAACATCCCAAGAACTCAATAAACATCTTGTGGATAATGAGAGAGAGAGAGAGACAGAGAGAGAGAGACAGAGAGAGAGAGAGAGATTGATTGAAGCAGGCAGGGCCTGAGGAGGTACATAGCCAGCCAATGTCCCCTTCTGATAATGAATATTGACTAGGGTTCACAGAAACACGCTATGGGGACACTCTATGGGGACTTGCCAGGGTCAATATTCCACTAAATTATAACTAAAAAGTAACATGTTAACATGAGTTCATCATAAATATTCAAGCAATTAAAAATATTTAGAGTAAAAAGCCTCCTTAATTTCCTCAACTATATAGGCATCCAAAGAGATTCTACCATTCATGTTATTCACTACTTGTCTTTTTCTCATATACATAAAATATATTTATTTTCATACACATATTACATTGCTCTGTTGTACAAGCTGGCCTCAAACTCCTGGGCTCAAGTGAGTCTCTTCCTCAGATTCCCACGTAGCTGAAATTTCAAGTGTGCACCAGTGTGCCCAGCAACAACACACCCTTCTAATGGCTAAGTAACATTCCTTATTATGGAACAAACAATTATAATATTCTACTACTGATATATAGATTTCAATTTTTTAATTACCATAAGAAATAATGTCTAACAATTTATCTACTTGTCCATGAGCAAGTTATTCCGCAGGGCATTTCCATGAAGGGAAATGACTAGACTAAAAGCAGACACAGCTCTGGGGTTGTGGTTCAGTGGTAGAGTGGTTTTCCTGAGCGCGTGTGAGGCACTGGGTTCAATCCTCAGCACCACATAAAAATAAATAAATAAAATAAAGGTATTGTGTCCACCTACAACTAATATTAAAAAAAGAAAAAAGACACATTTGCACGTTGACACTGGCAACGTGCCCCACGCTCCCTGCGGTGTTCTGTGAACCCCAATCAAAGGCAATGCCTGTGCTTCTCCACACACACCACACAATGGATGTCAACCTTTAAAAACCCTCAAGTCTGATGATCCAGCAGGACACCTCTTTGTAATTCACCTTCCTTGATTATCAATGAGGCTGAGCATCCACTGATACACTGGTTAGCCAATCACATTCCCTTTGCTATGAATTGTTTGTTTATAGGTTATGCTCACCTTTTCTGGTGAGTTGGTCATTTCTCTTAATCAGTTTGTAGAATTGGACACGAATGACTGATTTGCTATGTGTCTCGTACACTTTGGGACTTGCATATTCATTTCCATGGCACATCTGGGAAGACGTGAGCTGCTGCTACAGCCCTGGTTTTGGGGTGGAGAGAGAGCTTTTCAGAGAGAAAGCCAGCCAAAATGGAAAACACAAAGTAAGTTAATCTTCTTCTCATGCTCTTCGTCCCTACTCTGTCCTTAGTTACTCCCCTTATATCAAAGAAATATGATATATCAAGAACTATGTAATGTTTTGAATGACCAACAATAAAAAAAGAAAAAAAAAAGACTGACATTCCAAAAAAAAAAAAAAAAGAAAACACAAAGTAAAACAAAAACAAAACAACAACAGCAAAAAACCCCAGACCTGATGAGAAAAGTAAAGAGGGTGTGTGTCTTTACTCACCTCCGTGGGGATGAGAGCAGTGAGTTAAGAGCGCATGATTTGAAGACCAGCATTCCATGGTTCACTCCTTGCTAACTATGTGACCTATCGTCTCTTCCTCTCTGAAGAAGCTCAGTTTCCTTGTCTAAAAGAGGGGAAATAATATTAATTCATGTCATGGAGGATTATTGTGTGGAATAAGTGAGGAAAATCATGAAAAGGACTTGCTTTATGTTTTGGCACTTAATGAGCAACGAACCATTTACCCTGTGAATCTAATAAAATCATACACACAGATGCCTTTGAATGATTTTAAGGGCAATGATCATGGAAGTTGATGTTAGTATGTTAGCTTTAGTTGGTGTGTAATCCATTTCTCGTCACGGACTGGAAGTCTGAGGGGTATTTGAGAGTTGTCTTAGTTTGGAGGCTGGAATGTTCTCTGAGGGTGTCAGGTCTCCTCCCACTTTCCTGATTGGCCAATGTGGATATTGGGACTGGAAAAGGAGAGAACAGCTCAGCACTGGGGGCAAAGTTGGGGACAACTCAGGGAACAATTGTGAAGGGAAAGGCAGCAGCACTTCTTCTCCGTTCTGGAAAGATGGAACTTTTGATGCTAGAAAACTTCATAGATGGGAAATTTTTACCTTGTCACTCGTATATAGATTCTTATGATCCATCCACAGGAGAAGTGTACTGCAAAGTGCCAGATAGTGGAAAAGAAGAGGTGAGTCTGTTCCCTTAGAGAAAATGGAAATGTATTTAATGAATTGGCAAATTATGAATTACTTCATTTTCTAAAAGAGAAGGAGGTTGGAGGAAAGTATAGAATTGTGAGACAGAAGGAAGACACTAAGGTTTCTCTTGTAACAGGACATGTCTCAGACTCAAGCAAATTTCAGGTAACTACATTCAGAATAAAGTGATTTTTCTAGCCAACCTAACAACTCTATGTTCAGTTGTTACTTATTTTATTTTATTTTTTTGTAATTTTCAGACATCTCCTTACGGGCATATGGTATGAAGTGTACTGTAGCAACTGTTATTAAAATGCATCCTTTCTCTACCAAGTTACCTAAATTTATGAGTAAATCTGAGGATTTCTAAAAAAAAGTGTCAGTTCACTAAAATAGAGCAGCAACATTAATTATTCCTCATATCTTCAAATAACTAGGATAATTCAATAATTGAATAATGAAACTCAAAATCAAATTCTCATATACTTTTGGAGTTAGATTTAGCATTTTAAAAGTATTTGACTTTTTATTAAAAAAAAACCTTTTAAACTCTGAACTTAGTGGCACATAGACTGATTTTCTTTCCTTTCACTCCCCCTTTTTTCCTTCCTCCCTTCCTTTACTCCCTCTTTCTTTTCTTTGGCTGATGAATTTATTTTACTTTGGGAAATTTATAAAATATCTGAGACATGTTAGAGTGGTTTTCAGTTATTGCACTGAGAATGTAAATATGTCTGTGGTGGTAAACATGACTGGTGTATGTTTAGTCTTTTAATGCATAATATATTATAATTTCTTTTTAAGACACAAAACCTAGATTATTTAAAATATAATTATGACCTTCATCTATAAAAATAGGTTGTATGCAGATTTCTTTGAAGAACTCAGTTATTTTTTTTTTCTGTGAAAATTTCAACTCTGTCTTGCATTAACAAAACCTTTAGACTTGTGGATTAATGTTGGCAAGTATTGGCTAATTTGTTGGTTAAACTATAATCTGCAATTTTGTTTGTTTTAAAGGACCCAAGATAGCTGTGGGAAATCTGGTCTTGTCTTTTCCACTCCTTCTTGTTTCACAGTGTTCTCCAAAGTGAAGTTAAAAATGACAAATATGCCAAATTCAGGTTGAATATTTTCTGCAGCTTACGGTTTGTACCTTTTCAGAAAAGAGACCAAAACTGAAAATAGTAGCTGCTACTACAGTAATAAATATTTTTTTATTTCCATGAATGCAACTCACAAGTATTCTATCTGATCCCGTAAATCCCATTTTATTTTCCTGGCTTGAAAAAAAAAAAAAAGAAAAAGGTCACTGTATAAATTACATGATAAATTTCTCCAAATAGTTGCTCACAGCAAATCCTGCCAGTGCTCAGGGGTTCCTCAGTCAGCTTTAGTTACGTGCTTTGCCTTCACCAAGCTGCCTTACCAGGATTGTCCCAAGGGGCGAGTTGTAACAACCTAGAAATTAGTTATCTGTTATCGTCCTTATGTTCTGAGGACAGAGTGCCGACACTTTGGTGTCTGGTGCCTAGGTCAATGGGTGTGTCTGGTGTGCATGCTCAGACACACACATACATATACTTATTGTTGCTTATTTGTGTTATGGCATTGCAGCCGGAAGCACAGACCAGAGTCAAACTGCCTAGGTGCAAACACCCGTTCCATGGCTTGCTGCCTGTGACCTTGACTTACAGCTGAGCCTCTTTGTGCCTCATTCTTCCCATTTATGAAATGGGGATAGTAATGATTCCTCCTTCGTAGTGTTGTTCTGAGGATGAGATGGATTAATCCATGTAAATCCCTCAGTGCTTGACACTTTCTAAGTTTTAGCTTACAGTAATATTATTGTATATGGTAGATTAATATGCCGTCTATATTGTACAAACATAAATCAGGTGACATAAGACAGTTTAGAAAACATGAATGGACTTGAATTTTCTAAATGTTACATATCAGAATTGTACATGACCCACTGTAGGAATGGAGCCCCTCTGGTTGGCTGGCAGTAGATTTTCCATGACTGCAGATTGAGGTGAAGGTCACCAAAAAGTCCACCTCCCTTCCTTCATCCTGCCTGCAGGTCCACATTAGAGATTCGGTTTTGGGGGTGAGGCTGCCATCCTCAGACAAATTTCTACTGACGACGAGAATCTTGATCTTCAATGGTTGTGGTTGCTGTGCTAGGGATGGAACCCAGGGCCGCACACATGCTAGATGGACACTCAACGACTGAGCTAAACCCCCTTAATAATCTCATGCCTTACTTCAGCTCAGCTGAAAGTAACTTTTTTCCAGAGGGAACAAGGGACACATTGGTGGGGTTCTTCATGAGGGGGCTAGATCAGGAGTCTGGATGGTCAGATCACATGGCCCAAGAAAGGTGCTCCTGACTGTCTGAAGCCTGTGAAGAAGGATTCTGAGGCTGGGCTGGGACCAGTGGTGGGAGAAAGGTGTAAGTGACTGTTTATCATGCACAAGCAGAGGAGAGCTGTGACACATGGACTACAGATTTGCCATGTCTGGAAGAGGCATTGATTAGACTTTCCCTGAATGAGAAGAAAGGCAGAAGCAGGAAAGCACTCTAAGATTCATTTTGCTTGAGTCACATTTTGGTCATGAGTTGGCCCTGCCCATACTTCCTCATGTTGCTTCTTTGGGGATGTAGCTTCAAAACTAGAGATCTAAAATTTCTGTTCAACCCTAGATCCCCTCCTTTCCAACAGAGACCCACCCCTTCCATTGCACACTGGGCTTTGGGCAGGGCCAGTGGTTATGCCATAACAAGTCAGCTTCTGGTTTTGGGAACCAAAAAGATCTGTATTTGTATCCTGATATGCATTTATTAGCTGTGTCACTTCTGGCAAGTTAAATGAGCTTTCTGTGCCTCACTTCCTCATCTGTAAAATGGGCATAAAATACTCAAGATAAAGAGGCTAACTGAAATAATTGGTATATTTAGTCATAATCCTTTAGTTATAAAATTATTCAATAAATGACTAACATAGGATTAGCCATTCCAAGGGCCAATGACATTCCAAGGATAGGATTTCATACAAAACTTTAGATTTTATACAATGTTAGAACTGGATTAAGAGCTTTAGAGATTCCATACATCTAAAGTAAGTTTCCCCTCCTATTCAATATTCATAAAGTTCTGTTCTTTGGAAAATGATTGACATTGCATATCTGTTGAGATTTGAACAGCTTCTTTCTGATTAGCCGACTGCCACATTCTAGCTCCTTTGGTCGAGATGGAGGGTTTTGCTTTGTTTTTGTGGTTTCTATTTGCTGGTGGCACAAACACCTGTGTCACCTACATGTGGTAGCTCAGCACTGGCACATTTTGGATAAAAGGGAGCTGTGGGTTCTGGATTCCTCCAGTCCCTCAGGAGCAACAGCTTTAAGCTGACCTTCCTTCCTCTTCTGTTTGCTCCTCAAAGATCGAGGTCGCAGTGGAGGCAGCCAGAAAGGCCTTTCCCAGCTGGTCATCCCGCAGCCCCCAGGAGCGCTCCCAGGTCCTGAACCAGCTGGCAGACTTGCTGGAGCAGTCCCTTGAGGAGTTGGCCCAGGCAGAATCTAAAGACCAAGGTGAGAGCCATTTCTTTCTAACAGAGCTGTGGTTTGAGTGTAGAGGTCTTGTACTAAATGCTTATAAGAACAGCAATATGTTACCCAATATTACCATTAGTACCCTTCTTCCAGTGTGTGAGGTGGTCACACACTGGAAGACACTTAAATGTAATTGACACTTAAATGTAATTGATGGAATTCAGGACTCTTTGTCATTATTCATATCGACCCTCCTGCGGTTCTAGGCAGGTGCTTTCTTACAGCAATGGCAGAGGTGGAGGCAAAACCATCCAAGGCTGTGGAAAGTCATGGCTTCCAGCTGGCTGCTCCTGCCCCATTCACAGCAGTCATGAGACTGAACCCAAGGTCAAGGGGCAAAGAATTATACTCTGTTCCTTTGGTGGAACAAAATGCAAAGGTCCATAGCAAAGGGCATGGATATGGGGACAGATGAGGAACTAGGGCTGATCACTCAATCTTCCTCCCATTTTGAGTAGAGAGTTTCAAAGCAAAGATCATTTGAAGAGCAGTGGCACAGTCAAGTTATGTAGAAAGTGCTCTGATCTTATCAGTCCACTAGTCCACTCCTAACACAATCTCCCAATTTTTCTCCTTCCTTGAATAAATGTTTGTAAATTTCTGCAACACAGTCTATTAGGAAGAGCCAAAAACTTTAAAAAAAATGTATGCATGCCATAAATCAACATAGAGTTAGGAAGCAGCCTGGGGGCAAGCCCTTGGAAAGAAAATGTTTGCTCTCCACCTTTCTTGGTGGCAGAGTTTCTTTGCCTCACTGGAGGGCACTCAGGGGCAATCCAGGCAAGATCATGCTTCTCCTTCCACTCCATCTAGGAATGGGGACATGTGACAGGTGAGCAAGTGTCACACAGCATCCATGGCTGGGATGTTCCTGCTAATCCTTCAGATTACCACCATGTGTTAGGGGGACATTTAATAGAACTCACGTGTTTGTATGTGATGTGCAAACACAGCTATCTCAATACCCATTATTTCAACCCCTTCACAGCACTTACAAAGCCTGGTGATTTTGGACTGGCAAGAGCTTGTGTGGGTGAAGTGCTTGCATCTGACAAATTCACAATGAGAGCTACAAAATGTTCAGTCCACAAAGCAAAGATGATCTGAGTCAACTCTGCCCCCGCCCTTGCTGATATTATAACCTCATACCTAATAATTTCATAGTTTTACCCATCCATGGTCAAGGAATGCCTCCCCAGGGCTGGAAGGAACTGTGACTAGTCCAGTGTGAATTGGGATATGGTGTGGTGACGGTTGATGGACACCTCTGTCCATGTCTACTCACTCCACATAGAACACACTTGGAAGTGCTTTCTTCCCTACAGGGAAAACCCTGACGATGGCAAGAACTATAGACATTCCCCGATCTGTGCAGAACTTCCGGTTCTTCGCTTCCTCCATCCTGCACCACACGACAGAGAGCACACAGATGGATCACCTGGGCTGTCTGCACTACACAGTGCGGACTCCGGTGGGAATTGGTAGGTGCTGGTGGGAAAAGCATATGTCCTGATCATGCACAGAAGTGCTCAGAAAATTCTGTAGAATTAATCTCAAGGAATGGACTAAGGAAAAGGAAGGAGCCAATTTCTCCCTTTTTACTGAAAATTTGTTGACCTCAAAAATCTATTTCTAATTTATTCTCTTTGTGTCAAATTCCCTACAAATTCCTGGAACATTATTTTTGAAAATTGCAATTTCCAAAAAAATTTTTGGAAAAGAATGATGATAGGAGTAAGTTCACATTCCAGGATATATTTTTTTTTGCCACCAATAATTAAACAACAACAACCAACCAAACAACCCAAAGAGTGCAGTGGTTTTGACTCAAGAATTATGTGTGCTTCAGTATCTTCTCTGAAAACCCGGGATAGTAGTTTATCCTTACATATGTTTTAATAACATATATGAATTAAATAAATCATAGGTATAGGATACTTAGAATAATGACTACACCTATGAATTTGTTTAATTAATAATCATTGGCTGAGAATGCTCTACTTCCTCCACTCAGTTCTTTGCCTCCTGTCCTTTGAAGAAACATCTAAATGTCTGCAATGACTAAACATGTCCACTAGATGGCAATATTTCCCCTGAAAAGAGACCATATTTTACTAGTTAACATTTTATGAATATAAAAGAAAAGAAAATGAGACATTTTATTGTTTTGATTCTTCGAACTTTTTGGAAATAACATTTTTAAGGCATTATGGAGATCCCTAACTGCTTTCTAAGAAGAATGATAAAGTATTTTGCTTGAAACAATATTTTGTTATACCCTGAAGAACAGATTTTTTTCTCCCGCTGGGAAATTTAATACTGTAAAATACACATTTACTTTCATAACACAGGTTTTAGGGCAGAGTTTAAAATGAAGTGAATTCATTTCCTTAGTCATGATAGAGGCTTTATATTTGTTGAGTGTTGTGGTTAAGAACCTGGATAGTTTCAGAATACTGCATGGAGACACTCTCTAGAAGTTGGTATGTTACTTATTCAGGAAATCTATTGGGTCAAGATACAGGTGAGAATCCAGAGAGAATTTTTATTTAAGAATATTCTAAACAGCTTAGATGGTTTTCATGATCTATGCATGAAAGTTGATTGGCTTTACTGACAGGAGGGCCCCTACCAGGACCATCTAGAAGCGTTTTGATCCTACTTTACAAATAATTCTAAGAAAACTTGAGGTATTATGTGTCAATCCACAACATATTGGAAACAGAGGTGAATAAACTTGTTAAAATAAATAGCAGCTGAACAGCTTAGTAATGAGAAGGGAGAAATTTTTTAAAAAAGTAAAGCCCAGTTTATAAATCTCAAAATGCATTACATTCTGAAACTGTTAAGCAGTAGAATGATTACAGCCTTGTGGCCTTGGGGCTTACACTGTTGTTCGTAATTATAATTGTGAGCCATCAAGAAATGGGAAAACTGTTTTGAAAGGCACAATTGCGTGTAATAAATTTTAGATTGATTTACTTGAAGTTACCTATAAATAAGCCAAGTCTAGGGTTTTTAAGAGTAAATAAGTTTATGCAGCATGAAGGAGTTCTCAGTTAGTAACCTTATCCGGCCAACCTGCCACTGAAGGGCATGTCACCATAGAAGTGCTTCTGCTCTTGTCCTTTAGCGGGTCTGATTAGTCCTTGGAATTTGCCCCTCTACTTGCTGACCTGGAAGATAGCTCCGGCCATCGCTGCTGGGAACACTGTGATAGCAAAGCCCAGTGAGCTAACTTCAGTGACTGCATGGATGTTGTGCAAGTTCCTGAATAAAGCAGGTAATTAAGTGTTGGGGGGCAAATTTAGGGGAGATGCAGAGTTATGTTACATACAGATCTCCCACTTGGCAACAATATCCAGTCCAAAGACATCTATGGGATTTGTCTCCCTGATCCTTTTCCAAGAAATCCTCTTTATCCAATGCAGGGCATTCTCACACTGTTCCCTCTATTCAACTGCTACTGCAGAATAGACCCACCTCACAGGGTGGTGTCTTGCAGTGCAAGAGCATAAAACAGTAAACAGTATCGAAAACTTAAAAAGTCCTGATCTAATCAAATACATCAGCTCGATGCAGAGTATCTTCAATGGTCAATTTAAATCTTAGGTTTAAGCCACAAGTTAATCTTGGTGAAAAGGAGAAGATTGCTAGGTATTCCTATAAGTTGTACACAATATCTCATAGACACAGCCATTCCCAAAGGATTTGAATATAAATCCTTTGGCTTTCCTTGATTTGGGATCAATAATCAGAAGGTGAGAGGCCACAGCCTGTCAGGCTCGCACATTTGCTCCTTGTGTTAGTCAGTTTTTCATTAGTGTGATTCAAATACCTGTCAGGAACAATTTAGAGAAAGAAAGAATTGGGCTCACAGTTTCAGAGACTGACTCCATTCCCCTAGGCCAGAGGTGAGACAGAACATCACGGTGGAAGGGTTTGGTGAAGGAAAGCTGCGCAGTTTATGGCAGCCTGGAAGGAGAGAGGGAGGGACAGTGTGCCTGTGTGAGAGGCCAAGGACAAGTTATAATTCCTCAGAGTTTACCTCTGTGACCTACTCTTCCAGCCACGCTCCACCTGCCTAGAGTTACTACCCAGGAATCTATTCAAATTCTTCATCCATTTGATGGATTATTATCAAATGGATGAATCCATTGATGAGATTATAACTCTTATAATCATTTACTTCTCAACGTTCATGTGTTGCCTAATATATGAAGTTTTAGGAGACATTAATATCCAAACCATAATATTTTACCCCTGACCCTCCGAATCTTATGCTCATCTCACAGTACAAACTGTATTCACTCCTTGCCTTCTTTCTTCTGATAGTTTAATGGCCACATTCAGAGTGCAGTCCTGGATTTGTTCTAGGTGCAACTCCACACAGACAGTCTGATACTGAACTGGGGTGTGGAGGTCACAGGCAGGAAGCCCTGCAGGTAACCTGTGAGAAGGCCCCTTGCTATTAGGTCTCTGGGCTCATGTCCACCACAGTCAGGGTGGAATGATGTCTGGGAGCTGGGGACAGACTGCCATCCTTCTGGCTATGTTGGCTTCTGCGGTGTCACTGACTTACAGCACACAGAAAAGGTACCGCTGGGCTCTCCCATATTTATAGAATGGGCAGTGGGTACAAGCCTATACTCTCTTCCTTCTGGATATCTTTTCTCTTGCAACAAAGACATACACATTAGGGTCCAGTGAAATTTAGTCATTTCTCTAGGATTCTAATGTTAGGTTAATACTGAACCTGTTTAGAGCAGGGCATTGGGCTAAAAGACCCTAGTATCCTATAGAGGAATGAGGTCTCCCAACCCGGTTATTAGATATAATGTCTATGGAAGCCCTAGTCCTCTGGGGGGAATGTATGGCTTGAATGTACCTACCTCTCCAATGTCCCAGAATGTATCTGTCTTTCCTTACAAAAGTGACCACCATTCTAATCCCATCTTTTGCAAAACGGAGTCTCTGGTATACGCAAACTTATGAGATATTTCTTCTCAGCTGGTGACACAGGTTCCTAGAAGGGTTCAGAATTAGCTTTCTGTTTCTATGACAAATCAACCTAAAAAGAAGATAAATCAACCTAAAAAGAAGAAAGGTTTATTTTGGCTCACAGTTTTGGAGCTTCATGATCAGTTGGCTCCATTGCTTTTGGGCCTGTGATGAGACAGTACATTATGGTGGGAGCACATGGTGGAAAAAACAGCTCGCCTCATGGTAAGCAGGAAGAAAAGAGAGGAAGAGGTGGGTTTGGGGTCCTCATATTCCCTTCTAGGGCACTCCCGTAGTGACCTAACTTCCTCCCACCAGCCCTGCTCTTAAAAGTTATCCACCTCCCAGCAGTACCACAGACTGGAGCCCAACCCTTCAACATGTAGGCCTTTGGGGACATTCCTAATCCAAACTGTGGCAGGGACTTCCCTCTCCCTTGATCTCATGGAGGAGGGGATGTGAAGCCCTGTTTTCCTGCGCACTCTCCTGAAACCACACATCTGGATCTGTGATGCGTTTTCTTTCCTCACCACTTTCCCCAGAACCTGGTCTGCACGAGAGCTTTCCATTTCCCTCTATTTTCCCAGCTTGGATCTTGCTTGTGAGCAAACAGTCCTGTAAAGCCAAGGCAGCTCTTCTCCTTCCCCGCTGGGCTACCTTTGCCAAGTTTTTCTCCCCTGAAAAATACAGAAAGGTGCTGCTCAAATCTCACCTCTCTTAAGCCCTCAGTTTCTCCACTGGGATTTGGAGGACGTGTAAATCACAGCCAGGAAATCCTACTGAAGAACAATGCAGGAGGGACTTTTAAGAGTGTGAGGGGGGAAGTGAAAACGAACTGCTAACATATTCTGTATTTTAAAGAGCTAACTCCTCTAGTCCCTGGTGTAGAACTATAAGTAAGTACCTCTTTGGGAGTCTGGAATATTCTTTTTTTTTTTTGGTGGTACCAAATGTTTGCCCTCATTCTTGGAGAGTCTCCTGGGGGTTTGTGGCCTTTTCCACTGTTCTTCTTGCCCCTAGCTCTATTTAAATTTTAAATACTTCTCCCTGCCACGCACTAGCAGTTGAGAGGGTTCATGTCTGTTCCTGTGTTCCCAACTTGCCTACTAGCTACCTCGCCTGATTTTTGCTGAATATCTGTTTGCCAATTTAACCAACTGCTTTCCTTCTCTTAGAATCGGAATCTTTTAAGGGTCAACAGGCAAATATCTGTAAAAAATTTCACTAATGTCTGGATCAAATGGCAAAATGGTCCTGAGAAATCACAGCCAGCAGATACCTCTTTACATCTGAACCTGGGTGCCACAGCAGCAGAATCAAAGGTTAACATTGCTTGCGGAAGGCAATTGGGCTGCCAAAATGAGCTCACTCTCCTGTGGTGAGAAATATGTGGTGTTCCTGTGTTCCTCCCACCCTCTGTTAAATGCTGCTTCACACAGGAGAAGTGATTCAAGTCATTTTTTCTTCAAGATGTATTAACAGTCCCCCTTCCTCTCCCACTCCCCCATCCAGCCACACACATGCCCCATATTAGATGGAGAGGCCTGACCCATCTAGGAATTGAGGGAAACTTGTCCTTGTTTTCTCCCCATCAGTTGCTCTCCTTCCAGACTCTTTGCCCCAGCCTGGAGCCCAGGGGCTTTTACGTGGTACCAGGCACACCTCTGGTGATGACCTGGGATCCGGAAATGACCTGAGCTAGATTCAACAGATGCACACACTGAGGAGAAGTGGGGGGCTGTTAGAAGGGAGGTTCTGACAGATACTCCATGGCACTGAAACTTCTTACCTTAGGGTCTTCTGTGGACGGACCTCCATTGTCCCCTGAAGGTGATCTGGCTTAGGCAGTGGCCCTGTGGGAGAGTATTCTTCATGATAACTGATTGTCACTGTGAAATTCTTATTTATACATTAAGCGCAGATTCTTGAAGTGTTGCTAGGAATTCCAGAGAGTGTTTCTATTGAGGAGAGAATGCCTTACCTGGGGCAAGGGAAGGAGACAAGGAGCAGGCAGCTCCAAAGGCTCTATGATGGAGGACTTCTGCACTTACTATGTTCTCCCAAAGAAATGTATTAAATTCAGCTACCTCCCCGCAGAAACTAAGAACTTCGAGACATGATGTGATTGTATGTGCGTTCTCTTCTGCACACACATCTTCCTGTATTCCCAAGCCATTTCTAATTTGGATACTGGACTCTAAGCTTTCATTCACTCATTCATTTATTTAACAATTATTTATTAACCTGCTTTGGACAGTTTTGGTGTTTACTCTTTATTACATTTTACTTTGTCTCAATTTTCTCACCTATAAAGTGAGGATAATAATACCAAGTACCTTATAGGGTTTCTGTGAGTTCTAAAAATTGTAGAGTAGTCCCCCTTTATCAGTGGAGAATAGGTTCCAAGACCCCCAGTGGATGCCTGAAACCATGCTTAGTATTGGGAGATATATATATACACACACACACACACACACACACACACACGTACACTAAGTTTTCCCCTATACAGACACATCTTTGATAAAGTTTAATTTACAAATTAGGCACAGAAAGAGATAAACAATAACTAGTAAGAAAAGTAGAACAATTGTAACAACATACTATGATAAAAGGTACATGAGTATGGTCTCTTCTTGAAATAGTAAAGACAAATGTTAATATTTTCAGAGAGTCACTGTGAGTGGGTTATTGAAACTACAGATAATAAATCCATAGAAAAGGAGGTGACTACTATAAATCACTAATAACAATGGCTGGCCCACACTAAGCACCCAATTAATGGGAGTCCTTATTGGTGTTAGTTTTATGTGACCAACTGGGGCAATACAACAAAAAACAGAAACAACATGTCATTTCTGTCCTGAGCACACCTTCTGGTGGTGGACAGGCATATATAGGTAAATCCAGAAAACACATAAACATATAGATTTAGGACAATAGGATCTAGTGATATAAAAGATTGGAGCATCTATTTTTGGGGTACTCTTGGTACTTGTAAGTTGGTTTTAGAGTGCAGTGGCTCTGTTCATAATCATGGGGCACAGGACATCCAACTCAAACCTCACCCTCCCTGGGAAACTTCCCCTACTTCCCTGGCCAAGGTAGTCAATCTTCTTTGCAGATTTACACATCCCTCTACTTAACATTTTCCCCCTGCATTTTAACTCCTAAATACCACATTGGAGCAGGGCACTGAGCCCCCACTGGAATTGACCTGCCTGAGAATATATGTGCATCTGGAGTGCTTAAAGTGTAGTCACTACTGTGGGATGCATTACCTAGGATGTGAACCTATGAGCACCAGAGAAATCCTGCCTAATGGGTTCTATAGGCAGAAGCGACTCTATAGTCCTTGCTTTGCTATTAAACTGGAGGTAGCCATAAAAGCTCTGAGTATTGTAAAACCTATCAAGTGCTTCTCCCATTCAAGCTATTGTAAGGTCCAGGAGAGTCTTTGTGTAACCTTAAGTCCTCAACACACAGAGGAGAATTACTATCACTGATACTGTTTCCCATCCAGGTGTTCCACCAGGTGTGGTCAATATTGTGTTTGGAACAGGGCCCAAGGTAGGTGAGGCCCTGGTGACCCACCCAGAGGTGCCCTTGATCTCCTTTACTGGGAGTCAACCCACAGCTGAGCGGATCACCCAGCTGAGTGCTCCCTTCTGTAAGAAGCTCTCCCTGGAGCTGGGGGGCAAGAATCCTGCCATCATTTTTGAGGATGCCAATCTGGAGGACTGTATTCCAGCAACTGTCAGATCCAGCTTTGCCAACCAGGTATGTGCTCTGGGTATTCCCCACCCCATGGCCCTGTCAACCTGAATCTGTTTTATCACAGTGCAAATCCCAGGAGTGAATGGGTAAATCCAGTCACTTCCATGAAAGGAGGATCAGTACACTGATATTCCAGTGTCTATCAGCTTCTGTTCATTAAGCTCCTATTGTTGTTTATACAATTTTTATCATGTACCACACATGGGCAGAATGATTGAGTTTGCTGTTTCAGCCTCCTCCATTTTGTAAGTCACACATTTGCACTATCTCCTCTTGCTGCTCACATGTCCTATTTCTAGTGGACCTTATTCTCCCCGAAAGTATTTTAAATGCATTCACACACTGTTACCATTGCCTGTAATGCCATAGAGAGCTTCAGGCCATCTTGCATCTCCCAGAAATTATATAACTAATGGTTTTTCAGGCTTTGTAGTGTTACATTCTTCAAGGTCATGGTACCCCAAAGGATTAAGAATGCTAGATCAGATTAACTCTACAGCAGCTTCATGAAGATGGAAGCAGTACCTGTCTCTGTGCAATAGTTTTAGTATCAATGTCTGCATAGTTCCTAGCAGATATGTGCTATTACCGAATGGTTTGCTCCAAGAGATAGTTTTATTTTAGTAGCGAATAAAGGCTTACACAAAACAGTTAGAACTTCAGAGCAGTAGGATGAGACAGATTTGCATTTTCCTAACTGGAGAAACATTGGATGTTGCATAATCATTTGAACCTCTATTTCTAAACCTGTAGAATAATTTGAGCTATAACAATCCCTTCTGATAGGATTTTGCAAATGTAAAGTGAAAAACATAATAATAATAATAATATTATTATTATTTTACTTTTATTATTTTGGTGTCACATGGGATTGAGCCCAGGGTACTGTGCATGCTAGGCGAGCACCCTTCCACTCAGCTACACCCCAACCCTATAGAATATTATTTTAAAAATGATTATAATGGTAATTATTTGATTTACCATAATTCCTAGAGAAAATGACTAGAAACACAGAGAAATTTGAGATCAATAGAAAAGGCCTTTTTTTTTGATACACTGATTTAATCATTAAAATCAGAAAATATCAAATGGATAATTGAATTCAGTGTTTTGATGATTTCCAGATAACAAAAGAGAGACAAATTCCAAGGATTTAGAGTTGAGGCAAGAAAGGAAGGCACGTTCTCTGTATTAAAGTAAATGTGTACTGAGCCTGGAGGTGTAGACTTCTGGCTGCTCAGTTACTAGAATCATGCGAGGGTTTGAGTGTGCTCAAAGAAACTTCCTCTTGGAGTGTTTTAAAGTATCAGTGGGAGAAGGATCAGGGCCAGTCCAAAGCAACAAATGGATTTTAGGAACAAATAAAAAAAAAAAGTAGCTTGATTATTTCACTTTAGCTAAGTGATGAGTCTCATGGAAGACATACTTCCTTCTTAATTAAACATATTTGGCTTATTGGGGGAAGCATGTCTGTACAAACTTGGGCATATATTTCTTAACTGTAAAATAATAATGCCAACACATCAGAGTTACTAAGGAACGAGTATCCTTGGCAAATGACAGAGACTCGATAGATAGTATCATCCTTTTTTCATTTCCTCTGAAGTCATCCTCCCAGGGATTTCAGTATTCCCTTGCTTTCCTGGCATTGAGTAACGGGAAACTTGGTAAAACTCTCAAGTCTCTTTATCACACCCTCCTTCCTTATAGGGCACAGGGCACTTGTGCAGATGAACCTGTCTGGTGTTGGTCATTGCCCAAACCAGATAAGCAGATGGTTCTGATTTATCCTGTTTGCAGAAAGAATTGGTCATTTTAAAACATTAACTGTTTAATTCATTTAATAAACCTTTTTACAAATACCAAGGTAATTAGAAGCATTCTGTTTCCTAGGATGAAAATAGTTATTTATGCATTTATGTCCTATCTTTAAGATATAACCTGCAACCTATAACTTCTCCAGTGAATCCATGCCTGTTTCCTATACTTTTAGGGTTCCAAACCCCTGTAAGAATCTTAAACTCACTAGATTCCTATCACTTCTCTCTGTCTCCATTGGTGCCTCTCTGGTCCAAGCTACCTCCACTCATCTGCACTTTGAAATAGTCTTATAAATCTGCTCTCTGTTTCCACTCTGATTTCCTTCTTTTCTATTTTCTACACAGCTGTCAGAATCATAACTTTAAAATGTAAATCTGATTATATCACTCTTCTGCATAAAACCTTCCATTTTCACGATACTGAGACTAAAATGTAAGCTCTATATGAGCGCGTGAGGGTGCACCACATTGCTTTGTTCACTTCCCATTCCTGCCTCCACTCCCAGCCTCACCCCACACTTCTTCTTGCCCCACTCCCACACCCGCTCCTTCCTGCAGCAGATCCTCCATGCTTACTGCTGGAATTCCTCCTCCAGATCTTTGCTCATCCAGCTCCTTAATGTCGATAAAAAGCTTGTTTTCCAAATGTCTCCTCTTTGCATTGCCTTCCAGAATGCCCTTTAGTAAAATAGTTGTCTCCTCCTCCATCAGCTTTTCTTCCCCTCCTCTGCCTAATTTTCATTTATTGCTTTGATCACTACCTGAAGCTTTGTTGTGTATTGAAAGTGTTCATTTGTGGTTTTGTCTGTCTTCCTTCAAGACTATGAGTTCCACATGGTGGGGACTTGGTCTTGTTCACCACTGGATCCCATTGTCTAGACTAGTGCCTGATACATGACAGGCACTAGAAAGTGATGGGGGATCTACCATGAAGGAGAAGGCCCTACAGTCTTGTCATTGTTCACATTCTTGACAGGGTGAAATCTGTCTCTGCACCAGCAGGATCTTTGTTCAGAGGAGCATCTATAATGAATTTTTAAAGAGGTTTGTAGAAGCTAGCAGAAAGTGGAAGGTCGGCATTCCTTCTGATCCATCAGCCAGCATGGGTGCTCTGATAAGTAAAGCACATTTGGAGAAAGTAAGTACACCTCTGTCATGTAAGTTACAGAAAGTTTTTGGAAAAGAAGCTCAGCACAAGCATCACACACATTGGCCTTAGAGATACTGTAATTACTTCTGGAAAATCATGGGCTATGGGAAGTTATCTCTGGACATAGGTTCAATAAACTTTATATATTTTTATTTATTTATTTTTTTTAGAGAGAGAGAGAGAGAGAGAGAGAGAGAGAGAGAGAGAGAGAGAGAGAATTTTAATATTTATTTTTTAGTTTTTGGCAGACACAACATCTTTGTTTGTATGTGGTGCTGAGGATCGAACCCTGGCTGCATGCATGCCAGGCAAGCGCGCTACCGCTTGAGCCACATCCCCAGCCCTAGAAACTGTACATTTGAATATGCAAATAGAGATCCTTGACTAGAATGAAAGCCCCATGGCCAGGTTTATTCACTGTTGTGTCCTCAAAGCCCAGAAAAATACCTAGAACAAAGAAGGTGCATAGTATTAGTTGGGAAAATGATTCAAATTGCACCATATTGTGTGTTTCAGTTATGATATATGTTCCAAAAATCAAGTCACCCATTTTCCTTGAATACTTTTAGATTCTTGTCTTACCCAATTCTGGTATTGGGTCCAAAGATGCACAGGACCTGGCCATCTTTCCTGCCAGCATGGTTCAGCATCAAGATTCTGAAAAGAAGCAAAACACACGAACCAAGCCTCTTTTAAGCCTCTTTTCAAGAAAGCACATCTGTCATTATCTTGGAGTCACTGGGTTAATTTATTACACACTTTGATTTCCATTGTAGTTAGCTGTACTATATTAATTATCCAGATGCAGTTTCAGAGTATAATCAGTAATGAGACTAGAATTTTTTTTTCTTCAAAGCTCAGCTATTGAAGGACATTCTGGCCTATAAATCTTACAAATCACTCACTTCCCATTTATAATGGACATCCCCCTCCAATAAAAAAAAAGGGGGAGAAAATATTCTTTCATGTATTTAACTACAGAATACACCAGAGTATGAATTTAACTTTACTTTTTATTAGCTTCATGAACAATGTATTCTCTCTGAGGCTCAAATATAACATCAGCAAATAGGGGTAATAAAGATAAAGATAGTTGCTAGAGTTTTGAGAGAATCAAGTGAGGATGTAGGCAAAGTACGAATCTGAGTGTCTGACACTTAGATATTAAATACATTCCTTCCTTCTCCTGTGCATGATGGCTGAATGCCTATATGATGGCTGCCCTAAGGTTTAGCAGCTGAGTGACAAGAAAACCCTAGGCTTTCTTAGCCTTGATCTTATACTGCTTTCTGATGATTAGGAAATATTTTTTTTTCCTATTGACTTGTGTGAAGCTAAATAATGAGAATTTGCTCACTATGTTTGTTACCTGCCCAGGTCAGAAGTTACATCAAGAAGGCTCGTGCTGAAGGGGCCCAAATCCTGTGTGGCGAGGGGGTAGATAGGTTGAGCCTGCCCCCCAGGAATCAGGCGGGCTACTTCATGCTTCCCACGGTGATAACAGACATTAAGGATGAGTCCTGCTGTATGAAGGAAGAGATATTTGGTCCAGTGACGTGTGTTGTCCCTTTTGATAGCGAAGAGGAAGTGATTAGAAGGGCCAACAGTGTTAAATACGGGCTGGCGGCTACGGTATGGTCAGGCCACGTGGGACGCATCCACCGGGTGGCTCAGAAGCTGCAGTCGGGCTTGGTCTGGACCAACTGCTGGCTGATCAGAGAGCTGAACCTGCCTTTTGGGGGGATGAAGTATTCTGGGATAGGAAGGGAGGGAGCCAAGGACTCTCATGACTTCTTTACTGAAATCAAAACCATCACAGTTAAGTACTGAACTTCGCCCATGGGGAAGCTGCTGTCATCACTGCCTTGCAGCAGAGACCCTGCTGTCCAGTGTGATGAAGGAAGTGCAGGTGTCCATCGCAGCACATCCTGACGGCAGGAGGCTCTCTCTAGCTTACCTTGGAAGGCTCGCGAGATGCTACCTATTTTCAATGTGGACTCAGAAGAGAATACTTCTGAATAGGAAGTCACAACAAGGAGGCCATACGATCATCATGTCATGCCTTCAAAGGATTTTTTTCATCATCTAGAATGAATTCTTGGAATCCTCAGTAATCAAACATTTTCATTTACAAATATGGAGTAAAAAAAATCCACAAAGCCGAAGAGAAACAACTCAGCATAATTCCCTGCCTTTAAGAGGACCGTGGAGATGTTCTCCTGGTCCATTATCCACCTGTGTGGCTAAGTGATAACTGGATACTCCTCATCATGTGTGGGGGTGTCGAATGTTTCTGCACTTTGTTAGAGGAGGTCTATGTGGTAGGTTGGGCTAAATATATCTATACAGGGACAAAGAACAATAAAATTGCTACCACTTTTAGAGGAAGCTTGGAACAAGAAGAGAAAACGAATCCATTTCCACTGTCAAGTCTATCAATTGTTAATAAGGCTGATCATTTACTAATTCTAAAAGAAACAATAAAATATTATCAATTTTAGTAAAAGGTATGGCATTCACCTTGACTTGTCCATTAACCCTCCTTATGTCCATCCTATTAGAAGTATGGATTCTTCTACTAATAAAACTATTTCTAGTTGCTTATTTTTATGGATCTCCAAATGATTCAAGGAGAAAACTGAAGTTTAGCCATTAAATAGCACACTCAAGGTCTTACAAATGATATGGGGTAGAGGTGGGCCGGATCCTCAGTCTCTGAAACTAATGATCTCTGAACATCTCCCACCTGTCTTGGGTCCTGCTCCAGAGGGAGCCAATTATTGATGATTCAGGGAACTCATCACGCTGGGTCCTTCTCCAAGTCTCCCTCTTGCTTCGCTTCTTCCCTCTTGCCGAGCTCCATTTGGCATGAGTAAGGGACCCGCCACAGGGGCTATGCCACCCAGGACTTCCTGGAGCCCAGCGTCTTCCTCACTGGCAGAAGCAATCTATTTGCAGTCTGACCCCACAATGGGACAGGAATGTCAAAGGCCCTGGGTTGTGTTATTATCCCCACAAGTCTCAAAGCATAGCACCTGGCACACAGAAGGTACTCAAAACTAATTCCAGGCGGGGAGTAAGGTGTTCCTGATGCTCTGAGGTATTTGTTGCATTATTTGTGTCTGGGTGGGGGACTGTGGATAACTGTAGGGGGAAGACTATGCTTTATAACTTTGCTTGGGATTTAGGCATTTTGACTTGTTTACAAGTGCTGAGAAATCAGTCAGCCTATTTAAGATCAAGTGATGGTGTGAATTATACCTGTTCTTAGCTTTTAACTCCCCTCCCTTCTCCTTCCCTCACCATCTCTCTTCTTCTTCTTTTTTTAAAAAAAATCTTTATTTTATGTGTTTATTTTTATGTGGTGCTGAGGATCAAAGCCAGGGCCTCGTACATGCTAAGCAAGCGCTCTACCGCTGAGCCACAACCCCAGCCCACCACCTCTCTTCTTAACCTTGATTACTTTAGTCCAGGATCAATTCTGAGCATCAGCAGGAGGAGTTTCAGCAACTTCAGTCTCATCTTTGCTCTTATTTGTGGTCTGGCCAAAGTCATCCTTATTCCTGAGACTCAAATCACATCTTTTTTTTTTTAATTTCTTTCTTTCTTTCTTTCATACATGACAATAGTGGAAGGCATTACATTCATAATGCATTCCACTATTCACAGCACAATTTTTCATAACTCTGTATATGAATTGTAATGCAAAAAAAATTCAAATCACATCTTGATTCCATATTCTGGCAGCTGACTCTCCTTGTTCCCTGTGTCTGAATATCTGCCTCCCACCCTGCTTGCTTTCTGCCTGAGAGGTGGCTCTCAGGACCTGAGCCAGTTCTGCTCTCATCAGTTCTTGTCCTGGCTCTGGATTCAGCCTGTGGAGGGATTGCTTCTTGCTGACATTCTGGATGCCTTTTTCCTGCCTCTGTATCTCTTTGAATTTAGCAGGTCATACAAATGGTATGGGATAGAGGTGGGTCTGGATCCTCAGCTTCTGAGATAATCAGGGACCCCCATAAGGACAAAAACAGATGCATTCCTAGGTCTTGGCTCATAGCCTGACAAGCCATTAAAAGGTCCCAACTTAACATATAGTTTGTCGAACACCAAATGTGCCTCATTTATCCATCCTCAAAGAGTGTATCAGCTTTAAAGATCAGGTGCATTGTTAGAGCCAGGTGCCCTCAGCATCACTTTTCCAAAGCTAAAAGGGTAATTCTGTTGAGGAGATCTCAAAATGGCAGATACCCAGGGCCTTTAACTTGCTACCTGTTCTTTCACTTAACTCAGTCTTATCTCAGGGCTGGGATGCTTAAGTTCCAGTTTCCGCTCAGGTTGAAGTGCATATAAAGCCAATTAACATGCCAAGCCCCAGTCCACCCCTTCAGGTGGTGGTACTTCTTTCTTTTATTCAAGGGAACCCATCTGACACTTCCGTATCAGAGTGGCGTCTCCCTCCCAAGCTGCCGTATGTTAGTATTCACATGACTTAATATCATTTTTATCATCATTAGGTCCAACATCACTTCCGGACTCCTGGTCAGTTTAATGTGTGTTTGACCAAATACTGTTCCTCTACTCTGACACTATGCCAGCTGACAGTGGTTATAACCATTGCTTATGTAGTTTTCTCTCCTCACTTGAGCATTTCCAGTGGGTAAGTTCAGATCCAAGTTTTATTCCTCTCCCACTTCCCCATACTTTCTGAGGTCCTCACAGCAACTGGTCTGTGTTGCATATGACAGAATCTCATTGGAGTGAATTATCTGTGGCTATGGGGCTGCCACACCTCCATCATGCTGCATTTAGAACTGACAATGAAAAAAAGGCAGAAGGGGTGATTTACAAGGGGTTATGTTTTATATATGAGGTTTCATCCAAAAGTTCATCATGAGACAATGTAAGACTGTCCAGAAGTGAAGCAATTAGATTATGAGGCATGTAATCTAATCTGGATTAATCCACTTATATGGATTAACTGGGTGGTAATTATAGGCAGACAAGGTATGGCTGGAGGAGGTGGGTCACTGGGAGTGTGCTCTTGGTTTTATATTTTGTCCCTGGTGAGCAGAGCTCTCTTTTTGCTTCCTGGTTGGCATGTCCTGAGCTGCGTTCCTCTGCCACACCTTTCCACCATGAGGCTCTATCTCACCTGGGGCCCAGAGCAATGGAGTCAGCTAATCAGAGACTGAATATCTGAGTCAAAATAAACTTTCATTTCTTTTTAAGTTGTTCTTATAAGGTATTTTGGTCACAGAAAGGAAAAGCTGACTAAAACACAAGGATTGAAATTCTATTTGTAAACTTTTATTTCTAAACTAGGTTATGTGCACATGGGGGTTGACTATATTATTTCATATGTCAGAAACATTTTTATACCTAAAGGGAAAGTAGGAGCACACTGAGAAGCAGGCAAGGGAGATGCTGAGCAGAGGGGAGATGTCTCCTCCTGGTAGAGTCCCGGATGGAGCTCCCATCCTTGATCCTTGGAAGCATGAAGGATGGAGGGCAGGCACTGATGGGAAGGGGACAAGGATGTCTAAGGAGCAGAGCTTCTCAGACATTGATGTGCTTCTGAATCACCAGGGTTTCTGTTAAAATATAGATTCAGTGTCCCGAAGTCTAAGGTGAGGCCTAGGGAACTAGGAATATCAAGGAATTAGAAGACACTTTGCAAAATCCCAGGCCTCAGGAGTAGCAGGCTGCAGCATTTGACTCCCCCAAGCCCCCCACCCCCCACCCAGGCAAAGGAAGAGCTCAAGACACCAGAGTGAAACATATTCTGGGAAGGGGTCTACTGTGGTTACTGGCACAAAGTTTGAGCTAGCTTGCTTTCCATGAGACTCAGGAGGAGGGAGAGAAAGGCAGCGATCCCTCAGGACCCACCAGGGATGGGTTTCTGGATTCTTCCTGCCTCCAACAGATGCCAAAATCCATGGAGCCCAACATATTGTAAACACTCTGCAAACAGTTGTTGCACTATATTGTTTAGACAAGAATAAGAGTCTGTGCATGTGTTATGGTTTGGATATGGGATAATAATGCTAGACATGAAGAGACTAGACTGTGGAGCTGTAACCGAACCAGTTCATCTTAGTTTGAATGGCCTAACTTGGTGGTAACTGTAGGCAGACCTGGGAAGGTAGGTCACTGGGAGAGTGCGCTGAAAAGGTATATCTTCCTGTGGCTTTGTTCCCCAATTTCTATTTCCTGGCTGCCATGAGGTGAGCAGTTTTCCTCCACCATGCCCTTCCACCATTCTGAAATAAATGAGAAAAGAGAGTGAAACATATACTAAAAGATAATTTCCCTAAACTAAATAAAAAGACTTTTCAGAGGGAGAATACTCAGAAATATTCTGTTAACACTTTAAAGTTCTGACAGAAAAGCTTGCAGAGTAAATGAATAGGTTGCCTATGAAAATAAGCATAAGATGGTCACCACACTTTTAAAATTCATAATATTGATGCTAGAAAGCAGAGGAGCAAGTCTCCAAAGTTCTCACAAAAAATTTACTTTGAACCTAAATTCTATAGCCAGTCACATGACATGAATGGAGACAAAATAAGATATTTAGTGACTCTGGAAGTTTCTCCCTGTCTGTCCTTCCTGGTATGACTCGAGCATGCAAGCCAGCAAAGGAAAACGTGAGTCCAACGAACAGAAGAACTGCCTGAGGAATGAAATTACATGAAATTTTAAGTTGTTGGATGTGAAAAAAGGCCTATAAATGTGTCCCACTCTCCAGAAGACGGGGAAGGGAGTGTTTAGCTGAATGGGAGAGGGAAACTTTTACTTTCATTTATCAATGGCTATTTTTATTGATTTATTTTTATATTTTAACATTTTGCCATCATTTTTGATAAATAATGATATAAATATTTAGACACCTTCTGATTAATACTTTTTCTCAGGAGTGGGAATTGGGAGTTTTTGTTCCCTGTTATTTAAGGCTGTTCCAGCTCTAGCTCTCCAACCCCAGCCTCTTTAAGAGGTCTGATGTCACCTGATGTCTTGGGAGTCCCAGTGCAATTGGAAAGAATACTTCCCTGCAGAGACACCCTGGGAAACCTGCCCAGGGTAGACCAAAGGAGGACAAATCCCCCTAGTGCCCCAGTGCTGCCGGTCTCTGAGCAAGAGGATGGGGGGTCAGAGCCTGCACCCTGCTGCTCTCCACAGCTACCCCTTCCCTCCTGCTTGGCACAGGGAGGATGGGGGATGCTCTAGCATCACTTACTTGCCTTCAGGCCATCCATATTGGATATTCCCTTAAGCTTAAACCCAGACTTTAAAAAGAAAACTCCAAGCCCTTGGTCCTTTTTAACTTTGGAGCTGTTTTTCTCCTGGGAATTTCTGGCATTCTTTGCTTGGGCTCTTTGCAGCTGACTGTTACCAAAATAATAATGGGTGGATTCACACCTGGGATGCCCCAGGATCAAACATCACACTTCAGATCTGCTGATGAGGGTTTCTGGGTGTAGTTTAGGGAGACATTTTTTGTTGTTGGGCATCTAAAACTAGCTTTCTCATCATGGGAACTTTATTTTTATTTTATTTTTTGTGGTGCTGGGCCCCACACATACTAGGCAAGTTCTCTACCACTGCTTGAACACTCTACACCTCCAATACTAAAATTAGCCTTCCGGAGTGCATCTTGGCATGCGTCAGTCTAATAGTCCTGAACATTCATATTGTCAATCTCTGTGGCCAAGCTTGGCAGTGCCTGAACAGTGCTGACTCACCCAAGAGCTTTTGAAAACCATCGTCATCACTACTCTGAGGCTTCTGCCAAACGGATGATAGGCGGTGCTTCTGGGGAGAATCATATTTCTGATTGCAGCTTGCCATTCATCAAGTGGTGAGAATTTGCCTAATTGCATCCATTGGCCTAGAATGTGCCATCTCTGCACATTTGATTACTGCTTTCCCATCCCACAACTTATTCCACTCCTCCTCCTTGTTCCTCCATCCAGTCTTTTCTCTTGGAGGTATCATTACTCTCCAGCCTCATCTTATAATTGCAATTAATTCCAGTGGGATGCAACAATTTCCAACAAAGCATTGAAAAAATAGTCCTTGAAGGACTGGCTATATTAAGTTACTGAATCATAACATAGTAGATTGCCAGGGATCTTGAGATCACTCTGTGAAGCTCTCTCCCCTCTCCCAGATGGACAAATGTGGCACAGAGAGGTTTGTTAGCTTGCCAAAGATCTTACAGCAGTAAGTCCTCCTAGGTGGTACTGGGACACAGAATGTACAGAACACCCAGAGACATACAATCATCAAAGAAATAGAGGTCTTCTGAGGACAGTGAAAAAGTAATTGCAATTTCTGATAAGTATTTTGGAGTTTCCCACCCATATGCAGTAAGCAGCTGGCCTCTATCTCCACTGAGGACAAGATAAGGAAGGAAAAATGTTCTTAATTACAGCTGTTGGGATTGAATTTATATATGAAACAAGAAGAGCTTTATATTAATAGGGAAGGGAGTGTTTAGTTAATGGGAGAGGGAAACTTTTATTTTCATTTGTATCAATGGTTATTTTTATTGAGTTATTTTTATATTTTAAGCTCAGACATATCGAATAACATAAGAGAGTTGAGACCCATTTTCTGTAAGTCTGTAAGGTTGGGTAATGTCAGCAGCTGGGTAGAGAGCAGTCTCTGATTCTGTGAAATTTGTGTGACAGTCGGAGAGCTGAGTTGGCCCTACGGTGCTGAGTTGGCACCTCCAGGTGCCGATGCCTGTGTGTGTGGAACAGGTTCCTTCCTGGGGCATAGGGGGTCTTGCTTTGGCATCACATGCATTCAGAGTTCATATACAGGGTCACAAGGACCACCCCTGGGAAGTACCAGCAGGACCTCATGAATTTCTAAGTAGGAGAAATCTGATTTCCATGCCTCATCCTTGAGAAATCAAAGCCAGTGAGGATCACTGAGAGAGGAAAAAATTTGAATATCAGCATATTTACCTCTTCAGGGGGATTTTTGAACGATTTCTCTGATTTGAAGTTCAGCAAAATATATGCTTCTGAAGTCCTTTTGGCATTGATTTTCAGTACCTTGGAGGGATGGCACTCTCCAGCTTAAATCGTGATAAATCACCAGAGAGGGGTTCTGAGGGGTTATTTATACTCTGAGTCCTTGAGGCCATGGGCTGGGTCTTGAGTCTGTGTTCAGGCTGAGTTCCACCGTGAGGAAGGAAGCCGTACTGTCCCTCCTGTCCCTGTGGAAGCGATACTAAAATGCTGACTGAAGCTCTGACTCTGAACCGTGACCTGGCCTCTCCCGCCCCTTTCTCTGGGATCCCAAATGAAGGGAGAGAGAGTTCACATCTCCTGGACAATATTTGCTGAAAATGTTCTGCAACGTTTCCCCAGGATGTATTTAGTGCATCCTAATCTTGAGAGAGGCCAACTCCCTGAACTTTAAGGTCAGGAATAATTAGACAAGAAAATCCCTTCTCTGGATTTCATGTAACTGTCAAAAATGGTGAATAGCGGAAACGCTGCTTCAGGTCAGCCTCCTCACTCCCCTGAACCCTTGCACTATATTGTTTATAGAAAGAATGTGACCTCCCTGTGGCTTGATAAGGTGAGTGTTGCTATTTCTGCTTTTATTTCTTCATGAATTCCTGTCATATGCAGAAGTCTGGAGAGATGGCTGCAGACACCTTAAATAAACCCAGTGATGACTGGGGATTGTTAACTCACCCTCTCATTCACCTTTCTTTTGCTGCACAAAATGCCCTTTTTTTTTTCTTGATAAACATGTTTTGGAAAAATGATTTAAGCTTTTGTGAAAATAAATAGCTTTTTATGTCCTATTCTTGTTGCCTTAGAGGTCAACCTTACAGAAAGCACCATTTCATTTCTAATTTCTACAGGATCTTAAGGCGTCCTCCTCCTCCTCCTCCTCCTCCTCCTCCTCCTCCTCCTCCTCCTCCTCCTCCTCCTCCTCTTTCTCCTCCTCTTCCTCCTCCTCCTTCTCCTGCTCCTCTTTCTCTTCATTTGATTTCTTCTTTTTTTTTTTTAGATGATTTCTCTATTTTGAAACACATACAAATATCATCTCTGTGCTTCCAATACACTCTTCCATTCTCCCTAGAGTGCAAGGTCTCTGATGATGGGGGTTGCTTTTCATATTACATCCATGCCTGAAGTGCTATTTGTCTATGGATCTGGGTTCAGTGCCTTAGACAGAGTAGAGGCTACACAAAAGTTTGCTGCACCAAGTAAATAAAACTCTTACTTACTATGTGAACTGTCTTGTGTCCTGGAGACATAGCTTGTTTATGATAAGGCTGGATCACATTTTGATCATTACTTCAGTTTTCACTGACTTCTGATGAAACCCATACATCCCACAAGTGGGAATAGAGAAGTCAGATGTTCTGGCTCAAAAGACAATGCAAAATCTGATTCTCAATGCTTGTTACTTGGTAAACGGTTGGGGCCCAAATTCTGGGGAAAGAAGCCAGAGTCCTCTGACCACTGTTCAGAGACACAGGGTCTGGCCCAGCATATTGTTCAAGTAAATTGTGTTCAGAGAGTTCACTAAATGTGACTCTTCCCTTAGCAGTATGCCTGAGGCCAACTCCCCATTGGTGGCTGACAGGCTTTGGTGACATCGCCCTGTCTTATAGCTCCTAGAAGAATCACTGCATTTCTGTAATGTTCTTCAAATTGTATGTCTGGAGCTTAAATGAGGAAACACGCACACTACTTTATAGATGAAAACTTAGGAGGGAGAGTAGGTACCAATAAATCATTTTAATAAGAAAGAAGTTGAATTGGGTGGACGGACGAATATTTTGTAGGAATTTTAAATCAGGAATTTAATGACGCAAGTGATTTTTTATTAAACTTATTAAAGTGATGAATTCATCTCCTATGAAATGAAATCTCCCAGTAAAAAGATCTGAATACTTAATGAGGAGATAATCCTGTGCCAGGAAAGTCTCTAGGGCCAAGGCTCAGGTATGCACCTATAAGGATTTTAAACTTCTAAAACCCTTGAAGCCATTTCTTCTTTTTTTTTCTTTTAATCCTCTCATAGTTCAGGTGTAGGCATCCCCCAAAAGCTCAGTGTGAGACAATGCAAGAAAGTCTAGAGATGAAATGATTGGGTTATACAAGTTTTAATCTGTACATTAATCCCCTGATAGGGATTAACTTGGTAGTAACAGGTAGGCAGGTAGGGTGTGACTGGAGGAGATGGGTACCTGGGGTGTGTGCCTTTGGGGTTTATATTTTGTCCATGTTGAGCAGAGCTCTCTCTCTTTGCTTTCAGGTGCCATAATTCCAGCTGCCTTCTTCAGTTACAATCCTCCACCATAATGCTCTGCCTCACCTTGCACCTGAAGGAATGTAGCCGGCTGTCTATGGACTGGGACCTCTGATGTGGTGAGCCCCCAAATAAACTTTTCCTCCTTAAAATTGTTCTTGTCAGATTCTTTTGTCACAGTAGCAAAAAAATATGACTAAAACAAGGCCTGTGTTTATTCTATCATCATGAAAAGTGTCCAGTTTTGAGTTTGATCTATGCCTGAGAAACAAAAAGTAGATGAACATGGCTTTTGTCTTACTTCTTAGGGGAGGAAAAACTTTTTCTGTACCCACTTAGGATCTATTATTGAGCCCTATGAATGAAGCTGACCAAGGAAAAATGAACATGAAGGAGGCATACAGAATTTATTTTTAATTTAATATGCACGGTGGTTCCACAAAAGAAGTGAAAATCCTAAGAAGCAGTTAGACTTGGGGGCTTATAGACCATTTTAACAAAGGGCAATAAATTGTGAAGAAGTGAACAAAAGAAAGAGGGCTTGGTGGTTAATGTGGGAACATAAATATATGAGGGAAATAATGGTATATAAGGGTTATTTAGTAAGTTTTATTCATATAGACTCAGCTCCGTGCCTTTTCTGTCTCTGTTGATGAGTAGTTTTTCTATTCCCAGCATGTGACACTTTTAGGCAGAAAAAGGGAGGGCAGAGGGCTCTTTCTGTATCTGGTTTTTCTTCCTTGCTTTCATCTCAAAATAATCCTCATGCCAAGAAGCATATTTTGTGATGGCATATTTTGATATCCTTCATTTCATGTAGCTCCCACCTCACAAAGAAAAAAGAACCACTAAAATTTCTAAGTGAAGAAATATTTGGAATGTTATGCTTGGGTGAACATACTCTGGGAGAAAAACATACCTGGTTAGAGGAGAGTGATGTGGGTGTCTTGAGTAAAGTGGGGTTTCTCCGCCTCAAGTACTCAGACAGCAGGGCATGACCCAGGATCAGACACAAATGCTAATACAAATTCTGCATGTTATGGGTTCCAGGCTCATTCTAGAATTGGAATGAAGCAGGTGAGGCCCACTGTGGAGAGCCATCCATTTTTAGAAGCTCTATGTCAGTCAGCGTTTTATTACTATAATTAACACCTTAAGATCATTCAATTTAAAAAGAGGAACGGCAGGCTAGGGCTGTGGCTCAGTGGCAGAGCACTTGCCTTGCACATGTGAGGCACTGGGTTCGATCCTCAGCACCACATAAAATAAACAAAAACAATAAATATTGTGTCCACATATAACTAAAAAAAAAAAAAAGGAATGGCTTAGTTTGGCTACAGTTTTTGAGGTTTTCATCCGTGATTGGTTAGTTCTATTGCTTTTGGGTCTCTGGAAGGCATAAAGGCACATACTGGAACAAGTTGTTCAGCTCCTGATAGCCATGAAATGAAAGGGAAAGAGGAAGAGGAGGGTCTAGGGCCCCCCAAATCCCTTTCAAATATATGCCTCAATGATTGGCAGACCTCCCACTAGACCCCACCTCCTGAAGGCTTCACCATCTTTAAGTAGCATCAGGGGCTAAGGACCTAGCCTTTAATACATGGGCCTTTGCTGGACATTGCAGATCCAAAGTACCACAGTCTATGAAAAAGGAGTTGAACTAACCCACAAGAACTCTGCACACCTAACTCTTGGTAGCATATCATAAGAAAGTGCACAGAGCTCAGGTCGTAAGTGCAGGACGAGAGTGAACACTGTTCCATTTTCTATGAAAGTGGGTATTTTTCTCAATAATCTTTTCAGTAATAGCTTAGAACAGAGATTTCACCTAGTGTTTTATTTTCAAATCATTAGTCTTTCAGTATTCAATGGGAATATTCTAGGCACCCATCATCCTTATAGGATCATACAATAGACAGAAGGAAAGCAGACTACTTTGCGGAGTTTCTAAGTGAGGGAGACAGAAAACAATGACTAAAGAATGAAAGCAAAATTAAACAATACACACTCACACACACAAACTGAACAGAAAAAAAAATGGTGACAATTATCACAACTTGGTATTTCCCTCTTGAGAAAATGTTAGGAAGCTCTGAAAAAACCATAGGTTTGGGTTGACTGGTAGCAGGAGGAGAACTGGAATTCTGGGAAAGGAAAGAGTTCCTGAGCATGCAGGCCATTTTAACACATGATTGTGATTATTCTGCCCTTTTCTAGAGGTTGATTCATCCTTTGGGAACTGAGGAGTTTACTGGCATTTGCCAAAGAGGGTCTCTTCAAAGTAGCCATATCTTTTATCTCTTCACCCAGCCTGAGGCAATTGCTAGCAAATTAATTGTGTCCAGTGTAGATGTCTTTGAAGAAGCCAAGCCCTCTGTGGCAGGATAACTCAGCAATGCATTTTGGTCCTATCAATCTCTGCTCAATTCAGGGTCCACCATCATTTTCTCTGGTTCTGTGAACCTCTGTTTTATTTGAGGACCATCGTTGTCTTCTCTGGAGCTATTTGTTTCACAGTGAATCATACAGTCTTACTTCCTTTCTTCCGGGAACTTCTGATCTCCAGTTAACTTTTGGTTGGCCCGTTAGCTATTTATCTTTGAGCCCAGAGTTTCCCAATTTCCTCCCTCATTTTTATTTTTGACTTGACTTTTAACTGAATATAGCTTTCCTGGATTAAATAGTCATCCTTGAAGATATATATTTTGAAGATCAACCTCTTTTCATTGCATCTTGAGTTCTTTATAGCTTGTTTACAAACTGTTCTACTTCTGTGGCAGGTTTACATTAAATACGTCAGACTAAGATTTTGAAGGGGTAATTCTGCTCTCCCTACCATATGCCATCTCTGAAACTATGAGTATATCTAAACTGGTTGGGTTTAGGGGCCACCATGCCTATGTCCTATTTGATCTTTAAACCTACTTGGTTCTTGAGGTGATTTCTCTACCTTTACTATGGATAGAATATATTGATGCTGAGGGTTGCCTGGGAGTGCAGGCCACCTTGGAGGTGAATTAACAAGGTTTTGATAGTGCCAGAGGTCTGGCAAGTGACTTGAAGCTAATAGGAAAGCAGAATCCTGAGATGGACTCTCAAGATCCCAGTCCTCCTGAGATGGACTCTCAAAATCCCAGTTCTCCTCCTAACATTAAGGAACTGCATTCATGTGTCAACTGCTCAGAAAGCTGTGGCCACGATTGCATTCAGAGCTTCATTGTTTTCTGAGTTAACTTGTTTGCCCACTCTGGTGACCTCTACCCACCAAAGTTGAAAAGACAGAAGTCAGTCCTTTTAAACTTTATTAAACTCTCTTTGTAGACCCAGGCAGAAGGCCAGCAGTCAAAAGTCTGCTGGGGTGTGTGTCACCTAATCTGGGGTGGGTGGGGGGAGTTCTCCTTACTTTCTTCCCTTCTTTTTAGTTTATTTTTTTGGGGGGTACGTTTTGCACAGTGATTTTATTAGTATGCAGATCTCTGGATTTTTTAATATCAGGATCATTAAATATTCCACCCCTCACACTCCCTGCCAACTCGGAGGTATTTCTTAGATACCGTCGGAACAGCCTGTACTCAGAGCTCAGATCATAGGCTCCCCAGAGATCTGCACATGCATTTGTGTCACTGAGTATTGCTAAATAAGATGAAGTGTTCAGATTATGGGGATTTGTATTAGGTTACCCATTCTGAGACATCATGTGAGGTAGCGTGACAGCTAATGTTCCCTGGCATATTTTCCTAGCTCGGGCTTTCTGCAACCTCTGATGTTTTAAAAGAAATGGCTGAGTGGTTTTGTTTTAGTTGAGTGGCAGGGAATGGGGATACATTAGGAGACACCCCTCTTATCTTCTTTTCAAATGGTGCCAAAGATCGGGTACAGGGAAAAAGTCAGCCTGGCTGGTTGTCCTGACTATTGACCTGGCACATGGGTCAACCCATGCAGTCATGACCTTCCTGGTAGAGAGGATTGCTAACAGGGCTGGGCAAATATGGACTCCCTATTAGCTAGAGGGTTCCCTGCCCAGGGCTTCTCAGTCTCAGGGAGAACCCATGCTTTTCACTTTCCTTCTGCCTCCCCAGGGCAGGAGAGCCCTGGGCTGGGAGAGCTGTGCTGTTGAGAATTGAGCAGAGAAACCCTGCAGCCATCTGCAGCCTGACCCCATGGGAATTCTGGTCAGCTTCAAGGAGGGGAAGTTGGGAGATCTGGTCAGATCTATTTGTGCTTCCTGATCTAATCATCATGGCTCTGGGCCATTTGGCTTGGGGTCCATGGTCTCTGTCAATCTGTAGGCAGTTTTAAGTTTCATCAGGCTGAACATGACTTCATTACAGAATATTTCTTGACCAGCCAAGGAAATGTCAGACAGAGGACATTAGGGCTTCTCAGGTAATGAAAATAAAAACCCTCTATATCACAAATTATTTTTTACATCTGAAGAGGAGCTCACAAATCCCAGTTAACAGAGCTGCTAGTCAAAGGATTTAGATGGAGTATGAAAGAGCTTTGGACAGGCTGCAAGGCTGCTGTCTTACAGCCTGGTTCTAGCATGACTGGACTATGGCCTGGTTAACTGCATTAACTGGTTAATGCAGAATCTGGGACTTCTCTAAAACCTAATAATTCTTGGCCTTAAAGTTCCAGGACCCTGCACTGGATGTTCCCAAAGGGCTAAGGCAGGTCTTTAAGGGCCAGACATCCAGCAGAGTTGACAGTAAGTGACAGCATAATTTTGGTGTGACCACTGGGCCACTGGAAGTAGCTGGAGTAAGAAGGGCACCTCCTGTCTTACTAGGGATAGGACATTAAAATGGTAAAGAAGCAGGAGAGGTTCCTAAACTCTACCAAGCAGTAAGGCCTTAGGAAATCTGGTGGGGACCGCTGGGCTCTGATGGAATTCAGGGCAGGCACTGATTTCCAGCAGGGAGATAAGAAAAACCAGGCAGAGCCCAGCCCCTGTTTGGAATACCAGGAAGGTTCCCAAAAGAGCTGTCACAGAGCCTGGGATTAGAGTCTCACCTTAGCCATCTGATTATCAGAGCTGAGGCACCAAATTAGGGTTAAGTTATTCACTATCAATAAAGAGCCAGAAGCTCTTTTAATCTCTCATTTCTCCACCAAGGTGCGGCCCCACTGGGCTGAACCTGTAGGTGAAGATCAAGTGGATGGTATGTGTGCAGAGAAAGGGAAGGAAGTGGGGCAAGAAATGGACTGCAGAATCTGGGACTTCTCTAAAACCGAATAATTCTTGGCCTTAAATTTCTGTTGTGAGTTCAATGTTGGATATATCAAAACAGTTTCAGAAAGAAAAATCCATGTGAAAACTGTTAGGTAAATTAAGAATGAAAGTACTGAAATTTCAGGAGACAGAGAGGCTGAGGCATCTTTTATTATAGAGCTTTTGCCTATTTCATGTTCTGCAAAAACCCTACCTCCCCCATAGCACCCAATCTCCTACTAGTCCATTTAGGGAAATCCTACTAAAACTCATGTCAATCACTGTCTCCCAAAGAAATCTTTCCTGCATTTCTGACCAGGTGACAACCATCTTCAAAGCTTCTCAGAACACTCAACAGATGTAGAATTCCACATATTCTTGCCTGAGTAATAATTGCCATTGGTTTCTGCTCCTGGCAGGTGTACTTCATGAGGATGGCTGGCCTATGTGTCCTGCTTGCTGCTGGGTCCTTAGAACCTAGTCCAGAGCCCGGTATATTTTAGGTATTCAGTCTTTATTGAATGAATGAATATTTTTTTTTGAAAATGATGAATGGTTAATATTTTAAAGGGACAAAATAATTTGCCCATGATCCTTAATGAAACTGAATAAAATGTATTTAATAATGATTTAATAATGCCTTTTACAATTTATCTTGTAAACAATAAGTGTGTATTGACAGCTAGAGCTGACCTAGACTAGAAGCCAGCTTTCAGGTGAGTTGTAGTCTTAGATTGGCTCACTGCTCCCCACCGTTGACTTCAAGAGTTTCCTTTTTTTTTTTTTTTTTTTACTGAGTGGACTAGGGCTCAATTTCTAGTTGCCCAGATTCCCTGTTGGCCACTTGTAAGAATCAGATATCATGCTCAGGCTGTGGAGAGTAGAATGGGGGACACTATGTACTTTGTTGTCCTTTACCTGGCTCCAGAGAATACATGGATTTGAAGGGCTGCAGTGATAGCCTTCCACATCCAAGAAACAGACACATGGAAGAGAAAACTCTCCCCTAGCCAGAGCAGATAAATTTCAAGCAGTTTGACTTTTACTTGGTGCCCATTCTCCCAGGTTGCCTAAATCATATTATAGTGCATTAAGAGAGCAGTGGGACTTTTTAGAAAAATCAGAGTTCTACACTTGGAGCCAGATGTGATGGAATGGAAGTTTGAAAAATGTGTAGCATTCTTAAGAGACTTCCTCAATGGCACCCTAACTTCATCCATCACATGGTTTGTTGGGCAACAATTGGTGCAGATACATCAGGTGCTACAAGTACAGTCATAAAATTAGTTAATTCAGGTGTCCTGGGCACCCATTTCTTGGCGTCATTTGCTGGAAGGTTTTGATGGTATTTCTCCACACTGTGATGATTTGCTGCTGCACTGTAATGTTTATAGTCTCAATAGAGGGAAGGTTCTGAAAAGGTTATAGTCACTGATAAAGGAAATATAATCATTTCTTCAGGAGAAGGAGCAAAAGAGACAAAACATTTTTGGAATTTCTTGCCTGCCAAGAAAAGGTGATGGTTTCCTATTGAAAACCTCAGTTGTTTTATATCCTCAACAAAAGTCTTCAAGAGGTAGAATAAGAATTTCCAGATATAAGACAGATCTGCTCTGTCTCATCCAGGGCCTGATGCAACTTGTCGGGAAAGTTCCATGAAGACTCCCTCTTTCATGGACACTACATTGTGGTCGTAGGAGCAAATGTGACTCCATTTTGTTTTATGACTTCATCCTGTAAAACAACCATGCCAATAGAAGAGTCATGACTAGAGCAAGATGTTCTTTTCCTTTTGCTATAGAAACCTTTAAGAACACGGAACTACCAAATGAAGCATTGTTTCTGTAACTAGAGTAACGGGGCTCTGTTTCTGTAACTGGGTGACTGGGCTAACTGGGATTGGTTAGGCTTCGTTCCGCTTGACTACACTGTCCTGCTTCTGTAACCTGGCTTGCTGTCATTGGCTAGACCCCCCTAACATCCCTTTTGTGGTTTTCAGGCTTAGAAGGAGTGCCCTTGCAATTGTTAAGGGCTGATCAGGCGAACAATTTTATGTTCTGGTCAGCTGCCACTGGTGTGCTTCAATAAAGGCTTGATTTGATTATACATGAGTGGTCTGGAAGTCAGTTTATGAAACCTTGGGATAAAGCTTTAACTATAACATCTGGGGGCTCATCCGGGATCCGTTTCTTCCCTACCCTCAAGCCAAATTTGCCACCAATGATAGGCTTTTTGACCTCAGCCCCGGAGTAGAGCTCCTGAGAGACGTTCCTCAGCCTCACTCCGAGGATGACTCCAACCCATCCTAGGATGCTCTGAAAAGCCTCCTGCCTGCCTTTCAGTTCTGGTGAGTCGACTCTTCTGTGGGGGAAAAGGTCATATTGGACTCAGTCGCTTACGCCTTCCCTGGGACAGGATGAGACGTAGTCACTGTCTCCCTGGAGGTCTCCCTCTGTGACCTCATCTGTCTGTATCTAGGGCCCACTGGAGGCCTCCCTGGGAGGCCTCATCTGTCTGAGGGCAGGATGAGACGTGGTCTATGCCCCATTAGAGGTCTCCCTGTGTGACCTCAGCGATTGTTGCTTGTCCTGTGTCTGTTCTGCTCTTTGTCATTTCTCCAGTGTCTTCTGCTGTTGGTCATTTGACCAGTGTCAGTTCGCAGGCTGTTTGTTCTGTTTATGTGGTCTCTGTCCATTAGAGGTCTCCCTGTGTGATCTCAGTGATTGTTGCTTGTTCTGTGTCTGTGCTGCTGTTTGTCATTTCTCCAGCATCTTCTTGCTGTTTGTCATTTGTCCGTGTCTGTTCGCCGGCCATTTGTCTTGTTTTTTTTCTTTTTTTTTATTGGTTGTTCACAACATTACAAAGCTCTTGACATATCATATTTCATACATTAGATTGAAGTGGGTTATGAACTCCCAATTTTACCCCAAATGCAGATTGCAGAATCACGTCGGTTACACATCCACAATTTTACATAATGCCCAATTAGTAATTGTTGTATTCTGCTACCTTTCCTATCCCCTACTATCCCCCCTCCCCTCCCCTCCCATCTTCTCTCTCTACCCCATCTACTGTAATTCATTTCTCTCCTTGTTTATTTTCCCATTCCCCTCACAACCTCTTATATGTAATTTTGTATAGCAATGGGGGTCTCCCTTCATTTCCATGCAATTTCCCTTTTCTCTCCCTTTCCCGCACAATTCACAATAGCTAGACTGTGGAACCAACCCAGATGCCCTTCAATAGATGAATGGATAAAAAAAAAATGTGGCATCTATACACAATGGAGTACTATGCAGCAATAAAAAATGACAAAATCATAGAATTTGCAGGGAAATGGATGGCACTAGAGCAGATTATGCTTAGTGAAGCTAGTCAATCCCTAAAAAACAAATACCAAATGTCTTCTTTGATATAATGAGAGCAACTATGAACAGAGCAGGGAGGAAGAGCAGGAAGAAAAGATTAACATTAAACAGAGACATGAGATGAATGAATATTTTAAGAGACAGAATTTTTTTTAAGGAGAAATCAGGAAGATGACTGTCAGTATTGGTTTTGTAGAGCTCTTAGGAAAATAGGTAATTGTAGAAACATGCTTCAAAGATTGCCAGGAAATTTAGGGAGGACAGAATGAAAGGTGTAACAAATCCCAGGAATACAGAGAATTAAGTCTGTGTATGTTTGGCCCAGATTTGACATTAAAATAAGCAAAAGTGAATATAGGTAGGTTCTTAAGGAAATTCAAATTCATCTACAGGGCAAACAGATAGCACTATATACCAAACCTATTTTCCTCTCTTCCAACCCCCTGTATGCTGCATCCATTCCCCACAACAGATGAACAAAATGCAATCCATATATACAATGGGATATTATTCATCCTTAGAAAGGACTGAAATTCTGACACGTGCTACAACACAGATGAGCCTTGGAAAAATCATGCCAACTGAAAACTTCAAATGCAAAAGGTCAAATGTATGATTCCACTTACCTGAATTTCCCAGAGTAGTCAAATTCCTAGAGAGAGAAGTAGAAAGGAGTGACCAAGGGCTGGGAGAAGAGGGGAATGGGAGCTATTGCTTAATGGGAACAGCATTTCAGTTTGGGATGAGGAGAAGTTCTGGAGATGGACAGTGGTGAGGGTAGCACAACAACATGAATGCACTTACTGCCTCTGAGCTGTTTACCTCAAAATGATAAACTTTTATGTGTGATATAACAATAAAATGAAAATTAATAGTGCAGGGCAGGCAAAACCAGTCAGTGTCAAGGCAAGCAAGTCCCCAAACCTCTCTGAATCTCTTTTTCTCACTTGAGGATAGTAACTCTGGTCTCATGACCTACTTCATGGGAATTGGGTTATTCTGAGAAGTCATTTGGTAAACTTTAAGCATTCTATACAAATGGGAACCATTAGTGCCTGAGGGAGTGGAAAAGCCCCTTGTCCTTCCATATTACAGTGGCCTGGGGGATTGGTGGACACTAACTATCACTTTCTTATGTTAGTATCCTGGAGGTGGCTGTCCAAGCAGATGGAAAGGGTTAGAATAAAAATAAGAGCAACTGTCCTGAATTGCTCTCCCAAGCTGCTAGTCCATTAAGATTTTAAAGCCCTCGGTGGAAGGCTCAGACATACCCATTCAGTGGAGCAGCTGGCTTTTCTAACTGTCTCTGAATGGCCTGCCAACAATGGAGCTATAAATTACCATCCATAAAAGCCAATAAGGGTGCCTGTTGGATACATATGACTGATGTCTGGTATAGGGTTTGGGCAAATAAAATAATGATTGGTTCCTGGCAAATTCCCAAAGTTTTCAGTTTTAGAAACTAAGGGTCTATTTCTATGCTGATTATTTGCTAACATAAGATGCAAGATGGAGGGTTAAGACGATCTCATTACAAAATTGCTCTACTTCTGTCTCCTGCCTAGATTACAACCTTCAAAGAGGGTCCCTTATTGAGATATGGTTTGCTTAGGCTCTGAGGATATTGGAAGCTTATAGCTTTATGAGTTTCGAGTCGAGTTCTCTGGTCACTTCCCTGTGATGGCAGATGACTTTTTCCCTCTTGGCTTTGGGCAGGGAGGCCAGTTCTGCTACCTGCTGAAGCAAGAGACTGGGGCTCTAACTGTAGAGCTTCACTAGCAGACACATTTCTCTTTCCTAAGTGCCCAAGGGCCTTAATGCCTTCTCACTGTTGTGTCTTTAAAGGTTTGATCCTCAAGATTTTATTTCTTCCTTTTGACTTTGACTATATTATGTAACTTTTACATATCACATCTGTATCTGTACACACTCAGATATCCCCTCCTTCCAGTGATTTCCCATTTTCTGTTTCAACACTGATAGTCTTCAGTTGTTCTGTACTTTTAATTTTTATTATAGTAAAATAAACATTCAATAGCATTTGCCACTTTGATCATTGCTAAGTGTGCAGTTTAGTGACATTAAGTATACTCATACATATATAAGATGTTTTAAAACTAGTGTTTCTAACCAGTCTATATGTTGGGAGTGGAAGGGGTGTATTCTATACTTGTTCAATCTTCCATCTCGGCTGGGAATAGAGCTAGGAATTGGTATTGAGTTCTGATTAGTGTTTGGCCATTCTGGGAGCCACGGGGCCATGATGGCACTACTTTAATGGAGCTTGGTGTGTCCTCCATGGTATGGTGATTCCTGATACCACAGTGGCCAGCTGGTGACCATTTGGAGACTCAATGCAGCCTTTCAGGAGAAGAGCGCAGATCCCAATCTTGACCATAGGACTTGACTTTTGAAGGCATTGAAATTATTGCATTATGTTGATTTAAAGTGACTCATTTCCATGCATTCAGTAAAAGACAGACCAGGGTTAGGTTGAGGATTAGGGGAAAGAGACATGATACAGGAAAAAATGAATGAGTCAGAAAGAGGAGCAGAGAGAGAAGAATAAGAATGAAGACAAGGGAAAAGGAGGCTCAGCACAAGATGGGATGGTACAAGATGGAGAGAAGAACAAGAGGGGAAAGGAGAGGGGAGGGAGCCATAGGAGCAGGGCCTGCTCCCTTCTGCCCAGCTTTCCCCTGGAGGGGTAACTCCCACTACAGTGGTCAGCTGCTGGCAGCAGCAAGCCTCCATCTGTGGGAGACCAACCTTACACGTGACTGAGTCACACTCCCCGGCTGGGTGCTGAGGCGCTCAGTTGCAAAATGTGGCAGAGCTTTCCCCACCCTTCTTGGGTTCGAGGGTCGGTGTCTCATGCATGGGTGTGTCTTGCTACAGCCCCGTGGGTGAAGCTATGCTCACCTATTCCTTTGCAATATAACCCCTTGCCCAGTTTAGGATAGAATCTTCCATGGAAGTGCCTTGTATGTGTGTCCCCTTCTCTTACTGTGACCTTGGGTGTGGCCTACCCAGGTGTCAGTCAACCTGCTGACAGTGGACATCATGAAGATAGACCCAGCCCCCTGAAACCTGACTCCTTGCCTCATTTGAACAGCTTCTCCTCAATAAAAGGGGTCAGCGCGTGCTCTCGCTCTCTCTCTTCCTGCGGACCCTTAAGATCAGAGGAGCCGTCACAGCGACCCCAAAGAAAAAGGTATTTGTGTCTCTTGTGTGGTTATTTTGCGCAGCCCAGTCAGCCCAGTTTACCTGGAGTGACCCCTGAGCCTTTTAGTCTCGAGAACAGAAACCCAGCATCCATCCTGGTGACATCTGGCTGAGGCACTGTGGGGAATGTCCTCTCCAGTCCCCTGTCTTCACTTGTCAGACTCAGATGCTGGAGCCTGCCACCCAAGGCCTGAGGGAAGTTCATTTTCAGTGAACACATCACCCAGGAAAGCAAGCAGTTGTTATTTTTCACAATTTCTGGGTACTGACTTTAGGGCAAGCCTGCTACAACCATTTTTATTTTTATTTTTATTTTTTGAGTGGGGAGCCCAATTCCAACACCTCTGGAGAGGTGTGGGGGCTGGTTGGGGAAACTTTTCAACCAATTCAATTTTCATGTAGCAGGGAGCAGCAGTAGCATTCCAACATGCCAGTGTTTCTAAGGAAAGGGTTTTGACACAGTGTTCTTGAAGATGTGAGGAAGCAATCTATCTGACCTGCATTCAGACAACCTGCCCCAGCACACAGAGTTAATGTGCCGCCCGTGAGTTGCGAGATTGATGGATTCCAATTAGATCTCTCTTTAAACAGCAAGTTTTGGAGTGTGGGGTGCTATTTAGAAACTTCTAGGATCCCATTCTATTTATAAATTTCTTTTATAACCAGAAGATTCAAAGACTGAGAGGCACTTTAGAAAGGCTGTGATGAAAAGAGCGCTTTCCGGTTCCAGCTCTGAAACCCAATTGTTCGAGACCTTGAATAAACCACGTCACTTCTCTGTGCTGAACTCTCCTCTTCTTATAGAAGAAAATGCCTGAACTGACTGTGAAGTTACTTCAGTTCTCACATTCCTTTATTCCCAGTGAGGAACCGAGGCTCTGAGTGGTTAAGTTCCTGGCCAGGGCTGCACCTGTCAGGGTCAGGCCCACCAGACCCTGTCTCCCTACTCTTCTCACAGTACTTACATACTCTGGGGTGCAGTGCTGTTCAGCTCCCATGGGCCCAGAGGACCAGTGCTGATCGACGTTGACTCTAGAAAGTTAGCTGAGATGGGGTCCCTTTCTTGGTGGGAAATGGACCTAATTCTCAGAACTCACCACATTTTTTCCTGGTACATTTTTGCTGAGGGGGCCAATGTCTCAGCCACAGAGTCCAGTCTCTCTTGCCTCAGAAGGAATGAGGGGGAAAGTTTTCTAATCTGAATAGCAACACTTTTCAAGTCAATAAGATGACTCGCTCACCTGCAGCTCGAGGCTGTTCCACTTCTCCCTTTGGCTTAGACTTCTAGATGCTGGTGACTTATCCGAACAGTGGACCCATCACATCAGACCTTGAACTCACTGGAGACCTGGCCTCACCTGATTGCCCCTCCTCCTTCTATGTTTTCCACATCCATTGTCACAGTTCCTAGCACTAGCATTAATCCAGCAGCCCAAGCAGGATACATCTAGGCCATCCTTTATCTCCTTTCCTGGCCATCCCCTGGACTGGTCCCTGTGTTAATTTCCTAGGACTGCTGCAACCAAGTCCCACAAATGGAAAGGATTAAAATGACTGACATTTATTTTTGTGGTTTAGAGGCCATAAATGCAAAACCAAGATGCCTCTGGAAGCCTAGGGCAAGGTCAATCTGTGCCTTTCTCTTAGGTTTTGGTAATCTTGGTGGCCCTTGGGTTTTAGATACATACTCTTGAAATATCATATGTGATATTTTCCCTTTGTGTCTGTGTTATTTCTCCTTTTTATAAAGACAGAAGTCATATTGTATTTATGGCCCTAAATGGAGTATCTGCAGAGGCACCATTTGCAAGTAAGGTCACATTCAGAGCTACAAGGGAACAGAACTTCACCATATCTTTTTGAGGGACACAGCTTGATCCATGACAGCCCGGATCCCATTAATTCTACCTGTTAGCTCCCTCTCAAGTCTGTCTATCTCTCTACCCTTACTGCTATTATCTGTTCAAATCCTTCTCTGGATTTATTTAGTCTCCCCATTTTCTCTTCCTGCCTCTGTACAGATGTTGGGGAAATTATCTCCCAAAAGCCTTAGATCATGCAATTTTAAAACAATTTCATACTGGAAGTAAGTTATTGGTGGAAAAGGCACACGTCTTTAAAATTTTGATAGATACTGCCAATTGTCCTCCAAAGAGCTATTTAATTCTGTAGTCCTACATAAAATGTACAAGAATGCATTTTTCTGCATATTTTTTTTGCCAGTAAGAGATTTTATCTGCCTTTTAAAACTTTTGCCAACTCCTCAAATACTGGTGTTTCCTGTTGCACTTGTATTTTCCTAGTCACCAGGGACTCAGACCATGCACCAGTTCCATGCTGAATGGTGATGGTAGTGATGGTGGGCGGTGCTGCCTGATCCTGCTGCTGCCTCTCCTTCTACAGGGAGCTTCTGTGCCTCAGAGCCTCCAGGTGAGCTGCAGAGGCCTGTTCTTCAGCTCCAATAGGAAGGCACACATTGCAGGCTCTTTTGCAAAGTGCCACCACGGACTAGGCATGTAGCTCCACATGGACTAGGGGATTAGATGTGGGATCCTCAGTCTGCTAAAGTGCTGTCCCTTGTGCCTGCACCTTACTACCTGGATGGTTCTTTTTTTGCTTCATGAGCCTGAGCTTCAGCTTCTAGATCTAGGTGGCTGGTGGGGAGAGGTAGAAGGACCAGTTTGGCAACTTTTTAATGAGGCAAAAAGGTTTCTGGGCCACTCCTTGGCACCACATTAAGAACATGTGGCTTTGTTGACACCATTGGCTTTAGTTTGGGGGCTACATCCATGATTTCAAGGCAAAAGGACATGGAGGCAGTGTTGGCGTCAGGTGTAGAAAAGACATCTGCAAGGGCTCTGTCCTGACTGAGGGGTGGAGCTCCTGTGACTTCTTTTCCCTGGTAATGTTTAGTATGGGCCATTTTTAGTCTGGACTTTATACAGTTTTATATCACTTAAAATTTTAAAACAAACACTCACTAATTTTGTACATACAGAAACTTCAAACATTTATAATTGATTTGGGGGGATCCCCTTTACTAGGTGGGAGAAAGCAAAAGTATCAAAGCATTGTTTTTCCAAGAGGAAAGGCTAAATTATAAATCATTATCGGACGTATGGCTCTCTGTACACCTTTGGAACAGAGGTTACTACATGATTTTTTCTTTCTGAAGACCCACAAAAGCAAGTACCAAAGGCAGAAAGGGAGGGAAGGAAGGAAGGAAGGAAGGAAGGAAGGAAGGAAGGAAGGAAGGAAGGAAGGAAGGGAAGGTGAACAAGGAAGAAAGGGTGGATGCTGGGAAGGAAAGCAGCCAGGCTGCCTGAACTGACTAGTCAATGACACTGGGAACCCTGAGGACTGTGAAAGGCTAGCTGGGCTGTCATCTTCTCTTTATACAAAAGGGTTCATTGTTATTTAATTTTATCTTTCAGCAAAGATCCCATTGCAGTCTCTCTTGCTCACCAGATTGCTGCCTCCAAGACCTCTGAGCTGTCTTCCTCTTAGGAGATGACTCAGAGAACTCTACAAGTCTTTCAATTAAATTTTGTGTCCAAGGGCTATTTGTATCCAAGAGATTTGATTGTGTTTCTAGAGTTGGTGAAATGCCTGCAAGTGGGTTGACTCCAACTATGTTGACTCTGACCTGAAATGCAAGCCTGTTTTCCTGGCTGATTCTTGATTTCTAAAGTTGAGTTTGAGCCTGGGATCCAGGAAAGCTGAAGGTGAGCCAGTGCTTGCTTCTCAGAGAATTTACCTGAATTCTGTATTAAAAAGCCAAGTGCTCATGAGAGCAGAATGACATAACAATATAAAAAGTCAGTAGAAAAATTATCCAACATCCTTAAATATATATTTATTTACAATGTGCACATTTTTTTTCCACTGATCAAATTGACAAGAATTTAAAAATAAAAAGGAAAGAAACAATTACTAAGAAGTCACTCATATATTGCTGCTAGGGGTTAAGCAGAACAAAATTCTTGAAGTATAATTTTTTTGATTTGTTGATATATGTGCATGAATTTAAACCAACAAGAATGCTATTAACAGTTTATTTCAGAAGATCTGCTAAAAATGCACAATGATTTAGTTCCATGGCTTTAATAGTAATGGAAACCTGGATATGAACCATATATCCAACAAAGGGAATATAATTGAAAATTGGGGTTCATCCATAAATAAGTGCTCCTTAGCCATTCAAATGGACATGGTAGATCATTCCCATTCCAACTATGTGTCACAGATCCCCAGGTTGGGGGAGGGTCTCATGCAAGGATCTTGAGGGGGCTCCAAGCCTCTTGGCTGCCCCTCTCCAGCCAGAGTGTGGACACTCTGTGGGTGGTCACTGCCAGATGGGGATACTTCAATGGAAGAAAAGGTGCTGATGGTGAAGTACGAAAAGAAAAAAGGCAACAAGCAGTATGAACAGGTTAAATTTACTCTGTGTGTACTCTGGTGTATGTGTGTGTGTATGGTGTGTGTTGTGTTGTGTGTATGTGGTACATGGTGTGTTGGTATGTGTGTGTGGTATGTATGTGTGATGTGTGGGTATGTGTGTGTGCATGTGTGTGTGTGCATGTGTGTGTGCCATGTGAGTGGTGTAATGTGTGTGTGGTGATTTTGTTCTTTCCACCTCAGTTTTCCCTTCCTGAAGCATTTTTTCTCCCCTGTGAGGCAGTGCACATGCAGAGCATAACAGCAGGGATCCCAAGATGGAACTCAAAATGGAAAAAGGGGAGAGAGAGGGGGAGGGAAAAGGAGAGAGAGGGAGGACATACTTTAAAGCATGATAATATAATATAATAAATAACAAGAAAGTTTTGCTAAGGTGTATCAAGTCTGACAGACTGAAAGATCCCTTTTTATTGCCTTTTTTGTTTTGTAAGTATTTCCTTCAATCAAAATGGGTCAGAACTAGGAGTGGGGATAACTCTGTGGTAGTGTTTGCCTAGCATGCACTAGGCCCTGGGTTTGACACATGTGCACATGTGTACAAATTGGTCAGGAATACACGTCCCTCACTCCCTCAGGTCCTGAAGCATTAACTAGCCAGTCTGACGAGCCAGCCATGAATCCAGTTGGCATGCTCCCATGAAGTTCTGGGGTCGGGGGGAGACACAAGCCCAGAGTACCTCTTATGGGTTTTCTGGAACTAATGCCCACTAATGTCAATGCTGGTGAAGGAAATTTAAATCTAGGTATAAGACAGCATCCATTAAAGATTAGTCTGGGGCGATTTGCTCCTCAAATGCCTTTGTGTCCTCATATTCAAAATCTGCCTGCCTGTGACAGATGCCCATGTCTACTTGGAACTTCACGCAGACTGATGATGTTTCTTAAGAATGCTGGAAAATTCCCAGAGACCAAAACTGATTTAAAAACTGTTATCAAAGCATATTTGCCCATCATATAATTCATCCTTTCAAGTGATTTTTTTTTTTTTTTTAGTAAAGTTACCAAGCTATGCAAGCATCGCCATAAATCTGTCTTTGGCCATTTTCATTACCTAATACGATCCCCCAGGCACATTTACTATTAATCTCCATTGTCCCCTACCTCTGGCAACCTTTAATCTGCTTTCTGTCTTTATAGCTTTACCTTTCCTGGATATTTTATATAAATAGAATCACATAAAATTTCACATGTGGTCGCTATGGTCTGGCTTCTTTCACTGATTATAAATCCAGGTCATGGCACAGAGATGTAGCTTGTTCCTTGTTTCTTGCAGATTCACATTCAGTTGCATGGAAACACAAGTAGATTGACTCTTAAGTATACTTTACTTGTATAATTTCTGTTATGGTTTCGATAAATGTCCCCCCCGCCCACCCCAAAGGTCCATTTGTTAAAGGTTTGGTCTCTAATGAGGTCTACTGGGGGATCTTTGGGTCACTGGGGCGCACCCTTGTGGTGGATAATGGGAAACTGCTCTCCTCCCTTCCCCTCCTCTTTTTGCTTCTGAGACCATGATGTGAGGGGCTTTGCTGGGCCACATTCTCCCTCCATCATGTGCCCCTAAGTCAAAGGCCTAAAAGCAACAGGACCAACTGATCGTGGACTGGAACCTCTGAAACTGGAGTCAAAATAAATCTTTCCTCTCTATAAATTAATTGCCTCATGTTATTTGTTATAGTGATGGAAAACCGACTAATGCAATTTCCATAAAGCATACACACAAAAGACAACCAATCTACTGAAATTTTAGTAATATCCCCCAAAATTATGTACTTTTCTTGTGGGAATAGAACATTCATTTTATAACATATCAATAACTGGATCTTTCTCTTTAAAAATAAATATTCATTGATCTCATGTCAATTGCTGTTGTAGATTTCGGTGATGTGATTATGGATAAGACATGATTATTGCTCTAAACAGACTCAAATTCTTATGGGGTTACAGATAACATAAAGGGAAGAACTAAAATGCTGTGTCCTGGTGGTCTATTAAAAGTAGCCAAACCTAAAATTCTCAATTGGAATACTTGTACACATTTAGGGCTCTCTTAAATTCCTAGTCTAGATTTACAACAAATAGCAAATTGCTCCATTGAATGGGAAAACAAATCATTCTTAGGTTCTACTATGAAATTGTATACATGCACGATTTTGATGACCTTGAATGAAGTCACACAAACATATGCTTATGCAATTATACCAGGTACAAGGAATGTGTGATGGTCACTTCCCTTTGTTGACCCATTATCCCAAGTCTCCCTCTTTGCTATCAGGACCCATGATTGTTTGGGTAACAGCAGAAGAATGAATCATGATTGTTCTAAATTCATGATAACTTTATAATTCACCATTTCTAACATGGGCCAATTACGTGATGGGCTAAGAAGTCAGCAATTGGTCTAGGAATGATTATGTGGGCCAGTTTTAGTCAATAAAATGCCAGGGTCATTGCTAGGTGATGCTCTTGACACTATTAGAAGGTACTGGAGCCTTTACAAATGAGGCCTTTTGCTTTCCTGATGTGAGAGGCACAGATACAACTGGTATGGAGTTTGCCCCACTTCCCTTCCCCTTGTTCTTGCAACATGCCTAGGGTGGTAGTTGTGAAAGGCATGTTGAGACCAAGAGACAAAAGCCGAGAAGATGAAAGCAGCTTGTTAAGATGATGGGTCTGAGAAGATGGCAAGGAAACATGGTGCTTAATGGCATCACTGAATGACACTGTGAACCCAGGGCCACCTGCTTTTAGACGTCTTTTATGTGAAGAAAATTTATTTGTTTAGGATTTTGTGCTCAGACTTTTCTGATACTTGCTGCCCAAAGCATTCCTAAGTGATATAGTATGCTTATTGAATTCTTGGCTGTTTGGAAACTGAGATGAAGGGCAAATACATTTGCTCAAAGAATGAAAACTTTGAAACACATTCATTGATTTATTCATCCACCAAATATTTATTAAATATACACCAGGTAGGAGGTCCAAAGCTAGATCTGGGATGAAATGATATCAAAAGGAGAAAACTCTATAGGGAGTAACAAAAATATGTCCCTTTTAGGTTTAGCACCAACAAGGCCAGAAAGCATAGAAGTGTAATGACCTTGTTTACTAGAGTTGTCTAATAAAGAGTGCTTGTATTAAGTCTAGCATGGACCTAAACTAAGTACCACCTCAAGGCTATGCTGTATGAACCAAAACAGGGAGAAGTTATCTTGTTTAATGCTTTGATTTTTAGAGAGCTTCTAGAGCTCAGGATTGACTCCTCATTTTTAAAAAGTCACTGACAAAATAAATCATCTAGAATGATTGCAGTGATCTAACCTTAGGGGACAAATGAATGTTGGGAAGTGTTGGGAAGAGGTCTGCCTCTGACTGTTTGCCTATCTCTGGATGGTCCACTGACCTTACATCAATAGACTCCACACTGAAGCTGGAAGGCTATTTATAAAGATGTTGCACAAATTTTTACTTTCCCGAGAGGGAGATGATTTTTAAGTTCCTTTCTGCCTAATTCTCTATAATGACAAAAATTAAATAATAAACAGTTAATTAATTCATTATGCATTATTTACAACGTATAATGCCTGACCAATCTTTCCCAACTCCTATTCTTCTGGAAATATCTTAGGTCTTTAACACATTGTCGTTGCTTTCTCTTAGGCTTTGGGTCAGAGTCCTTCTCTTTTCTGGCTCCTTTTTTCCTCCTTATATATGGGCACTCTTTTGGTTTAAAATAATTATTTTAAATAATTTAATTTTTTCAGAATTATTTCAAGTTAGTATGTGTTGATTGACAGAAACATATATCAGAGCAGCTTCCATTTTTGCTTTTACAAACATATTGTGACCTTAAATTCCTTCTTTTAATCTATCTTCTACACATTCATCCTTCACATCTTGTAATCATTTCATCCTGCTTCAGATTGCCAGGTGAGAATTCTTGAAACTCGGGTCTTATCATTTCATTTTCCTTCCCAGAAATCCTCAATGCTTTTTGATTGCTTACAGGAATTAGCTCAAACTCCTTATCCTTGCATTTACAGAATCATCTAATCCTGTCTCAATTTCCCTTTCCTGCCTTATCTCAAACTATTCTCTTAAAAAATCCCACTCAGGTTAAAGTGATCTTCCTGGTGTTTTCTTAAGCACATTTCACCTTCTTATCAAAAGCATTTAGCATTTTTTCTGCCTCCACTTCCCCCCATCATTCCTGAACATCATAAAAATCCTTGTCATTTTGCCAGATGCAGTTCTATAAAACCCTCTCTGGCCCCCAGCCTGGAATACCAGTTCTCAAAGTCGTTAATGTCCAGAATGCTCTCAGTCATATTTTATTTGCTGACTGGCATGATCATTTGCTGTTTATAATTGCTATTTTCTACGTATATTTTCATGTTGAGTTTCTAAAGTGAGAGATCAGGAGCATGTCTTACATTTTCCATCAAGCCTTCAGTATGTCAAATACCCTGTTTAGTAGAACTCAAAGAAGTACGTGATTTCCCCATGTGGCTGAATTCTAGAGCTAGAAGGAGACTTGGAGGTCTGGTGTATTGATGAAGAGGTTGATTGATTAACAGCATCTGAACTAAAGGACACTAGACCTGTGAGTCTAACTATGTATTGTAAATGACAGACCTGGACTAAGTGGCTTTTATCAGTACATACCGCTAAGACTGATTTATGAAGATGTATAGCAGGAATGAATCGTGTGGCGGGCAAATCAATCTAAAACATGGCTAAAATTAACCTGTGGGAAAATCTTTCCACTGTCTAGTGGACTTGTCAAAGTTTAAAAGCTCAGTTTCTGATGAAGATTAATGCTCCTGATTCTCAGCTCAGTCAAACCTCAGGCTGGTGATTTTTCATCACTTACCACAAGCAGCATCACCTCATCCCAGCAGGTGGCGCTGTTTCTCCGCAGAATGTTTTTGGAAGGTCACCAGCCTTTCTGGCTCTCATTTGCATTGTTCCTGCTAAGGCTTGACCCAGAAAACAACTTCAGTCTTTTACGCTAGGGGAAATAGGACATTTATTATATATTCCTTGATAGACAAGAATTTCAAAAGGGCAAAATTTATTTTCTACTTTTATTTTGGCCTTTCTGACCTTGGGAGACTTAGTTTTTTCTAGTATTCCTGAGCCCTTCCTCACATCAAGAGTGTCTCTCAGATATTATCCTCTGAGAGGACCCGATTAGGTATCTATTCCTGCCCCCCCCCCACTCTCTGTAGGTGAGCGCTTGTAGATGGGACCCCCTGTCAAGGTCATTCGTAAAGTCAAAGGCAGAGCTAGGTCTAACTCCCATTGCCTTCCCTGTCCCATCCTGTCTTGGCCTTGACCTTGCCACTTAGAATCAGGTGTGGGTGCCACTAACTGTGATGTGACAAAAACCAACATTGGTCTCAATCTGAGAAGAGGTCAGGAGAAGTTCTAAAATAGGAGAGCTTTGTGGACACCATTTGTGTGTGTGTGTGTGTGTGTGTGTGTGTGTGTGTGTGTGTGTGTATAGAATGGAGATTTTGTAGAAATTATTTTTATCTCATTCTCTTTTGCAGTATTGGATCCATGTAAGTCCTCAACAAGTATTTATTGAATGAATGAAAGATGGAATGAAATAAAGAAAGAAAGGAACAAAGGAAAGGAAAGTTACAGGCTGAATTGTTCCTGTCCCCATATCTCCAGCTCCTTTCATATGTTGAGATACACTTCCCCAGTGTTTCAGAATGTGATAGGGCCTTTAAAGAGATGATCAAGTTCAAATGAGACTGTTAGAGTGTGTCCCAATCCAGTCTGACTGGTGTCTTTACAAGAAGAGGAGATTAGGACACAGAGAGACATCAGGGTATGTGTGCACAGAGTGTCCACTGTAAAAGGAGGGGGCAAGGGATGGATGTCACAAAGTCGTGTTGAGGGGCCCCAGAAGAAACCAACCTGGACGACACCTTGAATTTTGACTTCCAGCCCCTCAAACTGGGAGAAAGTAAAAGTCTGCTATTTAACGTACTTGGTCTGTGGTATTTTGTTTTGGCAGCCCGAGAAAATTAATACAGGAGGGAAGAAAGAAAGCAAGGAGAAATAGAAGGGAAAGAAGAGATGAAAGGAAGACAGGAGGGCAAGAAAGAAAGTCAAACAAGAGAAGAGAGGGAAAGAGCAGCCCCAGTGACTTTATCGACTAATTATTGGAGATATCTGGCAGATCCTGAGATGATTCAAGGTGATTTTGAGCAGTCCTAGATATTTCTAGGACTGACTGGCCAATTGAATTGCTTTATTTGCTCTTATATCATTACTATTTTGACTCAGGCAATACATTAAACAGTGAATTTGGCGGCTTGTGATTCTGGGTGAGGATAAGTCTTCACCTGCCACTTGTGTGGAACCTGGCAGCTGCCAGCAGACATGACGCAGGAACCTGCGTTCCCTCCTCTGACATCATGGAAACCAGCCATTCAGGAGGCAGAGCAGCAGGCAAGATTCTTGGGAACAAGTCCACGTTTACCGTCAGAACATTCCAGGAAATCCAGACACAGGGGTTTATTCGATTCATGTCAAGAATGAGAATGATCATTCTAAGTGGGAGCAGTGTGAAGAGGCCGGAGCTTGGGCAGGAAGCCTCTCCTGCTTCTGACTCAAGCGTGAATTATTCACATTTCTTTCTTGTAATATATTTGATCCTAGAGGCAAAGCCTAAATGCCCTGAGTTGTATTTCTCTGGTTTTCCTTCAGAATCGGTGCCTCCATGGGGGCAGTGCTGATGCTATGGATCTCACTCAACCTAATCACATATCAAAAGTCACCTGCTTTGTGTCCCCTTCCCTCATGACCCCAAGAATTGACCAAACACATGATGTGAACTGAAGTGACAAAGCTTGTCTTAGAGAACACATTGGATTTTTAACACAGGTCTCCAAAAACTCAATGCTTAAGTTCAGGAGTTAAATCCATTCCACCGGTGGTGGAGAGTTCTGGTATTTTCCATGTTGTGAGGGAAGTACATTTGAATCTCTTCAGTGCTCTGTTTGTGTTGCCTGCCAATCATTCCATTAGGAAACAGTATCTTCTTGTCAATAAATTGAGAGGTCATGTAAGAAAATCCTTCATTTAGCAAACAAAACAAAACAAAAAACTGGTACTATGTATCAGGCTGTGTGTAATTAGGAACTGAGGCCTGAGACCATGGAGGGCAGGCCTGATAGGTCTATTCTGTGCCCTCAGGGACGACAGAGTGCTGAGTGCTAGAAAGAGCAGCAGTGGCTAGGGAGAGATGGGGGTGAATTTCAGGGTTATCAAAGAGGTGGACTGCTGGAAACAGTAGCTTTTCGGTGTTAACAGAGAGGGAGAGGACAACTCCCAAACTTATTTGGGAAAACAGGTGAGTAGAATAAAGTGTAGCTATAAGGGGAACCCGAGTGTGTTTGCTTGTGTAGGAAAATGTGAGTGTGTTGGGGGATGGCTATGGTGTCTTTCCTGTTTAAGGGACTAATTGTTTTGAGACAAAGAAAGGTAAACTTACTCAAGAGTTTCATTAATTCCAATCACATTCTTTAACAATCAAATTCCAGTGATTAAATGGTCAGCCTTGGTTTTCTGTTCACTCTCTATAAGGTCCAAGATGTACAATAGCTCTTAGGATTAAGGCTATATGTGTAAGGACCGCAAGGACAGCTGAGCACACACACTCACCTTGGTACCTGCAATGTAATTATCAGTTGGATCATTTTATTTAATTCTTCTCTGGAGGGTGCTTTTTCTAGTGAAGGCCTTTACCAAAAGATAAGACATAAGGCAATATGAACACAAACATAGGACAATATGAAATATGAGACAAGTCTTGAGGGACCTTCCTCAACCATCCTCATCACTGAAAAGTCAGCCTGTGGCTCACACACAAGATCAGACCCTGCGGTACTCGTGTGCAATTCCCTCACACCTCTCAGAGGCTACATAATGAATCTCACTTCACTTACTTTGTCATCTATAAATACAGCATTTTAACAGGCCCTATGACATTCCAAACCACAGAGCTCTCAGGACAGATGATGGGATACGCTAGAACTGGAAGATGTCTGAAATGTCTGTGAATGTGGTCAGATTGTTCCTCCAGCTCAGTTCCACCTTCTCTGTGTTATGCATTTAAGAACCATACATTTCTTAATAGATCTAAGTTTTAAAAAATGAATAGGAAAACTGATTTTTCAATGATGACAAAGAAGTCAAACACCCAGGATCCTGCCCCCTTTTTAGAGCCCATGTCTTTTGACAAACAATGCAACACATTGCTCAGAAGGAATTTATATTAACCATGGATATTTATAGAGGAATCATACTCAGAAACAATCTCATGTCTTTGAGATGTGTGTGTGTGTGTGTGTGTGTGTGTGTGTAAGACAAAGGCCTTCACTAGAAAAAGCACCCTCCAGAGAAGAATTAAATAAAATGATACAACTGATAATTACATTGCAGGTACCAAGGTGAGTGTGTTCTACATGTAACTTTCCTTCCGAGCCAGAAAGCATATTTTGCTGGGATCCTGGGTGACTACCAGGCTGTCACATTTCAAGACATACAGCTCACCCCCAAGGTAATGGAAGATCCAGAAAAGAAATTCTAAATATTGTGATTGTTTTGGGTCTTAGTGCTTTTGGGCTGCTACAACAAAATACCTTAGATGAGGTAATTTATAAGTAACAGAAGTTGATGGTTCATAGTTCTGGAGTCTGGGGAGTACAAAAGTCAAGGCTTCAGCAGACTCAGAGTCTGGTGATGGATGCTGTGTGCTCCCAAGATGGTGCCTTCCTGCTCCCAAGATGGTGCCTTCCTGGAGGGGAGGAGAATCTCCCTCAAGGATCTTTTATAAAGACATGAATCCAGTTGAGGAGGGCAGCATGCTCATGACTTACTTACCTTCCAAAGGACCCAACTGAATACTACTGTAATTGGTATTAGGTGCCAACATAGGAATTTCAAAGGGAATACAAATATTCATCCTATAGCATACTGTAAGACACATTAATAGATTAAAATAAACATAAATACTGTAATTCTAGCTGCCTGGGAGGCTGAGACAAGAGGATCATGAGTTCAAAGCCAGCCTCAGCAACATAGTAAGGACCTAAGCAACTCAGTGAGAAATAAAATACAAAAAAAGGGCTGGGGATGTGGCTCAGGGGTTAAAGCCCAAATACCAAAAAAAAAAAAAAAAAAAAAAAGAAAAAGAAAAAAAAAAAGAAAGAAAAAAGAAAAAGAAAAAAAACACAAGGCAAAAAAAAAAACAATAACAAAAACAAACATAAAGATAATAAATTAACAAAACCTCTGAATCACCATGCCAAGTGTCTTAAGGCCACTATGTGTTAGACTATATTAGTGGAGTTAATGACTCTAGTGTCTGCTGTGACATATTCCAGGGTTGGACTATGGCAGACATGAACAGCATCTTCAAAAGCCCAGTTCCTGGTAGAGCTACACTTGAACCAGGCCCACTCCTCGCACTGCTCCCCACATGTGTAAGGCCTAGGGTGGAGCAAAAATGCAGCTGACACAACTATGGTGTAAAATTGAAAAACAAAAACTTCTAATCAAGGAAACTGCTAGGCACAGTGTATTCTGTTCTCCTGCCATACCAGATATGTCATCATAATGACCTGGGAGGTCAACTTTGAATTTAGGAGTTTGGACTCCTTGGAGTTTTATAGAATGTGGCAGGTCTGTGGTCTTCTCTTCTTACCTCACCCCCAGCATGATCGCACATGGCATTTGATTGCCAACCTGCAATAGCTATACTTGGCTAGCCCCGGAGAGGATGAGCCAGGAAGGGAGATGCTGGATAGTGGAGAAATGAGCAGTTGTGGGGAATCCTGGGATTACTCTCTAAGAGCAGAAGTGGTATGGGATCTGGTAAACCTTTGCTTGGCCTCCTGGATTATTCTCCTTTTGAGGAGGGGCACAGCAAAAGTGCTAGGTCCTTCTTGTTACGTAAGAACAGTGCTGGGCCTGTATCCTAATCCTGGCTTTGTGGTCAGGTATCTAGACAAATTATGACCCATCACTGGGATGCAATTTCTTCATGTTTAAATTCTAGGAAGTGGAATAAATCTTGGTTCTTAGGGCTGGCTATGCCTTATACTCAGAGATATAATACCTAGTTTATCATTGTTACTATTTAGGATGGGTTTCTGGGCTTCTGAAAAGGTCGTTAATGATCATTGAGTTGAATCCTTCATTATTTTAAGTGAGGAACCTGGTGATTAATGAAAGCCATGCAGTTAGCTAATGAAAAAGTGAGGCTTGAAACAGGTCAGACCTCTGGTCAGCACTGTTCCCTGCACCAAATGGCCTCTCTATCTTTTGTCCTTGCAGTCCATTTGAGGAGAAAAGCCTCATGCTATGGAGTGATTCTTGCCAGAGCAAAGAGAAACTCTGTGTTGTGGTCTAGGCAGAGTCCAGTCATTAGCAAGATCTGGATTGTTTTTCTACATTTCATGCTTGTTATTCATATACCTGTTTTTGTTGTCATGGTAATAGAAAGTTTGTTGGGCCTGTTCTTTTAAGACTAGCAACAACCACAACATACTCTAAGAAAAGTGCACCAGACATTTTTATCCTGTATAATTTGGTTACACAGCACACAGAGCTGTCATAAAACACACTGATTCCAGACATTTCCAGATATGTCACCATGTCTTAATGCTGAAGGGGACCTGAATGTGTCACCTCAAGTCATGCTATTTTGTCATAAGGATTATTTTGAACTGAAGGCAACTGAGAAACAGCAAACAGATCAGAGCTCCCTGCTCTCTCTTTTCTGCCTGAAAGCACAAAATGAATCTCCTTTTGTGAAGAGGTCTAGAAAGTGGAGAGGACTCACCCCTGGATATGGCACCAAATTGAGTCTGTGTGACAAATCTTACCAAATAACCTATCTTCCATTAGTTTCTTCCAGATATTTACCTTCCCCATTTACTGCCTCTAGGAGCCAGACCCCTTTTCCTTTACCTTTTCACTTCTCCAAACCTATTGTCCTTTGTTAAAATGGTATATAACACCTAGGCCTTGCCTCCTTTTGAGGCTTTCACTTTTCTGTGAGTCCCTGTGTGCACACGAAATAAATCATCTGTTAATTTGTCTTTTGTCAGTTTAATTCATGAGTCCCAGCCTCTGAACCTTTGAGGGTAGAGGAAAGGCCTTTTTTTCTCTCCTCTACAACATCAATGATCAATTCATTCTTAAATCAACATTATCCAAAATAGAGGATGATTGGCATCTAAAGGATCTAAGAACTTCTGTGGGAAAGATCCCCTGTTAGACTTCCAGCTACAGAAGTATCTACTGCAGAGTGTGAGTACATATTATTGGCTTTCTCTTTTATTTCTCCCACAAATTTTTTAGTGAAATCGACAGTAATCCCAAATGCTTTGGGGTTAGCAGTGTGAATTAATGTTTTGGAGTGTGTGTAAAGAGTTGCTGGAGTGTGGCAAAAGCCTAGTTTGTGGGGACAGCTGACAAGAAGGTTCCATGGACAATGCAGAGGTAAAAAGTGGGGTATAGGCCAAGTGCTGTGGGAGACACTGAATGCAGGATGGAGAAGGCCAAGAATGCTTCCAAGAAGTCATTAGCTCACTGAAACCTGGAGAGGTGAATAGGAGATATCCAGGTGTGCCCATTACTACTGCCGTGTAACAGGTAACCAAAAAGTGTAGTGCCTTAAAGTAGCCATGTCATTATGCTGACAATTTGGAGGGTCAGAAAATTGGAAAGGGTGTGGCTGGGAAATTCTTACGTGGGGTGTTCCTAGTCAGATGACGGCAGGGTGGCAGTGCATTAGCACCTGAGGGTTGCCATAAGTATAGAAAACTAGATTGTTTTAAAGAGCAGAAGTGCATCTTCTTGGAGTTCTGCAGGCTAAGTGTCCAAAGTCAATGTCAACAGAACAATGCTCTTTCTGGTGGCTCTGAGGGACGCTCCTCCTTGCCTCTTCCTAGCAATTGGTAGTTGCTGGCAATTCTTCACATTCCTTTGCTTCTAGATGCATCATCGCAGTCTCGGTCACCTTCATCACAGGGTCATCTCTGTATGTCTGGGTCCAGATCTCTCTTTCTCTTTCTAAGGACATCAATCATTGGTTTCAGGCCCTGTCAATATAGCCTGACTTTATCTTAACTTGATTTCATTTACTAAGATTCTATTCCTAAATCGTGTCATCTTCATAGGCATGATGGGTTAGGTTTTGAATAGAGAGTTTTGGGGTGAGAGAGTCACAATTCAAACCACTTCTTTATATGAAGGACATGATCTAGGGTGGATATTCAACTTGGTTCCGATGTTTGGCAGTTGAGACCAGTTGTCTGGAGCTCAGCTGAGGCTGTCTCAGGGTGGTTGAATATACACAGTGGCAGTGCCCACTCCCCTTTCCCTCAAGTAAATATCTTAAGAGCTAGAATCCTTTCTGACCTCACCTCATAAATCATATAGCATTGTTTCCACCAAACGCTCTTCACTGAAGTTATCATAAAACTGCCAAGATTCCAAGTGAAAGGACATGGGCCACACCTCTCAAAGAATTTGCAGAGGTGTTTTGCAATTGCCACATGAAGCAAAGGGTTTGTGATAATCGTGCTAGAAATACACAAAACTGGAGACCTAAGAAAAAGCCAAATCATGGGCTCTTTGCAATTTGTGGACAACGATTTTTCTAAAAAGCTCCAAGGCATTTTATGTTAAAATGCTAAAAAAAAAAATGAAAGAAAGAAAGAAAAAGAAAAGAAAAAGCAAAACACCCGTGTCTTTCCCTCTCCTCACTTTTTCCCTTTCCTCCCTAACCCAGTCTTCCTTGCTTCTACCCTCCCTCCTTCTCTTTCTCTTTTCCTGCCCCGCCCCAGGACCTCCACAGCCTGTAGTAGAAGCATTAACATCTCATAACAGAGAACCAAGCTTAGGCACTACATCTGTGTCCATCCATGATCCTAATTACTTATGATAAAAATATATACAGTATCTTATCCCATAAAATTTATGAATTATTCTTCTCTAATATGTATGATAGCACCAAACACACATATTTCAGACCAAGCAAACCTAATGACTGACTCGTTACATTGCTTCAGTTTAAATGATAAAGATACATTAAAAAATCAGAGAAGTATACACATCAAATATTAATCACCTGAAGGTGCTGGCATTTTGGAGAGACTTGATTTTCTTCTTCTTTATAATCTATATTTTCCCCAAATTACCTTAATAGTCTCTTAATAACTTTGGAAGATAAATTATTAAAATTTTCACGATTCCAATTTTGCTTCAAAGTTAGAGGCAATACACCATTTGACCCAGCTATTGCCCTTCTCGGACTATTCCCTGAAGACCTTAAAAGAGCGTACTACAGGGATACTGCCACATCGATGTTCATAGCAGCACAATTCACAATAGCTAGACTGTGGAACCAACCCAGATGCCCTTCAATAGATGAATGGATAAAAAAACGTGGCATTTATACACCATGGAGTATTACGCAGCACTAAAAAAAATGACAAAATCATGGAATTTGCAGGGAAATGGATGCACTAGAGCAGATTATGCTTAGTGAAGCTAGCCAATCCCTAAAAAACAAATACCAAATGTCTTCTTTGATATAATGAGAGCAACTATGAACAGAGCAGGGAGGAAGAGCAGGAAGAAAAGATTAACATTAAACAGAGACATGAGATGGAAGGGAAAGGGAGAGAAAAGGGAAATTGCGTGGAAATGAAGGGAGACCCTCATTGCTATACAAAATTACATATAAGAGGTTGTGAGGGGAATGGGAAAATAAACAATGAGAGTAATAAATTACAGTAGATGGGGTAGAGAGAGAAGATGGGAGGGGAGGGGAGGGGGGATAGTAGAGGATAGGAAAGGTAGCAGAATACAACAGTTACTAATAGGGCATCATGTAAAATTGTGGATGTGTAACCGACATGATTCTGCAATCTGCATTTGGGGTAAAAATTTGGAGTTCATAACCCACTTGAATCTAATGTATGAAATATGATATGTCAAGAGTTTTGTAATGTTGTGAACAACCAATTAAAAAAAAAGTTAGAGGCAATACGTCACTTTATTTTTTCAGTAACTCAAAAGTTATTGAAATTGGTACATGCCTCGTATAAGTGCAAGTGGGTATTTAAGATCAATGGAACATGGAGGGTGGGCTGGGGAGCTGGTTTAGTGTCTTCAGGAAAAGTCTCTTGAAAGAAATGATGTTTTTATTGAGTCTTAAGGAAAAAAATGTCCCTCAGTAAAAAGCAAATCCAAAGCATTTCAGGCAGGGATAGAAGCAAATTGCAATACCTTGGGAGTGGAAAAGTGTTCAGTTTGCTTCAGGATGAGGTCACAGCCCCTGTGGCTGGGACTAGGAATTTACTGGAAACATGGAAGGAGAAAGTCAGAAGCAGAAGGTACCCATTCACCTAGATTCTCTATGGAAGGGATGACAAGCTTTCTCTGTGAAAGGCCAGAGAGTGACTATTTTAGATTTTATGAGCCATATAGTTTCAAGGTAGTCAATTTACCTTTGTGTTGAGAAGCAGTCAGACAATATGTAAGTTAGGGAACATGGTTATATATTAATGCACTTTATTTCTTCATACTGTGACTTTAATTTCATGTAATTTTCAAGTATCATGAAAACTTCTTTTGAATTTTTTCAGTCATTTAAAAATGGAGAATTCATTCCTGTGCCACAGGCTATACCAAACCAGGCACTGGGCCAGGTTAAGCCCAGGTTCTGTAGCTTGTGAAGCCCTGCTCTAAAATCAGGATTGGAAGTAAAGATTTTTCCTGATAGCAGTAAGAATTTGTCGAAGGGTTTTAAGGTAGCTTGGGGAAGGCATTAGTTATTTATAAAGTTACTTTGGAGATTGTATGGAGAGAGAATGTGAAGGGTTGTGAATGACAGAGGCGCATTGGAGTTAGGAGCAGTGTCCAAGGGAAGAGTGAAGGTGTGCTAGATGAGGACGTTGGGAGGATCCACTGAGCAGAAGCAGCAGCTGCCTTGGTACAGAAGGGAGCTAAGGACCCAGGACCCACCATGCATCTGTGCTGGGTCCTCCTGTCATCTCTTTATATGAAGCCAGATGTGAATCTCCCCATTCCAGCAAGCATCCCTCTTTCCAACTTTAAAGATACCTGGAATTCTTGCCATTCTAGTCCTGTATCTCAGTGTTTCCATTGTCCCCAGAAACCTCCTATTACCTGGGAGATATCCTCACAGATGAGAAAATCAAATTCCTTTTCATTTATAAATTGTCAGATAATACTTGAAAGCAGAAGGCATGGGCTGAAAGAATGACCCATTTTAAAGGGATGAAGCAAAAGAAGACCAGTGCATAAATGTCGTCCTTTGAGGAAAGCATGGCATGGGTAGTAAGGGAGAAAAGATATAAATAGTGACTCTTATTGATTGAATTGTGTTCCCATAAATTCATATGCTGAAGTCTAAATTCCTATTACCTCAGAAAGTGGATGTATTTGGAGACAGGATCTTTAAAGAGGTGAAAGTTAAATTGAGACCTTGAAGGTGGGTCCTAATCCAATGACTGATGCCCATGTAAGAACTGAAGATTCGAATACAGACAGGTTCCAAGGAAAAGTGCATAAAGAGATAGGGAGCAGAGTCCATTTTCTGCTACTATAACAAAATGCTCGAGATTCATAACTTTATAAAGAAAATATGCTTATTAGTTTATTTAAGCTCAGAGTTGTAGAGGTTTAAGGGCATGGCTTCAGCTTGGCTCTGGTGATGGCTTCATGGCAGATATCATTATAAACTGTGTTAGTAGAAGATATAACACGATGATGAGATAGGAGCCAGAGAGTAACTGGGGTCTCATAAGGAGAACTATGTTAACTCCTGAATTTCAGTGACCTGATGACCTCCTAGGGGACTCCACTTCTTAAAGGTCTTGTCCCCTCTTAACATTGCCACGCTGGAGACCAAGCTTCCAACCTGTAGACTCTTGGGGGACATATTCAAACTACATCCAAATCATGAATCAGGCAAGTAGGGAGGCTTAAAAACAACAACAACAACAACAACAAAACCACCCCTTGGTCTTGGATTTCTGACTTCCAGAATTGTGAGGAAGGGAATTTTTTTTTTTTTGTATAAGTTATCCACTCTGTGGCATTATGTCACGGCAGCCCCAGCCAAGTAACACCCTAACCAAAGGCATGAGTGAAGATCTGCTCATTGTGTGGAGATTCTTGGGGCCAGATTTGGTTGCTATGATAATTTTGCCGAGTATACTAGGGCTGGGACATGGTAACAACTTTGTGATATTAAAATGCTTTTTCTTTATCTTTGTGCCTGTCAAGGAAAAGCTCTTACCCTTTACTTTCTGGTTGGTTTGGCTCATGGGAGGTATTAGTAAAGGAGGAAGGTAAGCAGAGTAAGAGCTCCTGCATGCCTTGCCACCGTTCTGGAAGTTTCCCTCCCTGTGTCTAGAGCTCCTGGTGTTTGATTCCATGAACAGCCCCCTTGCCCCATCTTTGTTCCTGCAGGCAGTGGGTCAAAGATCTCCTGTCTCCTCTCTTGTTAGTTCCTGGATGCTTTATCATTCCTGTTGTTCCCCTCAATTCTGCCCACATCTTTCACCACCCTGTTCTCAGTTAAAACTGAGTTTAATTGTTGGGACTCTGACACAGATTCAGGGCTCATAGCACATCTGCTTTCTTAAACTAGATGCTGAGAGCAATTATGTATTGTAACACTTTGACATGGTTTCTCCTTCTGCCTACTTGATGGACAGGGGATATAGAACAGGTACCCATTATTGATCTCTAAGTGAACTCTTGTACCTTTGAGCCATTCGTGCATTCTTTAGGCACTGAAGCTAGGGTGGCAAGGAGTGTGGAAGAAATTTCGTGTGGAAGCCGTAACAGAGGTATCTATATCTATTCAATGGCACTCTGGTAAATGTTTGAAAAGCAGCTCCGAGTTATGGCCTTTGCCATTTTCTGGTGTGCAAATATTTTGACCATGTTGATTTTAAGCCATCAGTGTCATGTTATTGAATATAAATTGGGAAGAGAGGCTACATAATAAATACCAGTTCTTAAAAGCTGATATGAGCAGGTTCCAGGACAGCACGGTTTATGTTCAGTTACAGATAGACTGAGATGCATGCATTTATACCGCAGTGGGAATTTAATAGGTTAAGCCATTAAAGTAAAGTGGTTTGTCAGGAAATATTATTGTGGGACAAAATGGGGTATTAATTCTTCTGCAGGTGAACATAAAAGGAAGCACAGGTGTGTTTGTGTTCTCAGTGGAGGGCCCGGATGCTGTTCAATCAGAAGCAGAGCAGAGGCTACCTTGTGATCCTAGAATTCTGTTTACCTGTCACAGGAGCTTTTGAAGGTGACTTACTAGTTGCAAATAAAGCTTCAGTTAGAGCTTGAAGCTTGTTTTCTCCTCTTTCAAATCAGTTGTATGTCTAACTAACAACAATGATACCTGGGTGAAAAAAACGATGGAAGAAAGATAGAATAAGCCTCATGGTTTTATTGATGTGCTCTGAATATATTTCTGAAATGGGGAAAGTCATGTTACTAAATCTTGGAATCTAGAACCCGAGAGGCTGTCTTGAATGCCTAAAAGATCAAAGTTGGAAGAGAGCAAAAGGTAGAAGTAGTAAACTACAGATATTCAAGTTGTGGTACCCCTTAATGTGGGCCATGATGAAAATAAAAGTAGGTTCCAAAAGTGGCCAGGGAAATTTGGGGATGGAAGGAATATCAGAAGTTATTATGGAAAGCTAGTTAAATTTGAAGTAAATATCAAACTTTCTGAAGTGAGATTAAGTGCTAACCAAGATCCCCTACATATTATATCTTTAATTGAAACTGCTAAAAATCCAACAGGGGCCTGGATAAACCATTGGGAACTTATTCTGATATTTTTAAACTTAAGTGAAAACTGAGTTTCTGTGACTACATGTTATATTAGACCCATTTGTAGAACTTGGTGGGGTGCTAGGAGTGATCAGCCCTGTGCAGCAATACAGAGACACGTTGTTTATAGGGGACTTAAAAACAGCAATAAAACTGACTACAAGTCAGTCTGGTTTTTATCATCAAATGTACTTGCAATTCTAAACCATGTCTGTGATGAAATATTTCTTGAAGAAAATCTGTTGTTGGTTTAAGCTCTAAACAATTTTCATGGTTACTACTATGTTTCAATAATGCATATATGAGTTTGTAGCTAGCACATATATATATTATGTATATATATATATTATTATCATTATTACTTGTCCTTTAATAAACATTGTATTCTATATGGAACTTAATTTGGAAAATTCCCAACCATCCGGTCACCCCCCTGTACCTGGGGATCTAGCCTGTGTCTAGGGCAAGTTCATGACCACATGGAGTTCAGGGTCATGCTGACAAGCATGTTTCTCCAACTCTGGGATAACACACACATGCCTGCACTGAAATAGGGGATTTGAAATAAACAAGATAGTATAGAGGTTATGAAGATGAAGAAAATGAACTTGAGTTATGTACATTCTTTTTCTTCTTCTCCTTCTTCTCCTCTTCCCCTTCCTCCCCCCGACTCCGGGATGATTCTTACTCCTCTTCTTCTTCTTCTTCTTCTTCTTCTTCTTCTTCTTCTTCTTCTTCTTCTTCTTCTTCTTTTTTAGATTAAATTAAACAGTAAAATAGTGCTAGAGTAGGGTATAATGTTTTTGTTTGGTTAGTACAAATCTAATTCTCATAAGATAGAATTTTCTGAATTTAAGTCCCTTTTTAAGATAGAAAAGTATTCTTTTAAATTGTTAATTGTTTTAACTAAATAAAAAATCAAGAAAATGTAATATTAAATCAGTGGTATGATTTGGAAATCACCCACATTTCTAATTTTATAGATATTTTGGCTGAACTAAGATTACTTTTATTAATTTTTATATAACTAATTGTATGTATGAAATTCAATAAAAGAAGAGTTTAACTGCCTGCACTTATTTTATGTTATTATTTATTTCATTTTATATTTTTACTAAAAGCAATTTTGTTATAGAGGAGGGGGTGAAAAAGCTATGTTGTGGGTATGTGTGCTAGGTGAGAAATCTAAATAAATAGAGTAAGCACTGGTTATTTGAGGGATCCACAATAAATATTTTTATATTGTCACCATTTGTCCCTGCTTTTTAATTACTATATTTTATACATTGTATTAATTACAATGTATAAAATTGTAATAAATTGTATAAAGCTGGGTGCGGTGGTGCACACCTATAATTCCAGCAGCTCAGGAGGCTGAGGCAGGAGGATTGATAGTTCAAAGCCAGCCTCAGCAACTTAGTGAGACCCTAAGCAACTCAGTGAGACCCTGTTTCTAAATAAAATACATAAAAGAGCTGGAGATGTGGCTCAGTGGTTAAGTGGCCCTAAATTCAATCCCCACTACTAAAACAACAAAAACAACATCAACAAAAAACCCCCCAAAACAAAAAACAAATCATCCGTAGTAAGCATTACCATCCTACCCTAAAAAGTTATAGGTGTAGAAGTCTCTGACACAGAAATAGAAATCTCTATTCATGGAAGCCAGCGGGAGTAGACTCAGGTGCACAATCTGGGTTTCTCTTCCTCTCACAGTGGTCACTGCAGGATCAGAGGCTGAAGGAAGGTCCCTGGAAAATTATAAACTCTTTGCTAAGGTAGTCAAAGGTGAGGCGACAAGGAAGTGCAGAAGGTGTCCCCAGGCCAGTGGTGAACAGCACAGATGTGCACACACACGCACACAAACACATTTTGGTAAGACAGCATCTTTTTTCCTTTGGCAACATTATCACTCAGGGAACCCTACCCATCTATAATTCAGATTCGAGTGATGTGAAGAATCAGGCTATCTCATCACTGAAAATACTAATTGTAATCCATTCTATGATTCTCTGCAAAAATATAACACCCGGAGATGGAACTTGTCCTTGGAATCTTTTACCAGTAACCAGTAAAATGAAAATGTTGCTCCTATCATATTTGCCTCTTCAACCCCCTATCTTAAGTTTTTGAAAGAAAATCACTTTTCATATCCTGAGTGAGAGCAGGCAATTGTGCAATTATGTTCAGTTACTGGAAAAATGCTAGCCTGTATTCAAAAGTAGTTTTTATAGCAAAGAAAAAAAAATTCATATTCAGAAAAGCTTAAAATTGGGATTTAGTTTAAAATTCTTATTTGTCATTTCTTTGAGAAAACATGAGATATGAAAGCAATACATTGACATCTCAGTACTAGTTGAGGCAGATTCCTTGAGTTTCTAACTTAATGTGCTTTAACTTAATCACGCATGGAATCTGTTATTTTTTTATGAAACTTAAGTCTATCAGAGGTTGACAGCATCTCTTGGTTGAAGAAGCTTAAGAAAAAGATTAAAAACAGTAATAAAAAATTTAACTCCTTCATGTGCCAGATTATTTTTTAAAGCATGGAGTGGAAGATGGGAACATTATTTTAAAAAATATTTTTTTGTAGTTGTAGATGAACAGAATGCCTTTATTTTATTTGTTTATTTTTATGTGGTGCTGAGTATTGAACCCAGTGCCCCTAGGCCATGCTAGGCAAGCACTTTGCCACCGAGCTACAGCCCAGCCCTGGGAACATTTTTCATACATTTCAAGAAGTGTAATTTCTATTTCTATACTCTTTTCTCAAGTAATCTTTGAATGCAAATTTAGAGTTCATGACCACAGTAAGTAATTCTTCTAAAAAGAGTTATATTGTAGCCCAGTGCCTGAAAGATGGATACATTTTCTAAGCTAAAGCCAAATTATCTGACCACAGGTATGTTTGTCATGTCCAATTGATCAGATGTCTTCTTGCCTTCAATTTAGCTACTTCTTAGTATCTTTTATGCTACTAATGATACGGAGTAGTAAATTGCTCAGGGATTGGAAAAACCTGATATGGTGATTTAAGTGAGACTGAAAACTACTATGGATGTTTCAAGGGGCATTCACTTCACAGGTTGGTATCTATGTTGGGATAACAAACTCGAGAAATCAACCTGCATGTTCTTTTCTTCTTTGCGTGATCATACCTTGTTTGAGTGGGAGGTTTGGGAAAGTTATCAGAACTGTACTTCGGAACAAAGAAAGCAAATTCTTAATTTTCTAAGTTAAAAACTACAGATCCAAGGACAAGACAGGAAGAGCTCCATAGACTGTTGTGTCTGCCTGCCCAGTTGTTTCTAATCCCTGCTATCTCCCTCAGGATGGAGAATTACCTCCTAAGCTGGGCTAGGAGTGAGAAAAGAATTTGGAAATAAGTGTGGGATGAGTAATTAATCAACTTTGTAATATTTCTTTCTATTTGAGAACCTGAAAATTGTGCATACATGTCCCTTGCCTGCTGGTTCAGGCCCCAGGCAATATGGGCCTGTGTGGTTGCAAATTATCTGCCACATGTGATGCTGGTACCAAGGGGAATCTTAAGCTGAACATGCTTGACCAAGGTTCCTGGAGTCCCATAGTGTGTGAAATGACATTTGGAAATTACTGAGGCACTAGATTGGCCCAGTAATTAGAGGGATCTTAGTTTTTTAGTATTTTTTTTTTTTAGTTGGAGTTGGACACAATACCTTTTTATTTATCTATTTATTTATTTTTTCTTTTTTTTTTTTGAGAGAGAGAGAGAATTTTAATATTTAGTTTTCGGCAGACACAACCTCTTTGTATGTGGTGCTGAGGATCGAACGCATGCCAGGCGAGCACATATGCCAGGCGAGCGCGCTACCGCTTGAGCCACATCCCCAGCCCATCTATTTATTTTTTTTTATGTGGTGCTGAGGATGGAAGCCAGCGCCTCGCACATACTAGGCTAGCGCTCTACCACTGAGCCACAACCCCAGCCCCTAAATTCTTGATCTTTATGTTATGAAGTTTCTGTAATAAGTGGCTGATAAGACCCGGATCAATCTGATCTATGAGACAGGCCTGTCTTCTGGTTCCTTCCTCAGGGCTTATCTAGTGCATGTATCTTCTAATGCCTCTGAGAGAAGTTACTGACCCCAGTGGTGGAGAAGCAGTCAGGAAAATGGAGTATGTTTATTTGGGATGTGTAATGAGCCCTCTCTGAGACAGTGTCAGGGGATTGCTGTTTATTTATCATAGAAATACCACTGCTATCTGAGGACCTTGTGGAAAGTTCATGGTGTTTTTTGGCTGTTACCACACGATATTGCTGGTTTGCAAGAAAGACAAGCTTACAACTCCTCATGTTACGCAATAACCAAACCCTAAATTTTCTCTGTAATTTGTAGTTTTATAATTTCAAATGGGGAATTTTGGCATTTGTGATTTTTTTCCTTAGTTTTTTTTTCCATTAGTTTTCCACATATACAAATTAAAGAATAAAAATCAGTGGGATGCTCTGCCTAGTTGGAAGTGTTCTGTGTCACTACCAATAATGTCACTGTTAAGTACTTAAAGGTGATTAGTGGGACTGAAGAGCTTAATTTTTAGTTTAATTAACTGTAATTTTCATTTAAATATCCACATATAGCTAGAGTCTATCATAACTGGACAGTGCAGAATTAAATTAATCTATTTTCCCTCTAAAGTTTGTGTAGAAAATAATTCATTAAATAGCCATAATTGCAGTAAAATCTGCATAAACTTTATATGACATGGATTCCATTGCCCAGTCAACACTCTCTTTCTCTTGGTTTTATTCATTATAATTTTATGTATTAGTGCTCTGACTCCTCAGTAATCTATGCATTCCTCAAGGCAAGCTGTTGTCAATTATACTATTTGTATCCTTCTTGTGTCTTCCACAGAACTCTTTGGCCAAGAGTAGGTATCAAGAAATATTGGTTGAGTCATAATGTGACTATCAAGTAATGGCATCGATTTTATACAGGCACATAATAAGTAGTTGATCCTCTTTATTTGAAGATTCTGTTTGTGAATTCATCTGCTTGTGAAAATTTATTTTTAGCCCCCCAAATCAATACCACATTGCTTTTGTGGTCAGCCATAGACGTGTAAGTTGGTGACAAATTTGAGTTGACTACTGTGCACATTCCCAGCTGAGGTCATGCAAGGTGATGCTCTGCTTCCTTTTTTCAGGTCTCACACATAAACAAGTATCCTTTAAACAGTCTACACGATCTATTTAGCGCTACATTTTTCCCCTTTTTTTTTGTTTTTTGATGATTCGGGTTTTTAAAATAGCTCCAAGCAGAGTGCTAGTGCTTCTTGTTCCAAGGCCCAAGAAGGTTGTTTGGTGCCTTATGGAGAAATCACATGTGATAGGTCAGCTTCACTTAGTCATGGGTTATAGCACTGCTGCCTGTGAGTTCAATGTTAATGCATCAATAATATATATTCAGTAAGGGATCCTTAAACAGATACTCATATATATATATAAGGTTAAGTGTATTGATAGATTAACAAAGATGTGACAAGAAGCTGGCAGGGGCCTAGCCCCATTTTCTCCTTAGGAGCAATGTTTCACTATTTGCAAAGATTTTTTAGAACATAAGTGCCATGAATAATGAGAATCTACAGAATATGCACATGTGTGCATAAGCACACACACACATGCGCACACATACACACACACACACACACACATACATCCATACACACAAAATCTGGAGTCGGGGGTCTATGAAACAAGTCCATTACTTTACAAGTCCACCATTGTTGTGAGGCTGGGGAAGGACTGAGGCTGCTGGGTGACTGGTAATGACAATGAGGTGAGGGGATCCTAATGGATGACACGTCAGTTCCACTGATCTTGTTTGTATCTTCCTTTCTACTCCTTGGACTCTGGTCAAGTACACTTGTTTTTCTCCCTTTAGGCTCTGTGATGATGAACAAGTAGAAAGACTGCCTGATAGTGGGTATCAAATGCAGAGGCCTGGCCCATAGTTCAGGTTCATCCCAGTGAGGTTTGGTGAGGTTTACAACAAGGCTCAACATGTCACTTCTCAATGGTATGACTTTTCCCAACATAGTGCCCATTATTTTACACTCCTTTAGGTGGAGGCAGGAGGCAGGAGACAGGAGAAATAAAAGACTACTGCAGTCTTCAGTACTTGGGCAGCGAGGGCAGTAGAACTAATTCCCTTGAAATTTTGCCATGTTGCCATTTTTAACATGTCCCCAAACATCTCATCTTTGAAAGGAATGAGAGCAAGAGTCATGACTGACGTTAGCATGTGTGAATCCTTCAGCCATTGATTAAGATTCTGAGGATCAAAATGAAGAAATGGAATCTGTAAGAAGCTGGAGGGAAACAGAAGAGGACGAAATAAACATTTTTCCACCACAGTGTTAAGTAATCTAGTTTAAGCTCAAAAGACATTTGGATAGAAGTTTACTGTTCCTGAAGGAGAACAATTCGTTTTAACCAAATCAAGTCCCAGCCTTAGGTAAACCACACTTTAACACTGCCTTTTATTTGGACAAAGATAAGATTTATCAGGCCTGAAGAATTCCTAGAAACCAATCCATTCTCTTGATTTCAAGCATTTATACCAGGAAACTGGTACTTTCATCCCACAGCCTCTGTTTATCAGCACCAGTGTGAATGGTTATGTTTGCTTGAGCAGCTTTGAAGTGAGCTGATTTCAGCATCCTTGTCTCCAATGTTAGGGGTAGTGAGACGTACCCTTAGCATTCATACGACTGGAAGCTGACAATCTGTTACAATTGTAAGCAGTTGGCATTTTATTCGTATTTACTAACCATATTTTATTTGTAGAGGGCAGATGCATATATCTTTTTTTCTTTGACTTGTTTTTATTTTAGGAAGGCATCTGGTACTTTGTTAAGTGTGGAAATGATTTCTAAAGTTAGTTGTCAAAGTTTGTTAGCAGCCCTCCTTCTCCTTTCTGATTCTTTCTCTCCACCAACACTTCCAGGACTGGGTAAGCATGGAGCCAAATATTCAGGTGGAGGATTGTGGGTCATTCAGCAAGACTTTCCTGGGTAGAGGAGAACTTACTACAAAGTGAGAGAAGCCTAAATTTCAGGGCTCACATACACATATTTTTTTGCAAGAACACGAAATGCTTCCAAACAATATGTTTAAATATATTTTTATGAATATGTATTTCTGTACATTTTGTAATTTCACTTTCTTAAAAAAAATCCACCCCCAAATAAAAATTCCATAAAACCTGGGTCCATTGCTGCCCCCATGGCTACTTGGGTGACCCTTAGACATATGTGACATTTTTCTTCCTGCAATGGAGGCAACCTCTTCTGGGTTAGGAGGCCGACAGATCCTACATTGTTTCTGTTGCACCATCCTCAGGAGCTGGCATAGGTTGACAGGTCTATCTTGCTCAGATAGGGACCTATAATGGTTATTGATAATGCTTTGTTTTCTCATATATTTGTGTTCTTCAGAGAAGCAGAAACAATAGGTTCAACGTGATTATAGAGGCTTTCAAGTTCAAAATCTGGAACACCCATGTCCCAGTTGAGTCTGAAGCACAGCAGGCTGCTGTGGAACCAGGAAGAGTTGATGTCCCAGTTCAAATGCTGGCAGGAAAAAAGGAGAATTCTCTCATTCCTGGGGGAAAGTCAGCTTTCCCCTTTTTTGTTCTATTTATGCCTTTGATAGTAATGGGATAACAACATTATGGAGGGCCATCTGCTTTTCTTAGTCTGCTGATTTTAATATTAACCCCATTATTATTAATATTAATCCCATCCAAAAAATTCTCTCATCAACACTCAGAATAATATTAAGCCAAATAACTGGGCACTTGATGGCTCAGTCAAGTTGGTACATAAAATTAATCATCACGCTCTATTAATTCAATTAACTATTATTTTCATGAGTGACCTGTTTATTCCTGGATTCAGAACCCACTTTGAAAACTATATGTATAAGACAGACATTATTACCCTATATACATGTATGATTACACTAGTGGAATGACTCTGAACCACGTAAAGCCAGAGGAATGAGAAGCTGTGCTCCATTTGTGTACTGTATGTCAAAATGCATTCTACTATAAAACAAACAAATAAATAAATAATAACCCCCCTCAAAACTGTATGTACAATTTGCTGGGCATGGTGGTGCATGCCTCTAATCTCAGTGACTTGGGAGGCTGAGGCAGGAGGATCACAATTTCAGAGCCAGCCTCAGCAACTTAAGTGAGGCACTTAGCAACTACAAGATCTTGTCTCTAAATAAAATATAAAAAATGGGCTGGGGATGTGGATCAGTGGTTAAGCACCCCTGGTTCAATCACCAGTACAAAAAAAATCCTGGAAAACTATATGTATAATTCTATTTTAGTAAGCATATGTAAAAGGTTATTGTGTGTCCTATACACAAAAGGTAGAGAATAAAATGGAAAATGTCTTGTTTGTGAGGAATTTGTTATCTGTGATTAACCTACTCACTAAAACAGCTCAAAGAATACAAAGTCCAGGCAATGACTGAGTTTAGCTCAATCTGTTGATTCTTAGGAGTCTTCAAGGGAGGCAGAAATCTTCCCAGTCAGAGACTTTCAGGAAAACTTCAGGTGAATTTTGAAGGTAAATTAAAAATAAAACAACATAGCAGTTGATTTGATGGACCAGGAAGAAAGGACTTCTTTTGGACATGACCACCATCTGTAGAGATGTGTAAAGCACAGTGTGGAGGCCTGGAGGAGGTGTGGCCAGCTTGGTGGGGCATGGGTTGACAAGAATTCAGTATAGTAACTGAGAGGTATTGACTCACCACCAAGAATTGATATTTAACTTTTAACTGAAGTCAAGATAATAACAGCTTTGTAAAATGAGAAGAATTCTTATGGCAGTACTTTTTTTTCTCTTTGAAAAAAATTCTGAGAGATTAGCTTTTCTTTATAATGCTTAGCCTCTGTCTTGTTTTTGAGAACTATGATATATCCCCCTGAGGCTAATTGAAAACTGGCCACATATACAGGTCATCATTTTGACCTTAAAATACTTGTTATTATGCTTCCTATTGTCTTTAAAATGGTGAATTTCAACATTAGATGGTTAGATGCTCTTTTCTGTGTCAGTGGTTTCAAACTCTGCATCAAGAATACCTCTGGGGAGGGGAGGGAAAGCACCCTGTTTCACAAACTGAGCTTCTGTCTAAAAAACTGAAGAAAGGGAGTTATGAATTCCTAAAAATAAAAACCATGACCATGGATTAAAATTAATAGTTAAAATAATTGATTGGGGAAAATAAAATCTGGATTAATAAAACTCAGAAACCAGGTATGGTGGCCCACATCTGTAATCCCAGTGGCTCAGGAGGCTGAAGCAGGAGGATCTCGAGTTCAAAGCCAACCTCAGCAATAGTGAGGCACTAAGCAACCCAGTGAGACCCTGTCTCTAAATAAAATACAAAAAAGGAAAAGAAAGAAAGAAAGAAAGAAGGAAAGAAAGGAAGAAAGAAAGAAAGAAAGAAAGAAAGAAAGAAAGAAAGAAAGAAAGAAAGAAAGAAAAGAACAGAACTGGGGATGTGGTTCAGTGGTTGAGTGCTTCTCTGTTCAATCCCTGGTACCCCCCTGCCAAAACCCAAAATCAACTCAGAAAAGTATGTGCATGAGTGTGTATTGGGTGGGAAGGGCAGGAAGGAGAGAGAGATGAGATAGAGAGGTCCTTTGATTTACCAAAGCATGGGAATCATGTTGATTATATCTGTAAAGTCCATCTATGAAGCACAATTGTACAATTTAAGAGTGACATAAATACTAAAAATGCACATATTAGCCATAAACCTTGTGGTATTAGAGAAGAAACTTAAGAAATTGACTTTCTTTTCATTTCTCTCTGCAGTATGTTCTAGGACATTCAAAGCAAAATTTGGACCTCCTTTTTTATTTAGTCTACAATCTAGTTTTAATTATTAGTTAGTCTAGAAAACACCTTTTTTGTGGTACTGGTGCAGAGTTTGAAATCACTGACATAAAAAATTTAATTCAGGGGTACTCTACCAACCCATTTTTATTTTTTTGATATAGGGTCTTGCGAAGTTGCTCAAGCTGGCCTTCAACCTTTGATTTTCCTGTTCAGCCTCCTAAGTTAAAAAGAATAATTTATCTCATCCTTTCAGATAAATCAGGGGCCTGTCAGAAGCTTGAAAAATAAGACTGTGGTATATTGACAAAGACTCTGGATTGGAAATTCTTAGCTTTCTACCCAACCCTTATGCTCCTTTTGTTTCCACAATTAAAACTGTGATTTTGACCCATTTCAGATCTTCTGTCTAGCTGGGGCAATTTATCCACCCAAATCCTTATTTCACCTTAATTGGTAGTTGTTGACCATGGATGATTTTGTACACATCTCTGCCCCCAGATACTTTTTTTTTTTTTGGGTGGATATTTTTATTACCAATATGCCATCAATGCCATGGAGTTCATATCTGTACATGCAACAGGAATAGCAAAGGAAGGATGAAGCAGGTGTTATTTTTGTGTGTTCATTAATTGCATGTTTCTGTTATATTAACTATTTTTTTAAACTGCACCTGAAAATGTGTTGTAATGTAATATGAAATTTTAAAAGTTATTATACCATTGAATAAGGTTCTATGAATGGTTTTGAGACGTCATATTCTGAATTTCAACTTACAGATGTGTTGAATCATTGCAAAGATTATTTAGGCCAGTACTTTCCAAAATGGCACACATTGATAATTACATTTCTAATGAAAAGGATAATAAATAAAGGATGTGGCTTGTGTTCAGTCTTCCCTTGTATGGGTCAGTTTATCATTAATCTAATGCTGAGATAGTTAACTCAAAAAAAGGTTTATTTAGCTTATGGTTTTGGAGGTTCCAATCCAGGACCAAGTTGTCCGATTCAGGCCTTTGGTAGGAATGCTAGGCAGCAATGGTGAGGAGCACATTTTTTGGAGTAAAACTGTTTACACCATAAGTCAGCAAACAAAAAATAAAGATAGAAGGACCAGGGACCCACAATCTGTCTTAAGGGCTAAGGACCTCCCACTAGATCTTACATCCTAAAGGTTCTACCAGCTCCCAAAGCACCCCCTGGGAATCAAGCCACAGTGACACAGAAACCACTAAACATCTAAATTAGCATCCCACTACTTGAAGCAAAGACTGAGGAAAGTCAGTATTTTGGTTCACTAATGATTCCCATGCCTTTGCACACTATTGGGAAGTCTAATGTATGCTAATAAGCTTAGTTACTTTCATCTTTAAAGGTTTTATCTTCAATACTGGAGTGAGTTCTAAGTGTGTCAGGCCCCTTATTACAATTGTATGATTTTGTTTTTGCTTGTTCATTTATTTTTTGTACCAGGGATTAAGCCCAGGGGCACTCAACCACTGAGCCACATCCCCAGCCCTTTTTATTTTTATTTTTTAAAATTTTGACACAGGGTCTCACTAGATTACTTACAGTCTTGCTGGCTCAGCTTCCTGAGCCACTGAGGTTACAGGCATGCACCACAGTTCCAAGCTACAAATTACAATTTTAAGACTTAATTATTAATATTTTCTCTTAAAGTAAAATAAGTTATGTATTATTGGGGAAGGTAGTAAACTGGACCTATAGTGAAAACAAGCACTATAAGAATTGCACACTGAAAATAATAAAGTTTTTTTTTTTTTTTTCTGTGGAAAATAAGAAAAGAGGCAAAATGAAGGATAGGGAAGTAGAAGAAAACAGGATTGTAAATTGGAGCCTCTAAGACATATCACCCAAAAGCCCTCAAGTCTGATTTCTGATGGGAAATTCTACTGAGTCTATGTTTCCCAGACTTGCCCCCAGATACTTGCCAATGTCTGACTGTCTGGAGATAGTTTTGTTGTTACAATAGGGGGGTTGCTATTGGCATCTAGGCAGAAGAGGTAGGAGTGCTGCTAAGCAGACTGCAACACATGGGAGAATACTTCTCAGTAAAGTATTGTCTGGCTTCAAGTGGCAATAGTTCAAGGTTGAGAAACTCTGGTCTAAATAGAACAGTCAAGTACCACTTATTCTAGGTGTCTGGTTGGTGATCCATTTTTCAGAGCATTCTTTGTTTTAAATCAATCGATCAATCAATCAATCAGCTGTAATCTTAGCAGAAAGATATGCATGCAAGTATTCAGCCTTGTTGCAACCTATAAAAGCTGTGCCTGTTTTAAGGACCCTTAAAATGATCAATAAGGGTCAAATCATTCCAGGCCTTGCAAGTAATGCTAACAGACATCACTTCTACCGGTGAGAGAAAATTGATCAAGGAATTTCTAAATAGTAAGAATAGCATATTCATGGATACCACATTGAAAGCCATTTGCTACTTAACATCTTTTCCTTGATTGACCTTTAGCTGAGATTGTTGACAACTCTAATACTCAGAAAAAAAAAAGAAAAAGAAGAAGAAGAAGAAGCCAAAAAAACCATTACTTTGATTCTATGAAAAGCAGAGAGCAGTTTACACAAAATTCCACCACCCACTTCAGCATAGAGGACAACACCCACCTGCAAGCCTTGTCCTTACAGGATTCAAGGAGAACCTTTGTGTTTTGCCCTCCCAGCAGCAGGGGATTGAGTGTGTCAATGGGTGCTCAATAAATATTGCTGCAATATAAATTTACAAACGTAAGCAAAGGGATGAGATTTTTATCTTCTGAGCATTTGCCAGTAAGTGCATGATAACAATTAAAAATTATATTTCTTACAACAGAATAGAGGGATGTTCAAAACAGCCCACTGGGAACTACTCGTTCAAGTTTGCTTGACCTTGTTTTGACATCATTGTGTACCCTCTTATCTGCCTCATGATGAGAGTTTTTCGTCAGCTCCTGCAAAATATTTTGGCTACAATGAAAGACGATCTATCTCGCTTTGTTCAACTGGATTGGGAAACAAAACTGGGTAAAAATCTCAGGGACAGAAAGGAAGCCCAAATGGATGGGGGTTTGCTTTTCATCCACGGGTTCTATTCGTATATGTCACCATCTATAAACTGAAAATGCAAGCTGCATTTAATCCTGAAAGACACTGTAAACACGTTTACATGTAAACGGTGCAATTGACACATCTGTTCCTGAATTTTCACAGTGTACTTTGGAGTGGCTGTTCTGGAGAAGTTATAAAACGGGTGATACCCAGCCTTCCAAGTAGATACAGTATGTACAGTAGGCCTTATATCCCTTTTGGGCTGGGTCAGAGTGTAATGTGACCTCACTGCAATCGGCAGGCTTGGTGCTGTAAAGGAATGAATGATCGTGAGTGGTGCTTGGATAAAGAGGGCTGACCTAGAATGAAGAAATCCCAGTCGGCCTGAGTAATCATGTAATCAGAGAAACCACAAGGGCAATGGGAGTCTTAGCCACTGGCATGAAAGGCAGAGTCCACTCAGGTAACAAAGGAATCTCTTCCAGGCCTTCAAATAGGGAAGGCCAGTGTGTGAGCCATAAAAATGGGGCCTACCTCTAGGCCTGTTATAATTAGCTCGCTGCCACTTGGGTACTACTCACCCAGGGTGTGTTTCATGTTCTCTCCTCCTTCCTGTTGCTTGACTGTCAGCCAGCTCTGAGCTTAACGCCTTCAGAAAGATGTTGGTTTTCCTAGAGAAGTGTCAGGACACTCTGTGCCTCTGAACAATTAGAAAACAAGGGTGATAAGTGCATCTTTGTTCTTGATCCACGGCTACATTAAAAAGAAAAACCCCAACTTTCCATTTTAATTGTATCCTTGCTTGACTGAAGATCAGTAGCTTTCTGAAAAATTTATTCAGTTCTCAATGAACTTGTTGATAAGCAGAAGCTCAGTGGGACAGAAGTCACTGCTTGCTTTTCCCTTCCCTAGACTTCAGTCTGATTCCAGGAGCTTAGGCCTGAGAGTCTTTGCAATGTGCAACATTCTCATAGTAGTTTGTGAGTGAGAGAAACTTCTGTAGATGCTTTGAGCTAGAGGAAGGGTCTTGGGGGCCATTGTTATTTTACATTTCCAAAAGACTCAGCTGTACAATATTAATTCAGTTTAGCAAGGGTTTAATGGGCTTTCCTGAAACTAGACTCCTAGTGGATTGTGATGCTCTCTGAGGCTTTCCGTGGTTCACTGGCTACTTGGGGGAAGAAGACTGAGGATCAGGAGGTCAATGATACCTCCTTCTTGAATTCATGGCTGCAGCAGCTCCCCTCCATCTCATAGTTCTCCCCTGGGATGCATGACACAAGATCTCGGGGATTTGAGAAATTAACCACAACATACTTTTAATTTCTTTTTTCTCAAGCTGGGAATGGAGTTAAGATATCTTCCATTCTGCATTCTTTGTAACAGCCATGTTGGGATTTTCTTCCTAATAAGCAATTCAATAGAACCCCTTTGGGCCAAAGGATGACCTCAATATATTTTAAAACAAGAGCCACTACTGGTGTGATTTAAACCCATGGAGTTTTTTAGCCTGGGCTGCCATGGGCTTGAAGAGTTTATCATTTCATGAAACTTCTATCAAAAATCCCCTCTAGGTCAGGTCTGAAGGAACAGTCTCTGAGCAGGGGAGGAAATCAGTCAGTAATGAGACTTAGTCCTCAGGGGTTCGCTGTAGACCTGGGTAGATGAACCGGAGGGAAGGAGGGTGGGGCAACAGGCCTGCTGCTCTGCGTCTGGATTGTGCTATGTGGGATGGAAAATGAGCTTCAAAGCTTAAAATGTTTCAAAACCCCAAATCAAGCTGAGCCTCCTCCTGCCAGCCCACTGAGAGGCTGTTACCATGAGCAAATGCAGCTGACACTTATTATTTTGAGGGGGTCGGGGGTGAGATCCTGTTGTTTTGCTTCTAAAGTGTAAAGACTTCTTTGTGGTTGTATCATTTCCACTAAAGGCCTCCTAGTGGATGATTCCATTTATATGAAATGTCTCAAACAAGCAAATCCTTAAAGTTGGAAAGGGGACGGGTAGGTGTGAGAGTGGTGGGGGGGAGTGACTCCTCTTGGGCTGGGCTTCCTTGGGGAGATGGAAGACAATGACGATAGATCAGGCAGTGACGATGGTTGTATGACATAGCCAAAACAGAATGGCTCACATTAAAGAGGTAAATTTTATGTAATGTGAATTATATCACAAAAAATTACTTAATAGTTGTATTAATAGTTGTAGTTAATATTAACTAAAAAATTAGTTAATAGTTGTAGTCTTAAGACGTAGACCTGTGAAAAGTGATTTGGTGACTGGTCCTGCAGTACTCTGGTTGACAATAATGGCAGCTCATGTTTACTGTGCACCAGCCAGTCTGAGGGTCTGATCTATTCCCCCCATTTAACTCTTGCAACATTGCCCTGAGGTGGATGATATCATTACCCTCCATTCTATAGGTGAGGAAACTGAGGCACAGGCAGGTCCTGTGACTTGTTTGAGGTCACCTAGCTGGGGCATGGCAGAGCCAAGGCTCCCTCCGAGGCAGACTGCGCTGCATGGCTCTAGAGTCTGCAGACCTCAGGGCTATCCCATTTCTGGATTCTAGCAAGGCCACTGCAGGCAGGATCCTGGAAAGGCAATTATGAAAGGTCATATGTCAGGGTTCAAAGTGGGCCAGTCTGAATGCTGGCATAGGCTTGCTCAGCAGCAAAGGTTATCTGCTCAAACAGATTAGCCCTTCTAGCTGGGGTGACAATGTTGCGACTGACGTCAACCCACGCTGGCTCCTATTTGTTTAAACTGGGTCCCACTGGTATCTCTCACTGTAAATTGGTCTGAGTGACACATCTCTGCTTTTCCTGGAGATGTCTGGAGGGGTCCCTCCAAGGGGTGGTACAGAAGTAAGAAATAAACTGCAAAATTATTTTGCATATTGTTTTAGGTTGTAAAGTCATACTTACTGATCTCTAAATAAAAGAAAACAAATCACTTTGAAAAAATTTAAAGTATCCTTCATTTTGAGCCAACAATACATAGAAGCAATAATCTATTTTCTGTTTCATTAAATACTTCAAAATACATAATTTCTAGGGTTCTAATTTATCTTTAGATTGTCTTTTCTGTGCTTTTCCTAAGCAAGGAAATGTAGGCACGTATTTAGCACCTGGAGCTCTAAGCCCCGTGGGCTGAGCTGAGTGGTGAGCCGCAGTGGCTTAGAGCCATGGGCCACTTGGCAATGTGTGATTTGGAGCAGCTCATTTCGAGTCTTGGTACTTCTGTTTCCTAAGCATAAAATGGGACAATCACAACATTGACTTCATAGTGTTTTGAAGTTTAAAAGAACAAAGCTTAAACAAATTAAATCAAGTTAAATATCTTAATTGTCCTTACTTTGAATTCCAGGATGAGACGACATTTTATTCCATGAAATTTGAATAAGTGTTCTGATGGGCTGAGGAAAGAGAATGGTTTTTATAACAGAAGAGGGCTGAAAAGGGCAGGAAAAAAAAACAACAAAAAAAAACTTTGATCATTCCAAAGTTAGTTTCTTGTGATGTGGGTACAAATCAATAAAAATGTAATTGACTGGTTAACATCAGCTTACTTCAGGTTTCTTTTTGGGGTGTAAGCATTAGGCAGAGGGGACCTTCATTATCACGCCAACGGAAACGGTTTTGTTTGGGAAATTTGGCTGTTCTGGCTCCCCCTGGGTTTTGGGGGAATTCAGACAGCACCTTAGTTTTGGTTTGGTGATGTGGAACTTTAATGTGAGTGATTCCACTGTGATTTTTAACCTGGTCTGTTGGGGCCCAGTGCAGGAACAGTTCCAAGCAACGGCCTGCTACATGTGTATTTAACAGGCATAGTAAATGCAAAGCACTTAGAGAGGAGCAGGGACCAGGCATGTATTATACCTGCTATTCATATTAATCTGAATATTCAATATGATACATAAACAATTAAAACAGCAACAGTGAGCCCTACATTTGCACCAACCTAGACCCCTCCAGAGCATCTGTTCATGACCACATTTGATTCTAAGGTGGTTCCCACTTGACCTTTGGGGCAATGGAAAGAAAGAGAGGCATTGATTTAAGTTCATATAAGGAATTAATGTTTTACATGGTCCCAGAACTCAATTCTCCTTATTTCTTAGACTAGTTTTATTCAATATTGAAAATAATCTTTCTGTATAATTTATTATTAATTTCTTAGTAAGAAGTTCTTTTTTTTTTTTAAAGGGAGAATGTGTTTTAGGATTCAATAATATTTCGAAGTCAAACAACAGAGGTACATTTCAGAGACAAAATCTGAGTCTACAAGACCAGCTTTTTGGGAGTTACACGGCTTCTAGCAAAAACCTCTGCTCGGTTGTGTTTATTCATAGACAATAGACTGTGAGAGCTAGCAGGAGTATTGAGCATAGCCAACCATGCCATTTCATTTTATGGATCAGGGAACATTTCCAGAGAGCTGGTATGATTTTATGGAGATTGCTTAGTGAGTCAACATAAAATCTGAGAATCCAACATATTGGTCTAACTCCAAGTCTGGTTTCCTTTCCATTTTAATGAATTCCGTCTCATTGGTAAAGAAGCACAATCAGAGTGTTCCCAGTAGTACTGCACCAGGACCAACAACTGCATCCCTTGCAGCCTCTTTGTGCATTTCCCTCCCACCCTTTTGCCTATAAACCATGAGGGTCTCAGGTGGAGGGACTGCAGGAAGTAGGCACCTGTTTGTGATTCTCTTGAAAGTCCATGATTCATGCACATACAGCAAGTAGGTTACAGTGAAGTCCTTTATTCTTCTGCATCTATAAGCAGATTTGACAGATCATTAACTTCTCTAATTTTCCTATCCTAAAATAGATACATCCATTTAAAAAAGTTTTTTGAGTATGAAATGAGCTAATATGTGTATATGACTTGTACAGTGTCTGGTGTATAGATTGTACAGATTATATTGTCACTATTACTTAGGATTGCTCTTCAGATTCATCTCAATAAGAATGGAAAGTCTTTGTGGGAGTGAGGACAAGAGGTTTGCTCTGGGCTCCCAATCACTTAGACTGTGTCAAGCTTCTGGTTTCCCCAACTTCATTCCTCAGCATTCTCTAGACAGGACTGTAATCATCCCTTTTTGCTGAATCCCTAAAAAGAGTGGTTTGCTTTCTTCTCTGATTGGAAGATATAAGAGATGTATTAGCATACTCATCCAGAATGCTAAAGAGAATTGTGCGTGCCTCCTATTGGAGAGGAGTATCCACACATGGGCACTGAGAATTCTCTAGGAACAGTGGTGAATGGGTTCATTTTCCCTTACAGTGTTCTGCTCCTCTGCATTGAGAGTCCCCTTTCAGCCAAGCATGTCTTGATGCCTTATCTCATGGGTGATATGCAGGTCTTTGCTGAAATCTCTGCATTCTCTTGCCAGGCCCCTCTATCAAAAACAGCATCCAATTATTTAGTTTTGGGGGCTCAGGCTGGTTACAAGACTCTTCATAGTTGATTGAATGGCCCCTTGCTTCTCTGTGTCTCCTGCTAAACCATGTGTCCCTTATCAGTAGAGATTATCTTGTTTATCTATCCTTTTAAAATAAATCACTGTCTAGACAAATTGGCAAGGAAATATCCATAAACCTGGAAAAAAAAAAGAATGAAATTGTTTTGAACTATCCAGGCTTAGAAAATAAGGCTTGGCCTGGCCACTCCTTCTCTCATTCCGCTCTCCTCCTGGCCCTCTCTGGGACATTACTCCACTCTCCTCTCATTTCCTGTGTTCCTCATCTCCATTTCTGCCACACAGAGCACACCAAGCTGTTCAACTAGGCTACTGTCCCAAAGGATGTGCCATTGATGTTTAATTGAAATGTATCATCCATAAAGCCATGAGTGTTACTTGTAGCCACATTAAAAAAGCAAAATTGAGTTTGAGAATTTTATATTTAACCCAGCATTACCTGTTATGTTTTAGATCTGAGGTGTCTCTCAAAAGCTCCTGTGTCAGACAGTGCAAGAAGATTTAGAGGAGAAATGGTTGGGTTATGAGAGCCTTGACCCAATCAGTGAATTAATCTTCTGATGGGATTGGCTGAGTGGGAACTAGAGGCATTTAGGGTGTGGCTGGAGGAGGTGGGTCACTAGGGGTGTGCCTTTAAAGGGGTATACATTTTAGATCTGGTGAGTGGAGTATCTCTCTCTGCTTCCTGATCATGTTAGCTGCTTCCCTCCACCACACTCCTCCACCATGATGTTTAGCTTCACTTCGAGCCCTGAGGAATGGAGCTGGCTGTCTGTGGACTGAGACCTCTGAAACCACAAGCCCTTGAATGAACTTTTCATCCTAAAATTGTTCTTGTCAGGTCTTTTAGTCACAACAGTGAAAAAGCTGACTAAAACAATATCCAAATAGTTTCATTTCAACACAAAATCAATATAAAAATAACTGAGATACTTTATGTTATTTCCCTCCCACACCAAATTTTTGAATTCTAATGTGTGTTTTGTACTTAAACAACACAACTTAATGTAGACCAGTCACATTGAATGTGCTCAGTAGCCACACACGATCAGTCATGATAGTATTAGCAGCCTAGGATTGTGCCTCTGATATTCCAGATACTAGAGAATCATAGAAACAACAGTTTTCTGAAAGTTTGCAATAAAAAATCTGTTTTTAACACAAAATTAGTAAATTATAACAATTTTGCAGTAGAAGCATAGGGTCTGGGGGAGGTGGTAAATTTTCTCTAATTTGCACAGAGATGCAGTCTGGGCTAGTCCTTTGCAGGACCTTTTCACATGCCATTCCCTCTTCCTGGACCTCCACCATCACCACCCCCACCCTGACTATTCAACGTCTGCTCACGTTGCTATCTCAGTGCCACGTCTTCTATGAGGCCTGAGTTCTGTCCTGTCACAGCATTCTTTCTTGGCTTCTTAGCACTTATTTGGATTTATAATGATATACGATCATGGATGAGGTGGTTTGATTAAATTCTGTCTCCAGCACAAAGTAGCTGGATTTTAGAAGAGCAAGTTAAATGGTTTTGCTCAACACTGAGTCTCCAATTTGGAGCATAGCACTTGGCACATAAAAGGGGCTCAGGAACGATTCACTGAGCCACTGCTGGGCTGACCATGAGTCAACGTCAACCCGCCCGAGGAGTCTGAGACACTCATGTTCACATGGCCCTGGATACAGACATCTGATGCTCTGTATCCAGGATCAAGCAGAGATTAGAAAGCCATTCAGGGTCTCTCCAGGGAAGAATGCTGTCACCTGTCACTGCTCAGACATGTTTCCTGGTCACAGTGGTGTCCAAACATCTGATCAGTATCCCCTTTAGTTATACCCTGGTGCTGTTGCCCTATTTCCCTTACAGAGCTGAGTGGACCTGAGTTTTATCTTTGCCTCATTCAGGAAACTTAATCTTTAATGACCACCTTAAAACAAGCACATTTTGAAAGTAGGTCAGTTGATGATATGAAAAGCTAGTGACTCAGGCCATAACACATCCTGCATTTTTGAAACATTCAGGATTGTGCAAGTTTTTATCTGAAGTCTAGGAGCTGGCAGGATGGGAAATTTACTCTGTTGCTTCACATACTATCCTCTCCCTTCCCATCCTCCTAGTATTCCCATCAATAAGTAAAATCCACACATGGGAGAGTTACAAATAAAATGTATAAAATGAATTATGAGCATGAAGGAAAATTTCTTCTTAGTCAATAAGCATCAGGTATAGTGTTCAGGGTAGTGGTTAAGATTTAGAACTCTAGCTGAGCATCATGGCACATGCTTGTCATCCCAGTGGCTCTGGAGGCTGAGACAGGAGGATCATGAGTTCAAAGCCAGCCTTGAAAAAGTGAGGCACTAAACAACTCAGTGAGACCCTGTCTCTAAATAAAATACAAAATAGGGCTGGGGATGTGGCTCAGTGGCCAAGTGCTCTTGAGTTCAGCCTCTAGTACTCCTACCTCCCCCCAAAAAGATTCAGAGCTCTAATGTTGTCAGACTACTTGGGTTCAGTTTCTGGCCCTGTTATTCATTCATTAGTTATGTGACCCTGGGTGGGTTACTTAACCTCCCTGGCACTCTATAAAAGAAAGAATTATAAGAATAATCTACTTCCTAAGTATGTTTAGAGGTTTAAGAGAGAAACTGACTAGATAGTACTTGTATTGTATGTGATACGCAGCACAACTCACCCCAGAACTTGTATTTGCATCTATATGACATAGAAGAACTGGTTAAGAATGGAGACTTCAGGTAATTTGTGTAGACATAGCCTCAGTTAGAGGGGCATGTCCAGAACTCATTAATATTTTGATTGTTCCTTAATAAGATCTTACTAAAAAAGTTTTATCAAAGAAGGACCTTTCATGAATAAAATAAAAATTGGACTGATGGTTTTAGGGTATTGGGCTGACTAGTCACTGAGGCCTCATACTGTCTCTGGAATTTAGAACTCTGAATCCCTTGTGGCAGATGGGAGAAATAGTTAAGAGATATAAAAAGCAATAGAAGGATTTCATCAAATGAGAAATACTCAGTGCTGAGATTAGCCCGTTTATTCTAACTGGACTCTTGTGAGCGAGGTGGGTAGCTTGGCTCATGGGGAGGGAAAACTACTTTTAATTAAAATGTTTCTTGCTCTATTTCCTACCAGGGTTGGCAAGATGCACGTAAGGTGGTTTCTTACACAGTGACAAGTGGATGCTACCTAGACACGTCTGGCTCAAGATGGCGTCTGGAACAAATCTCTTTCCAAAGTGTCCACCCATCTGACCATTGATATATATTCCTTGGCACTGAGTTATTTTTAAAAGCTCTTCATTTATTCAATTTATTTGATATACTGTTTTTGAAAATATACTTCATATACTTTACTTATTTGACCATGAACTAGGTTCTGTGAAAAAAAATAAACAAAACAAAACAGATGGCAACAGTAAATGAAGATGACAAACTTTCCTCCCTTTCCTGGAACTTGCATTCTTGTGGATAAGGAGAAAAGTAGACATAAACAAATAGTTAGATAACTTCACCCACTATAAACATGCAAAGGTGATAGATGATAAAATTAAGGGATATGATAGGAAAGGGATTGTTTGGAAGTGGGGGCCAGAATATGGGAAGTGGGTGACCAGTTGTAAGACAGAATTAACATTTCAGAGAAATTTACCATACAAGATTATAATAAAAATGATAGCTTATTTATCACTTATGGATATTTGCAGCCTACAGCATCTTTAATATATCAGAATATGTTCATAAGAATTTAGGTGCATTTAGTTTCTATGTGGGAGAGTATGAAAATTTTATATATTATTTTTTAACATTTCCTTATTGATGACCCCCAATCTTCACCTTTTCCTTGTCCCCCCATGATTTGAGCATTTTAAAGCAGACCCCAACACTCTTCATATTCTTTAATTATTTGAACCATCTCAACACACCCACCACTTTTTATCACTGTATTGTGCTTGGAGGCAATGTGTTAATTTCCAGAATTATCTCAAGATCTTCACACAGCAACAGGGTCACTCTCACTCTCCCAAAGTCAGTATTTTCAGTTGTGTTTTTCACATCGGCTCTCCAATACCAGGACATTCAAAACCATTTGTAAATGGTCCCCAACACAAACAGCCTTCCATCATCTTTTCTTAATCCGACTGGGTGGAGCAATGCAGATGGATTCCTTCCACCCATCTTTGACTCTTCTTTGGAGGGCTTAGTCTTAAGACGTTTTGTCCCTGTGCCTTGGTTACATAAGGACATAGTAAATCTCCTCTTTCAGATTTTATCAGCTTTGCCTGGTGCCCACATCTGTTTCAATAGCTTGAAATAACAGTGTGTAATATGTGATTGCTTTTCTTCTTACTCTGTAAGTCCGATTTGCACTAGATTCATTTATCAATAGCCTGTCAGCAGCTCTGCCTCAATATTCCATAGGCTGAGAAAGTGATCATCAAAAATGAAACTCAGATTGGTTCTACTTCCTGTGTTTCCTCTCTTGCTTAGTAGTTTCCCCCACTTCTATCACTGCAGCCAGAATCTCTCACTTACTGTAGGCGGCCCAGTCCTATCACTTCTGCCCTCTCCTCACTGTGCTGTAATTGTTCAGCCCTCCTTGGTCATCCTGAGCTAGTTTTAAAATCATTCTTCAAACAGCTAATGGAGAGATCTTAAGATACAAATCTGATTATTAAGTACTTTGTTAATGAAAACTCTTCCAGGGTTTTTAGTCAGCTACTGTAGGTTAGGATGCCTTGGTATGGTGCACAAGCCCTTCCCTTGCTGGTGTCCTTTGTAGACTCATCTTGTGCTCTTCTTCTGTGTGGTGGTATCAGAGACCATTCTTATCATCCTTGGGCTCTTCAAGGTGAGCCAAGGACCTCCCAAGTGTGATTTCACTTACTTTTCACATAGTTTATGCAATATTCACAGCACTCCTATCAGTATTTTATCATTTGTGATATTCAGTACCTGAATCAAGGCAGGTACCCAACAAATGTTTGTTAAATAAATAAATGACTATATGAATGGAAAAATAAAGTTAGGAAACAGGATCAGAATTTAACTTGCCCACAAGCTTCACTAAAGTGAGTTGATATGTCTTTACATGTCTTTGATCTGCTATATATAGAGAATTTTACACACTTTATTCTCTCACTCATTCATTTTTTAAACATGCACTGAATGCTATTAAGTTCCAGCTAAATTTTGTGATGAAAAGATAAATAAAAGGAATTTCTGTCCCCAAAGACCTCATAATGTAGGGGAATGAAGACAACTAACTAGTCAATAGGTGACTATATGTTATGGTTTAGATTTGAAGAAGCTCATATGTGAGATAATGCAAGAAGGTTCTGAGGTGAAATAATTAAAATTATGAAAGCTATAACCTAGTCAGTGTATTAATCCATTGATATGGATTAATTGGGTTGTAACTTTAGTTAGGTAGCATATGGCTGGAGGAGAGGCCACTGGAAGCATGACTTTGGGGTTTATATTTTGTCTTTGGTGAGTGGAGCTCTCTCTCCTTCCTGATTACCACATCCCGAGCTGCCTTCTTTTGCCATTTCATTCTGCCATGATGTTTTGCCTCACCTTGGCCTAGAGCAATGGAGTTGGCCTACCATGGACTGAACCTCTGAAACTGTGAGCCAAAATAATTTTTTCCTCAACTAAGTTGTTCTTGTCAGGTTTTTCAGTTATAGCAAAGCTGACTAACACACTAATACAATGAAATATTTGCTTAAAAGAATTATATAACATATCACCATTTAACCAAGCTGGCGACCTATGCTGGGTTTACAAAATCTGACTACTTCAATAACTTAAGAAAATGGCAAAGAAAGTACGTAGGCACACAGAAGAACCTTTTCAAAATCCAGGGACAGCTCTGCGGCCTTAGGGGTCCATTGGAAAGAGAGAGAGCCACTCGAATCCTTCATTCTTATATAGGGGACACACAAGGCAAGGTTCCAAGGAACATTCTATCCAAAAAGTTCAGGGGTGGTATTCCAAAGGGACAAGAAGGCAGCCCACTCCATTGGGTAATGACCATTCCTGAAGCTTTGCTCCTCTGCTCAGCAGAGAAGAGGATCCACCTGTTTCCTGATTAGGGAAGCCAGTCTGCACATTTCCATCACTCAAAGCTAGGAGGCACTCAGCTCCTATGTGGCAGCTCCCAACAATAACGTATGAAGTTTGCATAATGAAGTCAGGCTTTAATCCACTTAAAAGATACTAGGGAGCGATTTACAAGAGGCTGATAATTGCTGAAAAAAATATATATTTTCATTGTGACCAAGAATTATTGTTTCAAATTATATATATATATATATATATATATATATATATATATATATATATATATATCTCACAGTTGTCAAAATCAAAATGGAGTTGCTTGTGTCATCCCTAACCCACAAAAGAAAGCAAATACAGCTAGGCAGTTACGAAGGAAATTTTCTCATGTATGATTGTCTGATAGGAACTATTGTAAGACTCTGCCAGATCCACAAGCATGTACAGGCCACTGCAACCTTCCATAAAGAACACTTCTACAAGAACATGTGCCCAGCAACCGACTGTTCAACTTCAGACTGATATTACTCTTAATGCTGATCATTGTGACCAAGAATTATTGTTTCAAATTATCTAACGTAATCCTTCTAATTTTTGTTTTTAAAAACTTCCCTTGCCTCAGTCCCTTTGATATGCCCATAATTTATTTAGACACATATATTATCATTGCAATGTTCTGCTATTCCCATTTCAGTGCTCTGTTATTCCCACATTAATTTTTCTTTGGAGGATTTCTGTATGATTGTTTTTATTATGTGAGATTGACATGAGTCTAGAAAGATGGGTAGAGGTCAAGCAGCAAATGTAGGAAGGGAGACCACCTGAGAGTTGGAAAAATGCTTAAAATGAATGGTGTTTGAAGTAGCAAGAGGCGGAAGCTATGGGCTTATGAAATGTGGGAGGTGGTCTCCCAGAGTGGGAGGAGGACACAAGAGGCAGCCAAGGTGAAGGTCCACACAACTCTCGAGATTGTGCCCCAGCAGTGCAGACTTGACTTTGTAAAACCAGGAGCAACTCTGGAGGCCTTTGAGTAGGTGAGTAAAGCGATCCCACACATCCCCTTCTCTGGTCTGGTTGTCTTGGCTTTTAGAATGATCACCCAGGGGTCCAGGTAGAGAACGGATAAGGTCCTGAGTTAGGAAAGCTTCTGTGGAGATGGAGAGGAGAGACGGATGTAAGAAATGCTCAAGAGCCAGAACAAACAGAACTTTATGACTGAATAAATGTGAGGCAAGCCCCGAAGAGATGTAGGGAAGAAGAGAAGTGAGAGCTGGGCCACTAACTGAGCCTGGGGCACATGGCTCTGTCTCCTCAGGAGAAGTAATGATCTGGCTGACACCAGGAGGCTGTAGAATGTTGTGGAAAATATAGTCATTTACTTCACTGAAAACATTCCCTTTGCTTTTCAAATATGTAAATACTTTTGTATCTAGGATATCATCCAATAATATTTAATAGTTTAATCAAAGTTAGTGGTTCTCCAACTGGGGTTTTTCAGAGTCTTAGGACCCTTGAGAACCAGAGGGGTCTGAGCAGGTAAGATCCAGGCCATCATCTTTGGGCTTCATTAGCCACAGCACCTTCACCCTTATTTCTTCTAACATTGGTCTTCCACTGGAATTTCAGAAATGACTCTGGAGATTTACAAGCTTTGAGATCATCAGTCTAAATAGCATTAATTCATGCAATATGTTTTATTGCATGTAAGTACTTGGCTTGATTCCTGGGTCATGGGTGGTTCTTTGTTTTTGTTTATTGTTTGTTTCCATCTTGGAAAATGGAGACCTTGTCAGGGGATCTATGCTTATAAGTCTAGTATGTTGTGCTTGATTGTTTTAAGTTGCAGATAAGATTGCTTCACTTGCCACAGTAAACACGTAAATATCTCAAGCCACCACACTGCATGTTTCTCTTAACAATGGCATTAGAATAAAGCATCTGCCACCAGAGCAGGCCACCGGGACCCTTCGATTTTCTGCTATCAGTCCCAATGGCAAAAGAGGTGAAGAGTGAAAGCGAGCCATGGATCAGCTGAAAATTAACACATGGTGTTGTTTTTTGAGTTTTCCAAATATTTTCAAACTCCCATTGTGTGTTTTTGTGTTTTGTACTCCAAACCCTTGCCAAAACCTCCTCCAGCGGCATTCCTTCCGGGCTCCCTAGTCCTCTGGATAGCAAACAAAGCTTCTCATAGGTCATTAATCTCAAGGACATATTTATATGAGTTAAAGATGAGGAGTTGACTACAATGCATATTTTTTGACTTGGGGTCCACAAATTTATTTTTTAAAAATAAGACCTATGCTAGCTGAATTCATATAATCTACTTCTGATTTGCATTTTTTGGATAGTTTTCAACTGAGCAAAAACCCAAAATGCATCTAAAATGAAAGTCACACCCCATGTGGAGTTGGTAGGTGTAAAAGTTGAGGAAAGGACAGAACAAGAGAGGACAGAAAGCTGGATAACCTTAACTAAAAGAACCAATATAGGCATGCGGCTCTTTTCCAGATATATAGATTTTACTGCAAACTGTTCTTGGAAAAAGTCTTCTTCTTACATCCCCTTTGTTGAATACTTTGAATTTTCAATGTGCTGAAACTATCAGTAAATTCTCTAGATAACAGAGATAGCCTTTCCTTTTTCTACTTATATGTACGGGAACTGTTTTAATTCATTAAAATCAATCATGTTTGTTAAGTATTAGTTGCACTTTTAAAAAATTGTGTTCCCAAGGCCAACATAATAATGTAGACCGGGATGTCTTTGTGCCATAGGGTGACAGAAAACAGAGGTTGTCCATCTTTTCCCAGGAGGTTGACATCTTGGTCCATATTATCATGGGACACCTGGGAAAAGTTGCTTCTCTTATGTCTAAATTCATTCCTGCGTTTCCTAAGTGACTGTGACCTTGGTCCTTCTCTTACTAGAGCTAGATAATATCAAACCTCAGTAACTCTTTACCCAAAATGCATTTAAAATAAAGGTGTCAGAAAACAATAGATTCTCATTATACATTTTCCACAGACCTCCTGTTAATTGCCCTTGGGACATGTTCTTCTATTCCACTCAATTTTCCTCATAGTAGATGTTACAGCCATCCAAGGTCTACCAAGGGTTTAGGCTTGCTTTGTTACTAATTATAGGCAATGTGGTGGCAACACTCATTTGAATCCCTTTTAGCAGGTACAGAAGCATAATCTGTTTTGGTTTGTGTGTGAGATCTTGATTATGTAAGGATGAATCATCTAAACAAAATTTACTCAACGTAAAGAACAATTAATTGCTTGAAAATATAAAAAATCATACTCTTACTTTTGAGGTTGTGTCATTGGCACTACTGCTGTCATAAGGAATATTTCATTCTCCATGGGCCTGGCTTTCAGACTTGCTTTTTTGTTGAGAATTCTGACTAAGAGTGCCAGTTAACAAGTTGCTTTAGGTTGAACCTCTTGGGTGAGGAAACAGTGTCATGTGAAAACTCTATCCCAGAGTACAACCTTCAGGTTGCCATTGGTGACATTCAGATCTACTCTTGTGAAGACAAATGTCTAGAATTACAGCATCTGTTTGATCACTTTTCCATGAGGGAGACAGTATAGGAAAATAGCCTCAGGCTCCAAAAGTTGTTGGAACTTTTTCTTTAACTACCTCTACTTAAGAGTCCAGCTCAACTCTGGGCTAATGCTACCTTTTTTGTTTTTCCTTTCTGAAATTACTCTTACTTATGAGCTGGTTAGCAGGTCATTTGAATTCCTTTACTGTACGCAGAAAAGACTCCTGGGTTGAAAAGAATGCAAAGTAATCTTTGTTTTTTCTCTCTCTTCTTTTCTCCCTCTACCTTCCTCTATCTCTGTATCTCTATCTCCGTGAGATCGAAGAAGAATCCATCCATTTATGAGTAAATAATAAATCCTACACTTGTGACTTGTGTTTAGAGTATAGGATTTAATATTTACTCACAAATGGATGGTTTCTTCATGAGGGCACGTTTTGTTTGATTTAATGAATATTTTTATCCATAGTTTATTTTTCTCATATTTTATTGGTGCATTAGAATTATATACACTGGTAGGATACATGCACACCATATAGATTGGGCAATATCATTTGCCAGTATTTCACCTTTGCCTCCCCGCCTCTTTCCTAATAATAAGCATTTTAATATGAAAGACAAAAAAGGTTCTTTGGAGTTGGGATGGGTTACAAGTTGGATATGAGTGGCATGGAGTGATCAGCAGGAGGATCCAGGATGGCATGAGAGAAGCACAGTATAGTCACAAGGCCATCTTCAGGGCCTCTTCAAGCCTTCCGACAGCTGTCCATTTCCAGGCCCTGCATTTTGAATTGAATTTACCCAAAGTTTAGAAAGCTCAGAGAAGAATGAGCAGGATGATTGGGTCTCCAAATAGTGGCCCTTGTGTGACAAGTGAGGAGCCAGGAAAGATTCCATTTAGGATCATGCATAATTATTCTTCCAGATGTTTGAAGAGCAGTATGAAGGAGAGGGGTTACATGTGTTTGCCATGGCTGCAGAAAGCAGAATTCTGACCTGCAGGTAGAATAGAAAATATGTACATTTCACCTTAAGGAAAGGAAGCCATTTTTTCCCTCTCTTTCTCTCTTTTTTTACTCTACTTTTTTATTTAATTAATTTATTTTATTCTAATTTGTTATATATGACAGCAGAATGCATTACAATTCACATTATACATATAGAACACAATTTTTCATATTTCTGGTTGTACACAAAGTAGAGTCAAAACATTTGTGCCTTCATACATGTACTTAGGGTAATGATGTCCATCTCATTCCACTGTCTTTGGAAAGGAAGCCATTTTTAAAAAAATATTTTTTAAGTGTTGATAAACCTTTATTTCATTCATTTATTTTTATGTGGTGCTGAGAATTGAACCCAGTGCCTTCATACATGTACTTAGGGTAATGATGTCCATCTCATTCCACTGTCTTTGGAAAGGAAGCCATTTTTTAAAAAATATTTTTTAAGTGTTGATAAACCTTTATTTCATTCATTTATTTTTATGTGGTGCTGAGAATTGAACCCAGTGCCTCACACATGCTAGGCAAGCTCTCTTCCACTGAGCCACAACCCCAGCCCAGGAAGCCATTTTAATGGTCCTCTGAGGTAGAAGTCAGGTGCTATAAAATATGATGAATGCTTGTCAGTTGAGGGGAGCAGAGAAGGTGGATGCTGATTTTGGAGGGATGTAGTTGGAATTGAACCGGAGTCTATGGAGTCTCTCAGTGGGAAGATTCTCAGATTCTGTTAGTAAACATGAATTCTTGGTGCTTCTAAACATGCAAAGTTTCACCCTATGACCAAAATGAAAATACATATTAGAAAAGCAATTGGGCTAAGTTCTTGGGTTCCAGAATTAGGCTGCCTGGGTTTACCACTTAGGAGATATATAAATCTCTCAATTTCCAAGTGTGTAAAATTGAACAGTAGGAGAACATATCTTGGAAGGTTATAGTAGGGATTAAAAAATTAATAAATGCATATATGTTAGACAGGGGCAGGCACAAGTAAGCTCTTTGTATAGTTAGCTGTTGTGATCATTACTTAGGCTCTCTGTGGATGGAAGTACTAAGTTAATACTGCATCTGAACTGAATTCAAATAATAACACATTTGTAGGGTGGAGTCCTGATGAATGAGATTCTACTGAGAAGAATGTTCACATTTAAACCTTGGCCTTTTGTGAGTAAATGCAACATATCTAACTAGAGAACTTTTTTGACCATTAGTGGACAATAATTTATTTTGACTTAAACAAACACCCAAACGATGTACTCTTGTTCAGCAAATGGCTTTTGCAACAAGCCAAGCAACAATTTAGTTAACATTTATTGATCTCATCTGAAACATTCAGTTTTCCAACTCATCCATGCTGGCTAAACCCTTAATTATTATTCTAGTAACAAATTGGGAACAGTTCAGGAAATCAGTGTGAAATGACTTTCTCCAAATTAAAAAAAAATAGTGCTTAATTTTAGAGGTAAACGAATTAGAATATGTTTAGGGCAAACGTGTACTGCAGCAGAAAAAGGATCCAGCAAAAAGAGAAGGGGAAATTTTGGATGAAGTGACAAACAATAGCATGTGGAATAGGTTATTAACTCTGCACCATTTGCTGACTCCCTTAGTAATGTTTAACAAGCTTTTATTGATTACAATAGCCTTGATTTGTAAGTGGGAATGGAAGATCACATTGTGGGCACCAGACCAATTCTCGTACAGCATCTGCAAGCCAAAGACTTCATTAATAATTGATTTTAGGGGATAGTACAAGCCCATATGGGCCTGTCTTTTGCCAACATACTTCATCACAATATACAGCTTGATTTATGAATAACTGTAGGATATTCGTTCTGGAAGGCATCATGGGCTGGAAATTGGAGGACCCAATCAGTGGCAGAGCCAGATTCCTGGCTCCTATTGTAAAGTTTTAAATGCTAAATATGTGTGGATCCTTTCATCAACAGAATATGAACCTTGGCTATGGATATAAAGAATCTGACAACTCAATGATGTACAAGATTTCTCCTAGCAGCTCAACACAGATGACCTACATATATTTCTGACTTCATTTTCTGAGCTTCCTCATGAAGCTGTATCTTTGTCAAAGACCACAAGGTTTAGGTTTTAAAAATTATTCAGTAAGATATACAATGGCAAAGCAGGAAATGACCTCAAATGGCCCAATTCATAGTCCAGAGCTCCATCCAACATTGCGTATCATACTTCCTTGGAAACTACAATTTTTATTACTCACTAAGACTCAGAAAGTGAGGTAGGATTAGCAGGTCATGCCTGTTCTGCTCTTAACAGCCTCGTTGTTCACCTGTGAAGAAGGCCACCTTTCTACACCAGCAGCTCTAGAGGTCTCTCCCAGCTCTGTCTCCTAGCATGCATCTGGCCTCTCTGATACTTCACATATTGCCTTGAATATTTATGGATTGTGTTTCCAACTTGCCCTTTGTAATGGCTGATTCATATGGACTACGTGCTTGGTGTTCAGTGGGGCCCTGGTCATTTTCAGTTCCATGATTTGTGGGCCAGTATCAAATCGTTCCTGATTCTACCTGGATTATGTCTGATAACCTTATTTGACTCTTATTTATCTTGGAGGGGAGTTTTGATGTTCAAGCCCTGATTTTCCAGTTACATGAATTTATTGTAACTTACTGCCCAGGGCTATGGCTATGGCTCTGATGAAAACATGTCCCTGGGGTTCTATGGCATTCCTTGCTGGGGGTCCTTCCTCAGCCATAACTGGCTTCACACTGTTGAGTGGTCTACCTCGAAGGAACTCAAGAGATATGGTCTCCTGCCTCCTGTGCTAGAAGGTGGAACTCAGGTTTCCCATGGCTTACTGGCATCTTCCAGTTAGAGTACAATGAACTGCTTCCTACGATTACAAAGTGCCATGGCTATATGTGGCAAAAGATAGCCAACAATATTAGCTACAGGTCTCATGGTTGGTGGGAGGAGGTGAGAGGATGGTGGCACTGTCAGCGCATGAAGCCTTGAAATAAAAATATAGTGCAAACTGGACTGTGAGGAAAGCCTTGGGAAGGCCCCCTGAAAACATTTTGGTCCATGATGCCCAAAGTCAGACTTTGCAAAGCTTTGCTGAGAATAAAAGTTCCTCTTAACCTTTCCCTACCACCTATGGGCGTGTTGCTTCCCTGCTCTCTCTCCTTTCATAGAGAGCTTCTCTTGCTACCTATAAGTGCCTATACCCTTGTGATATCAGTTCTATGGTTCATTGTTATGTAGGGTAGCTAGCCTGTGTTGGATAAGGTTTTCTTTTTTATTGCTTATCCCTTGGGGATTCTCCTAATTTCCTGGCTCCTGCCTAGGATGTATCCTCGTTCTCATTGTCAAGAAGGGTTTCACATCATACTGAAGTGCTGGATTTGGAGCTGTTGGGTGGCGTCATGGACCAAGTTCTGCTCATTCAGACTCTGTTTTCTATTTCCTGGAAGAGGTGGACCCTATTACCTCCTGTTTGAGGGTCATGGGGGTGGTCTCGGGAAAAACTAGGTCACCATGTTTTATCTGGAGCTACTCATCCTGCCCTCTGATCCCTCCACTAACCTAGCTTCTTAGTTCAATTTGAATTACTCTAACAAATACCTGAGGCTGTTTAACTTAGGGAGTAAATAAGGTTATTTATCTCACAATTTCAGAGGTCCTAGAGCATGGCACCAGCATCTACTTGGCTCTGGTGAGGGCCTTCAGTCTAGATCACAACATGACAGGAGGTATCATGGCCAGGGCATGTGTGAAATTATGAACTTGCATGGTGAAAAGAGGAACAGGAGAGATTCAGATGCCAAACTTGCTTTTTTTTTTTTTTTTTTTTATAACCACCTGGTCTTGGGGGAAATATATTCATACCTGCAATACCCAATCCTTTCTGTAAGACCAGCATTAATCCATTCAAGAAGGAGCCTCATGACCTAATTACCTTTCCCATCTCTTAAAGGACTCACCCACTTAACACTGTTACACTGGTGACCAGGATTCTAGTGCATGAACCTTTGGGGGACAAACATAGCCAAACCATAGCACCCAGTTATCTTTTGGAGAATGATATCCTCAGCTTCTGTCATCCACAATACTTCTGCCTTCCCATCAGCTTCCACCTTCACTAGGGCCCCACATCAGGAATCCAAGCAAGCATGCCTCTCCTATATTTCCTGTTGTAGAGGAAGATTTGACCCATTGTCTGGCAAGCTATTGTGCACTCACATTGATATTTTTGGCTATTTCCTTTCTAAGTGAACATATTCTACTTTTTTCTTGTTGTTGTGTTAACCTTTATTTACTTACTTGGGTAGTGCTGGGGATCAAATCCAGGGCCTTGTGCATGCTAAGCAAGTTCTCTAGTACTAAATTATATCTCCAGCCCCTAAGTGGATCTACTTTTCTGAGTCTGATTTTGCTGTCCCTCTCACAAATACATGGCCACACTCTGTGAAGGGGGTTCACCAGGCTCTCCATTTCCTAGAGCCAATATGTACCTGTCTGGCATATCACCTCCTGTGTGTGAATAAGTATGGCTGTGTTCCCATAAAATTTATTTACAAAACCAGGCAGTGAACCATTGTTCAAAGATACCTGAGACATTGTAATACTTCTTCCCAGGCTGTTATTGAGAAATGTACTAATCAGTTTTGCATAGTTTCAGGACCACATTTTATAGAGTTCAATAGGCCATATTATGATGGACAGAATCTCAGCTGTTCTAGAATGTCAGCCCTTCCCTGGTCAATCAAAGATATCTACTTCTTTCTGGGATTTTCCTCTTCATTTCTGTGTCTTAAGGACCTTGATTCCCTCTACTCAGTTTTACTCAGTCTGTTTAAACACCACTCTTTCTTTTTTTATTTTTTAAAATTTGTTTTAATTAGTTATACATGCAGTATAATGCACTTATATACTTTGATATATCATACATAGATGGGATATAATTTCTCATTTTTCTGATTATACATATTATAGAATCACATTGGTCATACAGTCACATACATTCATAAAGTAATAATGTCTGTTTCATTCTACTATCTTTCTTATCCCTACATCTCCTGCCTTCCCCTCCTTCCACTTCCCTCTACCTAATCTAAGGTAACACTATTCTTTTTTTTTTGCATTATAATTCTTAATACACATATACACCACAATTTTTGAATCTCTGTTTGTATATAAAGTATGTTGACACTCAATTCATGTCTTCATACCTGTACTTTGTATAATGATGTCCATCACATTCCACCATCCTTGCTAATCCCCTGCTCCTTCCCTTTCCCTCCCACCCCTCTTCCCTATCTAGAATTCATCTATTCCTCCCATGCTCTTCCTCCCAATTCCTTATGAGTCAACCTCCTTATATGAGAGAAAACATTCGATATTTGTTTTTTTGGGATTGGCTAACTTCACTTAGCATTATCTTCTCCAACGCCATCCATTTACCTGCAAAGTCCATGGTTTTGTTCTTTTTTTAATGCTGAGTAAAATTCCATTGAAACACCACTATTTCTGCAAGGCTGTTACTGGTTTAAATCCTAGGCCAGATTTTTTTGTTGTTGTTGTTACATAAGAATGGACCATAATCATTTTCTTTCATAGTGCCAGGATCATGGTAGGTGTCCATTTATGGTCTAATATATTTTACAGTCGTTCAGTTGAACTTATTCTCTATGGTTGCATCTCCCAAAAGTGAATAATTCACTAAGCTCAAATGAGTGAATAATTCTCTCTGGCAATGGCTCCTATCTCTTTATGGCAACGCTGGAGGTCCAGAGCTTCTGCCTTGTAGAATACTGAGATCTAGGGCTGATGTTTTTTTTTTTTTTTTTTTTTTTTTAATAGACTTGGAATCTCAGTGCACTCAGTTCCCACCTCTCTTTTGAATGCTGAGATTTTGCATTTCTTATTGGTTGAGCAGTTAACAGCACAGAGCTGACACTCTCAGAAGGCCTATTGTGAAGGTGAAATGCTTGTGGATTCCATGGTCACTTGTTCTGTTTATAAGTGGTGCTCCAACATGGCCATACAAATATCTACATAATCCAAGTTTCTGAGAGCTGTTAGGCCTCCAAGGCAACTCTGAGAAGGGCAGAGTGCTGAGGGAGCAAGCTGTGTGAGTAGGAATCTGGGGAGGCAGCCTGACCTCAGGTCATTCTCTTCTCCCTGTGGTCAGCCAGCCTCAGTTGCCACTTTCTTGGGAGGAGAATTTAGAAAGGACACACCCAGGTCTACAAGTGGACTCCAGCTGGACCAGGAGAAGCTGCGTAAGTCTGGTTATCCTTTGTGGTCTGGCAGCTTCAGAGACATGGCTGTCCATCTTTGTTTCCTATTCTGTTGGGTTTGTGCTTGATGAATGGAATGCTAGGCTTGACATAAAATATTACCGTGACAGCATCAGCCAACGCACTATATCATGCGATTTTAGCTTTCAGCTCTATGCAAAATGTCTGGCATTCATTTGGAGGAAAAAAAATTCAGTTCAAACACATATCTTGTATTTTCTATTGCCAAGACACAGGAAATAGAGTAGAGCTTTGCAAAACCTGACACTTGAACGAATGTAGCCAATAAGAGAAACAATAGCAGGAGGGGCAGAGTTGTCTTTGAGTCAAGATTTCAGCAAGTAAATATGGTGTAAGCAAAGTAAAAATAGAAAACACTGACCAAGCTCATGAAGTTCTTATAGAAATGATGGCCTCTAGATTACCAAGTTAATTTATCACCAGGATGTCTTTTAGTGACTTATTTACTTTATTACTATCTTTTCTTCTGCTATCAATAGCACTGACAAAGCCAATGGAATTGGAACTTTCTAGAAATCTTTATACAGCTAGGCTTTTCTCACATTTCAAGTGACCTTCTTTCTTCTTTGGCCCATGGTGGTTTACTTTTTCCTTATTCTCTTTACCACATCTTTTTAGTCTGAAAATCTCTAATTTTTAATGAGAACTTTAAAATGGAAACCTACCTATCTGATTTTTCTCACTTACTAAGAAGGCCCATGTTTGATAAGAATGATATGATTCAAAAGGACAGTTGTGAATATTTAAATGTACTTTTAAAGATTTGCACAGGAACAGAATTAGAGAAAGACCTACGACATTTCTAACTTAAAATTATTTTATTCTTCTAAAAATATTTCATGCTCTTACCTAACTTTTGGTTACAAAGAACTGGGTTGAGATCCAATATGTTCATGTTTTTGCCTCAGCCTTAACAAATAATTTATTTTTACGGACTATGTTTCATTAACTGTTAGATGAAGGGGACACTTTTATGGGGGAAAAAAAGCTTTGAAATTACTGGGATGAATAAAGTACTTTAACAGAATCTTTTTGCTATGGCATATAATTGATGGAATCTACTTGCATATAAAGGCCAAGTTCTCATGGATCGCATGAAATATCTTTTTATTGTACTTCTAAATTGCCTTTCAGCCTGTATGTTTTCTGTAGGCTCGTAATCCTTTATGATACAGTGAACTCTCTTGACTCTGAGCCTTCGACCTTGCTAGTTCCCCTGGCCCAGCATACCACATGCACTTCTTCAAGAACCAAGGTGGCTGAAGCAGGATGGTTGAAAGTTCAAGGCCACCTCAGCAGTTTAGTGAGGCCCTAAGTGACTTAGTAAGACCCTGTCTCAAAATAAAAAATATAAAGTGTTGAGGATGTGGCTCAGTGGTTAGTTGAGTTCAATCCCTGATATTAAATCAAACCAAGCCAAATACCCAAAAGAACCAAGGTCTGCTTATCTTCAAAAGTAAAACCAGTTTCTTCTCTTTTGCAAGTTTTTCTAACTTCAGCAGTATGAGTTTCCCTCTTTATTTTGTGCTTATTTATAGCAGAGCAATTATCACATGGGAAAATACTTGTTTGCTACATGTTTGTTTTTCACCTCCAAAGTTAAAGTCTTGAGGCTAGGAGAATGTGTCTGGCCCCTCCAACCTGGTGAAATTGGTAAGTGGCTGAGAACATGGAAGACAAATGAATAGATAGACTTGGCTGAAGCTTTCCACATGCTTGTTCACAGAACTGACCTAGAAGTATTTCAAAGGCAGCCAAAGTAGGAGGGGAAAAGCAAGTCTTCGCTTTTGTGTGGCTGAACGAAAACTTAGTCTGGGTCTTCAGAAGAAAGGAGGAAACTTTATTTGGCACAGAAGTTGCTAAAAAGGTCTAAAGCATGGTTGACAGTGTTATTTTGCTTAAAACACGAATCAGGAAAGAATCAAAGGACAGTAGTGCAATGAATCTGGCTCGTGAAAGGGGTGATTCCTTGATGCTTCCTTGGAAAGAAGAGACTGAAAAATGTGGCTGAGAAAGAGGACTGTTGAATGGTGTTCCATTGGGATATTTTTGGACTTTGGAAAACCTGGGAAAGGGAAAAGTGGTCTTGGGAAATTAGGGACCACCAAGATGGGAGAGTGATGTGTTAAACATGTAGTTGAGCCATAACATGTACAGAAAATCTGACAAATTGCCACTAGGTGACGCTGTTTCCCCATTTGCTGAATGAGACTTGTTATCTTACAGACACCAGACTGCAGAGCAAGGGTGCACCCCAGGACCTGGGATCTGGTTCCAGCAAGGAAAGGACCTGAAGTCCCCCTGCTATTCCTCATTTGTAAAATAAAGGATCTCAGACTGAATAATTTCTGAAACCTCTTCAATTGCTTTTTTGACATTATTTTAAAGTTAGAACTTTAAGATACTTTGTGTTTTATGCAAACATACTCTTTATACATAAATATCAATTTTTATTTAACCAAATCTCACTTGAATAATCAGTCTCTATAAAGCATATAGAGCAAGAATCCAATGCATAATGGCACACCTGTCTACAGTTGTGCTTCCTGGGCCTACACATTTCCCATGTAAAATCTCATTTATGTACTCAATGAATTGCAGAGCCAGAGAGAATGTAAGATTCCACAGACAGCCCAGCCCTTTGCATATCTAATATATAAACAAAAATTTTCTGGGGGGATAAATCATTCTTGCTTTCCGTTGTCACACCTTCTTTTAGGCTCAGTGCTTCTAGAATGATGTTCTTGGCTCCAGGTCAGTTCTATACTATATATATATATATATATATATATATATATATATATATATATATATATATATATATATATATTTTGCATGAGTTATTAGATTTGACACTTGAGTCCTGAAGCTTGCTTAAATCTCACTGAAGCACTGAGTTCCTGAATGACGTCAATACCGAGTTGTTGTGTTGTAGCTACTTTTCTTGCCTACTCTCCTAACAGAGATCTGCAAAAAGTGCATTCCTCTTTATTTACTTCAGATATATGGAAATTAAGCCCCAAGCAAGAACATGGTGGCGGACCAATCCTGTCACTGTGCCCATTCCTTCCCCTGACCTGGAGGAAATGTCCAGTTCCTCATTTCTGCCCTATACCCTTAGTGAAGCCCCATTCAGTTCAATACAGAAAAGTTCACTGCTTTTCTTGGAGGGCACTGAAGGTCATTTGTGTACTTCTTTTTACAGTGATTTTAACAACCATTTATCTCCTGCAAGCAAAATAATATACCCTTAACCTACACACCACCATTAAAACGGTACCCCAATAGCACAAGAGAGTTGCTGACTATTAAAGATAATTAACAAAATAGAGGGAAAGAGTAACAGGTTAGAAACTCTAACATTTTAGTCTACATCTTACAAATGTACATTCTTTTTCCATCTACAAGAGGTGATAGACTTCAATTTTGTTCTTCCTATACCCAAATTAGAGTAATTATTAATAAACATTCAAGTTCTCTTGCTTTAAGAACAAAGACAAGAAAGGCAATGGTCCCTCATGTGCCAGTGATCCCCTCATCTACCCCATGACCCAGCAACTCCCCTCACTAGATCAGTTCAGCTCCAGTGTTCACAGTTAACAAGGTTTCATTAGTGTTGAAAAAAACAATTTGCCTTTGCTTCCAAACATCGGGTTGAGCTCCGATACAGCCTCAGCAGGGAACAGATCCCCCAACCCCCCCTTTTTTCTTTCTGCTTCCCTGGTGTGTAATCTTGTCTTTCGAAATAGTTGCAATCAGAACAAATTACCTTAAGAGCAGGGAAGGAAAAGACTCCACAGTCATTGTGGGTATTTCTTTAGTTTTCTTTAACCATTGGCACCTTCTCTTAGTAACTGAAAATGATCCAGGAAATCTGTATGTCCTTGGCAACGCTTTTCTCAAGTGTGTAGCTCAGCTTTTAAGGTGACAGCCATTGTTTCAGTCAGTGCTTATGAGAACTCTGAAAAACCAGAGACCTGCGTTTTGCCTGGTTCTCTCTCTTGACAGGGATTGCCTGTGGTTTCTGGGACAATTGCTGCTATGGTTGGAAGAGATTCAGACCAGGAAAAAGGAGAGGGCTTTGTGGCTTGTCTAGAACCAAATTCCACATGTCCTACATCAGGGTGTGTCTGAGTGGGAATGAGGGCAGGTCATCTCTGCAGATGTATTCCATTAAGAGAGGCACTAGGGAGCTAGGAGAGGGTACTGTCTGAGGTCACAAGCCCCAGCTTTTCAGTGGCTGAGAGGCTGCCAGCAAAGAGAGGACAAAGACTGCTGCTTCTCAGAATCTGTCCTTAATTTGTCCTTGGTGCTCTCATTCTACTAGGACCTGGGTTATCAGCAGGAAGGTGGCCTTGGAAGACAGTGGGTGCTCAGATGCAGCATGTCCCACGTGTGTAGGAAAACATGTCTTTATTTCCTGGGGTCAGGGAGATGAAGAATGTGCCTGAGTTCACCAGCATGCAGCAGGTGTTGGGACCTCTGAGAAAAGAGACTGAAGAGTTAGTGTAGGAGTTTATGATATCCTTGGGGGATGCTTGGAGAGAGCACCTGCCGCCTCAGGTGTCATTTCTGAACTTCAAACTTGATGAACTAGAGATGTGTGGAAATAGGGACAGCCTAGATGTGAGTTTACCTTCCTGGACTAAGCCAGGTTGGCCCCAGATTTATTCAGAAGATTACAAGAAGTACATGGGACTGGGTGTCAAGGGAAGGTTTATGGCCACATCATAACGGTCAGTCAGGTAGAGAAGAGCTAGCACTTAACAAGGTATGGTCTTTCTGTGCTTAGGCCTCTCTTTCTTTTCTCTCTGCAGGGCTCTAAGTGTTGAGTCAATATCAGCTTACAGTACTTTGAATATATCACTGTTAACTGAGTGAATACATGAACAGAGGTTGGAAAGACTCTTATTGGGACCTACTACATTCGAACTTCATATTATCCAAGTCTAGTGTGCTTTACGGAATGGACCATATCTTCACAATCTGGGGAGACTACAGGTGGTGATAGAGACTCATTTGTGTGTAGCGATAGGAATTTAAGTAAGAAATTATCTTGGACAGCAACTTCAGAAAGTAGATCAGCACTTTCTAATAGGTTAGGACATGAATACCTAAAGCAACGTAGACGTAATAGAACTAAATTGGGGTTGTCTGTGTGACAGTCAGTGCAGGTCATCTCTGCAGATGTATTTAATCAAAATGAGGCACTAGGGAGGTAGGAGATAGCAGGGCCTGGGGCACAACCTCTGTCTTTCAGCACTAGAGGCTGGGTCCCTGCCAGCCTGCTCAGTCATGAGGGGACAGAGTGCAGGGTGGAAAGTTTAGCAATTGGTGGTTGTGAACTCCAAGGTCAGAGCAGAGAAACCATTTTTATCAAGGTCATTAGACCAAGTTCAAGATAAGGCCCAATGTTCTATCCTCTCCCTTGGAACAATGCAGAAAGTCTATTTCCTCCTCAAGTTGCATTAACGCTAGGTGTTTCAAATATTCATTTTTGTCTTCTGTTAGTTGATGCTTTGCCAAAGATCTATTGAAATGTCAGGATAATAGGGCTCAGATAGTAGGGTTCAGAGAAATTTCTAAAATACAAGCCAGAGTATAAAAATTATTAGATTTTTCCATACAGATAAAAGCAAGTAACATTACTAACATCAGTTCAAAGGCACATCATAAAAAAGAAGTGGAATCATAAATTTTAACAGCTGCAACTGAACTGCGTTTCACATGGATTCATAAAGCAGCCCATGCAGACAGAGAGGTGATGACTCACACGTGCGTTTATATCAGACTCTGAATAATACGTCCATTTCTAAAATTGATCTTGAATGTATTCATGTCAGAGTCATCTCAAAGTGGCTCTGATATGAGTTTTATGCTAAAGAATATAACTTTTTTGGAGGTGTTCTGACTAAGGTTATGAAAAACCTGTTGCAACAGAGATGGTACAGAGTACTGTCCATTCTGCTTCACAAAAAGCAGGTCGTCTATGGGTGGGTCAGAGAAGTGTGTCTGGTGGAGAGGAAGAATGGTGAAGAGACTGTTCTGGGCACCTCTGCTGTACAACTCCTTGAACTTGACCTTGAACTTTTGAGCTTCTGAAGTTTCCTCAGATGACAGAATAGCTGCAGAATATTGATAGTTATTGGATCTTGGTAGTAGGTCAAAACCAGCTAAAAAGAGAGAAAAGTGTATCCATTCAGTTCTATATGCCTATAATTTGGCCTATTTTACACATTTACATATGACTATTATTTGTATTTCTAGTAGGTAAGAGAGAGAGAGTGTGTGTGAAAATGGTAACGTCCCTAAAGATACTACTTTTTTTTTCTTATCACACTAGAGCTTATAGTCTGAAAAACTGCATTAAGATATGGAAAATAGACAATGAGAGCCCATTTTCCACTCTATAGAATGGGCTTAGAAAATGACTCAGTTGAATTTATATAAGAACAAGTAAAAATAAAAAGTTATATATGCCGTGAAACTCCAATGAGCATTGATCCTAATTCTAAGGTGTGCTCAGAGATATGCAGTGCACCCAGATCTCCTGGTAACTCTTGTTTGAGAAGAAATGGTGCTGGAATACATCATCTTCACTTCAGTAATTAGGTCTTGTTTGTAAGTTATGAATCACGTGTCTGGTTAAGTACTTTCAAAGGTCTGTGTGGAAACTCATTAAGGCTGGAATGAGATAGACTCTGTGCCATGCGTTGGAGGTGAGTTGAATATTATCTCATCCTCTTTAAAATCACAAGCTGTGGGAGTTAGACTTGTAAGGAGATGATGATGCAATGTAGTGCCTTTCTTATTAAAGGTGAGTAGAACAAAAACCCAGCACAACAGATAAGGCCATTACACTTGACTTGAAGGGTCGGGGGAAGCTGCATGAGGAGGCACCTTCAGATCTGAGGAGTGCAGAATGAATAAGAGCCAAAGAGAAAATTCAAAGAGTAATTTCAAAGTAAAATCAAATTGCCCTGAACTTCAGGGAATGATCATTAGTCTGATGTGGCCACCTCATTGCCAGTCCACACACTTTCCAGCCCAGAACAGAAGCTATCAGAGGATTGCCTCCAGGATCTCGACTTCCATAATGCTTTGATCACATGTGGGTCAAGAACTCACCAAACCCTACAGCTTTCTTCTGCCTCTCCCACTTTGTGAGCTCAGTTGCTCAAACTCAATCCCATAAATCATCTTGAACATCATTTTCTGGTATAGACCCTCAGTTCCCTGCACCTTCACTAACTGTGTGATGGAGAGGAAATAACCTTCAATGCTGGTGTTTTCCAAATTTGCCTACTCTACCCTACACTTGAGCAGCTGCCCTAGGCTGGAGACGAACACATGTCTGTAGACTCTTAAATCAGATCAGAGACTCTAGGGAGCTCTCAGTGCAGCCAGGCCTGCCTATGATATTTCCTGGTTTATTTCCTCCCCTAACCTCCAAGATCACTTTACACTTTCTATTCTCTCCTCAAAACGCCAAGATCTCCGTTCTCCCTCTCATCGGGCAACTTAATTTCTTGTTTCATTGAGAAAACATTGACTCTATTTTTCTCTCCCACTGCTATGGATGAACTGTCCTATCAAAAGACAACTCCTTTACCCATGCCCATTGTTTATCTCTTTTTCAAGGACGTGGTGCCAAAAATTATTCTGTTCCTTTCCTTCATCATTAATTCTCCCCTCAATTCATTTTCATCAACATGAGATAAATTGCAGTATCTCTCATATTAAAAAAATTCTAGCTGCATGCATTTAATCCCAGTGGTTTAGGAGGCTGTAATGCCTGTAATCCCAGTGGCTTAGGAGGCTGAGGCAGGAGGATTTCGAGTTCAAAGTCAGCCTCAGCAATGTAGCAAGGCCCTAAGCCACTTGGTGTCTTGTCTCTAAGTAAAATACGAAAAAAAAAAAAAAAAAAGGCTGGGTATGTGGCTCAGTGTTAAATTGCCCCTGGGTTCAATCCCTGGAACCCAAACAAACAACTTTTAAAAACCCCAATCTTTCTTGACCCCACATTCCTAGAAGCTACCCTATTTCTCTGCTCCCCTTTACAACAAAACTTTACTAAAGATGTCTTTCTTTGTTGATTCCAGTTCCTCTTTTATTCTCATTCTTTCTTAAATGGATTCTTATTATCTCCCCTAATAACTTTCTTGAAATCACTTTATTATCACCAAAGTCTATATGTTGTTTAATCCTGTTGTGAATTCAGTCTTTATTTTACATAACTGTCAATTGCATTTGATGTTGAAAGGGCACTTTGCAAATGTCCTGTCAGATGTAATTTATCATCTCTTTTCCTTAAAACCCACTCTTTACATTCTTCTCAAATCCAGATTTCCCTGGTGTTTTTCCTTCTTTTATAGGTTGCTCCTTCCCAACCTTCTTTGCTCCATCTTTCTCCTCTCCCCATCCTCCAAATGACAGAGGCCCTGGACCATTCTCGTCCCAACTTTTATTCATTTTGTAGATGATCTTACCTAGTCTCATGGATTTAAATACCACAGTAGACTTCATTTATTTATTATTTGTTCTCATCAGCCTGGATCTCCCCACTGAAGTATATGCTCAAAAATCTGCCTACCTGGTGTTTCCATTTGGGTCTTTAAGAGTTACCTCCACTTAGAATTGCTGATAGTTATCTTCAAGTCTGCACCTCCGTTTCCCCACACCTCACATCTTATCCATCACCCAGTTCCAACAAATGATCCTGAGATCTGAGCATTTATTTTTGTCACTTCCACTGCTGTTATCCTCATCCCAGACACCAATGCTTCTCCCCTGGATTTTTGTAGCCGCTTCCACATATACATCCTCACACAGCATAATCTCGACTCAGTGTCCAGAGCGATCTTTTTACAATATAAATAATATGTGTCCCTCTTCTCTTCAAAATCTCCCAACAATATTTCATCTCATTCAGAATTATACCTCCAAACCCCACAATGGCCCCAACAGTCCTATATGATGGACCCTGCATTTCCTTTTTGGCCTCATCTCCTAGAGACCACCTCCCTGATCCCTCCACTCTGGGCATCCTGGCCTCCTTAATATTCCTTGGACATAGTTCCTTTCTCAGGATTCTTAACTCACTGTACTTCTTTCTGCAGAGTTTACCCCAAGAGCTTCACTTGACCTGCTCCCTCTCTTCTTATAGTCTCTGCTCATGTTACTGGATCAGGGAGGTCTTCCTTGACCACTCCATTTAGATTAGCCACTCTCCTCACCTGTTGCTATTTTTCTCCATAGAGCTTATGTCCACCTGCCAGATTAGTTAGGTTAATGAGAACGACCTATGAACTTTAGCACCCTTGTTTCTGCATCTTAACACATTTCAGGTTTATTACATGCTTCCTTTACCGTTCAATGCTGATGTTCCTAGTAGGCAGCTGGTTTGCCTTCATCTGGGATTCTGGCTCACAGATATTTTCATCTTGAAGCTCTGCCTTCAGGACTTCAGAGTCCTCTGTATCTAGCCAGACTCAAGAGAAGAATAATAAGTAGAGAAGAACATCTGTTTTTTTTTTTTTTAAATCTGTTTTGGTAGTTACACCTGTTGCTTCTGCTCACATTATGTTCTGAGAGTTATTCACATGAATACAGCTGGATGGGAGGGAGGCTACTACTGCCTGCCAGTGACCTCTCCACCCTGGACATGCTGGTGCAGAAGACCATCCCTGCCACACATGCTACATATTTACTTGTCTACTGATGGTGGTCCTTCATTAGAATGGAAGCTCTATGGAGAAGTGATCTTTTTTTTTTTGTTTGTTTCTATTCCCTTTATAACTCTAGGACACAGAATAGTTCCTGGTTCATGGTAGGTTCACAGTGATGATTTGTTTTCATTTTTTCTTTTGTTAAAAGGCCAGTGATTTGAGGACGGGGTGGGGTTAAAGCCAGTGTGGGAGTGGAGGCTGAAAAAATAGTGTCAGATCATCAGAGATCATGACTGCATTGACTGTACCATCATGGGTATGCCCAGATCACAAATTGGATTAGAACCAAAGCATTTGGCCACATTTTCCCCCCATAAAACCATTCGGACAATATTGCACAACAGGAATTTCTCTATTGCCATCCTGTGGCTTTGTAGATAAGCAGTAGTGAATCAGCCTGGACCAAAAAAAAAAAAGTAATTCTGTTTGATTTGACTGCACTTGTATACACATGGCCTATGTTCCTCCATGGGAAAGTTTTGCTTTGTTCAGTGGACTGCGTGTTAACTCTGTGGCATAAGTCCAAAATGTTTCTTTGGCTTTTTCCTCTACATGTTCTCTTAATTGGGGCATGAACTGATATAACACAAGTAAGCGTAAAGTACGAACTGCCACCAGTGCCCTTTAAATTGAAGTGGTGTTACGGGGGTAACTTCAGATTTCCAGCTTGGAGGGTCTTACACCACTTTCCCTAGTGCCACCGTTCAAAACCAAACACTGAATTCGGTAGAGTGTGTTTTTGTTTCAGTTCATGTTGGATTCCTTTGAAATAGTTCGTGTTGGGTTCCTTTAAAACACAGCATGACATAATGTGTCAAACTGAGAGACTATACACATGGAGAGTTGGTTGACATGTTGCCAAATATCCAGATATTTGGAAATGTCACATAATTGGCTGAATACTACTTATGTTCACATAATCTTTGTGCACTTTTAGATTGGTTTTAATTGGTCACATTGCTTATCTTGCATCATAAAAGTCACCAGTGAGATATGCCCTCTAAACAAATTATGTCATGTGAATGATTAAAATAAGAATAAAATACTGGTTTTACTAAATTTTAAATTAAATATAAGAAATATGCTTATTGTTTGAAGAGATATTGGTCCAAAGGGCTCCTCCACCAAAATGTTGGGTGTGAAGTTATAAGGATTGCCATGCAGAATCTGAGAGAACTGACACATGCCTCATAGACTCCTATGATACAATCAGAAGTAGTGTTTGAAAAACTAAGGTGTGTTAGGGTCAATTTCTTTTGTAAATAATTTGCATCTTGAGGCAAAATTCTTTCTGGAACCTCTCCTTGGACTTTGGGACCTACCATCTGATGTTCACAAATAGTTGAAATGCAGTTACATATAGGCTTCAGATTACAATATGGAAAAAAAATGGGAAGCCCGTCCATCTAGAAGCCTGGTAGTGCCAGGATATACCATTGGGAGTGGGATGAACTGTTGGATATTGATTATCTATACTGTACAACTCTGATGGTCATAGTTAGAGACCTATGGATGTTCCCCTGCTAAATAATAGGATAACTATGATAATGTGTAGTTATTATTCTTCCAGCTTTTCTTTTCTTTCAATATTTTTTCCATTGTATTTTTCTTTACCAAAAAAAAAGTGGTTTGGACTGAGCTAACTATTTCTCTGAGCTAATTAATTATAAAGATACTAGTAAGTGCAAAGAGTGATGACTATAAAAATTACCTTTTGGAAAATTGTTTATTGATAAATAAGGAAACTTATTTATTGATATAATAAATAAATATATTAGTGGTAACCAGCAATCTGATCATCCAGGTGGGAAGTGTTTCTTATCTGTGTTATTTTCTAGGGATGTTATATAGAAATACTACAAACTGAGCAGTTTAAACAACAAAAATGTTTTGACTCAGCTCTGAAGGGCAGAAGTATGAGCTCAAAGTCTTAGCAGGGTTGATTCCTTCTGAAGGCTTTGTGAAAGGTCTGCTCCATGCCTGTCTCCTAGGTTTTGGTGGCTTGCTGGTGGCCTTTGGCCTTGAGTTGTTGGATTGTCCTATTCTCTCCACTAATATTTGATTGACCTTCTCCCTGTGTACCTGTGCCCCAATTTCCCTTTCTTTGAAATACACCCATCATATTTGATTAGGAATCCATGTTATTCCCATCTAACCTCATCCTCACTCATTACATTTGCAATAACCCTATTTTCAAGTAAGGTTGTACTTGAGATGCTGATGATGAGGATGTCAGCATGCGATTTTGTGAGGATGCAATTTAACTCTTAACAACCAGTGCTCTCAGAAAAAGGAGAGAAGGAGAGAAATAGTTGACATTTACATTCTTGATGCTCTATGTCCAAACTTGGTTTTATTTTACGTGAGTGGCACATTTCTACCTAAGAAGGTGAAAAAGGATACTTAAAGATTCCTACCCCAATGAACTTGGTTTCTGCTTGTATCTAAGCCTTCTTAACACACCTACCCCATGTTTCTCCCAGTAGGCATACATGAGGAAATGAAATAAAGGACACTGCAGTACTTTGATGAAAACACAAAACACAATGAATCCTGTCTCCAAGTTGTAGAGATTTATTGTTGTTGTTGTTACTGTTGTTGTGAAAATCAGTGTTTCTCTAATTGAATGATTATGAAAATTGCCTCAAGAGATTTGTATTTATGGAGATTCCTGTACTCATCCTCAAATAATCTATTCAGAAGACCTGGAATAAGGTCTAGGAAATATTATTTTTAAGTCCTCTCTGGATGATTCTAATGATTAGTCAAGCTTGAAACTAGTAGTCTTGGACATTTCTCCTTTAAGTGGGAGCACTGTCAACAATGTGTCTTCACTATATTACTCACATAAAAAGGAAAATATTCACTGATGTTTCCAATAATGGCACAATCAATTTCTATTTTCAGGAAAGCAGCATGTATTCAGTGGAAAATTTCCAGGTTGTTCCTGGATTTTTTTTTCAAAATTTTTTTTTTTTTTTTAGATACCAGGATTGCATTCAGGGACACTCAACTGCTGAGCCACATCCCCAGCCCTGTTTTGTATTTTATTAGAGACAGGGTCTCACTGAGTGGCTTAGCACCTCGCTAAATTACTGAGGCTGGCTTTGAACTTCAGATCCCCCTGCCTCCACCTCCCGAGCTGAGCTGCTGGGATTACAGGCATGTACCACTGCCCCCCCCGCCCCCCCACCGCCCTGCCCGGATTTGAATCTTGACTCTATATGGAGTATAATGCTTACGTATACATTTAGTAAATGTAAATCGGGGCAAGCAACTTCTCCGAGCCCTAATTTCATCATTCTTAAAATGAAGATACTAATGCCTACTTTGCAGGATTAGTGAGATAACTAATTGGAAAGTCACTGGATTTTAACAAATCTTTATTACAAGATGATTTGTAGAAAGTTTTAGAAGTGGGAAACATTTAAAATTCTATAACTACACACAATGCTCCCTTTGCTCTTCCTTTTTTATCTTAATTTTTTTTGTATTAAGAGTTTTAAATGTGAAAGTACACTTAAATTACAGAGTATATCAGGTTTCAACAGTGCTATATTAATTTTGTGGAAAAGTGACAAGGTTGGCAATAAATTCTGAATTCTGGGAAAGTGGGTGAACTAAGAAAATCCAGTGTGATGAAAGACCCATTAACTCTGGGAGGCTTGGGTACATGCTGCAGGGCAGGACTGAACTGAAGGCATTGGACCATGGTGTGGTTAAGCATTAAACTCTGAGTGGGGTGGGGAAGAGGCCTCCACAATATTCCTGTGGAATGTTGTAAGTAAGCATCTGGCTTTTAACAAGTCACCATTATTACTGAATGACCAGTCTTTCCCCATTAGAGTCTTTGTTGTTGTCTTACAGCAATACCTCTGTGTACCAAGAATTTTCAAAATTGGAAAGAATCTAGCAAAGTACAAGGGAAATGCAAAGTTTACTTGAAACTGGTTGGGTCTTGGAGAAAGAGCTATTAAACTTTTGTACTCTTTTTGTCGGTTAGTTCAGGTACCCTTTGCGATACCCAATCTAAACTTCTAAGAAAGTCAACTTGATTTCACTTTCCTTTAATGCACATTAATGGCAGATGTTAGCACCTGTTCTTGTTCTGGGACTTCACTTCAGGTTTTCCTGCCTCTTGAGGGAATTCTATGTTCTTGCAAAAGACTATACTAAACAAACAGAAAACCTGCCCAGAGCATGGACTAACAATCTATTTTATTATTTTTAATAAATGAATTACAATCTAGCTAGAAAGATTTCAAATATTGTAGAAACTTCCATGTTTTACTGAGCTGTCCTTGTGTGTGTTTCAGAAGTTATTGCTCCATCTTTTTATGTGTGATCCACAATGATGGATGAGGCAGCACTAAGTTGATGGATATTAAAAGTATAGTCGGGTTTTTCTATAGCAACAGACTAGTGGATGGGCTTTCATTCTTGTTGGCAGATAACACCAGAGGGAAAATTTCCACAAAGAAAATGACTAAAGAAGAAGAAGTAAAAGAAAAGTAAAGAAACCTCAAAGAAAGAGGCCTACAGTTTCCAAGCAGGCTCTCTTTCCAAGTAGGCTCAGATGTGATGCAATTTTGTCTAAGACTACAGGGATAAGATAAGCAACACCTCTAGACAGGCTGACAGAGTCAAGCAGGTTTGGGATCTAGAGTTTAGAGAAGGCTCCTATTAGTTACTGATAGAACTGGAGATTGGAATTGTTAGACCAGGAGGTAATGATCAATGAGAGGCAAGTTTTGAGATGAAATCAGTGTGTAGTATCCATGCATTTCAGTTAGATTTTGGCATACCACCAGTAGGGGAAAGAAAGTTGATCACTGAAGACTTTGACTGGGTAAGGCTGGATCCCACGTGTGGGGCGCCTTGGTTCACCAGGTAGCCTGATTGTCTTTAAGTGGGAAGGGGTCAAAGTCAATGCTTCTCAGAGAGGTACAGAGAATAACACATCATAGAGAAATAGATGTTCATTGAGCTGGACTCTGGACCTGGCCAGTAGCCAGGATGGCAGAAGCTGAAGGCTTTTGAAGGTCAGGCTCATACATGAAAAATGGGGCGAGTAAGACCCTGGCACTTAGCTGTATCCCAAAGGTTGATGGCGTAGGCTGCAGCCAGAAAGAAATCATATCCAGTAACAGGTCCTAGAATTTTACTTTAAGATACTCACTGGTTTAGAAAAGCCAGGGCTTACTTTCCTTGATTTCAGAAAAATGAATGACTGATTAAACAAGACCATGATTGTCTTACAGCTTGAAGCGAGCAAATCCTGGGAACACTGCAACTTGACTCTTCTGCAATGCAGATTGGTGCCATGGGAGCTTTTTGCTCAGATGCCTGCTATAAAAAGCCTGTGAATGTCTGAGATGGTACTTGGACTGGTGGTGGTGATGTGGAGGTTCTCTGCAACTTTGTAGTTTTATGCGTAGAAATAATCACTTGGATTAAATGTTATATAGAAAACCATCCTTAATATTACCAAGCAATATATGCAATGGTGTATTTCTTCACTCTGGACTGTTTCAGGCATTTGTTCAACCTATATCTGGGAGCTCACTGTGTAGCAAGAATGGTGCTTTTCTGGACTTGCTAACTGCTTTTGCACTGATTATTGCCCTGCAATTGGATATTTAATACCATTTAGACAAAGATAGAATGTAAATATGGCAGCAAATTATAGATGAAGCCAGTTCTTTGTAGAAGGAAAGATTCTAGACATCTAAGGACATCAATTATTTCTATAAAAAACCAGAACATAAAAAGCTGTCATCAACAAGATTTGAAGAAAGAGATTTATTTATAGGTTACCAAGGCTCAAGCTTTGACTGGCCAATTCATCTTTTCACAAAGAAATCCCAGGAGAATCTACTCACTTTCTAGTCTTTTCACATCCACAGTGGGAGGAGCCACCTAACTTTTTACATTGTAAATTCTTCTCATCCATGTAGAGCTTCTCTAGAGCATAAAATGGAAAGATTTACATGTTTCCAAATGCAACATTAAACTAAAGTAAAACTTGAAAGCTGCATGAAAGAGGAACAAAGAATTGTTTAAATTATACTTTTTTGGGGGGATGGGGTGGGGAAATAGCAACTTTTCCTGGCTGAGATCAGAGCACATTTCTCTCCTGGTGTAATCCAATGTTAATTGTGGTTTACAATGTACCAATTGCTTTATACATATAAAGTCCTTTAACCCTCATACCTACTCTAAGAGATTGCTACTATTGTTTTCCTTATTTTAAATGAGGAAATAGAGGTACAGAAGCCAGGAAATATGGCCAAGGGATCAAAGTGCTGGAAAGTGCAAATCTGGGCTGTGAACTTGGATGACCTGGCTTGAGAGTGTGTACTCCTAATCACTATCCTCAACTAGGAGAAGCAGTGGGTACAAAAATGTGGTTAGTAGGCATCAGTTCTCTTCCTGTGGTCATGTCTTGATTCATTTACGATTAATTTCTCTACTGTTTATAATGAGAAAAAATTGAAATATAAGAACTAGAATGATATGGTGGTGTTCTCTCTCTTTGGTCAAGGACTCTAGTGTGAGTGTTGGGGGGTGGAGGCAGGCAGTGGGTAGAGGTAGAAAGAGGAAGCTATTTAGTCTAGATTCCAGCTCCAGAATAGGATTGTATAAATATGAGCCCTGAAAATTTAATAAATAACAGGCCTCAGCTCATTGCTTTTTATCTCTGACTTAACTCAGACTTTATCCTGGTGGCAGTATTGGTGGTTGGGGTTGGAACAGGGATGCAACTAGCGAGGGACAAGTGACAACAGGATAAATTTAAAGCAGATGCCTTCCAGAATAGAGAGATGAAAAAATCTGGGTACAATGGCAGAACTGAAGAATGTCTTTCTTTGTGAAGCTCGGTGGCCACTGCTGGGCTTCAGTACTTGCGCTAGTGAGTGGGGCCACAAGCTCACAGTCAGGGCTGTCACTTTTCATTCCCTATACAATCAACAGACCTCAAATGGAAAGGACTTCTACACATCTGCATCTCACCTTGACTCCCAGAGAAAGGACATTTTAATGGTCTAGAAAGTCCTATCTGTGACCTGCAAGAGTTTGGCTTTCAATCCAGCAAGCAGGCTCCTGAACCAGCAGAATATCACTGAGTAAAGAAAAAAAAGTCAAATGTTTGTTTTATTTCTTCATTAATATCTACAAAGTTTGCCTTTTGCCCTTGGGGTTTTAAATAAATATACTCAGTGATGGACATTTACGTCAGTCACTTTATTTTCTCTTCAAGGTATGTTGAGCCTATGGAAGGGGCCAGAATAGAAACCAACTGTTTTATCCAGGTCTTTCTTCCCCGACAGGCTCTGATCTGAGACTTGACAACTCCAATCGTCTGAGCACGTCTCACTTAAGGAGAAGGGAAAAAGATGTCCTTAACAGTTTTTTCCTGAGTAGGGCTTCTAAATAAATCCTTTGCATGTAATTTTTAGAATCATATTTACTTACAGTGGGCTACGTGGACACTACGACTTGTCCTGAGAAAAAAGAGAATATACAGAAACTCCAGTGAATTTGAAGGACACCCTGAGGGTCTTTTGGCTCAGTGATAATCTTCCAGGATCTGATTATAGCATTGTGCTGCCCTCCTGTCTGACCCAACATTTCCATCCTGGCAGATGCTTCTTCTAAGACCTAAAACAGGTGAGGAGGGAAGGTAAAGCCAGAGACCTGGGGTGGTAGAACAAGGCACCAGCCTAGCTGTGGGCTGTAGCTGTCCTGAGGGCTGAGCCCACACCCACCACTGGCTGAATTTATAATCATGGGTAACTTTTAACCCTGATGGGGCTAAAATACCTTACTGGGAAACTAGAAGAAGCCATACCAACTTCACAGGATTGTGCTTAAGATCAATGACCCTTGTTCCCACCCCCACATTTGAGTGAGACCAGTTTAGCCTTTCCCTCTGACTAAGATGTCAAGTCCGCCAGGAGCCCCCCTGGCTGTCTGGAAGGAATCTCTGCTATGGGCCCTCCTCCACTCTCTGCTGCTGTCACAGCTATTTTCAGGTCATCTCACACTGTCTCTTGCCCTATATTAAACTATAAGCCCTGTGAGGACAGGAAAGTCATGTTGTATTATCTCTGCCTATCACAGTTGATGGCTCTTGCTATTAAGGCATGTAAAATACTCAGTAAGAGTGGCCTAGGGAGGTCCCTTTCCCATTTTGCTTTTCTTTGACACATGACAATTCTAGGGCGACACATGACACTTTTATAGTCCTTTGCTCTCAGAACTGGATTTATTTTCTGATCAAATCTGTGACTAAACTTAGAGTTTATTGATCAATTTGTCTTTGTCAGCACACATATGCATAAGATTGCTTCTGGTTTACATCAAACAGTTGTTCTGAAATTTCCCCAAATTTTATTAAAAACTGACTATGGGATGTGATCCTGAGTGAGATAATCTTAGGTAAAGAAGGAACTGGTAGTTAGAAGACTCTGCATAAGTCAGTCTCAGTGATGGAAAGAGAACACAGGGAGCAAAGAAGGTAGAGAGGCCAGATTGGATTGGGTAGGTAGGGGGGACCAAAGAGAGAGGAAGGGAGGAGATCTGGCACAGAGGCTACTGACCTGGTACTCCCAGCACAGGTTTAGCAAATTAAAATATTGAAACTAAGGTGACACATTGTGATTCGTCAATAATATTTTCTTCTGAACACAAAAAAGGAGAGGAAGAAATTGGATAGAGAAATTGTGGCAGCAAGATAGCAAAACTTACTTTTGTGCCACCATTTACCCTAAAACAAACTGGGGCCTGTCTTGGAATAATGGTGATGCTCACTGTTGTCATACTGCTTGGCTCATAATCAGTCCATGTGACACTGCCTGGGTCTGCCCCTTCCTGTCATCCAGCTCCCACTGCAAAACTGGGCTGGGTCTGAAGAGTTTGAGTTCTTTTGAGAAAAAAGTCAGTTCTCTTGTCAATTCTAAGTTATTTTGTTGGGAGTCACCCCGGCTCCAAAGACTAACTTCCCCATCCCCCAAGAAGAGCTGTCCAATGGTGAGCCCTGCTGGCTCACCTGATCCTACCCACCAATCAGACTAGCCCTGCTGGCACACCTGATCCTACCCACCAATCAGAAAGCACCCCATGCCAACTGTCAAACCACCCGGCTCTATAAATATGCAGACCTGTTCCTCAATAAACGGGCATTTGCTCTGATGATGAGCCTTGTTTGTTCTTTCAATATTGACCTTCTTTAATAGTTATTATTAACTTCATGGCCATCACCGAGAAATGAAAACTGGTGAATTCTCAGGATTTTAAAGAAATCCCAACCTTTCACCATTTATCTGTGGGAAAGTTCAATAAGCAAAGGTGAAGGGGATAAGGCAAAGCAGTTAATGTGCCCTAGCAGAATGGATAAGTAAGGAGTTTCTCTGTAGAGAAATTAATAAACATAGTTTATTAATATGAAATTAATAAGTAGTTTAAACCACCTGTACTAAGGTTTAGAGATCAATAAAAAGTGTAAGTTGAGAAAAATTTTCAGGGTTCAGTCACCTGAATTTCAGTGCACAGTGATGGAAAATCTGGTGGGGAGTCTCAACTGCTAGCCTTCTTTACTTCTTTATTTGTACTTTCCATATACCTCTCTCTCTCTGTCTCTCTGTCTCTGTCTCTCTCTCTCTCTCTCTCTCTCTCTCTCTCTCTCTCTCTCTCTCTATATATATATATATATATATATATATATATACTTTTTTTTTTGGTCTAACCAGCTTCAAGTACTACAAAGTAAACTGACCTTCTTACATGCATTTGTGTATTCCAAGTATTGTGGTCCCTAAATCCCAATATCCACCATTACGAGCCTCTAATATTCTGCTACCTTCACTGACTTGGTGTGCCATCTTACCCAATACTCCTTGAACTGTCACCCTTAGGGATTTACTTCTCTGTGCTTAAGGTAAGACTCTTGCTTTCCAATGCAAATACTTTAGCAACGAACCCCTTCAGCTCTTATCAGCTTATCATCACTGTGAATAAGCTTGCTGGATAGCCCAGATCTGTGTACAGTGAGAATGAGTGAAGATGGATGGAAAGGGTCAGGACACTTAGGAAACTAAAATTCTTCATATGAAAAGTACAGAAATGACTAAACTGTGGAGCCAACCTAGATGACCTTCAGTGGATGAATGGATAAAAAAATGTGGCATATATACACAATGGAATTTTACTCAGCAATAAAAGAGAATAAAATCATGGCATTTGCAGGTAAATGGATGGCATTGGAGAAGATAATGCTAAGTGAAGTTAGCCAATCCCAAAAAAAACAAATGCCAAATGTTTTCTCTGATATAAGGAGGCTGACTCATAGTGGGGTAGGGAGGAAGAGCATGGGAGGAATAGATGAATTCTAGATAGGGAAGAGGGGAGGGAGGGAAAGGGAGGGGGCAGGGGATTAGCAAAGATGGTGGAATGTGATGGGCATTATTATCCAAAGTACATATATGAAGACACGAATTGGGTGTCAACCTACTTTACATACAGAGATATTATACATATATATCACAATTTTTCATAAGAATTGTAATGCAAAAAATAAAACAAGTACATGTATAAAGACAAGAATTGGCGTGAACATACTTTATACAAAGATATGAAAAATTGTGCTCTATATATGTAATAAGAATTGTAATACATTCTGCTGTCATGTATTTAAAAAAATAAAATCAATAAAATTACATATATTATATATATATATATATATAAATAAATAAAAGTACAGAGTGAAGTGTGTAGAATGTGCTGTGATCAGCATTAATAACTGGGTGCCAGATGTGCCTTGGAGCTTGGTCAAAGAGCACTGAGAAAGGAAATGTGGGCCAACCAGCAAGAAATGACTATCTCAAAATTTCCCTTGTGGATCCCTTCTTCTTTAGATTAGGAAGGATTAGCTGAACAAGATCTTTCTGACTATCCATCTGGACTCTTGGTTCTCCTGTTGTGAGAAAAATGTTCCAATGGTTTTGCCCACCTGAGTTGACTCTAACCACTTATCTTTGAAACAAATTATTTAAAAGGTTGAAAAGTGCCTTAAGTTGGTGAGGGTGGGTGGGGGGTGGTTCTGATATATCTATACTTGATAAAGGATCCAAAAGGGTAAAAGTCAAGGTAACCTGATAAGAGTTGAAGGCAGGAAACAGGAAAATATGATAAATCTCTTCACCTACAGGCCTATTTCATGCTATCCCTTAGCGCTCAGTTTGGGGTGTAAGGAGGTAGAAAAGGAGGAGAGAGAAGATTTAAGACTAAGAGAGCAAAATACCAGAGGGAAAGGTAGGAACCATCTCAGAGTGACAATGAAATTTTCCCAGGATTGATGTAATTTGATTAGAAGGTCGATTGTTCCATAAAGGTCCTCAGTTTCTCTAGTTTGGGCCTTTGGGTCCTAGAATATTCTGGAAAACTACTTTTTTATAGAAACAGTATCATGGGCTATACAGTGGCTCATTCTTATTCATTATTACCATTTAGTGGTAAACACTCTCAAGGAATGAAAGCATAATTTTCCAACTAAAATACTATATAAAACACAAAGAAGGAGTTTAAGATATAAATGAAAATTAGGATGGCATCTCTCTGAGTTTCCATTTGGATTGAGGGTGTGGTAGATATAATGAAACTTGCTCTTCTATTCCTAGTATAAATTTTCATTCATTCAGTCAACAAATACTCGTGTAAGTGCCTGGCACAGTAGAGAGCACAACAATGCTCACCTTTGGGCACATCTGTTTTGTTAAAAGAGGGAGATATTAATGAAATAATCACCTGAGACTATGATTACAAACGGTGGCAGGAGCTACTACTGCTAGACACTCAGACACGTTCCTGCAGACTGTAAGACTTGGGATGTGGATCTGGCAGCCATGGCAGGCTCTGGATTGACTGTCTGGGCTCCGTGGAGACCTGTATCCAAAGGTTATTCTTTGTGCTGCAAAGTTGAAAAGAGGGAAATGAAGATGAACTCAATTGCTAGAGACTTCCTTGGACAGTAAAACTTTTATTAGACTCAGGGCAATATTCTTTTGCTCAGTAAAGCTGCTAGTAATCCTCTTCTGGGGTCACTGGGCGTTCAAGTTAAACCGACCTGACTTTGGCTCCAAATCTGTGAGGTTGAGGCATTTTCTGTCCTTGGAGAAAAATTAACTTTACAAAGGCTCCTTAGAATTTCAGATAATATTAAGCTGCTTTCCTTTAGTTAGAATTAACATTTAATGCATTGACATGAACGCTGGTAGTAAAAAAAATTTAATTAAATAATAATTAGTATAACAGCCAAAATAAAAAATCTAATTAAAATAAGAGTAGCTATAAACACATATTTTAACTCTTCAATGGGATTTTAAAATTGGCTTCAATAAATTCACAGGAAATTAGATTTCCAATTTTATGGTGAAACAATAAATTCTAAATAATATAAATGAAGAAACATTTTGTTTGAATCTCAGAGCTTATAGACTGATTTTGCTGTAAATTAAGTGACCATCCAGAATTTTTCATACATTTAAAAAAAATAAGAAAGCTGAGACTAAAATCTGTTACTTCCTTTATAATCTATTCTCATGGAATTTTAGAACCTTAAATTTGTGATGCTTTTAATTAATCGTTACCCTACATCAATTTTTCTCTTCGGACTGTGAAATCTTCACTTTCCCTGTTCCTGATAGAAGACACCTACACCTACCATCTTTTCATTGTTGTCCTGTCCACTTACTATGTCACACATTAACCTGTATAAAGTCTACCAACTATTAATGCAGTGATGGAATTTGTACTTTATTGGAGTGATAAACTTTTTACTGATATTTCTGTCTGTAACAGGAATTAACTTAGTGCTCAGCTGAGGGCTTAAGTCATAACTACACATGTCAGAGTGGGCTCATTTAGTAACGTCTCATGGTTCTGTTTTGATACCTCTTTTAGCATTAGTAGCTTTATGCTGCCCAGGCTGACATTCTATTTATAGCCTGAATCATTTACACTAATCCTGAAAGTCTGGACATTCTCAAGAGGCCACCAGTCCCTAAGACAGGTTGTCAGTGTCTACCATCTCTTGCGTCATTCACTCTCCAGTCTCTGTATAAAGAAAGAAATGATTTGCTTTCTAAAAGACTGGTGATGAAGGTGTTTTCCAATTAGATGAAGAATAGGGGTTTTAAGGATTTGGCCTTAATATGAGATCCTGTTTCTTTAATCATAGATGCTCTAAGGAATTCTGTTTCTGTTGCAGCTTGACAGAGAGTCAGATAACCAACGGTAGACCTTGTCTCCTCAAAGAACTTCTACATGCCTGTCATCAAGTCCTATGTCCTAGACACTGTGCTTTCCCTTACCTCCTCATACCAATTTCCAGTTGTGGGAATATATACACTGGTACTAATCTCCAAAGATGAAATAGCTTTTGCCTTATACTGAAAGAAATCATAAGAAATAGCCAATGAAAACTGCTTTGGAATCCAGTTCCATGCTAACATTAATGAGGATGTCATCCATAATAACTCCCAGCATCCAGGTTAATATTTTTTTTTAAACTTAAATATTAAAAATGTTTTGCTATTTCCAGGAAACTGGTGTTTTTCTTCTGATGGACAATGTGAGAAAATCATGTAAATGTCAGTATTTCCATTTTTACTTTGGGTCACAAGAAACTCTGAAACAGTTTGCAAACCATCCATTGTTATTCTGTTGGATGGTTTGTCTTATAAATTGGGAATCTTATTTTTTTCCTTCTGATTCTAACAATATATTCTAAATTGTGTTTTTCTTGGTGTGTGTGTGCATGCGCGTGTATGTGCGTGTATGTGTGTGTGTGTGTGTGTGTGTGTATGTATTTTAGTTATATGTATTTTTAAGTAACTTCAGGAACTTTGTGACTTACAAAATTATTAGTCCATAAGGAAGATTATAAATCAATTTATAAGAAATTTAGGACACGAGTTTCTAATCATTCTTCAGTTTTTTAACACCATTTGTGACAAATGGTCAGACCTTGGGTGTTTTGGGATCAGTATGTAAGAAGGAGGAATGGGGAGGAAAAAGTTAGATTTCTTAGACTGTTTAAAGGGGCAGCTCATTTGTCTCTGAACCAAGCTCTTAGAATTTTCAGAGCTATGCCTCACTGACTTGGAAGTTAAAGTACCCAGACTGGAAAGAGGCCATTTATCTCTTATAGGGAAGTAAAAAGATATAACTTTTCTGGTATACAATCTTGGGAAGTTTTAGGTTAATTTTGTTTTCCTCTCTCTCTACTGGCAACCTAATTTAAAAAGCCTGTGTTATTTGAAGGGATCATATTTACTTTCCTAGTTTCCTATCTTCTGTAACATTCCAGGTTTTACAAGGTAAAAACAACAATAGCTACAACACGTTAGAAGAAGGGTAACTTTCACACATGCCATTCTCTGGGGCAGCATCTCTCTGGCTTGTACTTGACCTTGAGATATTCCTCCCCAGCCCCTCTATCCCACCCAGACCCAGGAAATATAGTATTAAATCTGAAATTTAAAAAAATTATTTCAGGTTGAAACAGACTATGGAAGAAAGGATAAATATTTTCATATTTTTCTTATTTTAGTAAACTTAAAGGTACTATTTCCCCTGGTTTTTGAACAAGAGCCACTGTTTTCACTTTGCACTAGGCCACAGCTGGCCAGCTCTGAGAACTTAGGTGCAAGTAGAATCTCCAGCTCCATCCCAGACCTACTGGTGTGGTTTCAATGTGTTCCGTAAATTTCATGCATTGAACATCTAATACTCAAATTCAAATGTTGAGGTACTTGGAGTAGGAGCCTTTGGAAAATGATTAGGATTAGCTAAGGTGTCAGGATGGAACTGGTAACTTAATAAGAAGAGGAAGGTGGTCTCAGATGGAGTACACATTCTCTGTTTTGCCACATGATACCTTTTACCGAGTTATGCAGCATGAGGTCTTTAGCAGATGCAAAGCAGATGCTACACCAAGCTCTTAGACTTCCAGCCTCCAGAATGGTGAGCTAAGTAAACTTCTGTTCTTTATAAATTATTTGGTTTCAGGCCTTTTGTTATAAAAACAGAAAATGGACTAAGCCATCTACTAAATTAGAATGTACATTTTCAAGAATTCTTGATAATTCATGTATACATTAAATTTGAGAAACATGGATCTAGATGTGTACTATTCAATAGGGCAGCCACTGGCCATGTGTGGCTATGGAGTACCAGATGTGACTAGTTCAAATTGAGATGTGTTCTATATGCAAAATACATACCAGATTTTAAAGATGTGGCTTGGGTAATGACAGTTTAAAAATGTAGACTATGACATTAATAATTTCTATATTGATATTGAAATTATAGTATTTTGTGTATATTAGTATTAGGTAAAATAAACATATAGGTAAATATAATTGTGCTTGCTTTTTAGTCTTATTCATATTGTATAGTGCCCTGCATTTGTGGCTCATATTTGTGTCTTACATCCTATTTTCATAGGACAGCAGTGACTGGATCCCTTTTCTATTTACTTTCCCATCTATGCTATTTATCCTGTCTCATTCTTTCAGGAACAGTTTCAATGCTTAATATGTTAAACTGGAAAACTCACTCAACCTAAAAAGTGCTCTTGTCAATCTAGTATTTCAACATGTTATCACTTCTAGGTAACATTACCGAGATCTTTAATGTTTTATTCTACTGCCATGTTTTTACAAGTTCAGCTTACATCAGCATCCCCTGGAGGGCTTGTTAAAATGCAGATCAGATCGCTGGATCCTGCCCCCAACATGTCTGACTCAGTCAGTGTGAGAGGGGGCCCAAGAGTTTCATTCCCAGCAAGTTACCAGGTGATGCTAATGCTGGTTTGGGATGCACACAATGAGAACCAACTATCCTCCTGGCTCTCAACAACCCTGGCTGCTCATTGAAATCACCTGAGTAACTTAAAAAACTTACTGAGGAGTGGTGCCTCAGTCCCACCTCCTGAGACTGTAATTTAGTTGGTTTGAGATGTGGCTTGGGTAATGACAGTTTCAAAATCTCCCCAGGTGATACAGTCATGCAGCAGGATTGAGAATGAAAGCCTTAATTCACAAAGAGTAATGCGTGGGAATTACAGGTAATGAGACAGGGCCGAAATGAGGATGCTTTTCTTTCTCTTTTTTTCCTTTGGGCTTGGGGAGAACAAACCATATATTCAATCTGCCATGACTTGGTGGGACATGTAGGCTGACTTAGGACATTTTAAACTTTATCAACGACGAAGTGAAGGTTCAGGGAAATGCAGTGATCTGCCTAAATCACACAGGAAGATCATTGGAGCTTAGTGAACCCTCTTTCTTCATTGAAACATCCTCTACTAAGCTCCTGATGTGCAAGTGGGCCAAGACCTGGGCATTTCCTATATCTCTCTTGTGTTGCCCTGTGTGGCTCACACCTCTCGGTGCTTTTGAAACACATGGTCCTGTGTTGTGCAGAGAGATTTGATTTACTTAGGGAAACTTGGCATCAAACAAAGTTACCACTTTCACTTGCAAGTCTGATTGTGTTTGTCAAAAAGATGCATTTAAAAAATAATTTAATCTCTTGTGTTTTCCTTCAAGCATGGGGAGACATGAATATGAATTCAGTTTAATGATGAATCACAACTTGGCATAGACTTTGACTTGACTGACTCATCTGGTATATGATTCATGTGTTGTTGTTGGATTTATATTGTTTGAAGATGGATGGTCCTGACTCCTGGAGAAGATGCCTTTTCTTCTTAATTTTTGAAAATCATTGTTCATAGTTTACGAAACTTAAAAAGGCAACATAAAGGTTAATAATAACATAATGCATGTACAAGTGCAGTTTTCTTAAGGTAGAGAAGGTCCTTCATCTTGACTAAATCAATAACAAAGAGGTTTCATGTCATAACACAAATGATGGATAAGCATGATCACCCATCCATGGGATACACTTTTTAAGTTGGTTGGGTTTGAATGATAGCTGATTTCTCTGCTTTCATGGCCCCAACGATCCTAGATAAAGATTTTCAAGGTGAGTGTGAAGATTAAGAATGTATGTGTTAGTTCAAATTCTTTAGGTTTGTTTCTTGAGTTTTGACTTACATTTTAAGAGTTATACTAGTTATCTACACTTTGGGACATCATTTTCATATTCTCTTCTCTCTTAGAGCTATATAAATCAAGTTCCATGTTCCCTGTGTTCTAAATTTATCATCACCCCACTCCCTTGCCTATGATACTTTCTAGAAGAGGTGAGATCTAGACACTGAATCAGACATAATCCCTGCAGCCAGAGCTGCCCTTGACTTTGCCCTTGAGAACAATGATTATCTTTCACCTCGTGAGTACTCACTACACAAGAAGATATTGCTTCTCCAGCCAAACGGTAGGTTATTAAATAGCAGAAACCAGCCTTTTAGATCAAAGCACCCAAAGTCATATGCTGAGAATTTTAACAACATATATAAGATGACCAGAAATCAATACTCTTTTCTTGTGCAAATCCATGAAATAGAAGATATTTTAATACATGATCCGGGGCAAATGTTAATGATCCAGAAGAAAATAAATTAATTTGGGAATCTAAAATAAGCATCTTAATGAATTTTTTCCAAAAAAATTATCATCGTTAATACCATGGGTAAACAAAATCTCTAAATAATACAGAAAATCCATTTCAACTTATAATATCCTCTCTTAACACACTGTTTCACAAAGTTAAATAAAACTGTGAAACTGACTAGTTTGAATTTTATTGACCTTTTCATCTCTTAAACTTGGGTGAAGTAAAATATTTAACGTGACTTTAGTCGTTATGCAAAGTGCCCACCATGTATTTTTTGAGTGAACAATTTAGATTGTATCTGAAAGAGTTGAATGGCAGACATCTTCAAACCAATTCAATATTAATAATTTGTGAGTAACTAGAAGACTGCTAAAACGACCTGAAAAGTCTCCACGATCTGCCTACTAAGACCTAGATAACTTTGTACATGGCTGACACCTTTAATTTTCCCGGAACATGTATTGTTCTGTTTGTTTTCTGATCTGTCACAGACAGGGCTTCTTAGCTGCAAATAACAGAAACCTCATACAAATTTCCAGAAAAAGAAGTACTTTGAATTCAGAGTTCTGTCTCTCTCCATCTGTGTCTCTGACTTCTCTTCACATTTTAGCCTCATTTTTATCTATTTTGCAGATGACATGTTTGTCATGGCTAGGAATGGTGACAGTGGACAACTCCAGATTTGATTTATCGTGCAATTTGCCACCTGAGAGAGAGGGAGGCCCTTTCTTATGACTTCTATGTAGTAAATCTCGGCAAGCAACCAGGCCAATCCTTGCACAACTGGGTCTCCCTCACAAGGGATGGGGAGGGTGTCCAATCAGTCTCCTCTAAACGGCATAAACCTTTTTAGGAAAGATATGTTCCAGTTCCCTGAAGAAGAGAGAGGAGTGCTGGATGTGAAAATATAATATCTGGCCATTTTATCATTGCTTTTATAAGCCTTAAGTTTAGTGGCAAATCTGTCCTGTCGTTTAGTATTTTCAACAAATATTTTTTTAGTGAGGTGGATTTTTTTACATCTATATTTATATTACATATATTTGTATTACATCTATAATGATATTCTTAATAGAAATGTTCATTTTTTACTGGGAAGAATCTTTACTAGCTCCTAAACTCTGCATATCCCCAGAATCTGACCCTGGTTTGAAAACTCTAAATGGTGAATGATCTGTTTAATAGCTATATGGTGATGGAGGAGAAAAAAGCGAAAATATAGTGTACAGAGTGAATGATTAATTCTTTATTAGTTTGTCTTGGTTGTAAGCAAACTTCTTCACTATGGCAAAAAGTTAAGGTATGAACTATTTTTTTAAACCAAAAGCTTATAAGAAATCTTAATACCATGTGATTTTTAAAATTGACTTCAGGACATTCTAGAACTCTGCAGGAGACACAGTATACAGGCAGAGTCTAAATGTATTATGACAGTTCCATGAATAGACACTTCTTGATAACAGAGGCAGGAAAGCAGACTCAAGGAGTTATCTGTTAGTGGTTATAGGAATTCCTGGAACTAGCTTGTCCTTTGGAAAGGGAGCTACTTTTCAGGCTGGAAGTGGTAAACATGAAATGAGATTATAGTAGAGACCAGGGAAATCCAGGATGTGTGTCCTGAAATAAAATAACAAAACCAAAACCAAAACAAATCTCTGCCTGAAAATTAAAATTAAACTCCATTGAGTCCACATAAGTAATTAGAAACACCAGGCTCAATTGCACGTCCAAAATGTATTTTATTAATGGTAAGAAGAAATCTTTGTGGAACACAAAGAAAGAGAGATGGTCCTGCATGTGCTGTGTGCCCAGGTGGCAGTGACAGAGGAATTACAGGACAGCAGAGATGTGCAGGAAGGGAAGAGGGGCAATGACACAAGGCTGTGCTTGTCTGCAACAGCACGGGATGAATACAAAAATGTTCGCCAGGCACTTAGCTTCAGGCTTTGTTGCAAAGCAATAAAACATCTTCAAAGAAAATCTAGAAAAGCCAAACTTTTTTTTTTTTTTTTTTGGTAATTTGTTTCTAGGCCCCAAACCGCATGATAATCTCTAGATTAACAGAAACTCCTTTGGGAAAAAATCCAGAATGTCAAGAATAAATCCACTTCAGTCATTTTCTGTGAAATAAAAGAAAACCTGAAAGATTGATTGAGGGTAGAAAACTGTGAGGTGTTGAAAACTCAGTGACAGAGGATGTCTGTTTTTCAGTATTTGTCCCTGTCCCCGGAGGAGGGAAGATGTTCCTTTTCTGTTTGATCTTTATGGTCTTGCTCTGGACTCCCTCTCTACTTCTTTGGAATATGGCTCTAACAGTTTGATCCTTGACAAAGCCAGCTAGTTTCCAACCTGATCTAATTTTTTTTTTTTTTTGTCTTTTTAAGTAAAAAGCTCAATTTTATTCTGGAAGACAATGTGCTCAACTGGAAGACTGTATTTCCTAGTCTCCCTTGAGAATAGAAATAGCCAATGAGAGAAAGTACAAATCATAGAGTAGGAATTATAAAACAGCATTAAAAGAGGCTAAGACATTTAGGAGGAGTCCTTTTCCCCTTCTTCTCTTTGTTCTTTTTGGAGCTGGAAACCTAGATGTGATTGCTGGAACTCCAGCAACTATTTTTTTAAAAATATTTATTTATTTATTTATTTTTTAGTTATTGGTGGACACAACATCTTTGTATGTGGTGCTGAGGATCGAACCCGGGCCGCACGCATGCCAGGCGAGCGCGCTACCGCTTGAGCCACATCCCCAGCCCCAGCAACTATTTTTGATCATCAGAGAAACTTAAAGATAGAAGATGTGTTATTGATAGAGAAACATCAGCTCCATGATGTTTGTTTGATGAGCTTTACTTTCCAGTTGTACCAATCTCTCCTTCTATTTAAAGATTCTGAATCTTAATTTTTGATGCCACTTTGAACCTCTTTATTTGACTATCCTATTATCCTTTGGAAAACTTTATATGCCTGGAGTCATACTTTTATTTGAGGAAATGTCATCATAACTTGATTCGTTTCTGTAGTGAAACCAAAAAAGTTAGACTTAAATCAATTTTCAAATATACAATTTTTAGATACTGGTGTCTGATTTGTTTCTATTTTTTACTGAAATTAATATTAGAGGAAGAGACAATTATTTAGGGGGACTTGAAAATAATAATAATAATAATAATAATAGCTATACCCCTTTCACTTGACAATAGAATCATTTTACTTGGGACTAACTCTCGGAGACTCTTTTTCAAGATGAGAACAAAACAGAAGAAGCCAATATTTCTGATTCTCAACTGTGTGCCTTGTTTGGTAGATGGAGTAAAGCAAACTGATTTTATTGGATATTTTGATTGGAATGTTTCTCTTTTAAGTATGTAGTCATAGTAAAAGGCATTCATGTTTCTTCAAAATTTTATTCAGCATCTACAACATGTGAGTCACTAGGTATAGGTGCTGGGCTAAATGTATATGGTTTCTGACCTCATGGATCTTATCATCTATTAGGACAGCTAAATATTAAACCATAAGACACATGAACATTTTAGCTATATATTATGATAAGTACTCTAAGGAAAAAATACATTAAAAAAAGCAAGGAAACCTAATATATATTGGATCATCATAAAAGGCTTCTTTGACATTTGAATTAGGACTTGGAAGATGAGAAAAATTTAGCTAGGAAAGTGGTTGAGGGAAGTATATTCCTGGCGTAGGTAGAATGTGTAAATGTGCTTGGCAGAAAACAGCTTAAGAGCACTGAGAAAACTCAAAGCATCCCTGGGGTGTAAGATGCCAGGAGAATTCCTGGTGGGGTTAGGCAAGCAGAAGAAGAAGACACAGCCAGATTACGCACAGCTCCATGGACCATATTGTATTAACTGTCTACCACAGTGTAACAAACCAGCCTAAAATTCAGTGGTTTAAATATCAACCATGTATTTGCTCCTGGTTCCATAGGTCAGCAATTAGAGCTGAGTTCAACTGAATGGTTTTCTTGCTGGTCTTGCCTGGACTCACTCACACATTTGTGATCAGCTGTGAGTATAAACTGGTGGTCCTGGATGATGTCATTCACGAGTCTGGCTGCTGATGCTAGTTATTGGCAAGACCTCTGTTTTCCTGTACTCTTGCATCCTTTTAGGGGCTAGCATGGGATTCTTAACATGGCCATCTCAGGGTAGCAAGATGACGAAAGTGGGTGCAGAAGGCTTCTTGATGCCTTTATACACTTGGAAGTGTATGATACCATTTCCACTTCATTCTATTGGTACAAAAGTGACACAAGGCCAGTCTAGATTCAGGATGTGGGGAAATAGATTACACTTCCAGATGGGAGGATTTGCAAATAATTTATAGCCACTTTTAATTCCTTAGACTTATTGCCATATATGAATTTTATTTTAAGTGTAAGGAAAAGCAATTAAGAGTCATTAAACAATGGCGTGATATCATCTTCCCTCCATCCATCCCCATCTGGTCATGGCATATGAGTTTCATAAGGATCCTGAGATGCAAAGGGAGATGGAAAGGACTCAAAGTGTTGTCATGGCTTTGAAGGAATACATGACATCTAAAAATGAGGTCATTCTGGTGGGAGAGCCACAGAGCTTGATGCTTTTATTTGCAATGGAACCTTCAGTCCTCTCCCTCTGGGATATCAAGAAGGGTTGTAGGGGAGGGCAATATTAGAATTCCTATATACCAAGGGATGAGTTAGCAGCAACCCGTGGGGCTAAAGATGAAAATAAGGTGCTAGCATCTCAGCAGATGGAGAGATGATAGACAGAAGTCAGGTGTTTGCATGCCTGAAGTTAACTCCTACAAAGTTACCCAGAATTAGATGCACCCCCAGAGACAAGGGAGCAGGGAATCAACATAGAAATTGAGTTATATAAAATAATAAGAGATCTAGTTCTTGGACACAGTTAAATTTGTGGTTAAAAATTGAACTCACTGCATAAACATGATGTATATACTTTCAAATCAATCTTTCATTGAAGTAGAATATGTATGTAGAAAAAGTACACAAACAAGAATAAAAGCAAGTGAGTCTTACCATGTGAACCTCCGTATATTGCTGTTCCCAGATGAGGAAAGAGAACATCTCACCAAGTCTGCCCTCTCCTCTCCATAGGCGGCCTGTTCTGTGTCTGCCGCCATAGATTCGATTTACCTGTATTCTCAATGTACATTAATGAAATCATATAGAGTGTGTCTTTTCTGTGTTTATTTCACTCAATGTTGTGTTTGTGAGATTTGTCCATATAGTTGAGTATAGTTTGTTCATTTTTTATTACTCTTCAGTAGTCTATTGTATGAATACAAAACATTTTATTTACTCATTCTCATTCTGTTTTTGGTGGATATTTGGGTTGTTTCCAGTTTGGTGTTATGATGAAAATGCACCATGTATGTTTTCACATAAATAAGCATATGCATATGTTTCTTTGGTTTGTATACCTCAGAGAGAAATTACTGGTTTAAGTGTATATGTCCAGTCAGCTTTAGTAGCTGGACCACATTGCTTTCCAAAGTAGTTATGCTAATTTACACTCCAACCCCAACCAGAAATTAGTAAGAATCTTAATTTTCTTTGACATATTTACTATCACTTAGTATCACCAAACTTATAAATTTTTGTTATTTTAGAAGGTATGAATGCATTTTTATTGTGGTTTAAATTTGCATTTCCTGATGAATGTAGTTGAGCATTTTTTAATGTGTTAAAAGTCAATTTCAAAATTTTGTTCTGTGGACTACTTGTTCATATATTTTTTGCTTATTTTCCTACTGGATTCTCTTTATTTTTTTGGGGGGAACTTGTAGAAATTCTTTATAGATTCTGGACACAAGACTACACACACACACACACACACACACACACACACATTGTGACTTGCTCTTTAACAATCTTAGAGGTGTTATTGGATAAATATAAGTTCTCATTTTATTGTATTTCAATCTATCTTTTCTTTTATCATTAGTGCTTTGTACCTCTTCAATATCTGCTCTTTGCATTTCCAAACGCATTTTTATGATCCACTTGTCAATTTCCATGAAAAGCCTGTTCCTATTAGAATTGCCTTGAATTCAAATTTTAGGAAGATCTATCTCTCTCAGAAAGTCACCTTTAGGCTTAGCCCTAAAGGATTAGAAGTAGCCACTTATGAAAGGAGAGTGAGGATTGGAGGGATAAAGAATTTTCTAGGTTAAAAAAGAAATTTTTGGGCAAAGACTCAAAGAATAAAAAGGCTTTAATGAGGTCAAGAGAAGAAAGGCGGCCTAGGTAGCAAAAGGAAAAGGACTAAAGTGTGGTTGGTGTGTGAGTCAAAACCAGGATCCGATAGCCTTGAAGGCCCCAAGAGCAGTTTAGATAATTAGAGACTTAGAAATTGTGGCTTTGTTTGCCATTGAAATGTTTTGTGGTTGAAACAAGGTTTTACTTTGGCATTTATTCAACTTCTTTTTACCAATAGTTGATTTAATTTGAAAAGGCCTCAGAAATCCACATAGCTATAATTTGATTCACTTTGACTGAAAACAAAAACTATAATGTAAGTTTTGTTGTGGATTCTTTGATTCAAACTTGGGCTGAATACATCTGTGGGTACTTCTGAAGCATTGTAACTCCCACCATTCCTTATCCGGAACTCAGCGCATTAAAACATTTCTTTGAAAACTTAATAAAATGTCCCCAATATGACTCAGTATATATTCACTTCATTTCCACTTTCATTCTTGTTTGTTCACAGGAAGAGCCACAAAAGAGATGAGTCAATTGTACACCCAGGAGTGTAAATCTGTGCCCATTATCCTCAAGCATCCATGGAAACACTTGTAACTAAGAACTTTTATCAAAAGGTCTTTTGTTAGTTCAAGGGCCATGCTAACCTACACAACGACCATAGGTTTTTGACTGCTTCAAAGAATCTTTGCTAGAAAGAATGCGACTGCTTCAGCAATTGCAGCAGCACTGCATCTAGAAAACACTATCCAAGCATGTTCAAGCTGTTACATTCATGTCGAAGTGGCAACCTTTACAATAGTACTTTATATCAGAGTGATTGTACATGATTCTGGGAAGTAAATTCTTTTCACTTTATCTTCACATCGTAAAAAGAATGTATGTAGTTCAATATTTGAGGACCACTATGGACAAGTTACCTCCTGAGGATGTAAAGATAACAAAGGCCCCCAAATTCAAAAACAAACAAACACACAGATATTAAGGGCCTTATCTATTCTAGAGTGTAGTGGGGTGGGGTGTACTTAAAGAAATTAATATGGAAAAGGAGAGAGGAAACAGAATAAAGAAATTAATATGGAAAAGGAGAGAGGAAACAGAATAACACACAAGTAAGGGAGAATTTACTATGTACCAATGACTTACCCAGAGAAGAGTATTTTCAATCTTTGATTTTTCCAGTTCTGTGGGGTCTCCCTAGCCTTGGCCTCACCAATAGATGTGATCTAGAACACTCTTGTCACCTAAAGTCAATGATTTAGTAGACCAGGATCACTTTCTTTGGAATGTGATGTTACTTGTGGATCTGAGCTCCACTCTGAACTCTTGAACCCTTCTTATGCTTAGCCTTTTTTTTTTTTTTTTTTTCTGAAGGTATGACCATGTCCTCCAGATACTCAGTTACTGTCTGGGCTCTCTAGCAAATGGTACAGACCCCTGGAACTCACCTATTTTTCATCCCACTTGATTTCCAAAGGTGCTCCTGTCAAGAGGCTCTGCAGCCCGATTACTAGACCTAGGTGCACCTGGGGTGGTGCTGGCATGCCCTGCACAGATTGTCAGGCTTCCTTGGACATTGATACAGGTGATAGGCTTATTTCTTTGCAATAGGACTAATATGATAGTTTTATTGACCCTTAGCTCTAAACCTGTTGAGTTCTAATTTTCTTCACAATTCTTAATGAGGCATATTAAAGATGTTTTGTTCCTGGCTTACATGAAGACAGGCAAGCCTAACTTATGTATAAGAAAAGAGAATATTGGGCAGTTTGGGTTGAATGTTGAGTGAATGAAGTAAACTGTAGAGATGAATCTGGAATGATCTGTTGGGATATCACAAGAATGCCCTCACCTACCAAGAGAAGGATGTCTATTGAGCTTCATTTAGCAGGAAAGGGGTGAATGATGTTTGTAGGGCTGTAATTTAGCACTGCCCATATGTGTAATGAGTAGTGCAGTCAATGCTGCATCCTATGCTTTTGTGTACAAACAAACTGTTATAGTCAGCTGTTTCACTGCTTATGACTAAAATATCTGCCCAGAAAAATTGTGGAGCAGGAAAAGTTTATTTGGGGGCTCATAGTTTCAGAGGTCTCAGATCATGGACAGCTGGCTCCATTCCTTGGGGCTCGAGGTGAGGCAGAACATCATGGCACAAGAGTCTGGTGGAGGGAAGCAGCTTACAGATGATCAAGAAGCATAGAGAGAGACTCCACTGGCCAGATGTAATATATACATACCCTCAAGCCATGGCCCCAATGCCCACCTCCTCCAGCCACACCCTACCCACCTTCAGTTTCTACTCAGTAAACCTCTATCAGGGGATTAACTCACTTATTGGGTTAAGACTCTCACAACCCAATCATTTCTCCATCTTGCATTGTTTCACATGTGAGTTTTTGGGAGACACCTCACATCCAAACCATAACACAAGAAACATTCTTTATATTCTAGAATCAATTTAATTTTACTCTCAAATCTCCCTTTAATTGTAGGAAGGAGAGAAAATAATAATTTGCCAATTAATGGCTATCCTGGTCTAGAAAACTCTTCAGTGAGGGTATTCTATCCGAGATAAATATTCAGTCCAGTTCACAGTTTGAACTTCTTCCTGGGATGTTCACATTCTTCCCCAAGTAGTGTCTGGGATAGGAAACTGTCTGCATGTCCATGACGGGTGGCAGTTTCACATATTGGTCCTTATGCTGAACTTGAGGTCTTTACTGGACTTATTTGAGATATCCTTTCCTGGCTTATATGTTGAAATTTGCAACTGTTAAACTATTGGTATATTCCCGTGGTGTGTCTTATGATTTTCTTAACATTTCTCCCACCCTATACTTCCACTAACTTGACCCCTAATTGGGTTTTACTTGTACTATGGTTTCTTAAGAACCTTTGCCATATCTAATAAAAGAAGTTTGGATAGAATAAATATCAGAATGCCTACCAGTAGACATAGCCTATTTTGGAAGGGAGGATCAGGAGGACACTGAGAATTTCTTCATACTTACCAATGTAACAAATCAGAAACAATAACATGACCCTCGATGAAATGCAGAAATTATACCAAGCAAATACAAAACACTGGGAAGGTATTGCTTGCTCATCTAATCTCTAGTTTGGAATTTATGGAAGATGGATAGATTTGAGAATACTGGTGGATTATCATGGGAATAGTTAAATGATAACTGTAAATACTACTGCTATTGTAGTATCCTATGGACAACAAAACAGTATTTAAAATATATCTGCTATGTAGTTTTTGATATAGTAAATGATTTTTATTTCAATAAATAGAAGACATTAGAAGTTATTTACTTTCATCTGGGCTGGTGAAAAACATTCCTTGGCTATCCTATCCCCAGGTAATTTTGGTTGGCAGATTCTGTGACACACACTTTTGTTTTGGGAGATGCTGATGGTCTCACAGTCATCTAGGGCATCATTTTAATTTGTCACATTGATAATTTTTTTTGATAGGATTTAAAAGCTGGAAGTGACCCATACTTTCTAGATGGGAGATAAACCTTGGAATAAAAAATTGGAGTTGGTACCTCTAGCATACCTGTACTATGGGGAACATTCTGGGACATCTCTTTCAAAAGAAATAAAACTGCATTTTAATTTGCTACACCAGTCAGTTCTGTCTTGATAAAAGTGAGGAGGATGCTTAGTGGTATGTGACGCTCTGGCTCAGAGAGATATTCTGAGTTTGCAAGCTTGGTGGTAGCAACAGTGCCAAACAACTCTGAGGGACTTCTCTACCCCACCCCTTATGACACTATACCCTAGAGAAACTAGCCTGCCTCTTGACATTTCCAGTCAACCTTAGTCAACCTTAGTGGAAAGTTCCATCATGGGAGGGCTATCAATTTACCCTTATGATATTAGGTAATTATTCTGAATTTGAATTTGCCTTTTAGGTTTCTGTCATGAATTTACAAAATTCTTCCTATTTATTCTTGTGTCCTATACAACATTGCCAGGAACTCACTTATAGAAAAAGATACAAGTATAATGCCTTTAAGTTCATTGGTCTTATCTGCTCATGTCTCTGAAATATCTGGCTTTATAGAACAATGGAAAAGCCTACTAAAAATTTGTTAAAATACCAGCAGGATATTGTTTTTCAAAGCTAGCCTTTGTCTTGCTGAATGTAGCACTTACTAAGAATCAGCAAATAGTAGATGGTACTAGTCTTCCAAAACCAGAAGACATAGGTGTATGCAAGGGATGTCAATTGAAGTGGTTCCTTATGGGAGGCTTGTAATAGTACACCACTTTCAAAAGTCTTTCAACTAATGTCTGAAACTCTGAGCTCAGCTGATTTAGAGATTTTAAATCCCAGGGGAGATGAGCCTCCACCAGGAAACAGCAGTGTTTCTGCTGAGTCGAAAATTGAGCCTCTCATTTATTTACCTGGGTTCTTTGTCACATTAGGTGAATTGGAAAATAAAGGGGACTGCCTAAAGTGGAGGACTTTCATTTTCAGTTGAAAATATGGTTTTCACATTAAAGGAGAAGCAAGGAGGAAAATAGCAGAAATGAATAGATGAAACTCCAAGGATCCTTGGAAGCCCCTTCAAACTACCAAAACCCCAGATAAAAATTAGAGAAAAATTTCAGGAACATGTAAACAGGACAATTATAGGTCTCAAAATTCCTCAAGAATAAAGCTCTGGCTGGGCGTGGTGGTGCATGCCTATAATCCCAGCAGCTCAGGAGGCTGAGGCAGGAGGATATGAGTTCAAAGCCAGCCTCAGCAACAGCAAGGGTCCTAAGAACTCAGTGAGACCTTGTCTCTAAATAAAATACAAAATATCACTGGGGATGTGTCTCATAGGTTGAGTACCCCTGAGTTTAATCCCTGGTACCCCCCCCCCCAAAAAAAAAGAATAAAGGTCTGTTTGAAGTTTCCCAACTGGTAGAATATTGACTGAAGAGAAAAGGTACATGAAATAACTGGGCAACATAGAAGCAAGTAAGAAATAGCAGCTATGGCCCATGCACATCCACCAGGAAGCCTCTTCCCTGTATCCTTCATTGGTGTATATTTGATTATTACCCCTTCTTGTCCCTCCCCTGCCACTACTTTGTTTTGGAGTTAAATTTATAACTGCGTCCATAGGTTTTGAAGACCAAAGTGGACTAATGATAACCAGAGGTGGAAGAATCTAGAAATTCTAGGCTTAGAGCTGAATTCAGAGACTGATTAATTTGGGGTTTTCTCAGTTTAGGAAATGGGAGAGTGCATTTTTTGTGTAGGGGTGGAGTTGCATTATCATAGGGAGAAACATTATTTATTTTTGAAGAAAGGATTTGGTAATGGAAGTGTATATAAGCGCTGGACAGGGGAAGGTGGGTGAGTGAGATGGTCATCTGTTGTGTTTTTGACTGTCTAACCATGGAATCCCATCTCCATTTGGAGGAGGTTTCACATTGGGTTAATCTTGGTGAGGGGAGTAACTTGCTTTTCATTAAAGAGGCTGAGAAGCAGCTGCTTAAAGCTTCCTCTCCAATGAAGACTGGTATGCAAGATTGTCACCTCAATTAACCAATTAGAAGCTTGTCTCCAGACATAGGCAAATGAGTGTGGGAAAGATAAGCAGATGGCTAAAATTCTTTTGCAGTTCATTTTCCTATATTTTAGGAGTTTTTAAAGCTGTGGATCCATGGAAATAATCTAGAAATCTATTTGATACCTATTTGATACCCATAATTGTTGTTACATAAAACATTTTTTTGTTGCCCTAATTTATTTTTTTTAAATTATGATCCTTCCCCCAACAGTATAATGCACTCAAAATAAATGTAGAATAGTACTGGTGTGTTTGTGTGTGTGTGTGTGTGTTTTCCCCCCACTATTTATCCCTAACATCTAATCTAACACATTGTTAAGTGGCTAACAAATGTCTCTGTGAATGGATTTCAGAAGCAAAGAAATATGGTATTATGAAAAGAACCCTAGTCTGTTGCATTCTTTGATGAAATGTCTAGTCACATAAAACACTGGTGGATTTATTTCGGCTTTATGTATTCATCTAGAGTGTTATCATCCTTACTGTCACCTTTGCTTATTTCTGCAACCAATGCTTCTTACTTGTTATGTTTTATAATACTTTACCTTTCTGATATTCCTGATAGCTCTAATGAAAGTAATCATTCTTCATCAGTTTAGAGGTTAAGCTGATGGGGTTTATTGTCAGAATTCTTTGAAATATGGATGGCCCTGTGGTGATAAATTTGCTGATTTTTTTTCTTTTTTTCCTTGTCACTGACTTGGAATCATCTCAGCTGTGCAACTTTTGGCTTATATTATTAAGGGCATCAAGGTTCACTGTTCATTGTCTTGAAAATTTGATAGACTCCCAGAAATGCTTTAATGTAAAGTGCCTGAGAGCTGAAAACAGATTGAATATGCCCATCAACTCCCCAGGAACATGTGTTTTTAGAAAATAGAAGCAGTCTGAGTACAGCTGTACCACATCAATCAGAGAAAGCAAAACATGGAAGAAGTAAGAGTTGAAGTACCTCTCTAAATCCCTCTCATTTATAAAGTTAAATTATTTTCCTCACAAAAAAAGTGCCAAGGTGACTTTCCTGCAACTGGGCTGAATTGCAAGACAGTTTCACCTTGATTAAGAAACCAGTGGGAACAACCTGGGCACTCAGACATTACTTTAGCTTTAGGTCTGTCCCTCCATCAGGGTACACAGGCAAGTCAACTTATACTTAGATTAGCACTGATACTGAATCTAAATATCAGTGCTAATCTAAGTATAAGTTGCTTTTCATTGCAGATAAACCTAGATGGGATCTTCTGGGACTACAGGAATACTCATTAGCATATAATCACCTTCCATGGTAAATATTTCAAATATGATTTGAATCTTTAAGTTAATCAGCACATCTAGAAGTAGATATGTGACAAAATTTCTTTTTCTTTTGCACTATGTTTTAAAATGGTTTTTGCAGACTTTTCTTATCAAGAATTGATGGTAATTTTAGTGCTAATATCTGACTAAGAAATATAGCACATTTTTCTTTAACTCCTGCTTCATATCTAGCACACATTCTACAAAGGTAGAATGGCTGAAGAGATTGGTGAAAAGTCAATAAACTGCAAAACTTGACGACTCTTTTCCCAACAAAGAAAGTGATTGTATTGAAGCTACAGCAATTTAATTCCAATCATGGAATTTGTTATTGAACTGCCCCTGATAGCAGGCGACAACATTCATTGCAGGGCTTGCATGACAGGAGCCAGGAGAAACTGCTCCTGGCACCTTTTGACCGTGTGCAGTTACCTCTTAGACTCTATTAAATTACAGCATCTTATCTGCAAATTAAGTTTCTTTTAAAAAGTGAGCAAGAGGGAAAAAGGACCAGTTAGAGGGAAAATGAATGCTCAAGCAAGATCAGCCCACAAATCTGAGAGGCACAGAGAGGCCATTGAAGGATTAAAGAAAGATGACCCTCTTTGAGGACACGTTCTTCTAGAATTTTGTCACACTACCCCTGCAGATGCAGAAAAGTAAAGACACCTGGTAATATGCAAGGATGTGGGGGTCTGCTGGACCAGTGGTCTCATGGAAGCATGCATGGCAGGTGGACTTTCCTGCAACTGTGCTGAATTGCAAGAGTTTCACCTTTACTAAGAAACCAGTGGGAACCACCTGGGCACTCAGACATCATTTTAGTTTTAGCTCTGACCCTCCGTCAGGGTGCATAGGCAAGTCACTGAATCTAAGTATCAGTTTCTGAGAAGGTTTTGAAGATGAGGTAAAAAGTACTCAGCAAGTGCCTTGAATCAGCAAAGTTTTGATAAATGGTATCAATGAAAATGAGAAGGAGGAAGGGGAGGAAGAAGAGGATGATGACTGAAAGAACCAAGTATTGGCTAGGACTAACTTTTCCCTGCACTTTGGATGAACCTAACTCACTGCCCAGATGAAGGTATTTTCTTCCCCATGCTGAATGTCATCTTCCTGTGCATCTTTCTGCTTTCATAAGATTTTACACACATACACACACATGCACGCACACACAGTCATTTCTACCATTTCTAGCCACATTCTAAAATTCATAAAAACGAAGAATAGTGGTCTTCAAACAAAATCAAGTTGTTTCAAAAATAAATTTGGATAACTACTTAATTTTTAAATTAGATTTTCTTAGCTTCAATTTTTTAAGGCATTTCAAGCATCATAAAAGAACAGAAAAACATGTAGCAAAACTAATATAAGAATTTGGCCTTTGACTATACTCTGCATTAATTTATCAAATCAATAAATGTTTATTTTTTGCAGGTAGAATGTCACAAAAATGTTAAGCCATGCATAAGACAAGATGATTTATAGTCATATCTTATTTCTGAGAATTCCTTAAATGAAGACACTCGCTCCATGGTGGTGGGTGGAGAATTTGAGGCCCAGAGAGAATATTGAATGAACCTACAGTTTTTGTTAGGGGAAACTTGCAGGAGAAAAATTATGCATATATATGTGTGCATATACATGTACAGATATACACACACAACATGCACACTTAAGATCACACTGCAAGTTCAGCTGAATTTTGCTTTAGTCTTATTACTTCTCATATCTACTTTAGTGCTTATTAGACAGCATCTTTGGACTGCAACTTTTCTGCAAAGTTACATATCAGTGCAGGAGAGCAGGGAGGATGTGGGTGGGAAAATTGTAGTTAAATCATTATTATGATTCCAGAGCTGAGTCTGGTTTTCTATGGTGGTGCTCAATGAATGCTTCAGTGAACAATTAAATAGGTGATTGGGTGGATCATACCTAACGAGAGACTTGAAGATACCTTGTTCTTGAAATGCAAAGTGATATGCTTTGCTTTTCATCCTCCTACCCCAATACACCATTTGTTCTATGGGTGTCTGTCTTAGGTAAAGCTGGGAGCAGCCCCAAGTGTCTTGGACTGGGTTATCTTATAATGAAATTGCCAATGCATGTGTCTGAAGCAGGAGCTGAACATTATTTGACAGTAAATATCCACAGTGCTGAAAGCCAACAGGTATAATTGGGAGGATGGGAGGGTTTGAGGAAGTTTAACAATAAAATTCAAATTTCCATCAAGATTATAGACTTCTTAAAACTCAAGAATGTCATACCTTTCAAGAAGCTTTTCTTTGTAAATTGTGTACTGACAGTTGAGCACACAGCAGTAAAACTGATAATCAAGATAACTGGGAGTATAAAATGTTCATGGAGAGTTATTACATTAGAACTTTTTAAATGAGTAATGTACTCACAGAGATAAGCTTTATTGCAGAAAAGTGATTAACAAGTTTATCGTCTGTGCAGAACATGTTCTTGCTGGGTGCTGAGGCTACAGGAAAATGAGAAGAAAAGGACGTTTGAAACATTTTCCTTAGCATTCCTCAGTTATCTTGTTCTTTCCAAGTCCTCGTATGTGGATGCTTGGAAATTTCCTCTTATCAGTCTTGTGATATAGGTATTTTCTTCCTGTAGTCTAAGTATGATTTCCGAGGGCTGTAGAAGTGATTTTGACCAAGTTTATCATCTTAGTCCCTTTGTCGACTGATACCAGCTGTAAATTGTGGCACTCTATGTTGAAGGGCTAAAGCAAAATAAATAAAGGTTTAATATAGCAGGTGGCCAATCTCTATTTGGAGTATCCTTCATTTAAAAAGGCATTTGTAGAAGGTTTCTCAGTGAAAATTAATTCTTAAAACATTTCTATGACTCTGAGTCCTCCCTGACAAATGGGTATAAAATTTGGGCCATCTTCAAGCACAGAAAAGCAAAATGTTTATTATGGTATGCTTTAAGAAAGAACTTGTCTGAGTAGGAAGCCATGACTATTCCATCTTAGTGGAGAGAAGTAACTATGAGGTTGGTCCTCCTTGAATCGTGCATGAGTTGTGCCTGTTGTATCTGCAGCAGCTTAGTTAGCATCCTGGCTGAAGGTTTCTGTGCCACCAGATTTACCACATGGTGTTCATCAACTCGGTGACCCAATCATCTAGGTTAGGGGATAGGAAGAATCATAGAAAAAACCAGGAGCCTAATTAATTCTTTTGGTCTCACCTTACATAATAAGGTGACAAAAAGCTACAAGTAGTGAAAAGAATATCATCCTTGAAAGATCAGGGTTCTAGCCCCAGGTGTCCCCCTGAAAACACTAAAGAACTCACTTCGACACACTGACACCCAGATTTTGCATCTGCCCTATTTGCCAATTGTATTACCATACACATAAATGAGATAACCTATAGACAATTGTCCTATAAAATATAAGATTGTATAAATGTAAGGTGTTCTTTCTCAAAGTTACAACAAATCTGATCTGTGGATATGCTGAAGAACTGCAAAAGAATTTTTATCCAATTAAAACCATTCTAAGTTTTCCTATTTTTGGCACAGCTACTTTAAACAAGATTCCTCAGTAATTGGTTAAAACACATTCAAAGCAGAAATAAAATGTTTTCATTTCTCTTTGGCTGTTATAATCATTGTATGAAAAACATTTCCTGGGACCTTTGTTACAATCTAACAGAATTGGAAAAGGAACCAGAAGACCTGAGTCTGTGTTCAGATTTATCATGAACTATATACTCAGAAACACCTGAGCCTGTTTCTCAAACAGACAAAACAATAGTGCTACCCAATTTGCTTATCTGACAGAATTCTTGTGGAAAGCCAATGAGAAAATGTATATAACCACTAGTAAGCTACAATGAAAATCTGCCAAAGATAACAATAGTCTCTTGGTACTACTACTATAGTAGTTTGATTATATTTTAAAGGGACTTTAAAAACAATAATAAAAACTATTAATAATAATGGTTTTTCATTTGGGGGATTTTTTTCCAAATGTACCATTAAATGAAACTATTATATTGATGTTTGCCTGCAAAAGCCTGTAAGATATGGTACTAAAATATGCAATATCTCTAGTGTAATATCTACTCAAATGTAATTGGAATTCATTACTTCAAAGTATTAGAAGATGGACCATTGACTGTTTGATTATTATTGCTAAAAATAGTTTTCTCTGTATAAAAAAATTATCTCTTGGGGTAGAATTTCAGTATTATAAGCAGTTAGTTTCAAACTTTTAAGCAATTTGGTTAGGTAACTTGGCTTATTTTATACAATGCAAGATGAAATGTGAAAGGGCCAATTCCCCAGAAAAATCTAGACAATTGATCTGAATAATTATTATTGTATTTCACCTCTTAATGTTCATGACATTCTTATAGTTTCTTGAGTAACTGATTCAAATCACCACTTAAAAGTTTCTCTGGGCTTCAGATGACTCAGAGAGACTACATTGATCCAACAAATCAGATAACTGGGGAACAAATATCAAATTGTCTTTGTATGGTGTTGATGTATCTTCAGAGGCAAATTGTTGAATATACCTTCCAAAACAAAGAAAGATTCATCCAGAAAGAACAGCATATAAGGAGAATGATGTTTTCCTCAAATAACCCAGAACTCTTATATTTTAATTTTTAAGAAAAAAAATAAATCAACATCACATATTCTTCTCTCCCTTGAGTGCTTTTAAAAGTTTTTTGCTAATATGCCTTGAATAATAAGGTGATAGTTTCTTTACCAAAAAAAAAAAAAAAAAAAGGCCGTTTGTCATATGATAATGACACTCCATAGAATTATTTATACTAGGCTTCTTACTGGAAAAAGCCACAAGGAATATTGGAATGTTTTGAACATTGAATTCCTAATGGAGTGGAATGTTAAGTAAACTGAAAAAGACTCATTTTCAATGTAGTAGTTTATACCAGTTCAATTCTGGGAAGCAAGAGTTTACGATCTATTTCTCTTCTTAGCAAGGAAACACTTTCTCCATTCTCTCTCCATTTGGAGGTGATCCCCAATCCTGGAGACTTCATCTTCCCCCCTGTGCTGTCCAAGGTCATAAAGAATGGTCAGCTAACAGGCCAGAGTAGCTCAGAAGTCAGGGAAGAGAGCAGAGTATGCTCTTGGCAAAGCAGGGCATCTTCTGTGGAGACCTAAGAGGAGTCATGGAAACAGCCCTGGTAGCCTGAGATCCAGGGGTTTCAGATGTGAGGCAGATCCTGGTCACAGACAAGGGCCTCTTGCTTGCAAAAATTTACCATTGGCATCTGAGGGATGCCAATAAACCAATAAACACGGTTGAAAACATTCTTAGGTAACAATTATATGTGCAAGTCATAAAACTGATTGCACTGTCTTCTCTGTGGGGTAGAAAATTAAATACAGTGCATACTTGGATTGTTAAAGGATTGAGTAAATAATGGGATTCACTTAAGTAAAGTTGAGCTTTGAAAAACTGGAGTTTGAATTATGTGCATCCCCTTTTAAAAAAAATTTTTAAGGATTTGTGACAATTTGAAAAAGCTAGCAAACTAACCATGTAGACAAGAAACTGGGGAGCAAATATGTAAAACAAATGTGTAAAACTGGGGAACAAATGTAAAAGAAGTGATCACTCAAGGTTCTTGCGTACAAAATTTAGTAACATATTTAATTTCATTGGTAAGACTTCCTGTCAATGACAGGCTATTAGTAGTTAAGTTTTTGGAGAGTCAAAAGTCATGTAAAGCTGGGCTCAGTGGCACATGTTTGTATTCCAGCGGCTCAGGAGGCTGAGGAAGGAGGATCATAAAATCAAAGACAGCCTCAGCAAAAGCGAGGCACAAAGCAACTCAACCTATCTCTAAATAAAACACAAAATAGGGCTGGGGAAGTGGCTCAGTGGCCGGGTGTCACCGAGTCCAATTCCTGGTACCAAAAAAAAAAAAAAAAAAGTTATGTGAATTTTCCAAAGCAGAAGGCATGGTTTCCCTTAATCCCCGAGTTGTTCAAGGTTCAATCAAATATGGCAAAATCTTCCAGTTTGCATTCAACTGCCCTCAAAAGGGGTTGTTAACTTGTATTTCTAATTCTAAGCTGCTTATAAAATAAAGATCACATGGTAAGAATTCACTGAGGCCAGAAGTGGCCAGAAAACTCTCCATGTGATGGTCATGCAGCACTAGAAGCCTAGGCCTCCGAAAGCAGTGCAATTGACAAATTCTTTGCTTTGTATCTTTTTGGCTCCTGTTAAGATGCAGATTGTAACTCAGCAGTGGTGAGGTCTGATATTGTATGGTTCTGAAAAACTTCCAGGTGATCATGCTAGTCTAGGGTGTACTTTGAGTAGCATGACACTCAACGTTGGCCTCTCTCTCCACCACTTCTTAGGAGGAAGGCGGATTTCCCTAATCAAGGGAGGAGCAAGAATGTGACTTGTATATACCCATGATCCTTCTGGGAAGAGAGCTATGGGGGAAGAGGCATGTGACTTGCATGTGACCCGCCACTTTTGTTCTCTTCTGTTGTAGCTGCCCTGCCCAGGAAAGGTAGTTATCATCTCCACCTGGCAACCTCCCTGAGCAATTTCTGCCCATGGGGACAGGAAATTTATATCTGGACCCATGATAGACACGGGTCTGGAAAATCAGTCACTTGGTGAAGGCTGCATCTGAGGAAGTCCCTTTGGCCTAATTTGTTCCAGCAGCGTTGGAATGAAGTTGAGATGTTCATCCTTCGATTGATTCCTGTGTATTTTTCTCAGTTTGTTCTGAACTTGATAGGGAACGGAGTATAATTAATTAATCCTTTGAATACCAGTTGATTCTGTTAAATTACCCAATTTCTTTTTTGGGGGTGGGGAATTACCGGGGATTTTAACTCATTGAGCCACATCTCCAGCCCTATTTTGTGTTTTATTTAGAGTCAGGGTCTCACTAAGTTGCTTAACCCCTCGCTTTTCCCGAGGCTGGCTTTGAACCCGCAATCCTCCTGCCTCAGTCTCCCAAGCTGCTAGGATCACAGGCGTGCACCAACACACCCAGTGAATTACCCAACTTCTGATATAGGGGCTCATCTTGGCTGCTTGGATATTAGGGTTAGGTTATTTAAATGTATGGGTTTGTCTTTTTCTAATGGGCATCAAGGAGAAGAGCAGGATGAGGGTTATTTTGAACAGGGTTTTTAAGATGGGATCTGCTTTGCTCTGTTGCTGAGATTCCTACATGGTCAGAACCTGTTGTGCAGGTTTGAGGTTTAGATTTCATCTAGAATGCCAGTATTCAGAACAAAAGAGAGGCTATGGACTCTCTAGAAAAGCCTTTGGGCTTGGAGCAACTGCAGGTGTGGGGTTTCTTCCAGGAAAAAGGTTAGAGGCTCAGAAGTTGACTCAATCAACACTTGGTGAGTTAGGTTAGGCAATGCCCCAAGTTTTTAAAAATTTTATCCCATTGGCTTGCCTCTTTGAACTCCTTGTAGTATCCTATACTCCTTCTCCATCCACATGCAAGTCTGCCCTCCCTCAGTTTCTATGGTAATGTGGCCTTTAACCCTTGTCTGATCTAAAGTCTAGATCCTCAGGCAACCATCCCCAATTGGCCAATTTTGTATTCTTTTATGATAAACAATTATGTTGATGCAGATGACCTTTCAATGGAAGGATTTGTGGCATATTTGAAAGAATATTGATTATGGTATCAGATAGACCAACATTCAAACATCAGCCCTTTCAACAACTGGCTGTGTGTTCCAGAGTTAAGTCTTGTTTAACATCTCCGATTTCCTGTGTATTCATCTAAAAAATGGGGAAAATGGTCAGAGTTAAATTTTACAAATTATGTACACAGTAAACATCAAATAAATGATAGGTTCTATATTAATATTATCGGAAATAATACTCAATATTCCCTTCTTGCTATTCTATATGTTTTGGGAGAATGTTATCTCTAATATCCATGTTCTGCCTCAGTCCTTAACACACACACACACACACACACACACACACACACACAGCCTACTAATTTGATTATCAACTTAGAAAAATAAAGTCATTGTGTCACAAAATATCATATACACATTTCAGGATTATCAGTTATAGTAACAGCTCTAGTGCTTTCTCCTAATCTCTCCAACTTTGATGTAGAGAAATATTTGGCAAGGTGTCTCTAAGAACTTAAGGTCAAGAACTAGTCTATGAATTCCACTCTTAATAGCCAATTTCAGAAGAGTGAACTCACCCACAAGTTAATTTGATTCCTTGCATATTGAAAGAGGACAACTCCTCAATGATGGCAACAGGATGTTACCTCTTACGATAAAAAAAAATGAGGAAGTTATTAGGAACATTAAAATGTGACCCAGCAGGTTTGATAGTAATGTGCAAAGTAGTGTGTTACATTAAGAAACATCTTCCTTTTCCTTCTTTGAACACCCATAAGGAAGTCTCCCAATGTTTTTACTTCTTACAGTTTTTTAAAGAGCCTTTGGAAGGCTAAATTTATCCCTCTAAATTTTTACTCTTTTAAATGAGATATTGCCATAATTGAGTGCTCTCAAAACCTATGCTGATGGATGCTAGAGACATCTGAACCTTGTTTCCATCTCTCATGCAAAGGGTTGTGCCAGAACAGAACAACCCCCGTTGCATCACGACAGTCCCAGGAGCTAAGTTTGAGTTAAGGATCCAAAGGTCTTTTTGATCCAAAGTTCCACGTTAGTTTGAAACACTCAGGAAGTTTGTTCTCCCCCAGAGTTTTTGCCCTGGATCTTAAAAATGGTTTTAGAAGGTGCCACTTTAAGATGATCCCACAATTTTTCCAGAGATGCCAGATATCAGGACGCCTTCACTGAGACCCTGGCCTTTCATCAGGAAGGAGTTGAGCAGGGCAAGATGATGATGCTTGAAAGGGCCAAAACAAGAAAATCTTACTTCAGCTTGTCTAGGGCTCCTGGCAGAACTAAAGATTTTGAAATACAACCAGGGGATAGTCAATTGTTTTATTACTGTGAGACACTAGTTCAAAATTCCCTTTCTTTTCACATTACAACCAGAGATTTCTGCCTGGTACACAGAGAGAAAGGGACATTATTGCTAATACCCTTGGAGTTCTCATTTCTTTCTGATTTCATGTATAATATTTCAGCTACTTTATCTTCATGGCAAAGAAAACCCTGGAAACTAGTGATAGCAACTCCTTTTTAAAAACTTTTGGATTATTAAATGTAAATGGCTTTAACTACTCACAGTCAAAGTTCTGATTTCATAGAAAAGCAAGAGGTACATATATTCCATATATCTGAGTTTTCTTTTGGGGGACTGGGGATAAGGAGAGTAAAGTTGCTTGATAAAGACCATGCTGAGCCTACATATTTGAACTATTGGAAAATAACTTCTTTTTGGAAATACTTGATAAAGAGAAAAAAAATTAAGAAAGGTGTTGACTTAAGATAACCTGGAAATTGGCAGAAATGTTCACACTTTTGTGGCCACACTCTTTTTCTGTTTTGTTCTTAGACAAGTGTTCAATGCCTAGAACAGTACCTGCCACTCATCAGGTACTTGATAAATATTTGTTGATCGAACTCAGGGACCAACTGTTTATTTACAACCAATCATGCTATTAAGAGCATTAATCTCCTTCTTCACTTGCCACATTGGTAGATTCTTTCACTCTTTTCTTAAAAAATAAAAAAAAGTAAGGGGGGATAAAGAGATTTTCCATTTCATCATGTGAACCAATAATTGTTCTTAATGAAGAGAATGTGAGAATGCACACTAACAAGTTCAAATCTAATTGCAACTCAACTTGGTTCTCCTCTTGACCTGTTGGGTTTCTTGGAATTCTGTCATCTTGGAGATCTTTGCTTCCAGCTGCACAGATAGGAGAGAGTATGGAGAATCCACAAACCCTATTAATTGCCTTGGACCAGCAGGGACTCACCAGTTCAATTCACATCCCTACTGATGAGGATTCAGTCATATGGTCTTCACTAACTTCAAGGGAGGCTGGGAAATGGAATGAATGTGAATTGTTTTCTCTTCATATCAGTGTCAATTGCAAAATGATATCATGAAAACCAGAGAATGACTTTATACAATCATTAGAGAGGCAAGAAAAGAATCTGGAGGTCAATGATTATCTCCCTAGTCATTAACTTGGCAGAGTTTCCTGTGAAAATTGGATTCTCTAGATCTCAGGGATTATCCAATAGGCTCCAAGTGCTTCCCCCAACCACCGCCCCCCCATACCAGGGATTGAAACACCCAGGGGCACTTAACCACTGAGCCACACCCCCCAGTCCATATTGATTTTTTAGTTTGAGGCAGGGTCTCACTAAGTTGCAGATTTGATATTTACATGTGGTTTAGAGGAGATATCTGTAGTGAGTAAGGGAGGAGTCTCTCATTTGTAGCTACTAACATATTTTGGTTTTTTTAGCCAATTAAAAAATGACTTGGGGCTGGGGATGTGGCTCAGTGGTATAGCACTTGCCTAGCATGTTTGAGGCCCTGAGTTCAATCCCTGGCACCACCACCACCACAAAAAAAAAAAAAAAAAAAAAAAAAAAATTGTGGACTTTTAAAACTTTTATTCCCGATGATGGGCATTTCTCTGGATCCTGTTCAAATGCATTCTTTCTGATAGGTTTCTGGCTTACAAGTAGCTCCCATTAATCTCTCCCTACTTTTATGAACAGAGTAAGCTTTTTGATTTCCTTGATGCTGGTTTTAACCAGCCCTACCAGAATGCAATCTGGACAAATGTGTCATTAATTTTCTTTAACTGATCCTGGAAATTGACTAATTATGTTTTCAAAGTAGATGTACTCTTTCCCCTCCAGATGATGGAATGGAAAACTGGGAACATTTTACCCAGCAATTCAAAAGAATATCCAAAGATTAATAAACGATAATAGCAGCAACAGCAAGAATAAGAGCAAATAATTTTTTGCCACTCAAGGACTGAGGCCAGGGCACATCTTTCCCATTGCTCAAGTACCCACTTATCTAGTTTATACCAAATAGGATGGTTTGAGTGGTTTTGAAACTTGTATCTGTATGAGTCTCAACAGATGGTTTTATAGGTTGCTTTGTCTTTTTATCAACAACTTGAAAAGCTTGTTCTATAGTAATAGAATTGATTTATAACAGTGATTGAATATGATTCCTCATCCTACTTTAAAATCCTAATCAAATTATTGTGTGATTATTTCCCCTCTACCTTACGTGTAATTTTAGGGAGTGTGTAAAGAAGCCCTTGGAGCCAGGTGTGGTGGCACATGCCAGTAATCCCAGTGGCTTGGAAGACTGAGACAGGAAGATCACAATTTTAAAGCCAGTCTCAACAATTTAGTGAGGTCCTAAGCAACTTAGTGAGACCCTACCTCAAAATAAAAAATAAAAATGGACTGGTGGATGTGGCTCAGTAGTTAAATGCCTCTGGGTTCAATCCTTGGTATTTAAAAAAAAAAAAAAAAAAGCACTTGGAGTCTATTGGATAATCCCTGAGATCTAGAGAATCCAATTTTCACAAAAAAACTCTGCCTAAGTTAATGATTAGGGAGATAATCAATGGCCTCCAGATTCTTTTCTTGCCTCTCTAATGATTGCACAAAGTTATTCCTCCTGTTTTCATGATATTATTTTGACTTTCCAAGCCCAAGGGCAATCTTCGCTCTAACAATTCTGGCTTTGAACTTCCTGCATAGTTTTCTTGTTTAAAACAATTTAGAGCCTTGGGTATTTAGGGCTATCTCTTTTGATTACGTTTTGAATATCTCCTAGATGACTTTGCACAAATATTTTGAATTAGATGCATGTCTGTACCTAGGAAACTTGCTGGCTTTTATGTTCTCCCACTTATTTTCCTTTTGAAATTTTTACTTCTGGAAATTTTCTCAACATATCCTGTGTATTCTCGAGGCTGAGCCATCCTCTATTTGAGAATACTTATCACAAGCTCCAGGGAGGACAATGAAGTAATTGTGATGAGCCACAATCTGAGTCTCCTGGGACCTAAAGTTTGGGGACATTTTCTTCCCTCACTCTCAGAATAGTGATGGTGGAAAGGAAATTGAGAAACAATGTGATAAATTTAACATAGAAATGTGTTATGAAGGAGATCTGATAAAAACGAGTAGGAAAACTTTAAAGCTGTTAACTTGAAAAATGTTAAATAACACGCCATACAAATCTATTTGAAAAGTTTTTGTGACTCAGAAGAAATAGATATTTTTTTTTAGAGAGAGAGAGAATTTTAATATATATATATATATATATATATATATATATATATATATATATATATATATATATATTTAGCTTTTGGCAGACACAACGTTTTTGTTTGTATGTGGTGCTGAGGATGGAACCCCCGGCATGCCAGGCCAGGGCGCTACCGCTTGAGCCCAAGAAATAGATTTTTTGATGTGCTGCACACGGTTTTCCTTTTAGGTTAAGGACAGGAGACAGAAAAGAGAGCAAGGAATAGAAGGCTAAGGAGGATTTGCTAATTAATTTTCCATCTAATTTCTAAGTGATATAAGATTTTTGTCTTGCTGTCAGCCTATTTGTGTTCATCTAATTAATTTCAGCTGACACCACACAAAGTATACAGTACATGTTTCCTTATATGGTAGTCAAGACTAGTTTACTTCATGGATCGGGACACAGGTGATAAATGCACTGGTTTCCTACACCATATTTATTTCCTATACATTCTTTGGTAAAAGAATTCCACACATTGAGTGGCAATGTGCCTAGAATCACATGCAGTTAAGGCTGTCCATATGACCCAATTTTAGCCAATAGAATATAAAAGGAAATCCAGTAAGTGGAGCTTTTGGGAAATAAACCCTTCCTTTTTTTTTTTTCCCTAATAAAAGAGGATAAGCTCGGCTGGCATGTGTCTTTTGGCCTTCCTCATTTTTCCTACCTGCAGTGATGACTTATGCCCAAAGGTGCAGGAGCCATCCTGTGATCATAAAGACAAAGCTCACCTCTTAGGAATGACAAAGCACCACACAGAAGGAAACTGGTTCCCTGGACAGTTGTCTCATCCCTGGATGGCTCTCCTTTAGCATTCTTATAGAATGAGATCTCTAGCCACCTGTTTGTTCAGGTAACTCTACTTGGTTTTGGGTCTATGCAGCCAAATGTGGTCCTAAGTGACTCAATTTAACAGCTACTTCCCTGGTAAAGCTGGCAACCAACTATTTCATTGTTTGTTTCAATCTGCCTAGATTTGGAGTTACAAATTCAAAAAGGCTCAAGTTATTTTGAGGGGTACCTCCTTAAGGTACCTGAAACAGTTGGCAGGTAGAAGAACTACAAGCATAGTATTTTCTATGTGTTTTTTCCCCCCTGTTTTTGGTTTGACCCCCATTCCTTCCTTTAATCTCCCTTTTGCCTCTTTTGAAAAATGTTTGTAACCGCTTTTCTGTTCTTCCTATCCATCACAGGCTATGCTAGACACCCCTCTCCAACCCTGCCAGCCTTTCATTATGGGTTATAGCAAATGCATAGTTTTCTGGGCACGTTTTGCAATCTATTTTACCTCTGAAAGGACCTGAGAGATGGTTTACTTCAGTTCTATCATTCCACTGAAGAGGAAACAAGGAGAAAATATAGGAAAATAATTGCCCCAATGAAAACTTCCAAATAAAAAAGTATTATTGACCATCCTTTGTGTGTGACAGACACCAATTACAATGGCAAACATTGGTGGTGCTTTGACTGCACATCAGGCCTACTGCTAAGCATCATTTATGCTCTATCAACATTTAATCTTCCCAACAGCATGATGAGAAAAGATTTGTAAGTATTTTTATTTAACCAAAGAGGAAACTTGGGAACAGAAGAGTGAAGTGACTTCTTGATGTCATGTACCTAGCTATGCTTCACTCCAGAAGAATCTGAAAAATGGAATACTGAGTTTCCCAGCCTTCATCATGTTAATCACATTGACCCACAGAATGAAGATGGAAAATAATGTGCAATTAGTCTGTCATAGATTAATTAAAATTTAAAATATTATCTTGTCACATATTAATCACTTATGGGTAGTTTGAAAATAGTAAAATTTTTATTCATTCACTCATCAAAAGACAGGCTATTATATTTCAGGTATTAGCTAAGACCTGGGAATATAACATGGTACAAATCCCATTTCTTGTCCTCAAGAGACATGTTCAATGGGAGGAGAGTGAGAAGTCAACAGGTAAGCAATTGATTTCATAGAGGATGCCATCAAAGGAAGGTAGGTTGGGCAAGACAACCTGCTGGCTGTGACCTCTAAGCCATGAACTGCAGGAGAGCAGGGTTTCAGCAAGTTAAGGGGGAGAGAAAGCACTACATGGATGGGAAAAACCCATACTGAAGCCAAAGAGTAAGAAACAGCGTGGTGTATTGTGGGATGTGAGGAAAGAAGCATGACTAGAATATTAACTAAGGGATTACACAGCCAGAAATAAGCTGGAGGGCTGGTTGGACAAGAGCAATGGGAATCCATCAGATGGCTTTAATCAAGGAAGCGATGTGATCAGACACATATTTTAGAAAAATCAGCCTGGATTCTCTGGATAGGAAGTATTAAAGAGAGATTTTCAATGAGGTTTAAAAAATTTGTACTGTTTTTTTTTCACATTTTTTTTTGTTTTCATTTCATTCATAACAAATACTAGAAAGTTTTAAAAGAAAAAAAATCCCACAAGATTCTTTGCTTTATCACAACTACATCAGGGCCCTGAAGTTGTGTAGGAGGAGTAGAATTGTGTTTGTGTGTGTGTGTGTGTGTGTGTGTGTGTGTATGTTTGAACAATTTGGTATAATTTGCTTCCAGTGAATAAGAACTACTCTTATTATGGATTTGGGACATAAAAATATGTTAAATATTAATGCACATCCACCTGTGTGTGTTGAAAACTTTCAATGACTGAGCAGGAAGTACAATATAGTTTATGCTGACAAATAATAAACTCCATTTTCCAGACAGATACACGTAAAGATGAAAAACTTTCTGCTTTTTCTGAAAGGTCAAAGGTTCTTCCTTGAAGATTATTTCTTTAAACCAATTCTAGGGCTTTCTTATTTCAGGTGAAGGTAGTTTTCTTTCTGTTGCTGTTTGTAGGGCTAAAAATCAAATCCAGGGCCTTGCCCATATGAAGCAAGTGTTTTCATGGAGTCACATCCTTATTTTTCAAAAAATAATAACAAATGACAGTGACTTCTCTTTGCTACCTCAAAGTTGTGAGACTAAAATTGTCATAGGTAATTATGTAAATGGAGGCTTCTCCAACTGTAGCAAATATTCCTTGAGTTCTTTGATTGATCTTTGTGCTCAGATCCATTAACATGTAGGTCACTGGCCTCTCTAGACAAATGTAGAAAAAATAAAACCTCACTTTCATCATCCTTTCCAATAATGATGAATATCTGCAATAGATTTCAACATATGACACTAAGTACATGTACAATAAATATTGAAAAATATGGAGGCATTCTTAAAAGATAACACTCTACCCAGATGATTTATTCAGTGAATAGAAAACACTTAACTTGATCAAATTCTAAGATTGCAATTTCTGAATCTGGTTGTGATCTGCATCTGACATCTCCAGATGAAAGACTTATTAATCAGTTTAGAGCATAAGAAATATCCACAATTTAGTGCTAATTCTATTTAAAAGAGAGCTCATGATTTACTGAGAGGAAAAAGGAATCTGATATGATCAACTCTATTGTAAAGCAAAGTTATTGTTAAATTAGCAGCTCTTTCCTAAAGTTCATAGCAGGCAAGTGAAAATCCTATATTTAGCTCTTATTCTTCCCTTTGATATATTTACAAATAGTAATGGTTTCTTGTTTCTGGTCCTCCTCCTCCTCTTTTTCATACAGTGCTTTTTACGAGCAGTGTGACTTTGAGCTACCCAGTCTCTCTAGATCCCTATTTCTACATTTGGATTCTAAAAAATATGGGAAATACTACCACAGGGGATTTTTAAGAGGATCAAAAAGGATAATATCAGTGAAAGTGTTTTACACAATATCTAGTATATATACAATTCTTAGTGGAATTTGCACCAAGTCACTTCTCTTTGGAAAGCAGAGGTTACATGTCAAAGTCAAATGAAGGTAAGGACAGCAGGAGACACAGCTAAGCTCTTCTCACATTTTTGTTACCTTCTTCCAAAATCAAAGTGAAAAATGCCATCAAAATCACTTTTATTGTGTGCACACACTTAATTTTTTGAAGGTTAATGGGGATTTGAAAGAAATTTAAATTAATAGAATGAGCTGCTGCTATGGGCTACATTTTCTTACTCTGATACATTTCTTTCCAATTTTAATAGTAAGAGACACCATATTGCTTTATTTAAAAAACATCAAATTAAGTGTGGTTTTTCTCCCAATCTTGAAGACATCAAGGTTTGGATCCCTGGGATCATAGAAGGACCTTATTAAAAAGGAGACGTTGAATCATGGCTGTCACTATCTTTACTGTTGCTGCTCTCAGGCTTTACACTCCACTCTTTGGAAACACAAACCTTGCATAACTTCTCAGATTCTCCAAGTTGCCTCCTCCTTCATCTTGTCAACTAGTGCCACATTTAGACCTCACTGCCACTCTATTTCAGGCTTCAGTGATGTACCAATGGCAGGATGTAGGATTTGACTTACTGGGTGCCAGAACAGGAGGGCTGATGGTGGTGATATGCACAAATTCAGAGGCAATGGCTCCCTATGGGGTGAACCTGGATCAATGGTAAATGGTAAATTGGAGGCATATATATTAGTTAGCTCTGTGTCACTGTAATGAAATACAGTGTAATGAAATACTGGGCAGATATTGCTTATGAAGAAAGATTTATTTTGGCTTGCAGATCTGCTTCATGTCCAAAATCTGGATGCCTCATTGGTTTGGGCCTCTAGTGAACATGGGTATCATGGTGTAAAGGAACACACAAAGGAACAGTTGCTGAAATCTCAAGCCATGAAGCAGAGAGAGGAACGAAATGGGCAGAAACCCACAATCCCATTCTAGGGCATTTCCTCAATGACCAAAGGACTTTCCACTAGGACTACCTCATAAAGGTCCACAATACCTCCCATTGCCAGTACCTTGAGAACCAAGCCTTTAACTTATGGACCTTTTGGGGATATCACCCATATTCAGACCATAGCACTATCCAAGATAAGTTACCTGGTTTTGTTTTGTTTTGCTTTTTATGGTGTTTTTTTTTTTAATATAAGGTATAGTTCCTTCTTGCAAACCTCACTGGAGAAGACCTTCATGCCAAGAGAACATACTTTTGGAGAACCATGCCATCTTTTTTCATGGCTTGTGAAGTTGGTATCCAGCTAGTAACTCATAGCATTGCACTGTCTGAATCTTTCTAAGACTCTGCCACCCTTTTTTTTAGCTTCATTAACTTAAGCTTGCAAACTCTGAAAAGAGTTTCCCCACCTTAAGCTTGGCTTTACAGACAGTGGGATCTAGATATTGCAGTCATTCTTTATCAAGCATCATGTGGGAGTGAGGCATGAATCTTTGCTCTAGAGGAGAGCACCTTCCCAAATTTCTCCCTTCCCAGTTTTAGAATACTCAGTCTTTCCATAGCAGAAAGCCTTTTAAATTGAGTTTATATTTCCAAATAAAGCCTGAGTGACTTGTCTGCTTTACACATCTATTTTTGAAAAAAAAAGTCATAAATTAATTGTTTTGGTAGAGCAGATTGGACTTGGGACTGAAGTTTGGCTATTATCTTAAAATGGAGAAGAGAAAATACTTTTTCTTATACATATCTGAGAATACAACAAAAAATAATTCTCACTTCATTATCTTTGTACTCTATCAGCTCTCTGTTTTAGTATTCTAGATAGGAATTCAAACAACTGGATAAAGAAGAATATTTGTTAAAATCTCCCAGGATGCTTCAAAAGTGCCTGTGGTTTCACTAAGCTTCCTGGAATTCTAAGATTTGTAATTTGTCTATGGAGTCATGAACTTTAAATATAATCTGCCAAAACTGCTAATTAAAAAATTAAAACAACACTATTATATGGGAAAAAAAACTGCTTTTATGTTCCTTTTGTTCCTAAAGGTAAGATACTATAGTAATCTAGAGAACAGGATTATTAGGAAAGTGAGACATTACTGTAAGAGGAAAGACAGCAGTATTCTACTGCTTAGATGTTTACCAAAGTACTAATGTTAGGGGTTTGATCTATATATTTATATCACATGTATTTATATAGAAATATAGCATAAATAATATATATATATATATATATTTATTTATTCTAGAGATACTAGCCAATGCAATTAAATAAATAAAATAAATTAGGTGATAAAATGAGGGTTACTTGAGAATGATATTATCATACAAAAAATCTGAGATAATCAATGGAAACAAATTAATAAGAACTAAGAAAGATATTTTCAATTAATAAACCAAAATCAAGATTTTTTTTACATAATTGGCAAGAAAATATATTGGAAAAAAAAAGTCCCATTTCCAAAGACATAGAAAGAATAATATGGTTAAGATCTACATAAATACAATTGCAAAATTCTACTGAAAAATATTAAAATAAGTGAATAAATAGAAAGTCCTATTTTATTCCTGGATAGAAGCTTCCATATCACAGAGGCACCAGTTCTTCCTAAATTTTTGCATTTATTAAAACTGAATCTAAAGTTTATATGGGAAAATAAATATTGGAGTATTGCTAGGGCAATTCAGAATAAAAAAGAATGAAGAAAGAAAACTGGCACTAGAGAAAACAAAGCCTGCCACAAAGTTACAGTAATTAGATGGTATGGTATTTACTAGTTGGGACCAGGCAGGCCAGAGTCTGGAAGTAGAACCAGGTACACGTGAGGGGATTCAAGCCCTCCTAAGTGAGGTTGGTCCTGATGTGAATTGGTATAACCTTTTTGGAGGACGATTCTACAATACCTAGTATCTTAAAAATGCATGTACTAGGATTAACAGTGCTATTTTTAGGAATTTATCAAATAGACTCAGACACATTCAAATATGTACAGCTTTCGTTACTGCAACAATTCTCTAATGGCAAAATAACTAAAAGCAAAAATAAAAGCCAATAAAATCTGAATGTTTGAAACCAGACAACAGTTGTTAAAAAGTTAAGTAAATGGAGAAACAGCCGTACAATGGAATATAAACAATCATGAAATTGTTTCATAGTGATCTGTAGTGCACAATAGCACACTAACGGATTTGAGAAATCCATCTTTGTTTCCAGTTTTTACCATTTTCCCCAAATTTGGCCCTAGAAACCCTTTTCTATATGAGGAAACTTGGAAATGCTGCTGTGCTCTCATCAAGGATAAACATCTGCGATCTTCCTTATATTTTGCTGCCGTCTTTATTTGTCACACATATGATCTGGTCTGACGTGTGCCATGTCAGGCGCCATCACTGCTCCTGGAATGACAATCTTCCTCATTAGATCTTGTACTAAGATGCTTCACTTCCTTTAAAGTGGGATCCGTGCTGGCCACCAACCTCTCATTTCAAATATCAGTGGTTTTCTTGGCTTGTGAAAAAATAGGATAATGTGGGAAATGACTGAAAAAATGACTTCCATCTGCTTTTGCTGTCACACTCTCCCTTGAGGCTGTTCGTCACTGAAAACGTGATGAACATACTCAGTCTGTGATATGAAGGTCCTGTGCTCCCCACCTACTGGCCATCTGGGGCAGGCAGCAGAGGGGAGTCAGAGAATTACAGTCTCCAGAGGTCGTGTTTGACAGTGATTAAAACACCTGGAAACATGGACAAGAGTACTCTGACTTATATTTCATGTTTTATATACTGACTGCTGACCTTGCTTTGCAACTGAGCCCAAATGTGTGTGGGTGTAATGTGAAACTAGGTTTAGGTCCTGTCTTAAATTGAATTGTACAAGGAAGAGGTGGGGTAGAAGCTGAACTTGTACTGAACTTGTCTGCTTCCTGTTCAGTTGGTATGAATATAGCATTGAGTAGCCTGAAAAAAAAAATCTTTTTATTGAGATTTAAATGGCCTTACTGCAACTTGACCTGGTCTTGCTGCCACCAAGACATCCACGTATTAGCATCTGTGTTTGGGGGGTCTTCTCCATTGGCTGTTGGCAGGAAGGGCTGTTAGGAAAGAGACCAAAACCAAGAATAAAGGGCGATGGGCAGGAACCCTCCATTAGTGAGGACCTATGCAACACTGGGTTTCCCTTGTAACCTACATTGTCTGACCTCTAAAAATCCCTTCCATCATTCCTTCTGCTCAGATCTTCAGAAAGATACCTCATCTCTTATTATTCACTGCTTTCCTAGAAGACGCCACTAAAAATCTCTACTTGAAGTTTCTGGCAGGACATAGACATGATCTGCAGGTAAGAGGCAGATGCATACATCATGTGTTTACATATGCTTCAAGTGAAGAGGTGTCTTGCACTATGGAGTGCTCCCAATTCCAATCGACTGACTCTAGATAGAAAGTATTCATTGGAGAGTTTCTTTCTTTTTCTTTCTTCCACTATTGAGGAACTTATCTTAAGCACCAATTATAAGAGCCAAAGAAGCTGAGGAAGGAATTAAAATAGTATCATCATATGTAAAGATTGGAAGAGAAGTGGGAAATGTCAAAAATTAGAAGTTATACAAATAATTTGTTAATCTCTGGCTATTAGGAAATTTAACTCGGGTTCCCTAGGCAATACTGGATACTGTGTCTGCTTGAATGAGAATTGCGTTTGGAATGCCAACCAGCCTCTGTACTTGCTGTTTTGAGAAATACCACCTGCAAAACTGGTCTTGGTGGGAAGTTCAGCCACCATAATAAACTGTCTGATGACTCTCCTGGCTCCTTACACAACTCACAGATGCCCAAGGGCATTCTGTGACAATGTTTTCTTCCCCTCTGTCATACAGTGAAAAGAAACAGATGGTACAACCCATGATGGCAGCTGGGTGCTCCTTCATTACCTCATTCCTGTTCATGATTGCAATTCCAGCTCAAGTACTTTTTAAGAGGAAATACATTTCCCTCATGCAACCTGAAAGAGTTCTTAACACCATTTTGATTTTGTCACCTTCTATCATATTTTATTTTCTCCATATAATTGAATAAATCTGATCATGTAGCATTTAATGAATTTCCTCAGAGTCCAGATCTCTTCTTTTAACACTAAGAATGAACCTTTCACCCACACTCTGACATCTTACTGCATGGGTAAGCAAATACCTGGGAATCTCTAAAGCTATGAATTAAATAGGAAAAAAATATTTTTTCTTCTCAATAATATTCTCTTCCTGACACTTTTGCTCTGTTTTAGTTTGTTATGTATAGCAAATGGTATACTGCATTTTTTTCTGGCATTGAAAATTTACTGAATTTAAAATCCAAGTTAAATAAAAGTGATGCCTGAATTTCAGTAACCAGAGAAATTTGATTCTAAAATATATTAATTGCAGTGGATGAAAATCATTCCTATGAGAGTGGAAACATGTTTTCCTGGCTTTTCCTCCCAGACTTCAGGCCTCTGTAAAAGTTTATTCCATGTTCTCTCAACTATTTCTGGAAACCCACAAGGTCAGGGCTATCGGGTTATATTCAGTTCCCACGTGACTTCTTGGATTGTTGCCTTCTTTTTCTGTTCTGACATCTTCATGATGAGTATCTCCTTATCCAGTGACAGCCAGAGTCCTTGGTTCTGCAGGACCTCTCAGGTAGTCTTTCTCTTCCCAAAGGGATGACTCTCCCCCCTTGGGAAATGCCTCCACTGAGTGACTGCAGCCCCACAGGCACTTCCAGGTTTGGTGGTCTGTGATGGTGCCATGCACCAGAGAGGACCTTTCTCCTTTTATCATCTCATGTTTGTCTTCTCAGAATTCATATGTTGAAACCCTAATCCCAATGTGATGGTATTCAAAGAAGACATTTAGGAGATGATTAGTCATGAAGGCAGAACCCTTATGAATGGTATTTGTGCCATTATAAGGAGAGGCCGGGCAGTTAGCTAACTCTTTTCTTTGAGGATACAAAGAGAGGTTGGCAGTCTGCAACCTAAAAGAGGACTCTCATTGGACCTCAATCATACCATCACCCTGATCTTGACCTTTCAGTCTCCAGAACTGTAAGAAATAAATTTCCATTTTTTTTTTTTTTTTTGTTAGCTACCGGGCCTGTGGTAATTTATTATAGCAGCCTGAATGGACTACGGCACATCCCTTTGGCTGTTATTCTCTGTTAAACAAATACAAAATCTCTGCTGCTTGTGTTCCAACAGAACTCTTGGTAAAACAGTTTTCTGGTTTCTTATCTTGAATGGTTTCCTTTCACCATAAGGCTCAGTCAGGCATAAGTCTTCAGAGGACCAAGCTGCAGATAAATGCTGTGCTGGAGTCAAAACTGTCTCTCCTCTCTAACAACCAAAGTATCGCCACAGAGCTGGAGACTCTCAGGCCCTCTTGCACATGGATTTCAGGCCTACCTTCTCCCAGTTCACAGGTATGCAAGACGTGTCTGAAGCTCATCAGAGTACATAACTTATAAGCAGTTTGAAGCCCCATTCCTCTACAAGAATAAATAGAGAAATAAAGAATAAAGACATTGGGAACTCTAAAGGGGTGGTAAAGCACATGACAATAAGGGAGAAGAACTCTTTGCACAGTAATACCTTTGTGAAAGACTAAAGAAGTTACAAGAATATTAATCTTACAACACTCCTTTAGGACTATCTTGGAGAGCCGAGAGGTAGTGCTTGAGAGGGACCAGCTGAGGCAGCAAGAGGAGGCAGTGGGAGGAGGGATGTGAATTGTAAGTGGGATTCTGGATATGGGAGCCAACATTTCCTGGTTCTTTCAATTTATTCATCATTTAAAAGTATTGATATACACAATTATTCCCTTACCAGTTCACAAAGATCCAAGAAGTGATAGTACTCCATTTATGGAAAGGAATAATAAGAGAAATTCTCTCTTTCAGTGAGAATTTATTGCTTTTTTCACTAATAATGATATTTTCATTAATAATGATATTTTATACATGAGATAGAAAGTTGAAAGTTAAATATTGCTCTATGCTATATCCCAGGGAGAAATATAGGTCAGAGCCTTAGCAAAGCAGAAATTTCTTTGCTTTGACCTTTTCCTGTATTTAATAGGGCTTTATGAGCAATGATGTCTGTGGCTAGGGGACATGTTAACAGCTTTTCACTTGCTGTGGAGAACTATGCTGAAGCTTCTTTCGAATCTTGCAGAAGGTACTTGATGCCAGAGCCAGTTGGACTCATTTTCTTGAAGGCATTTAAAGTCTCAGGAACAGCTTTTTATTTTGACAGAACAAAGTTGATGGAGATATGTAGTGGCCTCTACCAAGTTGTTCATGATTAAATAAATTAGATCCACAAATAGTACTTTCTAATTATTAAGAAAATTGCTTTTAACTTACTTTCAGATATAATTTAGAAAGAAACCTTTGTCCCATCCAGTCATAGTAAAATTGGTTCTATTGTTAATGTAATGGTGCCAAAGGGACTTTTTCTTAGGCATTTAAAACTGATTTTGCAGATTTGTGTGGTTCACTAATTGATTTCCATATATAGCTTTTCAAGTGGGAGAAAATCAGAAATGCATTATATTTTAATGAATGGATGAGAAAGGGAAGGATTCCAAGAGTAAATTGTAATGTGAGTTATCTACATTTATCAAGCAAGAACATTTATTCTTTTACAAATAGAATCTTTAACTTTATTTTCTTGGCAATGAATAAATAGCGAAAGGAAATAACACTATGGGAAATAAATGAGCCCATATATGCTTAGAATAACTGTTCCCATGTTTATCTGGTAGAGAAAAAAATTATCTGGTGTTTTGTATCAAGTAGCTGAGAAGTAAATAAAGGTTTTAGGTTCTTTCTGTGATTTTTATTGTATATCAAAATATTTGCTCTATTATTTTTAAATGAAGGATGTACATGGATGTATGCTGACTTTTTTAAAGGAAATATTGAAAATTCTTTCTCTCACAATAATGCAACAATTGTATTTTTTGCATATTTCCTCTACTTTCCATATGTTTGTACGTAAATTATAGTTTTATGAGTATAATGCACAGTATTTAACTATGTAAAGATTTATTATTATTATTTTTTTACCCAGAAAGCTAAGAAGCACACATTATATCCAAATGCTTTACTAATTTGAAACCTTCATGTCTAAGGTATAAAGTTCCTTTAATACTGATAGTTGCAAAACACCACTGTGACCTCATCAACAGAAGGCCTCACTTCTCCCCTTCAGGAACCTCCAAGATGGTCCTGAGATCTCTACTGGTATTTTTACTCCTTGCAGACATATGAAATCCATATTTACTATCTTTATTTTCTGAAGTTAGCCTTCAGACTTTTAAGAAGTGTTTGCAAAGCTCATCATCATATGATGATAATATTAATTGTCAGGTCAATGTTCTTTTTATTCTTGTCGACAATGTAGCATAAGAGCATACCTTCATTGAAACCCTCGCCTCCTTACACTTCCACAGCCCCGATCTATTTCTGCTCACTTGTTTTTCCTTTTGGTGTCTCTTCTTCAGTTCCATTTCCCAGTGCTTTCTACACTTACTGTCCTGTAAATCCTTGCAAGGGCAAGTGGCACTAGCAACACCTGGGAGCTCTTAATGTAAATGCAGAATTCAAACCTCATCCCAGATGTAGGAATCTCTACTTCAATAAGATTAATAGGCAATCCATTTCCATATTCAGATTTGAGAATAATGGGCCTAAATGATGGTGTTTATTAAAGCCCTTTCCTCTGTCCCTTTCTACCTTTTTTTGGATATTCACATCAGTGCCAGACTTTGACATATATATTATAACTTTCAAACTAACTTCATTACCTAAATCTTTGAGAGACAGGCATTCATTAGGATTTGCGTAATGACTTTCATATCCCATAGGCATCATGAACTAAATATGTCTGATATGGAACTAATTTTCATTTTCTCCTGTCTGCCCAAATACCCAAGCCGGAAATCTATTATCCTTGACTCCGCCTTCTCCCTCAGTGGTAGAACGTACTAATAGAGAAACATCAGCTATAGAGAATACCATGGGAAATTTTGAAATTAAATGCTTCTACTTTATCGTAAGTCAAATTTTCCGCTTTCCTCCATCCAAAACGAGAGGAAAAAAAAATCTGTGGAGGTCAGTTGTCAGACCTGGTTTGCTGTGGCTTCCTGAGAGATTGATTGAGAGAGCATGAATTGTTTTCCAATGGAAAGCTCCTTTAGTTTGTTTTTAATTGTTTGAAATCAGAGTCAAAGAAGAATTGAACTCTGAACAAGTCAGGAGTGGAAGTAGAGGCATTTTTCTAATGCAAGAGTTGGCAAATAGGTAAATGGAAAAAAGATCACTGGTGGGAAGGGAAGTAGAGGTACTATGGACTGAATTAGAACAAATATATATTTCAATCTTTTATAATTAGGTCAACATAGACTCTACTGTCATGTATAATTAAAAAGAACCAATAAAATCTAAAAAAAAAAAGAGAGATGACAAAAATGTATACATCCTGGTTTGCTTTCTGACAATTATTTCAATGCTAAAGTGCTCTGGAAGTTCACCAGATGTTGCTCTTGTCTTGTTTTTAAGCAATATGCTTTCAGGAACAAATGTTTATGTTGAAATTTCTTATACAGGGCTTTAGTTGTCTCCTGAATAACATCTAGATTTGAGTTACTCTGTTTGCAATTAGCTAAAATTACACGTGTGGGGTCAGAGACCGCTGGTTGCCAACAAATATCTGGCATCCTTCCCTCCTCTCAGCAGAATCCTGCCTTGATTTTAGGTGACCTCTCTTTTGCAATCAATATGGTTAGGGTTAGATGTGTGTCTAAATGAATGGCTGCATAGCTTAGCATCTCTGCCACCACTACTATCCTCCTATTGTTCTCAATAGAGCCCCAGAGCCTAGGATCAATCATGAGACACAGAGAAGTCTCAGTGCCAGCACAGTGGGACATGCTCTAGCCCCCCACTCCTTTGCCATGGAAACAGGGGTAGAGAGCTTAGTGCCTCTAAATCTCTTAATATCATCACTCACCTGAGTAGTGTATTTGCAGTCATTTGCTATCTGGACTGGATAAGGAATCACCATCTGTAACACACTTTGTATGGAGGAAAATGTGTTTGGCACTTCAAATATCTAATTTACTAAGCAACATTTGCTGCATGGCTGTGTGTGTAAGTGGATGCCTGCCAGGGTATGTGGACTGAGATGAATCAGGAATCAAGAGCCTTGAAGTGAAAAATGGATTTGATTCCTAAATATGGTTGTGACTATGCATAGGAACAGATTTAGGGGAGCAAAGCCCATAGATGGTTAAATTCAGTGAAGTGGGGGTAAGGAAACAACTAGCAATTTGATGTAATTCAGCTGTTTCCTCCCTCACCCACTCTACTGGAACCAAAGTGGTTTCTCATCTCCTTTATCTAATGCTCCACGATATCCTCAGATAGAAATGCAAATCAGGCCACTGAGTCACACCTGCATCCCCAGAGATGCTCCTGCATGATGAGTAAGGGGCAGTGCTTCCATGTTTTCAAATAGAAATTTACAAAAAGAACTGGCAGAGAAAACATCTCATTTGGTATGGTTTTAACCCCTTCAAACCAGCACACAGCATTAGGCCTTTATCATTCCTGTTTTGTTTTGTTTTTAAGAATAGTAAAGCAAACAACTTGAATTGCACATGGTTTCATGGTATCCATCTGGGGTTTATTTTCTTTGTAATTTACCAATATCTTGTAACTGGCCAAAGCCTTGCTAGAGAATTAGAAATATAATGAAACAATACAGGAGAGATAGCAATTTTCTATTGTTTTCCCAAAGAGATTGAGAAGCATGAACTGATTAAACAGGTGTAGATGAAAGAGGCTGACACCGAGGGAAACTGTAAAGGGGATGATTTGAATAGATGATCATTCTGGAGAGGCTAGGAGCCATCTCCTAGAGGTACCAGGCCATGTGCAAAAGCAGCCTCTGCCACTTCCTGGTTGTTGGGCTTGGGGAAGAGACTGAACATGTTCCAGCCTCAGTTCTACCTCTGGAAAACAGAGATAGCAAGAGTAAAGGGTATCTGCTGCTATTATTGTTGGTCAGAATAATTATCCCATCCTTGAAATACTGGGATAAAAGGCCTACTTCAGAACATTATTGTAGTTCTTTTGGGCTTTGGTGGACCAACCTGTTGGAGCCAATTTCATATTTATTTTTGAGATTTGACAGAAAATCATTTTCAGAGTAGGAGACACTTGCTTTTTAAAAATGCACACTTGAGGCTTATTCTTCATAGCAAGAGTCTTTGAGATCCTTCTCACAAAAAGAAAGGAGCAAAATTGTAACAAATCCCTCTCATTATTTTTTTGATCTTATTATTTTAAAAGGGGATTTCATACACTGCTTTGAATCTCAAAATGAAGACCAGGTTTTATATTGCTATAAAGAAATCATATGAATCAATGGAGATTATTGGTTTATGCTCTTTCAAAGTTTCTCTACTTCAAGGTCATGGGTCATGGGCCTAACACCCAAGGTGTTAGGATGGTGTCATCTACTGAAAGAAGAAATATTGGGTTGGACAGAGCAATGAGATATGGGCATAGGTTATTAACATACAGGTTTGAGACACCAGTTTGACATCTAAATGTAGACACCGTATCCATGAGCTATGGAGTTGTTGAAGAATAGCAATTGCTTTATGTTCTTTGAAGACCTGGAAACTTCTTGGACAAGGGCACAGAGGTGGAGTAGGGAGAATGATTCTGGGTCTCTCTGTCCTACCCCATTTCAATCAGAGCATTCTCTATTCAGTTTACATCTTTATTTCCATGAAGCTTCATTAAGAAAGGAAGAAGAGACATTTCTGTAGTTTTTTTTTTTTAAAGTCATTGAACTGAAAGAATAAAGTAGTGACTAAATATATAAAATATTCAGATGTTACTCGTTTAAGAAACACAAGGATGTATTGTTTGGTCATCTAAACCAATTAATCTCTGGAGTGGAAGATGAGAGGGAGAAAAAGGGACAGTGGAATGATTTTATTGAGCTGATTCATTGACATCTCTCCTAGTCAAGTGAATAGTCTTCAAAAACACTACGTGCATCTCCCACATGACGTCAACAGTGACCTATTTATGTATTATTTTTTAAAATTCTTTGTGTTGTGAATCCAATACAATCTCAAAAACACAAGCAACATTTTGTTCCTGTTCTGTTTCTGGGACTCGGCTTCACAATGAACTGGACATCATTCCTCTCTCTACCAAACACAGAAGGAGAATGTGAAAAGTTAGAACATGTAGATACTTTTTTCTTCTACTAAAATTATCACCTTCAAGAAAAAGATGGGGTAAACAGACAAAACTATTAAGCCAAGGGCAGACTGAAATCTTTAGATCCCTAAATCATGGAATAGTAGAGTCTTCTTAATTTTATTACATTCTTATATTCCCATGTCCCTCTCCTCCCTGTCTTCCAATTCTATCCTTCTCTCAAAGTGTCTCTCTTGTCTCACCTTCTTCCTGACAATTTTCTGCTCTTTCCACAATTTTTATTGCTGCATTATAGTTGTACGTAGTGATGGGATTTGTTTTATATATTCATTCATGCTCACAATGTAACAATATAATTTGCCCAGTCTCACCCCCTAGCACTTCTCCCTCCCTGCTTTTTCTGACAGAATCATCTCCTTACCGGTGCATAGCCTTGACTCCGTGATTAGATGTCTTCCCAACCCACTTCAAAACTTACAATGATAAAGCCGATTTTCTATTTCTCTTATTCTTGAAGAGGCCTATCCTAGGTATTTAATGAAAACACTCTCAGTACCTTCCAGATGGAGACCAGCAGGAACACATCTGCACTTGAATATGGTCCCTTTAGGTTTCATTGCAGTGAGGGAAAGCAGTAACTTGGAGAGCCATGCAGGGTGACAGACGTGAGTAATTTTAGGATTTGGTCTTGTATCAGGTGATTCTGGGGCAGGTTTAAGGAAGGAAGGCTCTATTGTGATTGGATGGTGTCAAGAAGGGGGTTTACCGCTTGGTTGAGGAGCTTAATACATCTTATCAAGAAGCCAAGACAAGGGCTGGGGTTGTGGCTCAGCGGTAGAGCGCTTGCCTAGCACATTTGAGGCCCTGGGTTTGAGCCTCAGCAGCACATAAAAATAAATAAAACAAAGCTATTGTGCCCAACTACAACTAAAAAATAAATATTAAAAAAAAAAAAAGAAGCCAGGACAACCAGGTTGAGGCTAAATCTGTGATTGGTAAAGCAGCAGCAGTCACTCAGGTTAGCCAGAAGAGCAGGATTTGGGTCCTCTGTGATTTGGACAATGTTCCGTTTCTTTGTGTTTAAACATTATTATAGAGTGGTCTAGTTTTTGTTCTGATCCATCCTGGTCACAGAGGGGCCTTGTCTAGGCTTGGTCTTCTGTGAAATCATTGACAACTAACGTCAGAACACCAAGGCTCGGCTGGGAGTGCCGGCCAGCACCTGCGTGGGGCTGCTTTGCTTTTTGTCAATATTGAGTTGATTTTCAACAGCATTATGTATTCATTAAAGCTCCTAGTTCAACATCCTGGGTGGGTGGAGAGCATTCCAGGAGCTAGGACCTCTGAGTGCTGATCTCTGATCTGCCCTTTCTTTCTTACACTGAAGACATTATGTGATTTCTTTCAAGGCTGCCTTTTGATCTCTGGAAGGGAGCTGCCTTTAATTTCAAGGGGGTGTCCGTATTCTTTTAACTGGAAGTCCATGGCAAGCATCATATCCCAATTCCTGCTTTATGCTAACAAGGCTCTGAAAGCTCAGCCTTGGTGTGGTGATTCAGTTGTCAAGAGGTCTGGGCTACTGTGAAAATGAGATGAGGGTGGTGGTGGTGGGGGGGGGGCGATGAATGGAAGGACACAGTGTAGTCCTCCATGCTTGAGCACTGCTTTCTGTACTCACCCACTGTGGCCATTTTATGTCAGTTTGGAAGGTTTTGGTAAAAACTAGTCATTCCTGAAACATTTGTCTGTAATGAAAATTGGTTTATACCCATCTGCACCATAGATTCCAAGGGAGCTTTCAAATAGATTCTGCTTTAATGGGTCTGGTGTGGGGTCCAAAGTAGCTGTTTATTTATTTTAAAAATACTCTTTATTATATTATAAGGAGACTCACTGTGAAAAATAAAAGGGTCCTTTGCCCTTAGTTCATAGTGTAAATTATCCTCTGAGGAGCTCAAGAAGACTCTGTGACTCTTAGTAACCAGGCTTAGTATTATTAAAACAGTGGCAATATTTTACCTAGCTCCATGAATTTTAAGTGACCGGCTGTTAGAAAAGCAGTATCTAATTAAAGACCCAACTGAAGACTGAGTCCTCTTGGAGCAAATCAAAGCTTCCTGGTTTCTCCAAATCTTTGGTGAGTTCAGATAATTCTGTGTCTGTGGTCATCCTCCCTGGCCTATAAACAGGATGAGGGAGCAGCCACAATGAAAAGGGGACGCCAGTGCCTGGCGCAGGGTTGACAAGCAGACACATAAACAGAGTCTTGGGAGGAAGCTGTGTTTATAGTAACTGGAAGGGAAGCCCTAACCTCCGATGTAACTGGGGGACTTTGGTGCCTATAAATAGTAAGTCAGGTTATTTCCAACATTTGATAATCACTAGTCACCAATAAAGAGCTTCTGTTATGTATTGTAAATTAATCATTGGTTTGACACTCATGCAGCTGTCTATTGTACTCAGGGTTTCTGCAAAAATAATTATAGACTAAATCACATCACTTCCTAGTGTATAAATAGCAATATGTTTCAAGCAACTGACTTATAGCACAAAACCTCTAAGAGAGAAGGTGCCTGAGATGTGAATGTTGAGAACTCTTACTTCATGAAAGGGCCAACACCGAGGTCCTTGAAAAGCATAACTGTGGGTGCAATTACCCTAAGGAAAAATGTATGTTGCAATGAAAATGTGGAGATGAGCAATTTTCTTTGCAGATACATACACACATACACACATACACATGGTTTTTGGGTTGATGGACATGATGTAGACGTCAAAGTTATCAGATTCATTCCTTAAGTTGACACATTAGGTTCCAGAGATACCTTATTATAGTACCTTCAACTGTAGTCTAAGGGAAAGCAATCAAAATATTATTAAAATATGCTATATGTCACCCCCAGTTTCAAATATATTAATTTTCATTTTTGGGGAGAATAAAAGGAATGTATATAAGTGGTTAAGATGAGGGACTCAGGAGCCAAATCTCATGGGTTTTTATTCTAGTTTCATCATCTTCAAGCTGTGAAAGGTCTTGAGCAGGTGATTTAAGGTGTCTCTACTTCTTCCTTGTCTGTAAAGTGGGGAGAATAATGACTCTCACGGAACTGTCATAGAATTAAATGATTAATATAATGAAGTACCTGGAATAGTGCCCTTGTTATAAATATCAGGTGCTTGGGATTTTGAACCTTTGAGAAGGTTGAATAGATATGAAATAGGTTTTGATTGAGCAAGAAAACCTGCTGAGACTATTTCTGTATATTGAAGATTATTTTTCTAAAATAAAACCTGGTTCATTCTTAATCAAATTTAATGCTAAGTACCTGGTCTAAGGAATGAGGCTTAGGAATCCCCTGAGACAGGAGCTATTTGCCTTTTTATCAATTTACCTTGTCCTTCCTATGACTTCTGAACAATAATTTCTTTGAACAAAAATCTCTCTCTTTCATTCTCAAGATAGAAAAAAAACCCCACCAAGCCTAATTAAAATAATTTCAAAAGGTTTTTGTTTACAGCATGAATAATATTTAAATATCTGTTGTAGAAAGTGCTTTCATAAGCATGAGGGACCCTGAGGGACAAAGAATATCTGTAGCCCTTTGTCACACATGCCTTTCATCTCCAGGGGTCTTACAAGTTGGACTTATTAAACTCTTTGATGACCTTGTCCAGTAGCAATACTGCGGCTCACTCACTGATTTTACTAGAAAGCAGACCCTGCCAGGAGTTCCACAGGGGCCCTGGGAGGGCCCCAGGCCTTGCTGGATTTGCAGTTATTAAGCATTTCCCCTAAATATGAATGGAGAAAATTGTATCAAGGCACCATCCAGAGGCCCTGGGAGGTGGTAGGTAAAGTCTCCCACATTAGGACTGTCCACTGGCCTTTTTAATAAAGGAAATTAAACTGATACGATAACACATGAGCTCAGCTGCTACAGAATAAACAGAAAAGATTTTAGGGATATTTGTGTGTTCCTATCTAAGGAGGCAGGGTAATTAGTTCTACTTTGATTACTTTTAAATGACATGGTATTGGAGTTGAAATTAAAGGTCCCATTATTTAGTGACCACTATCTAAATAATAATAACAGCTAAAACCAAAAATGAATGTTTACGGTACATTCTGGCATGATTCTCAGCTTTACATGTTAGCTATCACTTGTTTCATCCTTACAATCACCTCATAAGTACCATTATTAACTGTAGGTCCCAGAACGTGGGCGGTGGGATCCTGGAAGTTAGAAAATACGTGGTAGAGCAAGTGGGGCTAGATTTACTCAAAGGCTTAAGATGATTTAGAGACCAGAAGGTCTGGATCAGATCAGGTATTCTGATCTCCTGCCTCATGATTTAACATGTCTCCAAATGGAGAATTTCAAAATGAGAGAGAAAGAATTCCTGAATATAAAAATTATTTTTCAGTAAATCTCTGTTCTATTTGTTTAGTGAACTTCATCGAAACTATTTTCTATCACTATTATAAAAGCCCACAATAAATTCAAAGTTTTTTTTTTTCAAATGAGACAAAAAAGTTGGTCTTTTTATATGGTTATGGGCTAATCCCTGATGTAATGGGGAGTGGAGTTTCTCTGCAGAAACTAGATCCTGGGAAGTCAAGACTTTAGTACTGTCCCACAGTCCAGAGTGAATTACTTATTTCTTTATACTCCTCACTCCTCCATATTCTTCTGACCCTGAGAAAAAACAGCTTCCTTTTCTCTCAAGGAAAGAAAAAGAGGCTATTAGTTGGCATCTGGGAAGACTGGAAAATTACTGAGCTATTTACAAGCTCTGCACATGTGGAATCAATAGAATTTTCCATTGGATGGTTCAAAAATGTATTCAAATTATTTACTTTTTGAAATGCTAAACTTTGGAATTTAGTTCCTAATAGGAAGGCTTTTAGATAGTTTGCCTGATGAATATCCCCATTAGTGAATTGGAATAGCAAATTGTTTATAATCATACACAAGCAATCTTTATTTGTGGTTTTTCTGTTTTTCCAGAAAGGCAAGTTGTGCCCTGTGTACTACTGTTTCTTCTGTGTTAGGAAGGTTCCTACAGAAAAATAGAAGAAAACAAGAACAGGGAAAGTCCCTCTATTCTATTTTTATATTTGCCCATGAATTTTAATTCATATCCAAATATCTATAATCTGATTTTTGTGCAAGATTATGCCCCAAGAATATGATGGTGCTTAAGAATTTCTGGGTTATTCTCAATTCAGAGTAGATCAAGGAGAGAGGTATTAGACCAGAAACCCTGTGCCTATTAAAGAAAAAGCAAGCCCAACTCTCCATCATGTTGGCTTAGGCACTGACTTCCTCAACAAGATTCCTAAAGTGCAAGAAGTAAAATCAATAATCAATAAATGGGATGGTATCAAACTAAAAAGCTTCTTCACAGCAAAGGACATAATCAAGAATGTGAGGAGAGAGCCTACAGAATGGGAGAAAATCATTGCTGCCTGCACCTCAGATAGAGCATTAATCTCCAGGATATATAAAGAAGTCAAAAAACTTAACACCAAAAACCAAATAACCCAGTCAATAAATGGGCAAAGGTAATGAACAGACATTCCCAGAAGAAGAATACAAATAGTCAACAAATATATTAAAAAATGTACAACATCTCTAGCAATTAGAAAAATGCAAATAAAACTACTTTGAGATTTCGTCTCACTCCACTCACAATGGCAATTATCAGGAATACAAATAATGATAAATGTTGAGGAGAATATGGGGAAAAATGTCCACTCATACATTGCTGGTGGGACTGCAAACTGGTGCAACTATCATGGAAAGCAGTATGGAGACTGCTCAGAAAACTTAGAATAGAACCATTTGACCTATTTATCCCACTCCATGGTATATACCCAAAGACTTAAAATCAGCATACTATAGTGATGTAGCTACACTGGTATTTATAGCAGCTCAATTCACAATAGCTAAGCTATGGAACCAACCTAAGTGCTCTTCAACAGATGAATGGATAAAAAAAAGTGTATATATGCACAGTGGAATATTACTGAGCTATAAAAAGAATAACTTCATAACTTTTGCTAGTAAATGGATGGATCTGGAGACTATCATGCTAAGTGAAATAAGCCAATTCCCCAAATCCAAAGGCCAACTCTTCTTGCTGATATGTGGATGCTAACCTACAACAAGGGATGGTGGGGAAGAATTGAAGTTCAGTGGATTAGACAAAGGAGAATGAAGGGAAGGGACAGGAGATGGGAATAGGAAAGACAGAAGAATGAATAGGACACAACTTTCCTATGTTCACATATGAGTATACCACCAGTGAAACTCCACATCATACAACCACAAGAATGGGAACCTAATTAGAATAAGTTATAGTCCATGTATGTTTAATATGTCAACATGCACTCTGCTATCATGTATATCTAAAAATAAAAATAAAAAAAGAGCCTCAACGAAAAAGAATTTATCTCAGCATTTATCATTATTGTATTTTTGATATCTTTATCTATCCCGAGAACTTTGAAGGAATAAACTAAAAGTAGATGAATGGTAATGTAGAATTAGGTATATTTAAGATCTTTTGAGATGTAGCACCTCAAAATATAGCAGAATTGGATCAAAAATCTATAAACTCTTTAAATTTAATAAAATGTAAAGTGATATTTCATTATCTGCCAAACAAGATCCATATATCTGGCCAGCATTAACCTTTCACATGTGTTTACAATGAGGCTGATAACAAAAAAAGTGAACTTGGAATTGCTTTCAGAATAATAATTTATATTTCTGTGAAGCGCCCTCATATATGTAATTTCTTTTGATTTTCCTAATAGTCTCCCCCAAGTTAGATGTTATTAATAGAGTTTTATAGATTAGAAAACCAAGGTGTAGAGAGTAACAGAAACAGTGTGTGAAAAACAGCATGATCAAATGGAAGAAAGATGGGCTTCTTAATCAGAGAGATGGATGAAAAATCCCAGCTCTACCCCTTGGGGCCTTTGTGAACTATGGAAATATTGCTCAGCCTCCTTCAGCCTCATTTTTATTATCTGTGCAATGGGGATAATTCCACTGACCTCATAGAGTTGTTGTGAGACCTAGAGCCAATAGGTAGGTTTAGCTTTTTCTGGAAGGAGTGGGACTTGATCTTAGGAGACTCCAAACTCAGTGCTACATGGGTATTTGATTGACGTCTCTTCTCTGACATTCACGAGATCAGGACATGCTTTCTGAGCCCTGGGCTGAAGCTACAGAGATCCCCTATTAAGACAGATCCAAGGGCTGGGGATGTGGCTCAAGCGGTAGCGCGCTCGCCTGGCATGCGTGCGGCCCGGGTTCGAGCCTCAGCACCACATACCAACAAAGATGTTGTGTCTGCCGAGAACTAAAAAATAAATATTAAAAAAAAAAAAAAAGACAGATCCAAGTAACCACGATCCAGAGAAATCCTCCCCTCCCCTGGATTGTCCATAGCTGTCCGCATAGGTGTAGGCCTGTGATAAGAACTGCATTGTTCTGCTGCAGAGATTTTAGACACTTTGATTTTAGGTATTTTGTGGACACATGCTCACCAGCTGAAAGAAACTGCTCTACTCTACAACAGAATTCTTGCTATCCACAGCATGTGTCTACTGATCTCCCCCAGTGTACACGATTAGGGCTGTGTGTGACATGTGGGCCTCGCCCAACGTGGTGTCTGGAAGACAACTGGAGCTTGTTAAATTTGCTCCTAAAATGGAGACGTGGAGGGGCAGGGGGAAGATCATTTGTGTAATGTTACACAGACAGTCCGTGGGGAAGCAGGAATGAGAACACATACTATTGACTTCTTGTCCAGCTCCCCATCCCGCAGAGAGGACAATGCTACCGCAATTTGACTGTGCAATGACAACTTCACTGTTGTGCACAATCACTAGTCTATTTTCCACTGCACCAGCCTCTACCCACTCACATACTTAGCTCTGAAGACAAGAGTCCGCGTGACCTAGACTGAAATCAAAGGGGAGGCGAGACGGACGGGGCCTGGAGGGAGAGGAAGAAGTTAAAAGAAGAGACTCTGTAGAAACTCCAGAAAAATCTCTGACCTTGAGGTCCTTAGAGAGAAGCCGCTCTAACCCCATGATGACAGAGTCGAATTAAAATATAAATGCTTCCAAATATCTGTTGGCAGGAAGCAGATGACATGCTAAATTACTCTGCAGATTGACTACTTAATTCAGCGATTTCCTGAGTCAGGAGTTGCCAGAAGAGCCGTTTTGTCCTTTCTGGCAAAGAAGCTGCTGGGATTGCTGTCTCCAGTCCTCTTTCCTCCGCTTCCTGCGGTAGGAAGGCCTGTTTCCTGCAGAGAGAAGCCTGATTAGACAGCACTATTTTAGTAGGCAGGGCACTAGGTAACCGGTTAGGTCTTTCATTTGATACCGGTTGTGGGCAGTGTGGGTATCATGCACATCACAGGGATACGCATTCTTTTAGAAAATGTCAAAGGGCAGGTCAAAAGCAAATGAGACAAGGGAAAGTTCTGAAAATTGCATTGCAATACTGATGTTAGTTTGATTTGAACATTTTTTTTTTTAAATCCCTTGTTTATTTTGTGTAAAGAACCTTGTTTCGGTTTTGCTGCAGCTTCTCAGAACTGAATTTTGAGCAATGAGATTAATGCTGCTGCTAAGGAGTCGGATGTCTGTGGGAGGACTGGCTGTGGCCAGAAGGTGTGGCAGTGGGCTGGAGGTTTAAGGCTCACCCCTGAGCAGGAGCAGGGATCTTAAAGATTATAGTGGATAAGCTCTTTGTGTCCTGCCTCTGTACTCCCCAGTAGTACCTCCACATCTCTAAAAGAAGTGTTTGAATCAGATGCATGTCGTTCAGCAAAGTCAGATAAATAAAGAGCTCAGAACATTCAGGCAAAAGAAAAATATGGGTAGGAAGCAAACTGGAGCTCCAAAAGGATTGGTTCCCAACACATACGGTGAAGACTGATTTCTTCTGATACTTGTTTGGCATTGATTCTGTGTGCCCTTGTGTTCCTGAGCCTGTGCCCTGACCACTCAAGTAGATTATAAGTTTTTCAAGGGCAAGGCCTCTGTCTTAGGCTGCTTTAAATCCCTCACTTTGTTCAATCTCACTTCCAGTCTGTTTGCTCATGTGGTGGAGATGCTGAGTTTCTCCACACTCACAGTACTCTACCTTGGAGCACCCAATATTGTGACATCAATAAACGTATCAGCAATTATTTCTACAGTTGTTATTTTGGCTTCCAGAATTCTCAAATTATTTACCTTTAAGCAAATTTGGGGGCATCTTGTTGAATAATTTCTAGTTTCTATTTTTAGATTTTTGCTTCAACAGGTGGGTGTTGGTCAAAGAGCTCTCTGTCCCTGAAAGAGTTGGTGAAGGTAAAAAATGTCAATTGACCATGGGATGTCATGGAATTCCCACCCCGGTGGGGGCAGTGGCTAACTGACCAGATGGTGCTCTCAAACTCCACCCCATCCTCTTTTACCATACACAATGAGATTTCAACTGAAGCTCCCCAGTTTATTCTCATACTTAGCATTTCCTTAATTCTGAAGACATATTTGACAGATGGCTTTCAAGTTTCTGCTCTTGATTTCTTTTTAGGGAATGTTTTCCAGTAAGAGGATTATTCAGACCTGCGGGGTCTCTAACTGTGTCATCCATCAGCTTTGGGATTTGATGTGATCTCTGCAAAAAGAGGGGATGTGAGAGGGTGGGGAGGAAGGTGTGTGGGGGAGAGAGAGAAACAGAGAAAGAGCAATTTAAAGCTTTTTCTTGACTTTCTTCTAATAATACTGAAAAGTTTAAGGGGAAAGAAGTCAAAGATACTAATTTTTATTAAGGAATGCTATTGTACTCAGTATAGGTAATAATTCTAGCATACATCAATAATGGATAACTAATTCTGATTTATACCCAGATAAAGGGAAACGTCTCTAAGTGAAATTATCAGCTCAGTTTATAAATATGATATGACTATAAATGTTATCTTAATTTGCTTTCCAAATTTATTTCTGAGTTGAATCCACTATTCTCCAGAGGGTCAATTTAAAATAGAGACATAGCTCATCTGGAAGAATAAATAGGAATTAATGGTGAAAAAATCATTTGGAAAAGAGAAATACTTGTGGGAGGTGAGGTAGAACTGTCTACATATTGTAAAGTTATAATATGGAAGTAAATGATGCTGACAGAAGTTGAGACTCCCTACTGAATCAACGTTGCCTAGGAACAGATTATACTGTGAAAGATTATCTAGTATCTAAAAGTAACAGTTTGAAAAGAGAATATTTAATAAACAATATCAGAAAAATTGGTTAATTATTTGAATAAAAATACCACTAGATTTTTCTCTACTATCATGGATGACTAGATCAAAGTGAATAAAGTAGTTGTATACTAAAATGATAATGTTAAGCATCTGCAAGAAAACATATGTTCCTATTTTCTTACTCTTACTGTGGACAAACTTCCTAAGGGAAAAAATTTCAAAGGGAATTAATTAAATTTGATAAGGTAAATAAAGGACATTTAGAAAATATGCATATCTACAGAAATATTGATTTTTAATAGCAAAAATCATTGAATAATATTGACATCATATATAATACACTATCACTATCATTATAAAAAGGCTCTTGCAAATCAACAAGAAAATATTAAAATACCAAAATATTAAATATACACATAATAATTGACAATAGAAAATGTGCAAATGGCTAATAAATATCACAAGATCAGTCTCTAATAATGAGAACCATAAATGAAATCAATGTGATATCTATTTTTCCAGTTAACTCATCAGAAATTCAAAAATTTTAATACCATGTGTTTTGAGGCACTGTAAGCACTGATGATAGGGATATAAATGGATGCAATTTTCTGGAAGGCAATTTGAAATATTCATTTTAAGTCTTAAAAATTTATCCTTTGATCCAGAAATCATATTTCTAAGGCCTTGCCCAAAGGAAATAATAAGAGATATAAAGAATAAATTACTGCAAGTATATTTGTGTTTTGTAATAGAATGTTATGAAACAACTAATATTTAACAATGGGAAAATAATAAAATTAAATGTGATAGATTTATATGATGGTGTACTGTGCAATTGTTAGAAATGATGTTTCTAAGAAGAAGGACAAAATGGAATTCTAATAATATATTTCTAAATTAAAACAAAAAGCAAGATACAAGACAATGTGATATGAATATTGGGGAGGTAGAGGGTATAGGAAAATAAGAAAAGCAACACGTATGTGTATACACTAAGGAAAATAATAATAGGAGAGAAAAACAGAAGTTAACACAAGTTTACTTTTTTATGTTGGGGGATAATGGGTTTATCTTACTTGATTTTTTATATTTTTCTGAAATTACCAAATTTTTATTTTTTTTAAGCAGAAATACATCCCACAATAAATGTTTCTTTCTTTCTTTATGAGAGCACACAGAAACACATTTCTAGGAGAGCTTTAGAAAATAAATTTTCCCAAAGAGGAATTTTCTGTTCTTTCCAGTTGGGACACCAAAAGATTGACAGCAAAGTTGGCTGGACACTTCTTACTCAAATGCCTCTTCTAAATAATACGTTGAACTTGGTGGTTTACATGGCCAATAAAAGAGATGGTTAAAAAAATGAACCACATTGGAAAAGAAACATGGACAGTAACCAGGAATGGCTATCATGATCATTCTTTCTTCTGTAGACCCCATCCTCTGTTGCTTTGGCTCATCTGCATTTCCCAGTGCAGGATAATGAGTGGGTTTGGTTTGTTTTATTTTTTAATTTTTTTTATACTGGGAATTGAATCCAGGGCCTTGCCCATGTCAGACAAATGCCATGCCACTTGTGCTCCATCCCCAGCCCAGTGCAGGCTAATGAGATAAACTGGTGGACTCTGGCATTTACACCTTCTAGGCATGTCTGTCCAGAAGGGGGTTCATTTTCATGACTGTCAAGGATTAGAAGTCCCCTGGTGGAGAACCCATTTTACAGACCAATTTGCCCATCATGGAAATCTTGACTGTTGTCAGGTGCATGTATGGAATTTATCAATCAGAAAGGTCTCATCCTGGTTCCACTTGTGTCTGATATTCCTGTGTGGTTGAAGGTGGGAGGATGGCAAGTAAATGATCATAAGTTTTCTTTAAGAAAATTTGCATTGTGGCTAATAGATTGTAACCAAAAGGGGAGACGCTATTTTCTTTCTTTGTTCTTCTTCTTTTCTTTAAGGCTAGAATCAGCCTTTAAATACAATCCTTGGTATCTATGCAAGACAGGGCTTGTTTGCTTATAATGCAATAATCTAGGAACCTACCACCCTATAACTTTTATTTCGTCAAAGATACCCTGCAGTCTCATTCTTTGCTTTCACCTTCCTGAGACAACCACAGCCTGATTCTGTATTCATCGTTATCTTGCTTTCCTTTTTTAAAACATACTTTCAGCTCATCTCTATACATTCCTAAGTAGTATAGCTTGAATATATATTTTTTATTTTAATAAAAGAGTATCACCCTTAGGTAATCTTTTACATTCATCTATGTTATTACATCTTGCAATCATTCATTTTTTTTTTCTTTGCCTAATATCCCATCATGTGAGTATGTCAAGGTTGTTCTCCTACTCTCCTGTTGACTGGAATTTGGGCTATTTTCAATTTTTGTTACCGTGAATCACATATACTCTTGTATATATCTTCTGGTCAGATGTTCAGTTTCTCTTAAGTATATCCTTTGGAATGGAATTGCTGACTTGATGAATATGGCAGAGGAGCTAATACTAGAATGTTCTCCAGATAGTTTTATCAACTTGTACTCCCACCAGAAATACTGAAGAAATGCATTATGGACATATATTTCTCCAACAACAGGTATTTCTATCAGGCTCTCCAACTGTTGCCAATTGAAGGGCAGAAAAGGACCCTTTATTATGACTTTGATTTCTATTCCCTAAACACAGGTTAAACGTCTATTCATTGACCATATGTGCTTCCTCTTTTGTGGGATGACTGTTCTTTGCTTTTTGTTTATTTTAGGTTGTTTGTATTTTTCTTACTGACTTACAGAATTGCTTTCTATACTCTTGATACTAATCTCTTGTTAATTCTGTATGTTTCTAATGTTTTATTTATGTTATAATTTGTGTTTCCATTTTTAAAGGTGTCTCAACATTCTTTAGTTTTACTTTCATTATTTTAATGAGGTTGAGTTTATGCTTTTTTTTTAAACTTTTATAAGTTAGCAGGTGTGTTTATATAATTTATCCTTTTATACTCTCAAGTCTAAGACTATTGGCTGATAATTCCTACTAAGAGTTCTAAAGAACTGGTTTTGACTTTCAGAGAGCTGTTTATTTCTACTTCAAACCAGGGTTGACATTGATTCCTTCAAGATCCAGAGAAAATGTCTATTGAATCAGACCATATGCAGCAGACAGGACCTGACAAATATAAGGTACTCAATAATGACATATTCCCCTCTGATCCAGGTGACAGGGCCCTAAATAGGAGTAGAAGAAAGAAGTTTGTCACCACATGTAACTTACCAGTTTTATAACCATTCTTGATTATGTACACCTGGGGAATCTCAAAACGACCAGGTGATATGTGAAGGACGTTTTTTTATCAGATAAAATACCAGTATCAAAGACCACTGAGGAAAACTGAATTCCACTATGACAACAATATCTGTTTGTTTCTCTGAGTTCAATTACTTTAAGTCTGGTTTTCTTGTTAAGGGCATTTCAAAAGGTGATTCTCTTCTACACATTTCTCTCTATTGCAAATGCTTCTTACTATGCATTGTTGCAGCAACAAGAGTTTTAGAGGACTCTATTATTTTAGGCAGGAAAAGGAGAATTTTATGGTCATTTTCTAAATTTCTCTTTTTTTAACACTTTTTTTTCTCTCTCTCAAGTTGTTGTCTTGTTTCTTACCACCTTTTTGTTGTTGTGGTGGTGGTAGTTGTTGTTGTTGTTGTTTTCTATTCTAGGCCTCCAGAGCCACCTAAGGTACTAGGGACAGCAGGTGATAATTCCCTTTTATGTAAGGCAGGGCCAGTGGTTACACTCCCTGCTCTCTTATCTACATTCATCCATTGTCTTCAAATGCTGCTTTTGATTCAAGTTGCAACATGTGTCTGTGAGTGGGCTCTGGGCTTCCTGCCTCCGGATTTGTTTCTGTTACACTTTGGACAATAGTTGTGGACACTGACACCTGAAAATATAAAGAATAAAGATTAGGTACAATTAAACATCTCCAGACCTTAAAATAGCATTTGTGTGCACTAATGTCTTCCTGTCAAATGGAAGACTGCTCATGACATCCTTATAAAGGCAAAAACTCTCCTTCAGTAGTCGGCCTTTGCAAGTTAGCCTTTGAATCAGGGACGGGTCTTCTGACCTGAAACTGTTTGTTCCTGGCTATTAGAAATTCATATGCTTTGGGAAAATAAATCATCTTATCACGTAAAGTGTCCTATGGGTCTGTTATAAAATATGGTGATGACTTAGCAAAAAGAAAGGAGAAAAATTTAGACAGTAAGTCACTTCTTAAGCTGTTATTGAGGTTACTAACCCATTTCTACCAGATCTTGAATTAACTCTAAAGTTACCAAAACCAAGTCTAAAGTAAGGGCAAGTTTTCTAGGAAAGATTAGGCCCTTGGGTCAGAGCATTTCACAGAAGGAAAATATTTAGATAATACACAAATGATGAGGTATTCAACATCATTAGTGATCAGGGAGAGGTATATTCAAAGTTCAACAAATACTCATTTGTACCTACACAATAGGCAAATTTTAGAATCTGATATTATCAGCTATTGGAAAAATCAAGGATCTCAATACTATTGTAGGAGAATGTATCTGTGAAATCTCTTTAGAAAATAGTTTGACATTATCTCCTAGAGTTGAACATCATATACCCTATACTCCATACCCCCCAGCAATCTTCTGAAACTTGTGTACCATTAACAGGACATGTGTATTTAAAATATATATAAAGAATTAGACACTATAGCAAACAACAACAAAAGAAAATAAAACAAACAACAAACAAACAAACGATAACAACAAAAAACCCCAGGAACTAGCCCAGATACCCATTGGCAAGACTCTGGAGAAATGAATATAAAATGATGGGAAATTGTCAAAATCAATAAAAAATAATGAAAGCTAGAAAATTTGAATTTCGGCTATCCCTTACTAGCTGTATGATCTTGAGCAAGTCACCTAATATCTCTGTTTCAGTTTTCTCATCTATAACTGTAAGCACATGAAATAACAGATGAGCTAAAGCTAAAAATAACGAAATGGAAACTTTGTGTTTGTCAGAAATGCATTAGGTACAGTGATTCTACCTTAAAAGAAATCAAGGGAACAAGCAGTGAAGGATTCAGGATGGCTTTACCTGAGATCTGCTGAGCTGGAGATTGAGAGGTGGGAACCCTGGACTTAGATGGAGTTTGGTATCAAGTTTCTAGCTTTTCTTCTGGATGGCACACTCACTGTGATAATCATATTTATTAGAAATAATTAACTAAAAAACTAATTCAAAAAGCCATACATTGTCAGTGATAAGTATAATTATGGGTGATCTCATTCTGTCTACCTGAGTTTATTTTAAAAAAAGAAAATGTTTTATTTCTGAAAGTAACCATACAGGAAATTTATAAAGAACAGGAAGAGAGCAAAAGCACAGGGTTATCACAAATTTGAATTTCGGCTGTCCCTTACTAGCTGTATGATCTTGAGCAAGTTACCTAACATCTCTGTTTCAGTTTTCTCATCTATAACTGTAAGGTCAGGCAATGGCGCCCAAAAGGAGACACATTTAAAAAGGCCAGTGAACGAGGCTTTATTGAGATTTTGCTCTCAGGTGGAACTCTCAGACGACAGAGCGGATAAGAAGAGTGTCTGAGGAAAACAGTATGGGGGCTCGGACTGGAATCTTTGTTCCTAAGTCACCTTCATCTACCTGACAATAACGTATTATATTAGTGCTTTCCTGATAGTGAATGATAAGAATTTATTAGGATCAGACTTGTAAATGGATTTAGCACAGTGTCTAAAACAAAAAAATATTGGTTGACAATATTATTAATAGTAGTAAAAGTATACTTTGATTAATTAAGTTAAAAACTTCAGCTTCTCCTTTATTTAGTTCTGTTCTAATTCCCAAGTTTCCCAGTCTGTCAATCACTGTACCCTATTTTCACTTTTCAATCCCAGGATAGATCTCCCCAGACCAACTTTGGTGAAGTCTTTGCTGTTTAGACCCAAGATCTGAGATCTCTTCCTTCGGCTTTTTACTATCACTAACTCTGCAGTTCCTGTGGGAATAGAAACAGCTTTGACTATAAGGTGCTGGGCAGAGGCTTACCATTTCTTATTTAGGCACATTGGGTAAGCATAGAAATGAGATGATAGAAAGGATGGTATGACTCTTGACAATGTTAGTATATAAATAAAAGTTTAATGGCTGAAATGGATTCTTTGGTAAGGTGTTTTTTTTTTTTTTAACCTTTATTTTGTTTATTTATTTTTATGTGGTGCTGAGGATCAAACCCAGAGAGGTGGGAACCCAGAGCCTCACACATGGGAGGCAAGTGCTCTACCGCTAAACCAAAACCTCAGCTCCTCCACCCCCCTTTTTTTTTAAGTCAGAAAAAGCTCATGTATGGTACAAAAAAAAAAGTATCCCTAGTTTATTCTCTGTGGCAATCAGAAATAATGCTGAACAGAGACTGGATTTTTTCATCTAGTGATATAGCTTTGATCTAAAAAGTATAGTATAGTCCATGCTTTCTGATAACAATTTAAATATAAATAAAAATCAATGCATTGATAAGAAAGTGATAAAATTACAGCTATGTGATTATGCAAAATTGCAAATATGATTTCTGTACTGGAATTTTAACCCATGTAAAAAATGTGATACTAATTATATTTTTAGTAGTCTTGAGGTTGTTGTTGTTGGTTTTTTTTTTATGAGATATCAGTTTTGGTTTTATTTTTTCTGTTGCAAGTCTTGAGTTTTAAATGAGAAAAAAAAATGGCACAAATGAAAAGGAACAGAAAATTGCATACTATTTTGAAAATCACTGACTTTATAATTGATGGAATTTTATTGTTTCATTAAAAAAACTGCATTAAAATGAATGATAAGAGTTTGCCCTTCCTGGAAAAGTTGAATAAAGGAAATTCTAAAACTGCAGTAAAAAAATAAATAGATAAACCCTGTGTCATGTAATTTTCCCACTTATCTGTAAAAATCCCTAGTTAAGCTACTTCAAAAGAATTTCGTAAGGCCTCTGCCCTTGGCTCTGTGTGATTTCTCTTGAAAATGGCTTTCAGTGATTGTTAAGGAATAGTGGAGCCTGGGAGATGTGTCCTGACACTGGATAGGGATCAGACCATGTCCTAGTTTTCAGAAAGGGGAAGAAATTTAGACTCTCCAGACCATAGATGAAAAAAAATTTGATATTGATGCTGAAAAAAAATCTTTGGAACAGATTGCCATTTTGAGCCCAAAGAAAGGAAGAAGCAGCCATTTAAGTCAAAGTGAAATGAATAAGAACTCCTGTGCCAGACCTCACTTCCTGTTTGATAGGGCCACTGAGCTGGCCGACTAACAATTCATGATGTCTTGATGATTCTGCCCCTGGATGGGAGGGCAAATATGCTGGAACCCAAAATAGCTGACAGGATGGAACAATGGGCCAAATCTAACAAGATAAAAAGTACAAGGGAACGATGGAAAGGCTGCCCTTAGTTCTAGTAAATTCACAACACAAGCCTAGGAGGGTCGGCATATTGTAGAACTGGCAGATTGAAGCAGGTTATATCTTGCACACAGGAGCTGGGCTGAGTGAAAAAACAGGGGCTGAGTCTACGTAAAGAGGGATGTCTTCTTGATTTTCAAAAGTACCTTGAAGCAGAAGGGTTTGTGCTTGAAAAAATATCAGGTGGAGGTTTGGGCTACCTATGAGCTCAGTGGGTTATTAGTGCAGTAGTTCACCCAGAGTTGGAGAGGGCATTTCTTGAAGAGCTGGGTCCAAAGCAAGAGTCATCAGGTCTGGGTTCCAGCTGATCTAGACTTATGGAGACCAGGAAGAGAACAATGGAAAACTAGGGGGAAAGGGTGAATATCTGGAAACTACAATCTCTGAGGAATGATGAAAAGAAGAATATTTAGTCTGAAGAAGGAAAGACTTAAAACAGCCATGATGGAACCCTATCAGCAAGTTAACCATGAGCATAGCATGCCAGCCACATGGGGCATCAAAGGCCAAAAGGAAATTGAAAAATCTTTTCAAGAATGTGACATTTGAAATTGAAAAAAGAAAACCTCAAATTTTTCACTAAGAGGAAATTCAGAATTTTACTTTGTTCCCCAATTTTACAATTTGATGTTTTTAAATTTTGGATTATCTACTGCCAGGAAGGCAGGGAACATGATAGTCTTTTTAAGGTTTAGGGTTTCTAGACTCTTAAGATCATACAAGATATAGAATTTTTCATCAATTTGACCTGTTCCAAATAAAATGATCAATGCAGTTTAATTTCTTGTTTGTAGAGCAGCTGAGGCTGAGATGAGAGTAGGCACAGCTTCTTGGCAGTATCCAAGAGGGAATTTGTTCATTAAAGTGTAGGGCTTGGGCTATATGGTTTTTAAGATCCCTTCCTATGCTGAGATTCTATGATTCTGAGAAAAAGAAATTTCCCTTAAGCAAGAGGAAAACAGATCACTGATTTTTCATTAAGAAACAAATAGCAATGACAAAACAACTCAAAAATGAAAACAGAAGAGTAATACTTGTGATGCAAGAATGTGGAGTATTCAGTATTTCCTTCCTCCTTTTGAGTGATCTACCAATGGTCTCTTCCTGAGTCCCCTTCTCAGGCCTGGAGTGTTAGTGATTGAGGTTTGGGATGTAATACTGTAAGGACTTAGGTTTGATTCTGGTGAGGGCTAGTTAGTTAGATCTGAAGAGTTTAAGTTCAATACAAGCAAATCACTTCACAGCTATTTTATGGATACTTTATTGAAAATAGCAACTTTTCTACCAAGTGTGCTCAGAATGGCAAGGAGGCAATTTGGATGGTGGGTGACTGATAAGTATCTTTCCTGTCCAACATCTTGTATTTATTTTCATCACAATGAAACTCTCATCTAGAAGTGACCATCCTTTGGATTGGGCTTTGAGCTTATTTTGCAAAAATATCAAATATTCGTACCATACACACATAAAGAGAAGAAAATATATATAATGTCTGATTAGTGGTTTTTTTCTCTCTCAAAAAAGTAATGAAATGTCTAAAAAAGAATATCTCTTACCGTGTACAAAACTCAATTCAAAGTGGATCAAGGACTTAAGCACTAGAATAGAAACCCTGTGCCTACTAGAAGAAAAAGTGGGCCCAAATCTCCACCATGTTGGCTTAGGAAGTGACTTTCTTAACAAAACTCCTAAAGTACAAGAAGTAAAATCAAGAATCTATAAATAGGATGGTATCAAACTAAAAAGCTTCTTCGCTACAAAGGAGACAATTAAGACAGTGAAGAGAGAGCTTACAGAATGGGAGAAAATTATTGCCACTTGCACCTCAGATACAGCATTAATCTTCAGGATATATAAAAAAATTTAAAAAACGTAACACCAAAAAACCAAATAACCCAATTAATAAATGGGCAATGGAATTGAACAGGCACCTCACAGAGGAAGAAATACAAATGATCAACAAACTACCTTGAGATTTCATCTCACTCCAATTAGAATAGCAGTCATCAATAATATAAGTAATGATAAATGATGGGGAGAATGTGGATAAAAAGGTCCATTCATACATTGCTGATGGGACTGAAAATTGGTGCAACCACTCTGGAAAGAAGTGTGGCGATTCCTCAGAAAACTTGGAATAGAACCACTATTTGACTCAGTTATCCCATACCTTGGTATACACCCAAAGGACTTAAAATTAGCATACCACAGTGATGCAGCCATATTGGGTGTTGATAGCAGCTCAATTCACAATAGTTAAGCTGTGGAACCAAACTAAGTGCCCTGCAACAGATTAATGGACACACATACACAATGGAATATTACTCAGTCTTAAAATGAAATTATGACATTTACTGGTAAATGGATAGATCTGAAGAATATCAAGCTAGGTGAAATAAGCCAGTCCCCAAGAACCAAAGGCTGAATGTTTTTTTCTGATATGTGGATGCTAATTCACATAAGGGAGTGAGGCTAGGGAAGAATAGAGGTATTTTGGATTAGACAGAGGGGAGTGAAGGAAGGGGAGGGTATGGGGGTAGGAAAGATAGTAGAATGAATCAGACATTATTACCCTACGTGCATTACACAACTGGTGTAATTCTATATCATGTACAACCAGAAGAATGAGAAGTTATACTCCATTTATATATGATGTGTCAAAATGCATTCTCCTGTCATGTATAACTAGTTTGAACAAATTAAAAAAATAAAGAAGAGAGGAATATTATTTTTCTTGGTTATATTCTTATTGTATTTATTGTTAGAGAAAAGGATAGAAGGCTGATGAGATAGGAATTAAAGGGATGGACAATAGGCTCTTACCTTTATTATCTAGTTGGTCCTTTCTTTTTTCTTCTTCCTTTTTTATAGTGCTGGGGATTGAATCCAGGGCCTCACACATGCTAGGCAAGTGATTGCTCAGTGAACTACAGCCCCAACCATTTTAAATTTTATTTTGAGGCATGCTCTTGCTAAGTTGCCTGCACTAACCTTGAATTTGCAATCCTCCAACCTAAGCCTCCCTATTAGCTGGGCCTATGTTATTCTCAATCTCACTATGGCTAGGAATATGCTGGAATGTGGGAGAAAAAAGCTTGTGAGCCACCTGTACAGTAACAACATTAGTGAGACAAGACAGTGTAGCAACAGTGGCCTTGAAAGACAAAGAGAACTCAGAATGGCACAGTCTGAGTCTGTCACACCCATACAGTGACATTTGTCTACAGTGACCTTCTTCAAGAACAGAGGTGAATCAGGGGTGGGTCTGCAGCTGGTAATACTATTCTGATTTTATATGAGTTATCATCACAATCTCAATAAACAATCTGAACTCCTTGATATTGTCCAAAGATCAGGTGGAACAGAACTTCACTGCAGGGTGAATCTGGAACAAACAGGGTCACTGGAACTTGCTGCATCAGAGGAGCAAAGTCAAAGCTGGGGAACTTTGAGATGATGGGGTGTTTCTCCCAAGTCACTGCATGTTGCATAATAGAAAGACAAGGGCAGACCTGGTGATTTTAGGCACAGCCCTCTCCTTTGCTGATTGGTTGCTTTCTTAGGATGAGCGATGCTCTGTGCAAGTTTGTACTGAGCACATTAACTATTACTGTATAAGTGAAGTGAATCATTAATGTTTTGTACCTAAGGGATATGTTGTTAGGTAATATGAACCTTGAACCTTCATCCCTTAATCTAAGTGGAGCTTTGCCTCTAGACCCACAATACTGTTATATAACTTTGCTACTTAAGCCTCTCTCTGTGTGACTGTTTTGTTGATCTGTCACCGTGGTTACCTCCTCAACTCGGACCTTACCTAAAGCTCTGTGAGGAGCACTATGTGTTTGGTGTGTCCCTACGGTGGCTGGTAGCCTTTTTAGTCTTGGGCATTTGTGATAAGAATTATTGAATGGGGGAAAAGAAAAAGAATACAGGATAGCAATTGAGAGAGAAAGAGGAGAGAGAGGGAGAGGGACAAAAGGAGAGAGGAAGGATGATGGGAGCCACATAACAAGCACAGAGCCAAGTGCAACTCTTGAGGGGCACCAGGAGTTTCTCCGTCAGTGGATTTGGGTAGATGAAGAGAGACAATTCTGAAAATTCCTAATGAATTCCTAGGCTCTGTGGCATACTTGCTCAGGGATTTAAGAGTATTTGGGGTTTCTTTATCTTTGGGCCATGTTTCAATTATTTCTACTTTGGTAAACATAAGTCTCTGAAAAGCAAACTAGACTTTTTTCTTCTTAAGATTTTTTTTTTTTAGGTTGTTGATGGACCTTTATTTTATTCATTTATTTATATGTGGGACTGAGAATCGAACCTAGTGCCTCACACATGTGAGGCAAGCGCTCTAACACTGAGCCACAACCCCAGCCCCCACATTTCTTCTACTTAAAGAGATATGCCTCATCTACCGTAGATCTCTCTAGTGACATAAATGGTTCCTGAAACTCCTCCCAAGATCATGGATTAGGCTGTGAAAACTTGGAATAAACATGTAATATGTGACAAGTTGCTTTGTTAAATACTGAAATTTTGGCTTAGCATTTAAGTTCCTGAGCAAGATGCCCATAAGGAACAAAGATGGATATCTATCTATCTATCTATCTATCTATCTATCTATCTGCTTACACATGTGTATAAACACACACGCACACATATACACACAGGACAACAAAATTCTGGAGTTTCTTTGGGCAGTTTGGGGGAAAGAACATGCATTGGGAAGAAGTGTTTGAAATGCTTGAAAATGCAGTGTATTGAGTAAACTGCCAACTTCAGCTCTTATTTGCCATCTTTCTTTGCATCTAAAAGTAATAAACTAAGGTAAAATCTAATGAGAAGAATTTGATTCTTGGTTGATAAGGCTGTGAAATCGAGGAAGGGAAAGGTGAAATTGTAAATTCCCCTCACATCAAGCTTGGGATTGGAGAGAGCCGTGGAATTCTGTCCCCTGTCTCAAAGTCACCACTCCATAGCTTTAGCTCCCTCCAAGGCAGAGGGAAGGAAGATCAGTCCCTGAGCACAGTGAGAAGGAAAGAAGGGACAGGGGAGAGGAGCTGGGGTGGGGAAGAACAGATTTTACAGAGCATTGCTCTAAATCCCCTCCAAAACATACCTGTGATTACTTGGAATTCCTTCACTACTTCTGGTCACAGATAGGAGACTGTCAAGCCACTGAGTATTTGGATTTGGAGTCAAGTATAGATAGGGGGTTTTTATCTGATGACTTATTTTTAAATTTGAAAATTTACATGTAACTCTTAAATCTCCATGTGAAACATCAAAAAGCAAGGAATAAATTTCGGTGGGGTGTGTTTTACGTGAAATAGTATGGAGGATATGAAAGTGACATAGGTGAGGCGCTAAATCTACCAAACCTCCTTTTCTCTTCCTCTCCCATCAAATATCTGATCTGGCTGCACAATTGTGCATCTTATAGCTATTTCCAGTCTCTCCTCTCTCCCTCCCATGGCAGTAGTTCAGGTTCTCCAGACTGGACAGCTGCACCATGAAATAGCCATTGAATGTCCAGCCTGTGTATCACCCGTGCTAAGTGCTTAGTTAGAATTGAAAAAGATCCATATGGGTGCCTGCTCTCTTTAAAAAAAAAAATAATAATGTGTTCTTTTTAGACATTCATGACAGTAGAGTGTGTTAGGTAGTGCACCATGATCAAGTGGGGTTCCTCTGGGGATGCAAGCAGGGTTCAACATATGAAAATCAATAAATGTAATTCATCCCATTTACAGACCTAAAGATAAGAATCACATGATTATCTCAATGGGTGCCTGCTTTCTTAGAGCTTTTGGTTTGTGGAGAAGACAAAGTAAACAACCAGTTACATAATAGATTATAAATTAAAAGATGACAAATGCAAACAAGTGTAGGAAGCCAGGGAGGAGACAAGGGTGTGCAAGGACGACTCCCTTGGGAAACTAGTGTGGGCTGAGCTTTCCAAGGTGGAGTGGAATTAACCTGGTGTACAGGGAAAGCCCAGGTACAAGGAAGAACATTCCCAATGACCTTGAGGCAGGAAGGACATTTGAAAAGTTAAGAATGCTAGTGTGCTGGAAAGAGAGAGGCAGAAAGGGACCAGGCTGAGGGGAGAGGCAGGGCTGGACCCCATGAAACTTGTAAGTTGAAAAAGGTTTTTTCTTGGCTAACGTATACTCATCCTTTGGAGTTGAGTTCGTGTGTGTCATTGCCGCAGTCTGGCTGGGCACAGAATCACGAGCCACTCAAGCAGGAACAAAACTTTATTTTTGAAAATGCCGCCAATACCCTGTACACGTCCGGGAAGAAACCAGTCCACCACGAGGGCACGTTCTCCCGGAACCGGGAACAAGTTCCTCCCCCGGAATTCCCTCCTACAGTACTTCCCCAACCAATGGGAACTCTCCAGGGGTCCCGTAGCAGGCCCGAGGTGAACAGCAGGAGTCCAATATCCATATGAATGCAAATCTTAACATAATCATATCATCTCAATGGCTAGCTGGCGTCAGTCACCTTACAACCCAAAGTGCCATGCATCATATTACTTGGCTGTGGCTCTTAGCATCTGCCCCCTTCTGTTTAATTAAGCAACAGGCAATGTGGCTAGGGACCGTGCCTGTTAGGTATGTCCAATTCAACATATGGTTCTTACCCGTCATCGGAAAACTGACCTCTAGGCGTCAGCCTCCTGTCTTAGGTTGATACCACTGCAATTGAATCATACCCGTCACTGACTACCGGTCCAGTATATAGTCATATCTGTGGATAGGCCTATGCACCCGTGGGGGGGTAAGGTTCTTTGCCTCACCTCTGTTGGCCCCCAAATTTGGCCTTGGTGCCGGTGGGGGGGTGAGGTTCTTTGCCTCACCTCAGTTGGCCCCCAAAATTAGACCATCACTAGTAGAAGGGAGGAGGATACAGAAATGCCACGACATCAAGTCAATTGATGGCTCCTTTGGAAAAATTGTAACACTGGTGACACATCAGCTAAGATACGGAACGCCTGAAGCTTGGAGGTGAGTAAAATTGCTCGCCCCTGAGGGAAGGCAACAGAATGTGTCCTCCTCCAGGCAGCTTTCCCTTGGTGTCCTCTCTACCTTTCCACCTCCAAGCCACGTCCAGTGCTCGCGGTCCATCACTGCACAAGACGCAACATAATGCAAGTACTGTCAATCCTCTGCGTCCTCAGTCTCCACGTCTGTGGATTCAACAAACTGCAGAAGGAAAGTATTTGAAAAAACTTTTGGCTCTGCTCTGAACGTCTACAGACATTTTTTCTTGTAATTATCCCCGAAACAGATCAGTGTAACAACTATTTACAAAGCATTTACATTGTGTTGGGTATTACGAGGAATCTAGAGATGATTCAAAGTATACAGAAGGATGTATATAGGTCATATGCAAATATTATACCATTTTATGTAAGGGACTTGGGCCTAGACAGATCTTGGTATCTGCAGGGGGTCTTAGAATCAATCCCCCACAGATGACTTTCCATGTTTCCCCCCTGACGCTTAATGGGAAGCTGGCTGTGGTCAGAAAACCAGTGTTTTTCGTCTCTAGATAAGCTCATATTAAAGTTTTCCCAATATTTTCTGAGGAGAGATATTGGATGACAGTAAATACATAACTATAGTCCTGGAGGTGGGGAGGTTGAATTATGAAAGACAGAAGGTGCAATCTGTGATATCAGGATTTAAAAAAATTTTTTTGAAGTTCATTTTCAAGAAAGTGTAATACAGGTGTTTGGAACTTATTTATATTTAAGTAGATATTTATGGGTATCCAGAATTAAATGGGAAAACATTGTTTTATCATAATCATCTCCCGTCTCCAAATGCATGCATCTGATTGATAAAGGAATGAGAATCTTGAAAGTGAAGGAGGAAATTTATTTTAAATCACGTGGCTAAAAAATGGTGTATGAAATATGTTAGTTACTGGAAGACACATCAAATGAGAGCTACTGCTGTCCCAGCTTCCACCCTGCTATTGGCTGTCACTCTGGGCTGCTTCTCCTCTTTACCTGTGGATTTCCTCTGAGTCTCACTCCTCAATCTTCCTAGCGGCCACCACTGACCACTGGAGATGTCTGTTGGCCAGACATGCATGAGTTCCCTTCAGAGAGCCTAGGGTGTCATTTATATACCTCGACAGAGCCCCTGTGGTTTCTAAGTGTATTTGAAAGTGCCCCAGTTCAAATCACAAGTCACTTCTGTACTGTCAGAAAGGAGGCCATCTTTGTCTCTGGGGACAAATTATAATCAGAGATGACTTTTCCCATCAAGGTATGCCTGTTTCTATCAGACTTTCACAAAACTACAGTGTATCAGTTTTAAACTTCCAATAAACATTTAAGATATTAAAATTATTTGGGGGCTCAGTAAATGTTTGCTAATATAGTATTCATTTTGATCATATATAGGACCCCAATTTGTTACATAGTGAACACAAATTACATTAAGAATGTGGCCTTCTTGTCATAAAGCAACATAAAGCTAATATGCTGGCTCTAAAAAGGCAGGTTTGTTATTAAATCTGCCAGTCTTTTTTTCAAATATGTGGTTGTTACAAATATATTCTGAAAACTATATATTCTGAAAATTATGAATAATAATAATAACAACAATTATTATTATTATTTTACCCCATCATCCTTGTACATTGTGGTAAACAAAACACTGAAAATCATTCCTTTACCTCAAAACTGGACTTTTCTTATTAGTCTTTAGTTCCTCCTTCCTTTTTATTTATTTTTTTCCTCTCTGTGAATCAGTGAAAGAATGAATAAACAGCTGAATATTCAAATGCAGTTTTATTTTAAGCAAAGTCAAATTAACAACTGAGAGGCAGGTTCTTGTCCCACAGGCACAGTGTTTTGTTTTCTAGTTACCATCCCCTTTCCCTACAGTGGAACTGGAGCTAGAGCCAAAGGCCTGCTCCGGTCTCCCACTCCTGGGAAGATTTGATGAGGAAATACACTCTGGAATAATAAGATCCCTGAAATCCTAATGTGTGGACCTGTGCCAGTTGTAGTTGGTTTTGTTGTAAAAGATCAGTCTTCTTTTCTACAAGATATAATTTCTGTCTACTAGGTCTTTCTTCATGACTTATTGTTTTAAAATTTGATATGTCAAATACACAAAGCATGTAGTGATTAACAAAATTAATTCAGTCTTCCAAAGCCTTTAAGAGTCGCTTATAATTTTATTGAGGCAACAAAATAACTGCACAATCCTTAATTATCTCTGTCCCCTGGAGAAAATCAGCAGAGAGCCTTCAAATTTCTTTTTAGACAATCCTGTCTAAATCCTGTTACAATATAAATACTAATAAGGAAAGAAATACAAAGGAAGGGTGACTACAGAGGGAGACAGAGGAAGAAAACACACTAAGTGGATTCTCTACAAACTAGGTAGTCAGTTCTAGCACCATTCTGGGGGAGGGCAGCATGTTTATTTGGTGTGTGTTAATTCCTTGATTTTGCATAAATATTAAAAAGTCTATGCCTTCCGAGGTTAACATGGGTACAGAATGACTTTATAAGAAGACAGTTCATTGATGACTAAAGATCTGAATTGGCTTAGTCCAAATTTCTGATTGAGATATCCTGGTGAAGAGTGTTCAGTATGTTTTGGTCATGGCAATCTTCATCCCAAGAAGTATATCTTACCTCTGGCTCCCACTTTTTGTTCCTGTCCTTGTCCTGTCATAGAAGAACTGATCTAAATATTTTCTTAGTTATAAAATAAATTGATTTTTCAAGGGTTGCAATGAATTGAGATAAATCTGCCAGTGGACCGTGTGTATCTTGCACTTTGATATTGTGCTAACCTGGTCATTTGAATACGCAAGACAGGCAGCCTGTCTCTTTGCTACCGTAAAAATAGAAGTGAAAATACAGGGGAAGAGCTAAGTGATACAATCACTTCATCTAAGCCAAAATGTTGTCTGAAAGAGAGCTGGTTATATGTGGACCCTTAAGAGGGTTGTCTCTTTGTATAAAGTTAAATAAAAATAATTTTTCATTTTTCAGTACTATATAAAGCAGTATGTATGCAGCTAGATAAGTTTGCAAAGGATGACTTTTTCTGCTTGATTGATTTTAAATTTATTTCACATATAGGATAAGGTATGTCCTGATTTGTTCCTTTGGAAAACATGTTGAGGGATGCAAAAAATGGCAGTCAACTTTCTTTCCGTGAACAGATTGCTGTGCTATTATATGTAGATGCCCCAAGGCTGAAGTTTCTTTAAAAATTTATTTTTAGACTGCTTGAATCCCCAACCTCCCACCATCCCCCATATGGCAAATTCTCATGGTGCTATTTCAAAGGAAATCCATGATTGGGATGTGATGAAAGGAAAGTAACATACAAAGACAAGAAAAATAAAATTTATTTTAAGAGATCTTTATTTGCTCAGGAAAGTTATTTAAATATAAACATAAGTAACATATTAACCTATTTTTCTTTCAGTCAAAATTAGGTATTGGTCTCTGTGCAGTACCATACTTTCTTAAACCTACATTAATTTTGCTGGTTATCATGGTTTGATGTGAAATATTGTGAGTGCATATGTCTCTTTAGTTCACTTTGGAGTGATTGCTTGGGAAGCAGGAACCATGTTTTAGTGTTTCAAGTCCTAGGAGGCTCAGCCTATGAATAAAGTAGATGGTCAGTTATTACCTAGTTTTGAATACAACATTCTGGACCTTTGGAGAAATCTAGTTGCTAGTCGGATAGCTTCATTTCATTTTATTTCACTGTGAAGGTCTACTTTCAAGGAGATTAAGATCTTAAACTTTTGTATTTTGAAAGATTTTTAAGTTCATAGTACACATGCAAGAGCATCGTTGCAGTGGTCCTTCCATAGACCTGAGGTAGAGTGGGTGTCATGGAGACCTTGATTTCTCATCTAAGCTCAGGAGCTGATGCTCATCTCACCAGACTTGTGGGGCCGGTCCTCAGTGTCTGGGCTCTGCAGCGGCCACCATCTCAGTGTCTGGAGGTGGGAGCAGCCTAAACACCTAGCTGCAGTGACATAGCAAAAAAGGGGACATTCAGCCAATGTATGTTATTATTATTATCAGCACTGCAAATCTATCGTTGTCATTTAGGATGAAGCCATTGTGAATGTCCCTAGACTGACTAGTTCATGAAAAGGATGGATGAAATACTACCTGGTGAACAAACAACCTCATAAGATGAACTGTCTTTAAGAAGCGATGTCTGGGAAATTACACCACCATCTTTCAGAGAGTGTTGACAGTAATTTCAAGCATGAGGACGCCTGGGGCCAGACATCAGGAGTAGGTGTTGTAAACTGTAAAAAACACAGCCCTATCCAGAGATCACACTCGGCATCCCTTGTGCACAGAGCCCAAGGAGAGAGATATTTCTGAGCCAGATTTTTCTTGACTCTGCACAGAGCTTGCTATGGGATGCTTTGGTATTTTAGTTTCTCATGTTTATTCTGCTTTTCTATTCCCCAAACAGTAATCTCTGGAACCACTGAGGCAGTGCACTTACCCCACTATGCTGTGACATCTCCTAGGGAGCTCTAGAAAACAAATGTATGATGTCTGAGCTCTCCCCAAGGGGCTCTGATTCCTGGGTCTGGGATGGGGCCTGGGCATCCATATATATTTTATGAAAGAGAGCCAGATGATTTTAGTAGTGCAGAGGGACCCAGGATTGAGAAATGCCTTGCAAAGTATTAAGAGGAGGAGTACAAGTTAAAGCAGCAGAACAGCTGACCAGGGCCCCGGACCTGGCAGCTGCGGTGACGTGGCAGTAACTGCAACAGCAACAGGGCAATGACAGAGTAGCCAGGGGGCAGAGAGGATGCCCAGAAAAAAGATGTCTTGCTGATAGCTGGCCCCAGCCAGGAGCACAGAATCATTCCTCAGGAGGTTCACTCTCATTTGTTCCGTGAGTGCCATGTACCCAGCATGGTGCTGAGATAGGGCAGACAGAAGAAGACGAGACCTCGCCTCCGCATTTGAGTAGGAGAAACTGACAATACAGGAGCAAGATGGAAACATGAACACAGAACAAGGGACACATGGGAGACAGTGCTCATTCCACACGAGGTGGGAGCTGTGTGATAGGAAAGAAAACATATTTCTAAGTCCAGCAGGTGCCTGGGGTGGGGGTGGGTGGGGCCCAGATGGTGGTGATGGCCGTGGGAATTAGTGTGGAGGCAGAACAGCTGGTGTGTTCTGAGAACTCTCAGTGCATAGTGGGTCAGGATCACGCAGTAGGTCCTCTCAGCTATCCCTAGTATACAATGGGGATACAGGAGAGGGGCTCAGGAAGGGAATCCTGTGATCTGTCCTCCCCCCCCCCCCCCCGGAGAAATTGCTCTGGGCTCAGGGTGGACAATGCATTGGGAGGGAACACTATGACAGGGACAGGACCAGGTGAGAGAATGTGAGTGCCTGAATAAGAGCAGGGCAGGTGGGGTGAGAGGAAGTGGCTGGTCTGTGAGATGTGGAGCATATTTCTTCCCCAATTTCATTGGGCTCCTCACATTGACCCAGTGGCCCTAGTGCCTGTGAGTTCAATTAAACCAAGAAGCAAGGAGGGGCAAAAGATTAGTCTCTGTTTAGTGATCTTTGTGTTCATGAGTCAAACACTGAAAAATGTGCATATAACACAATTCCTACTCCTCAGGAATTTACACTCCAGGATATTGTAATAGATCACATCCCCCAAATGCATAGTCATGTTCAATAAAGAATACTCTCCCCTCCCTTTGAAAGGCAAGCCTGGATTGGACCCAAAATGTAGGATGGAGTTGGTTAGAATTAGATATTTCCTGAAAAAAATCCATCAGGATATGTCAAGTGGTGAATCGATTTTTCTGCTCTACACTTTAAATACAGGGGGACATTCAAATGGGGTAGAAAGGAAGGGACTGGGGAGCTTGCAGCTAGAAGGGCTTTGCAAGGAACCCACTCCTAGTGGTCTTCATCCCACTCTCAGGATCTCTCCAGGAACTGTGGTTCCAGGTTCCTGGACATCTAATCCCCAGTCCCTGGCAGAGAGAGGCACCTCCGGCCCCAGGGCAGCATCCACAGGCTTCTCTGGCCAGTCTCCTGCTATTGGTATCTGGTTATTTGTAAAATCCCAACCCCTTTTCAGAGCTCCTTGCTCCCTGTCACCCTGCCAATAGTAGTCACACTTTAAGAATCTTCTTGGGATTCAAAACATTGTCAAGTGCAAAGAAAACTATGCCTTGGATCTCTGAGCTCCTTGCTTCCTTTCTAGGGGAAGTATCAGTCAAGGTTCCACTGTTGGATGTCACTTCAGGAAAATATATCAATTTCCCAGAAGAAGAGCCTGTCCAAAAAAAAAAAAAAAAAAAATCTTGGAGGGTGTAGAGAATCTGTCTCATTTAGCAAGATAAAAGCCAGTCTGCTAAGTGAAAAATAGCACTTTCAGGGGACTAGAAGGGACAGCCCTGGAATTGTTAGTGACTGAGAAAAGAGGAATTATCCTGGTGATGCTTGTCTCTTGGTGATGGGGGACAAGTGACAATGACAAAGCATCATCACAGACCTGGGAAGCCTAAGACAGACACCAATTACTGCAGTCTCGGTTTCTGGGCTTGTCAGTATGGCACCTATAAGCTCATAGCATCCTTTAGATCCTCACAGAATATAGAGTTGGAAATGGCAAATATTTTATTAAAAAATAAAGTTCTTAAATAAGTTGTTAAATTTTAACTTGATAACTTTTAGGAATTTGCTGTCCTCTTTGAAAACCAGAAAGTCAGGCAGAAGAGAGATGTGATTCTAATATAGCTTTTCTTTGCCAACAATGTTATTTCTCTCTAAGGAGAGGGGCAGATTGCATTGTGTATTTGATTCCTGACCGCTGTCTCTGAGCAGAGCATTCAAATTCTCAGACTCTATTTATGAAATTGTTGGAAACTTTCATAACCCACTCCTCAGTTAACTAGATGGGTTCTTCTCTTACTGCCACACCTAAATTCAATTCTAATGAGGAAATGAATGTAGCAATTCTCTCATTTGTATGATTTCTAAAGCTTATGATTTGATCTCCCTTGCAATAGAAAATATAGTTCAAGAGGAAGAAGTTGAAACAATATTAAGAGGAACATAATATAGACTTCCTGTGTTCACATGCAGGGAGAGCTGAGGCACGTATGACCTCTAAGGATGACTTGCCCTCCTTTGCAATGTGACTGATCAGTGGCAGTTCTGTCTTTGGTTTCCAAGCATTTTGCATCCATGTGATAATTCTGGGATCTTGAAGAAATATATATATTTACTATGGCCAGGAGAGTTAAAGAATATAAATACATCTAAGCTATATATACTCATGGTTAAAAAATGAGTTAATTCTTTGTAATATTTTTATGATAGGCAAACTGGAAACAACTTAGTTAAAATAGTTAATAAATGATGATACATTCATTCAATTAAATGTAATGTACTATTTAGAAATTGAGGAAGGTAGAAGTATTAACTTTAAAAAAATGTCCACATTATAGGAAATGAGGATTATAACAGAATCATATGTAAGTCATAATTCAATTTTAATAAAAACAACTCAATCTCCCTTTATATAGTATGTAAGAACATATATAAACACATACATATCTAACAAGGAGTGGCCGTGTGGTATGTACACATATTTAGGGAAGGGTAAATAACTGTGAGAATAGAAAGTAGGAAGGCAGGGGTTACATAGTTTCCCCTTCCATCTCTCTATGTATGTACACATATACACATCTTTCTGTATATATAAAACAATAGACATCTAATATTTTGTAATAAAAATGTTGCCAACCCAGTGGATGGATTTCATCAAAATAAATGTATTATATTTTTAAACCACTATCAAGTTAAGACATTTTGCTTAAGGCTACTATTGAAATGTGGATGTGTCTGAGCCAGGGCCAGAGAGCCTGATAATGATGATATGATGTTTTTAAGGCCTTTTCATAGCTCCAACTGATTTTATTCATTTAGTGGAATGTACTTCAGTATTCTTCCTGAGTAATCCAGAGACTAAAATTGTGTATTTCAGCACCCCAGAAGAACAGTCATTAGAATTTACAGACTACGGCTTTCTAAGCATGTTTTCATTGCCTAGTGTAAATATTTTGACAATAGCTTAGGTGCATTCATAACATTTTGCATAACAAAAAAAAATAACAGGTGCAGCAAATAGGGAAGCAAGTTTCTTGAGGATACATTCTTAATTGCACATGCCTTGACTCTTCTAAAGGTATCATCATTGTTAGTATTTCTATTGTGATGTAATTGGTTGCTATGGATGACATATGGCAATGAGAACCTTCTTTTGGTATAAAATAAGAACTGTATCCAGATACATTCAGGAAGCCCTCAAGAATTACTCTATTCAAAATCTCACTTCCAGAGATGCCACTATCATATCCCCTGGGTTGATGCAGTCCCCAGAGCTCTGTTAAGCACATGTTATTAGTGGCCAGGTAAAGGTTAGGCGTATTATGGAAAACAAGAACTCACTTTTGCTGATGTAGTTATCACAGGCAGTGCTAACAAGCATTTGAATCCACCACTTACTTTCAGAGTATGTGACAGAGATGTGCTGAAAGTGAGCAATTGCTAACTTCAAAGGGCACATCACCTTGCCGTCTGTCTGTCAGGACCAGAGAGCTCAACAAACTCTGTTTTTCAAGTAGATGGGTTCCCCCCGCCCCTTTTAATGAACATATTGGGAAATACAGTCTAAAGTGAACTTGTGCTTAGAAGAAAAAACTATAAAATGACTTCCCTATCATGATAAAGTCATTTGGAAATCAAGGAAAGTGGATTGTTCCACCACCCCCAGAATTTTCAGAGATACAATTTCTGTTTGGATATGTAAAACAAACCATAATATTTTATGTTAATTTTTATCATGTGAAGTCAGCTGTAAAATAAAATTTAAAGAATAACCTAGGCTAATACAAAAAGATACAATCTGAAGTGCATTTCATCTGTTTTGGTATTGAAATTTTTGACAGGAAGAAAAAAGCAAATCTCAATGTATCATTAAATGAAATAAAAGCCTTTGGTAAATTAGTTCAATAGTACTTATGTGATCTCCTGCAGGGAAAACAATCAAGCCAAGTTAATTCATTGAACATAAAGTAAATATATTGTTTTCCACCCAATTTTGAGGTTACTAGCTTTGGAATATTCATTGAACATAGTTTTATAAAAAAAAAAAAAAGAAATTGCAGTTTTCTTTTGCAGGCTTTCCTTTTTCTGTGCTGGGAATCACACCCAAGGCCTTTGCAGGCTACAATGTGATTTTCTGATTGGATACAGGCTTATGGTTCTGTCTTTCTCTCTCTTCCTCCTTCTTCTTCTGGTTTTAAGTCACTTCATCTCAGTCACCCAAAATAATCTTTACAAACACCAATTACAAAAACAAACACTTAAACAATCTTTATAATCTTTACAAACACCAATCTGAAATCTTTGCATGAATCCAAGTGGAAGGCTGACACTTTAAAAATACTTACTGATTGAATCTTTATCTTGTACAGGATGGTGCAGGGTGTTTTGCTTATTCATTTAATTCTCTTTTAAGACAGATAGGACTTTATTCTTTATGAGTTCAGTTACTAGGTTTGTAGGCTCTTGGTCCTTACAAGTGTTTAATGAAATTTAACAGTAAACATATTTTACTACAGAAGATATTCAATATAATCTCTCCTGACTGTTGAGATATGAGTCCTTACCTCTGACTTAGAATGCTATTGCTCTTCAGCATTCTTCTATTATTGATGAAAGAAAAGTAATGGACCCTCAAAAAGATTAAATGACAGGTGATAGATAGATCAATGACTGATGGAGGACACCCAGTACTACATGTATAGTAAGAGGTCAATACTTATTGAACAGATGAAAAAAAGTATTCAAGGTTTGGATTTTAGTCCTGTAAAGTGTGCACACAATCATACTAGGCTTAGAAAGGTCAAAAGAGAGATCAGATTTCTACTTCTGGGAACTAGTTTAGGAGAGTTAAACTATTTCTTCAGAAAGAGAAATAGCCCACTACTCTGACTTGAGGTGATAGCTAACTGAACTTGAACAATTCGCAGAAACCTGCAGCAGGAATTGAGTTGTCTTGGATTCTGGCATTCAGGGTGTGACTCAGGGGGGAAAAAATAACCATAAATTCTATATTGTTACATGTGTGGCCATGGAGCATTAGAAGTTTGATTCTATTTGTCAGTTTTTATAATAACTATTTCTAGAAATACAGACGTGTATTAATTCAAGTAGAAGTACTTGGAAAGGCAGAGTTAAATACTTGTGCCCAATTAAAATTCTTTCAGGAAATAAATTTGAACTCCCTTTTTGGCTCATCAGTTCTGTGGTTACAGAATTGAATGTTTCAGAGGCTGACTCATTATGTGTTCTTCAGAGTTTGTAATATGTATTGTCTCTTAGCATTTTGAAAAAGTGACCACTCTGGTTTTGGTCAGTGGAATCCTTGAACCCTTAACTGTGTGCTAGTTGGTTATCACAGGGGGTTCAGGGTACAATGATGGGTAAGAGGGTAAGAAACCCTTTGCCTACAAGAGCTGACCCATTTTCAGGGTTTCTATTGATGAACTACATTAGTGTAAGATAAGCAAAATATTATGTTCTAGGAAAGTGAGGGGTTTACAAAATGTGTTTGATGTAGACATATTTCCCAAGGTATTGAATATCAAAAGTAGAAGGCAGACTTCTGAACACAATATAAACAGAGATACAAGAGAAGTAAAATTGCATGATGGAGAGAGAAAATAATTCATCTTAAGTTTTTAGGGATTTTTAAATTTCCAAATGTAGAATTCCCTTCCTTGTCTTGCATATGTAAAGATTTTTGAATATACGTGTTTTAAAAAATATTCTTTCAATGCATTTCTTACTGGCAAGAAAATAAGAGACTACTTTGAAGACCAGGAAAAGCATGTGTAGTAGGTGTATAAACTGACTTTTGTGGTGTTATTTGCACAAAATTTACATTTTTTGTAATATACCTGAATATTTCTAAAAATTTGTGATATTAGCCCTTAAAAAAGATCTGAAATTGTTTTGAAGGACTGATAGCATATCTATCACACTTTTTACTACAATGCAATTAAATTAGATAACTGAAAATGTTCTAAGCATGCAGAAAATTTAAAATACATTTCCAAATCAAAGAAGAATTAAGAGAAATTACTAGAAATAATGACAAAAATGCTTAATCAAACCTTGTGGGATATAGCTAAGACTGTGTAAATAGATCGATTTATAGCCTTAAATTCTTATGTTAAAAAAGAAGAAAAGATAACAAATGAGCTAAATGTTCAATTTCAAAAGTAAGGGAGGAAACTCATTGAATGACACATTGCTTACATAGATGCCGCAAAAACTCAAGCCCTTTGGTTTGAGTTGGTGGATGGACTTCCCTGCAAGCTTCTGTTGTGGGCAGAACATCACTTCTGAGAGCTTTGCTCTTACGTGTTCTGCTTGCTCTTACTTCTATGACAGGGCTGTTGAGTATCCACTTTAAACATGTATCAAGACCACACAGCAGCCGGACTGGTGCCACTTACCTCTCATCTCAGCTGCCTGGAGGCTCAGGCGGGAGGATCCTGTGTTCAATGCCAGCGTCAGTAACTCAGGGAGGTCCTAAGCAACTTAGCAAGACATTGTCTCTAAATAAGACCTAAAAAAAAAAAAAGGGTCGGGGATGTGACTCAGTGATTAAGTGCCCCTAGGTTGTATCCCCAGTACTGATTAAAAAAACAAAACAACAAAAACAAACAAATAAAAAAACTCCAACAAACCCACAACAGTTCCCAGGAGCAACAGTGATTTAGTGGAAAGGAAGGGCTCTTCCCAGACACTGTTGACAAAGATATATCAGAATCATTCTTGGCACTTACAAACCAGAAATGTTCAGACCCTATCCCTAGAATTGTGATTAGCAGGTCAGAGAGGGCCCACAGATTTGTAATAATGATGTTCACCTGAATTGAACAATCAATTCATTCTGCTTTCACTCAACATTTTCCTACACCCTGACCCAGGCAGCCCTGGGCTAGTGCATGTTAGGGGATAATGACAAGAAAAATGTCTGTACACACGTGCTCCATCTAGATTAAGGGATGAAGGGTAAAGGTTCATGTTACCTAACAACATGTCCCTTAGATACAAAACACTAGTGATTCACTTATAAGTAAGGTATGTAACCCTTATCTATTATTATTATTATTATTTTGTGTGGTGCTGGGGATTGTGCATACTAGACAAGCACTCTACCAACTGAGCTCTACCCCAGACCTCAATTAATTTAAAATATACAAATAATGCCCACTCTTTCATCCAAAAATGGCCCATGATCCAGGAAATGTTCTACATTAGTAAATAGAAACACAGGATTTGAAACTAGCAAAGTTCCTCATTCTTAGAAGCTTAAATTTTCAGAGGGAGACAGAAAATTAACAAGGGAACACATCTAAAAATTACAGAAAGTAATAAGTGTTCTTATTATATAAAGAGAAAATAATTAGGATGATGTGACAAAATAATGGGACAGGAGGCTTTAGACAGGTGCCCAGGGACAGCAATGCTAAACAGGGGACATCAGAATGGAGGTTTTGAGGGTCAAAGAGAGCCGGTCATGCTCATAACAGAGGTGGATATTTTCCAGGCAAGAGGTATAGCCAAAGCTTTGCCATAGCAAAGAACTTAGCTTGTCCGAGGTTAAATGTGTGTGGAGCATATGTGTGAGGGACACTGCAGAGGTGGATGCCCAGGGACTTTGTGTTCAGATAAGGACTTTATTTAAGCACAGTAGAAAACCATGGAAAGCTTGTAAGTGAGAAAGGGTGAGGTTACATCAGGGACATTATGTTTTCACAGATGACTTGGACTAATGTATGGAGACTGACTGTTAGGGGGGTAACAGCAGAGGTGAGAAAATTAGCAGGAGGCTACTGCCATGGCCTTGGATGTGGCTGGTAGCCGAGGGCATGGTGAGAAACAGGCCATGTTAGAGTATCTTTGGAGGTAAAAGCAGCATATTTGTGGCAGAGTCATGGGTTCAGATTAGCTATGTGACAGTTGTAGATAAGACCACTGTGTCAAAAGCCACAGTGGCATCTCCTTCCTGTGAGGGTAAATTGCAAGAATGATAATTCATCTCACAGGTTCAAACTGCAAGTTCTCACTTGTCTTTTAAGACCATTAGAATAGCTGTCACAAATACCTTGTTGTCTCCTATGGGTGAGACAGTGTTCCTGCCCAGGGATCAGTTTCCAGATACTGAACTCCATGTTCCAGGAACATTTATTGCTCACAAGAATATCCCCCTACGTCAGAGGTAGAGTGAGTCTGCACTGCATGAGCCCCGAGGCATCTGCCTTGGGTGTGGGGTGGCTCCTCTACAGGTATCCCTGGAAGGTGTTAGTTCCACCCTGCACAGAGGCAGCACCAATAGTCCTCACCTTACCTCAACTTTTGGGACCTACCACACTCATAAGGCTCCAGAGCCAACCCACCTCTCAGAGGTTTGTTCTGAACCAGAGTCGTTCAGAGTCCAGGTTGGAGTCCTGCCTCTCTACTAGTCCTCTATGTGGCTGGAGTCTTTTTGAACTCCTGCTCAGTCTCCAGAGAATCAAGGACTTTGGACTACCTAGAGGACAGGGTGGGGGGGAGGGGAGGAGTGTAACCTTAAGGCTGGGACGACTGTGAGCCCAAGCTGGAATGGAGACCACATATGTCTCACTTCCCCATTTCCTGCCTCGAAAAATGGTGAAATATTGGACCAAACCACAATTCTTACACAGGGTGTATGTATATGACCTAGTAGAAAATTCTTAATGGAAGAAAATGTAAACAAACCAGTGTGTGAGTCAAGTGACATAGCTATTACCCTCAGCAGTTAAAAAAAAAATGTATTTTATATGCATCTTATTTTCAGGTTATATGGATCCTCCCAAGAGTATGACCAAAATTCTTTAACTGCAAAAACCTTTTATATAGTACTTGGACCTTTATGTTTATGACACTATGCAAGGGGTCAAGAATAAATTTAGAAGCAATTTGAAGACATGAGAACTATAACCATATATTTGACAGCTTAAAAATATCACACCATAATGTGGATATAAATGTGGTGAGAATGTTAAATATCATGTAAAGAACTTATTTAGGTTCTTTTAAAAAGTGACTCTCAGAACAATGCATAAAGTGTGAGTCATGTACTTGAAAAGTAAAAATTTTTAAAAAATCGGTGTTTCACTGCATCTAACAAGCCATCAAATGTAAGCTATAGCCCAATTTCAGAAATAAGTGAAAACTTAGGCATTTTAAATTCAATAAAAAGTTTTATAAATGGCTTTTATAAATGCTTTTAGACACAAAAAGTGTCAAAACAATATATTTTAAAATGTTAAGAGAGAAATGTACTTTACAATGTTAACAAGACACCTCTAGGAGCAGGATGTAGGATAGGACAGATAAAGGTGCCCTACACATTTTTATTCTATATGCTTTTTTATTATTCAAATTTTTTACAGTGAGGATGTATTCAGGTAATTTTTTTTGTTTGTGTGTGTGTAAATGATGCTGGTTCATATGGATGATGTTACTTGTAGATTCAGAAGCTTCGTTAATAAAAAAAATTGTTTATGGAACAAATAGCGTCATGGATCCTCATGTTATCAAGCATCACAAACACATAATTCATGGAAGGTCAAAGCAATTTTCTGTTTATGCTGCCACTGCACATTCCTACCTGCTGTGAAATAAACCCAACCTCTCTGCCGGGTTCTGTTGATTCAGCTTGGCCATCTGGAGCAATCCAGCATGAACAGTCTCAATGGAATAATGCTGCTTTGGTCAAGGTCTCTGCCGGCAGCAAAGTCTGTGGTGTATTGTGTTAATTACATTCTTTTCATAAAATAGCAAATCTTTAAGTATGGAGCTGGGTGGAAATGGCTGAGCACAAGTGGCAGCCAAGATTCAGGATAAAGACAATTCCCTTGGAGTTCATCTGGCATCTCACTTGAGAGAGGAGAGAATCCGGATTCAGGTCAGCAGGCAAAAGGTTTGTGGGCAAGAAAGGACACCAGGCGAGGGAGCCTGGGAAGTCCAGGAAGTGGTCAGCCTTATTATTCATGAGTCCCGTTGCTTCTGAGAACATTCTGTACCATGTGCACAGTTGGCTTAGTACAAATTCCAAAGTCATTTTTTTTATCACTCAGAATCTCATTTTCAGAGTAGGCAGATAAGTTGATAGTTAAACATTTGTAAACCAATACATTCCAACCAAATCCACCCATTGGCCACGTGGCCAAAGGACATCATGGTGCTTTAGAGTCAAATTAGAAAGCTGCATTCTCAAGTCCAGATGGAACTTGAGTTATTCATTCATTTCTTTCTTTGTTGAAGAACTTGTTGAGGGCCCACGGTGAGCTGGGAATACACACTATTAATAATAGAAAGGCCAGTTTCTGCCTTTATAGGGTTTACATTTTGGTGGAGGTGACAGATAATGAACAAAGAAAAAAATCAGTGTGGATTGTGACAATGTTACAAAGGAAACAGGGTGACATGAAAGAAAGTGGGAAGAAACTGAGGAGTGGGGATTCTTCATATGGTTTAGGGAAGAGCAAGGCTTCTCTAGGGAGGTGACAAAAGTACAGATCCTACTGAAAGAGCCTCATCTAGACGTCAGGAGGCCTGGTAATAGGTAGACTCTGTTCTCGCCTGCACGTGGCTTCTGTCTCTGAGGATCTCCTACCCTCTCTGATCTCTTTCCCCACCTGATATTTACCAATAAACTGAAGAACAACTTTTAGGTGCCTGTATCTTGAAAACTTTAAAGAATCATGCAATATTACTCCATTTGATCTTTGTAATAACTATTCTAGTTATTAGATAAGGTTTGAAATTAGTTGCATACTGGCAGTTCTAGCTACATAATTGGTGTTGCACAGTGCAAAATGAAAAACCAGCGTCCTTTTTAAGAAACAATTGAGAATTTCAAGGTAGCAATGGCAGACAATTAAAACCAGTGCAGAGCTCCTCTGAGCACCAGCCCTGTATTCCTGGACAGGTTGCAGGCTCATGAAGGCTGACCCTGAATACTGTACTATCATCAGATTTGGTGGTGGGAGAATGTTATTTTTGGTTGTCTTTATATGCAAGGTACACATTTCTGCAAAATACTAAATTGTGAAATACTAGTTTTTACTCATATGACCATATCGTTAAGTCTTATTCCAGAAAATCTGGTTTGCTTTTTCATTGGTGTTTTTACTCTCTTCTTTCAATAACTTAAAATCTGGGAGAGAATTTAGAGGGCCAATAACTTAAAAAATCTGTGGTGCAGTTGAGTTACTTTGCTGCAAGTTGTCTTGAGAAATAATTTTTTTTTTTTTGTGGAGGATAACAGCTCCTGATTTGAATAAGAACACCTAAATGTGACTCCTGGTTCTGCCCCTGGATATCTGTGTGATCTTGAGTAAACAAATCCCTTTGTCTCCCTGAACTTTCCATTTTTTTCTGCAAACTCAAGAGCTCTCTCTTTATTTGTGTGTCAGGGATATTTTTATGGTTTTGCTAGACAGGAGGTTGGGGCTGTGGGTTCCTCACTCATCACTGATGTATCTTACTAATTAGATGATGATGCATTTAGCTACATTAAGGGAGACAGTTACTTCTGGCATTTATCTACTCTACATCAAATTTCTTCAATTGGACACTACAAGCACTGGGCAAAAAATTATATCAAATCAACACCTGCCTCAGACCTTCATGAAGTCAGCTGTTTTAAAGTGAATAATTAGTGACATTTAACACATTTGAAATGTGCTAAATCACTTCTACCTGGATCTGAAACATTCTATTGAATAGAAAGCCTATATCCTCTAAGTGACTATTTCTCATTTCCCCTTCCTCACAGCTCACAGAAACCATCACTCTTCTTTCTGTCTCCACATTTATATTATGAATATTTTATATTTTATAATATTTTATATTATATTCATATATTGTAAAATTTGCCTATCACCTTTGGTTCTGGCTTCTTTCATTTAACACAATATTTTCAAGGTTCATCAGTGCTGTAGCATGTTCCAATACTCATTTCTTCTTTTAACTGAATAATCTTCCACTGCATGTATACACCACAGTTTCTGAATGTCTACATCATCTGTTGATGGAACCCTGGATTCTTCATCTTTGAAGCTATTGTGAAAAGTGTCATTATGAACATGCCCATGTATTTGTTTCAAAACCTGTTTTCAGTTAGTTTGATAGAAATCAAATTGTTGGATCATATGGTAATTCTGTGTTTAACCTTTTGAGGAAAAAGACATGCAATTGAAAGTCAACTAAGTTATAATATAGATTATTAAATATTTTAAAAGGGGGGGCTGGGGATGTGGCTCAAGCGGTAGCGCGCTCACCTGGCATGCATGCGGCCCGGGTTCGAGCCTCAGAACCACATACAAACAAAGATGTTGTGTCCACTGAAAACTAAAAAATAAATATAAACAAAAAAGAAAATGACATGCAATTGAAAGTCAACTAAGTAATAATATAGCTTATTGTTAAAATAGAGTAATAGCAAGGAAACTCTTTCATTCTTTTTCTTGCCTTTCTGTCCCAATAATTGGCAGTAGTGCCAATTATTGCACTACTGCTTCCCTGAGATGAGCTGACCAAAACTGGGGACTTGGACTCCAGATCTGCTACCTGAGATCAAGACTCCTCCCAGAAGAAAGCTGTAATGAATAAGAGGGTGTTAGATCACAATTCCAGAACATTCGAGCCAAACTGCATTTTGTGTCTCCACCTTCTACCATTCCATGATGTGAGCTTGTTGCTTTTAGTAATCCCTGAGTCAGTCTAGTGCAGAAAACTATTAGCCAAGGTTAATTAGCATCACTGAAATGTGAGTAAATGGAAGAAAGTGAGTCACGCACTAGTGCGATTTTACGATGATTATGAAGGAAGGGTAAATCAAATGTACAAATCTAAACTACAGGGAACATTTGAGCGGTTGAATCATAGGTCTGCATGAATATACTCCTTAACATAATTATCCCAGGGCATTGGCCAAACTATTCTCTTCCTGGAGCCCCAGCAGTAACCTCTCTAAACATACCAAATGAGCCCAAGTGCAGCACCCGCTGGGAAGAAAGAGCAGCTAAGTCCCACTTCTGTTTCAGTGAGAGCTAGTGCACATCCTGCCATTGGCTATTTTTTTTCTGCAATTCATCCATTTTAATAAATCTTAGCTTAGAAGCCCAAGCAAAGCAGCTTGCAGGGAGTGCTTGGTATGAGGTGATCAAAGAGAAAGGACTGTGTTTCTGCAGCTCACCACCAACATCCTGTGTTTAACATGGATGAGTTCTTGCTGTCCAATCCTGGGTACCCTTCCATCTTACTCAGATTTATGTTTGTTCCTTTATTTAGTTAATTATTCGATTTTCCGAGTCTGCTCCAGGCACTGTTTTAAGTGTTATAGGTATTTAGATAAGAATCAGAACGAACTGTTCTCAGAAAGCTTGCAGAGAAGAGGTTAGGTGTGCATGCCTGTAGTTTTAGCATGGCTATGAGATGCAGGCTGGGGTTAGAGGATGGACACTCACCTCAGACTGCCTTGGTTTGCCTCCTCCTCCACTTTGGCAGAGTTATCTACCACCTCTGTCCCTTAGGTCTCCATGTGTAAGATGGGGATGATGACAGTACCTATCACAGAGGGTTATCTTGAGGAAAGTGCTTAGAAGAGGAGTTGTCACCAGGTGAGTGCTACATAAGGTCTTGCTAAACAAATAAGTGACAACTATCCTAACTGAGAAGTTTGTCTAACAGGAGGTTTGGGGAGTTGGAAGGCAGACTTGTGTACTGGCAGATTAGAAAAGGCTTGTGGCAGAGGCTGCACCTGAGAGAGGCCTTGGAGCTTTGGCTAAACTCTCTCTACAATGTTCTTTTTTCATTTGAGTCAGGGCTACCTGCATTAGATAAGCAGGAATTTGTCCAAATTTCTCTGTGCATTCTTTCTGAGTTTAATATACAACTAGCTTTTAAAATTTACTTTCTTAAAATGCTGAAAAGAAGAATTATTTTTTTCATAGGGTTAGTTATTTGTTCTGCCTGCTAGACTTTAGGTAACTCACTTAGTCTTTCTGACAGTTGGTTTAAATCTGTTTGAAGTAGAAAGGTCTAGACTCACTAAATAAGCATTATGGCCTTTTTAAAAACCAACCTAAATTATTGAGATTAATAATACCATTATGTGTTTTAGTCTTGTATCTCATTCACATTGTTTATTATAAAGAGTTGAATACAACTCACGTAAGACTTAGGCCTGCATTTTAGTGACGGGTTTTGGTCTGAAGTTTTATATTGTATAGTCTTGAATGGAGCTTTCCAAAAACCATAAGACTACCAAAAATTCTGTTTGACCAACCAAGTTTATAGTGTCTATTCTCATGTTTACAAACTCTATCCTTATCTAGTCTCCCATCCTTCTGTCTAGTTATTTAGAAACAACTATTTCGCCACTGTAGAAAAGTCAGGGTTCTTCCTAAAATACAGAAATCTATAAAGGGAATAGAACTTTTCTTGGGGGTTTGTGACCTAATTTCAATTAGGCTCACTGCTAACATCACCCCATTTTTGTTGGTTCATATTGTGATAAATCCATATATTGTATTGTACAAAGAAAAAATCAAATGTCCCTTTGTCCTCTATGGGCAAAGATCATTGATGCATTTTGTAGTATTGTTGTGTTCTTTAGTCAGGATACAGAACACATGTTGCAGACAACAAAAGCCACTGGACCTAGTTTAAGCCGAAAGGAGAGGGAAGAACAGGTTCTGTAGTCTAAATCTTACAGAACCTACCCACTGAATTGGCCAACTCATTGCCTTTAGCATAATAAGGACACTAGGAAATCATGAAGCAGACTCCACCAAAACTGGCTTGAGAACACTCCTCTGCACTGTACATCATTACCAGTCTCTCAGCACCTACCAAGCTGGGGAATATACAATGGGAATTTTATTATTTTTTTCAAGGATTTTGTAGCAAAGAACCACAAACTGGATTCCTTAAACAACAGAAATGTGTGATTTCACACTTCTGGAAACGGGAATTCCTAGAACAAAGTGTCAGCAGGCTTGGTTTCTTTTGAGGGCTGTGAGAGAGGACCCGTGCCATGTTCCCCCCTAGCTCTGGCATTGTTGGCCATCTTTACTCTTCTTTGACTTGTAGATGCATCAGCCTAATCTCTACTTTCATGTGCACATGGCATTCACCTTGTGTCTGTCTCTTCACCTACATTTCCCCCTTTTAATTAGAACACTACTCATACGGAATTAAGGGACACCCAATAATCTCATTTTAATTTTACTATCTTCACACATTCTATTCCCAATTAAGATTACATTTAACAGTACTGGAGGTTAGGACTTCAAGGTTGTGGGGTAGGGACAGGCACATTTCAACCATGACAGGACTTTGCAACAAGTGCTACAGAACATACACCACTACCATGCACCACCATTGTAATGATGCTACTAGAAAGGGTGCAAGTGAGAGAAGGGCCTTGGAATTGTGTTTTTCAGCTCTACCTTCCAAATCTCATGCGCTTACATCTGGTCCAGTGGAAGGTGAGACATGGAAGGAACTGATGCTGTAAATAAGTATGAGAAATGATTTAAGGTCTTCAGCTTTTCAGCTACTGGGATGCTATAAAATTTGTGACAAGGAGTTTAGAATGGGAGATGTTTGAGCTAACATGGAGGTGGATGTGCCAATCTGTATTATCTTCCACTTAGGAAGTAAGAGATGCTGTGAAGACTCATGAGACAGTGAGTGATGGAATTAAACAATAGAATCATTAGTTGGGAGTAGCTATTAAACTACTCTCAGTCCCACATCATGATTTATTAATTCTCTTTCTCAATTAATACAAGAAATTTATTTATGAACTAGGAATTATAAGTAACTAAATAGGCAAGTGATTTGTTTTCTTTTCAAAGGGAAGAAAAATAATAGAAGCAAATCTCAATATGTTCTTGGACTGATTAATAGTGTGTACCTTTTCTTCTAAATTAGAAATTTTAGAAACATCCTTAAACTTCCTTTTCTTTCACTTCCTATCCTGGTATTTTCAATAAAACTTTGCTTTAAAGTGAATCTCAAATTCAGCCATCCCACTTAATTCCTATGGTCATTTTTTGAATTTAGTCCTTCATCACTTCCAGACAGATGCTTTTAATAGCCTGGTATTCTCACCTTGAGGATCTTTTCCATCCCAAGCCTTCTTTCATGTTATGGCTACAGTAATTCTTTTTAAAAACCCAATCTGACTGTGTTGGTTATACTTTCCAAGTAGCTATTGTATTAATTATTGTTTCTAATGAGTATTACAAAAGGAAATTGTTTTTTTTTTATTTTTCTGTACTTTTCCTTAAGCTCCTGCTACATCTTAATCATTTGTTTTGACAACCCCCTCTGATACTCTATGTGTAACAAGCCCCAAAGCAATGAGCTCCAAATTAAATTATCATCTGCTAATTTCCTATCTGGCCACATAAAGTGAACTAAATCCAAAACTTATTTGTGTTCCTATTTCCTACAATGTTTTTATCTTTCCACCAGCACTACTACCATGATGAAGCCTAGTAGCTTTGATTTTATGATAGAACTTGATAGCTTTTGAAGCCAGAGTCCAATTTATCAGAAACCAAGGAAACTGGTTCTCTTTTCTTGAACTTTAGAGGAATTAGGTTTCAAAATGATACCTAGAGATGAAATATTCTCATTCCTAGGATAAGCTTACCATTCCAATAAAACAAATGAAAACCAAAGAAATGAAAATGCAAAGAAAGAATGTTTTCATTAAATCGGGCTATATAAGGATATGTGGTTCTAATCTTGCTATTTCAGTCTCTTCATATTTTGATGGCTTCTTTTTGCCTACAAAATCACCAGGAGGAAATCACAATTTTAAACTTTCATACTCCAGTTGGGTGGCTTTAAATTATTAGAAGCAAAAATTGGTGAAACTAAAATATAAAATAGAAAAAATATCATATTGAAATGCTTTTATGCTAACTGCAGATTTATTGAACAATGAATATATGTGTATATATATATATATATATATATATATATATATAAAATATTTGAGTAACAGAATTTGTAAACTTGATCTAATGAGCCTTTGTATAACACTGTACCCAATGAATAGAGGATAGAAATTCCTTTCAAGTACACATGAAACGTTTATGAAAATGTATAATGTTCTGATCCATAGAGTAAGTCTCAATACATTTTCAAAGGAGGGCAGAGGGTGTTATACAAATCATACAATTAAATTGAATGCATACTACATGCAAATGGAGAGAAAGAGAGAAATTAGATTTCCTAAGGGAGGTAAAACCAAGGATATATTGATCAAGATGTCCAGATACCTGGATCCAAATACAATACTTCCTCATTCTTCCAGAGACCAGAGAGATACCCAAACTTGTAAGCTGAACCAACAAGATTAGTCATACCCTTAAGAGAAGGCTATCTGTCAATAAAAGGCCAATGAAAAAAGATCTGTTTGGAAGGAAATGCCTAGCTTTTAATACATGAAGATAATCTCAGAGATAAGAAACACAGAGTTTTAAATTATAGTTGACTTTTATATTCCTCTCTACAACTTGTCTGATGCTCCAAACTGCAAGCCCTTCTACATGTACATGTTTTGGAATACAGGCATGTGGGGGGACATAGGAAAGAATTAAAGACTAACACTCTGCTAGAGAGAATGGTGGGGAGTATTTAGTTAGAAAAATCTGTTTAAACACTTTTTTTTTTTAACTCTAAGACTATGGTAGCCAAAAGAGCACCTAAGAAAAGTAACTGGAAATAGAGCATCCAGCACTATTGAATGAGTGAATGAATGACAAAGCTCACTCGAAATCATAAAATATATTATAGTTGCAATTTCCTGACGGGAAAGATCTTTTTATACAATCTCAATTTCTTCATTCATCTGGTCTATTGTTTAAATGAGAAAAATGACATATTCAGAGGGGCAATAATTACAGACACAGAGGAACAATGATGAGAATGCCACTTGGGCTGGAGGACTATCGTGTGTGTGACTTAGTTTGCTCTTTATAACATGGGAACCGTCTCAGAGGCTGCTAGATATGAAAAAGTCCCAGAGTACCAGGGATGGGGGTATAAATGAGATTTTTTTTCCATCCACCTAGAACTGTTTTTGGTAATTCTCCTCCTTTCATCCAGCTTAGAGACCTTATCTGCATGTTTTGTCAGGGTTTGAGAGACTCAGCTTCCTTCTGCTAGCATGTGGCTAGCAGAACACATAGATAGATCTCTAGTTGAGTGAACACTCGACTTCCTCTTTATTGATTTGGGCTAGCATGCTTCAATCCCTAAGATGCCTGAATCCTGATAAACTGTGTTGTCCAATATGGCTCTGAGGCCAGAACAAAGCTTCTCACTCTGTTCTGAGAATTTAAAATACCAAAGGCCAGGCATCACCTCCAAAAGGAGGGAGAGAACAGTTATCTTCTCTATCCGAAGGCAGACTGTTCCCAGGTGTCCTTACGTCATATAAAGGCCTACTTGTCATAGGAAGTTAAGGGAAAAAAAAGGAGGGGGCAGGGGACATGTCTAAATTTTCTATGGGGGAATATGTCCTTAAGTGTCATATACTGAGTGATCAGATTAGCTCTCCTGCTGTGCAAAGAGCAACAGGGTTTGCACAGAGAGAGTAGAGCCTTCCTTTTCAGTGTCTCTTGCTTACAGTAGAGGGATAAAACCTTCTCCATGGCTGGCTACCATAAGTGGAGGAGGAATAACAGAGTGCTGTGCTTTGGATGTGGTTTGTCCCCTAAGGGCTCGTGAGGTGGAAGCTTACTCCCCAGCACGGTGGTGTTGGGAGATGGTTTGAGATATTTAAGAAGGAGACTAATAAAGGTCATTGGGGCCCTGTCCTTGGAAGGGGTTGATATTGTTCTCATGAGACCCTCGTTAATTCCTTTGAAAGTGGATTGTTTAAAAGTATAAGACTGACTCCTTTCTGATCATTCTGTCTTCCTGTCTTGCCATGGTTTTTCCCTCTCCCATGTGCTGCCAACATGATGCCATCCACCATGTGATGCAGCCAAGGAGGCCCTCACCAGAGCTGTGCAGATGTTGATACTATACTTTAAACTTCCAAAACTGTGAGCTAATGTAGCCTCTTTTCTTTATGGCTATAGAAAATGGACTAACACACTGAATAACTGTGCTTCCTTTCAGCTGCTTTCTGTCAAATTTGGTTGAGAACTGTGCTAGTCAGCTTGTCATCACTATGACAAAATACCTGAGAAAATCAACTTAAGAGAGGAAAGATTTCTTTTGATTTGTGGTTTTGGAGGTTGCGGGATATGGTATGCAGGCTCCAGTGCTTTTAGATCAGGGGTGAGGCAGAAATATCATGGTGGAGGGGCATTGTGGAGGAAAGCTGCTCACCTCATGGCAGCCAAGAAGCTTAGAAGCAGAGACACAGAGAAAGAGAAAGAGAAAGAGAATGTGTTTATCTGAGACCTGGAAACTTGACCTTGGGTATATAGAGAGCAGATTTTTAAAAAATGCTTTTATTATTTCCTTCATTTTTCTGATCTTGAAACTCTTACTATGTTTGTGCCACACATTTCAGTTTAAAGATGCTCTTCTTCAAGGACAGGAACAAAATAGGAGAGAAGTAGTTCTGACATTTCTCATCTGTTAATTTTGTGCCATCTGCCTAATTAGTTGATCTTTTTCTTTTGTTCTTAAAAAAGTCTTGTACTTGGGTATTTGCACAAATACTTCTCTCTGTCCTTTAGCCTCTAATTTCAATCTGTGCCGTGTTTCCCCAAACTCCCTTTTAGCTTACTTACTTGAGCCTTTGTCTTCTGTATTGTGAACTTGTATTTTAATACTCAACTCCTCAGAAGGCATCTTGTGAGGCATGGGCCAGAGCCCCTTTCCACTGCTGGCAAATCTTGTGACATTGTCCACCTTTCTTGATTTCTCAGAGATTTAGTTCCCTCATCTGTAAAATGGGGAGGAAGTGTTGTGAAGATCAAATGAAATGGTAACTGCAAAAGGTTTTGGTGAACACTATCAAAAATGTAAGGTCTTGGGCTGGGGATGTGGCTCCAGTGGTAGCGTGCCTGCCTGGCATGCGCGGGGCATTGGGTTCGATTCTCAGCACCACATAAAAAGAAAATAAAGATGTTGTGTCCACTGAAAACTAAAAAATAAATATTAAAAAATTCTCTCTCTCTCTCTCTCTCTCTCTCTCTCTCTCTCTCTTTAAAAAAATGTAAGGTCTTATCATCTAGGTTGGCAAGTAGTACTTTATAGAAGTCTATGGTCATAGGTTAACAAATTGATCCATTAAACCAACATTCTCAATTTATGGATTTTGGGAACAGATTAGGAGGGGTTTTTCAAAGTTCTCAGATGGAGGCTGCATCGGAGAGAATTTAAAACACTATGGATAGTGACCTGTCATCTGAACTGTCACTGTGCAAATGTGCTTCTGCTGCTAAAGTTGTGATTCCTCAGTGTTGAGTTTGAAATGACCCTACATTGTCCACCACTCCTCATTGCACATGTAACCATTTGCCGTGTCTTCTCCCATCTTTTTCTTTTAAGAGAGAGAGAGAGAGAGAGAGAGAGAGAGAGAGAGAGAGATAATTTTTTAAAAAGTTTTTTTTTGTTTGTTTGTTTTCGGTGGACACAACATCTTTATTTATTTTTTTTTTTGTGGTGCTGAGGATCGAACCCAGTGCCCCGCACATGCCAGGCAAGCGCACTACCGCTTGAGCCACATACCCAGCCCCTTGGCCCATCTTTTTTCAATGCTGTCCTGGTTGACTGAGACCAACCTTCCTGAGACAGCCTTGCCTGCTTTGGATTCTTCTTTTACATCCAGTTGAGGCTCATCTCTTCTTCTAGGGTCAGAGTGGTTTTGTTTTTGCTTTTAGCCTTTTGTTTGATTTTTGAGTCTCTCATTCTTCAGTTATTTGCCATTTACTGACAAATGACTTCAAAAGACATCAATAAAATTAATGAATAAAGCATATGAAATGGAAGTGGAGAAAGCTAGAATAACTTTGTTTTGAAGAAAATCCATACCTAAGTCAAATGAACAAATATATACTTAGTGCCTACTACATCTGAGGTCTGCTGAACTCCAAAAAGGATATATAGATGTGTAACAGAACCCTCTCTCAAGGAATTTATGATGTCCTAAAAGATATATTTTATATCTTGTAGGTAAATAATGCTATTTTTCCTTTGACTACTTATAATAGCTGCCAATTAGGGAGCATCTGCAGGTGGTGGGATTTCTGATGCATTTCATCTTACTTGGCATTATAAATGAGTACTGTTATTCCCACTTTATGATGGGGAGACTGTTTCAGAGTCTTTGAGTTGTTTGCCCTAGGGAACATAGAAATAAAAAATGGCATAATGAGAACTTGAACGTACATTGTCCCATCTTCAGTTTGTGCTTTTTATGAAAGTTTCATAATATACTTCTTTTTGTAAATTACATGTCTGGCTACACCCGGTATTATGAAGTCTGAGATGACATGCCTGTGTTCTCTAAAATTTGATTCATCCAAATAATTAGGGATAGAAGCAAGGAACACTTAATTTTAGAAAACCAGCCGATGGCTAGATGAAATTCTGCCAAGAACAAAACTAGCCTGGAAGTTTCCCATCCTTTCTCTGGATCTTTCCGTCTTTGATATATACAGATCAAACAGTTGCTTAAATTTGCCTTTTAAGGTATTATAGTGTGATAGAATAGCTAATGCAAAACCTTCATATCTTTATTGAAATTTTATAACTACAACCAGTTACTACATTTTTTTTTTCTTAGCAGACAAAACATGTATTTAATTTTACATAGGATGCACCAAATTAGCCAGTATTTCCTGAACTAGACACTCTTTATTCTGTCTTGCTTTAGCCTCTGATTCTTTTTGGAACAAAGGCCTCTTTCCCTTGGCCTTTACAAAAGAAAATTCAGATTTCAATGTCATTGTAGTTTGTTAAAGGGGAACTGGGATCAGCAGAGTAAACTTGTGAATCCATAATCTTACCCTTGAGGTTGTGGTGTTTGTCCTGTGTTCTAAAGATGGAGAAGGGAGTATAAAACACCATCGAACATCAACAGTGTCCCTGGGATCAATGATGAAAGAAGATGTTACCATGTGAGGATGACCTGAGATTGGTCTGGGAGGTTTGTTTATTTGTTTGTACATAGTGGCATAACCATGGATGTTCTTTACCAGACAGAGGGATTAGCAGATTTTTTTTCTACAAAGAATGAGCTTCCACTTGCTGTTTATAAAGGTAAAAACTTATTTATAGAGCTGCTACATCTAAACAGCTGTCACATGGGGTCTCCTGCAGTATCACTGCCAATAGAATCAAAGGTACATTATCATTGGCTCCTGTACCTCTGTCCAACAAAGCAGAGGGTTTCCTATGAATGTTAGATTGAGCAAGTGGTAATAAAACCAAACTGGGCATCCATTACTTCTATTCTCTTTGGGGTTCTTTTACAGACTGACTATAAAAATTTGACCTCTATGTCTATTTACTTGTCTGAAAAATAACAGTCATGGGCACTTCAGATTTACCTACTCACCTCCTTTTGGGTGCATTGAGGATTTAAGACTTAAACTCCTTAGTTATCCAAATGAAAGGTTTGGCAAAAGCAACAACTATGATTAAGAAAATGAGTAAAGGAACAGGTATTCCTGCTAGAAGATATTTCTGGAGTGAACTAACTTTACCTCTGGATTCTCCATGATGGAATCCAAGCTGGGATATAGTTTAATATTAAGCAGGTGGAATAAATTGCCTTTGTTCAGGCACTAAAGAGCTTTAGTTAATTAGGATTTGGTTTGGATCAAGGGAGTAAAGAGGTTTTATCAATGATTACTCTTGACACTTTTAAACAGTTTTTAAGTTCTTAAAATGTGCCTAATCCTGAATTTGAAAGAAAAGAAAGAATTATGGGGAGACAGTAAATCAGAAGGGATTATGTCCTTCCTATAAATTGCAACATTGGGTGTTTTAACAAATCTCTTAAGGCTCCTAAGTTAACTTTTGATCTTCTTACTGGATAAAAATTGTGCAAGTAAGATGTGCTTCATTTTTTCCTTCTTGTCTATGGGACGTCAGAAGGGTAAGCCTAGGAATTTCACACTATTATAAAGCACTGTGGAAAGCAAGGAGAAAGAATGGAAACACTGACAAATGCTTGTTCCTCTGCAACGTTTCCCCTGGAAGAATGCTGTACTAAGTTATACATTTTTCTGAGAAGAAGAAATAATTCATTTCTTGGTTCCAGACTTCTATGACTTTAAATCAAGAAACATCAAACATTTACTCTATGTAGGTACCATTCCTGGGAGCTACCAAAATGCCAAACTCAGATGCTGCACTCAAATTCCTTTTGTCTCATGGAGGAGACAGATGTGTAAGCACCAAATAGAAGGTGAATTAAAGTGTCTGAGTAGAAGTAGAACAAATGATGTGCTTGAGAAAAACAGGAAGAAAAGATTAAATGTGGCCCCAATGGTCAGGAGAACTTTGGGGGAGGCTCTCACTGACTGGAACTTAGGAGGACTTGAGAGGGCATTTTCTATGTCGCACTGACCAAACACAGAAGTACCTGTCTGGAAGGTGATGAGAAGACTGTTGGCAAGGAGACCTGAAGACACCTGGTGAGCAGTCATGCTGGAGGAGGCTCCTATCAACAAGATCTATGAAGGCACTCAACTATTTCAACATCTAGGCCATTTAGCCATGGGTCGTCACTATGAAGTAGTTATTAGAGTTGGAAGCAATCATAAAAGTCACCTTGTGTTAGATTCTTGTTGCTGCCGATACAAATTGCCATAAACATTGTGGCTTAAAGCAACCCAAATGTGTTCCCTTACGGTTCCGTAGATCAGCAGACCAAGATGAGTTTCACTGGGCTAAAGTCAAGTCGTCTGCAGGGCTGATTTCCTTCTGGAGGATCTGAGAGGAGAATTTCTTTCCGGGCATTTTCAGCTCCTACTGGACTCTGGTGTCTTTTGGCTAATGGTCAATTAATTCCTCCATCTTCAAGTACCACCACGCCAACCTTTGTTTCTGTCATCATATTGCCTTCTCCTCCTTCATCTGACTCCTTAGGGCTCCCTTTTATCAGGATGACATTGGACCCACTCCATTAGTCTAGGATAGTCTCCCCGTCTCAAGTTGAAGCCCAGTCACATCTGTGAAGTCTTTTTTGCCATATAAGGTAATATTCACAGGTTTCATGGAAGTAGACATCTTGGAGGGCATTATGTAGCATGCCAATAACCCCCCACATTTTATAAAGAAAGCTCATGCCACCTTGGTCTCATGCATACAGGGTAACTAGTGGCAGAGCTGGACCTACAGACTCACAGCTCCTGACTCTCAGTTTTCTTTCCATTACACCATGATATCAGTCTTTCTTGCTTTCCATGAGGAAATGGTGGTGCTCTTTGAAGGACAGATTCCCTCTGCAGAGAGCCTCAGCAAGGATCCCTGTCAGCTGAGAGTAGAACTGACCAGGGGTATCCAGAGAGCCATTATTTAGGAGCAGAGAAGTCCATTCACCCTTAATGTTAGTGGGCAAGGACTATCCCAAGAGAGGAATAAATGTTCTTTGTATAACCAGAAAGGGATGAGGAACTTCTTCCACTGAATGGAGAAGAGATTGGGGATGGGAGAAGAAAAAAAGAAGTATGCAAAACAGGAAAAATAGACCAGGTAGATTGTAGAGAAGAGAAGGAGATATTGCAGTTGAGTGACGTTGAAATTGAAAAGAAAACCATGTCTATCCATCCCACAATAATGACACAGTTGTGTGTGTGTGTGATGTTTTAGAGAGGAAGTATTTTCCAAAGACTCACATATTGAAATCTTGGTCCCCACTGCAACCATATTCAGAGGTGGGGATTTGGGTAGGTGATTGGATCACAAGGGCTCTGGCTTCACCAATGGATTAATCCATTCAGGGATTAATAAATGGATGGTCTATTGGGAGGTGGTGGAAATTATAGGAAGTGGAACCTAGCTGAAGGGTGGGTCCTTGGAGGCATATTCTTAGTGACTCTATCTGTCCCTGACTCCTTCTTCTCTTTCTGGTCACTATGAGGTGAGTCTCTTTGTTCTGCTATACCCATCTGCCATGATGTGCTGCCTTATCACAGGTTCAGAAACAAGGGAGCCAACTAACCATGAACTGAAACCTCTGAAAGTGTGAGTCAAAACAAATTTTTTCTTCTTTAAGTGTCTTTCTCAGGTCTGTGTCATAGCAATGACAAGTAGCTTAACACAGTGTGTACATGTATTTCCAACACTAAGCACAATCAGAACACTGTAGCTTCATTAATGTCTAAAGTTTATCTTCTGTATTGTGTCGTTTCTGTATGTATTTATATTTATTGTTCACAATTTATGTTCTTTATTGATCCTTCTCGTCTCTAACAGATTCCCAAGAGAATAGTAATACTTTCCATTTCTTTGTAACCCCAGAGCACAAACAACTGCTTTATAGCTGTCATTTTAAAGGCAATATACAGAGTGCATGATACTACTGTCATTAGCATTTTTCTTTGAAAAAGTTCTGAAAACATTCCAACTTAATTTTGTACTTTGAAAGAAGAGCTTGAGGCTAATATAAAGAGCACATTGTTTCTGAATCTAATAAGGGAAGTGAAGATAACCAAAAAATAGCAAAGCCATATTGACATAAATTTGGAAAGCAATGCGGGAGATGAAATGGAACGTTTGAGAGGAAAGGGACAGTTTCAAAATTATTTATAACTACAAATGGACTAAGGGAAAAAAGAATATAAAACGTTTCTCGGTTGTTACACCAGGAAACATTGCTGACTGATAGTACCAAAGAGGAAACAAAAAAAAAAAAAAAAAAACTGTTCCATCTTTTTCAAAAAGTGATCTATAAAAAGGTTCAGATCACATGGATTAGGAAGGAGGGAGATCAAGTTGAAAAGAATACAGACCATTATCAATATATTTATGAAGAAATATTAAATATTTTCTAAGTTACAATTTCTTTTTTTATATTTATTTTTTTAGGTGTAGATGGACACAACACAATGCCTTTTTATTTTTTTATGTGGTGCTGAGGATCGAACCCGGGTCCCTCCCACGCTAGGCAAGCGCTCTACCGCTGAGCCATAATCCCAGCCCTAAATTATAATTTCTATGTCTTATAATTTGCTAGCTTCTTAAAGATAGACAAGTTTTATGTTGTTGGTATAATAGGTACTTGGTAAATTTGTGATAATGACTATTTATAGTAACTTATCCTGTTGAAAATATAAAAAACTGATTTATTTAATTTAGAATGTTAATCTATGACCATTGACACAGACTGTATTAAAATTAGAAAGAATCTAGCACAATGTAATTTGTTTTTGAATACTTTATTTCAGGCAAATACCTGAAAAAAAATCCATCCAAATGATCATCTTTCTTGCCCATGGAAATTTTACCTATTCTTCAAGGTCCAGCGTAGTGGATGCCTCTTCCCAAGACCTTCTCTCATCCTCTAAGACATTTTTGCCTCTTTTAAATTTCTATAACACTTTAGATATTTTACATTGTCCTCATAATTATCTTGACAAAACTTCTATCATGTCAATTAAATTATAATTTTTCAAGTCCATGATTAAATTTCTACCTTTCTATACCAAATGTCCTAGTTAGCTACAGGTGAATGGTGTAGATGCAAACACAGGTATGGCACAGTTTAGCAGTGGAAGCGACCTTCTCTTGCTGTCTTCTTCCACCAGGCAAAAAACCCAGCTGGTGTCTTCCATCACCAGCTTGCATTGCTGTGAAGTCCTAACTACGTGCTCCTGAGTACCCATTGCTTCTTCTTCTAGCCCACTTGGATGCTGAGTGAAGTCTTTGGAGATGTCTTTGTTCCCAGAATTCCAACGTTGAATTTCTGTTTTTGCTTTGAATATACTTAAAAAAATATCTTTGGAGATAGGTGAATTTTTGAACTTGAAAAATCTGAGAATGATTAAAACGAAGGCTGATGCATGAAAATGCACTCCCCAAAGATAGCTTTAAGTAATAGTCTTTGAATTTTTATAGGGTTTGAAGAAATAAAGGAGATAGAAGGTATTGTTTAATCTTTTCTGTACTTATCCTTCAGAAGTAATATTCTAGTTTGTGAGCCCTTAAGAGCCCAATAATAGAGGAAATATTCTTAAGGTGTAAATTTTAAAAGGAAAAACTTCTAAATCCACCTACATTCTCCATTGTTCTTTCTTCCAAAGTTTTATTTAAGTACAACTTATTTTTTTTGTAGAGTTGAATTCATCTCTTAGCTTCTGAGTATTGCCTACCTACTACAAATCCTTAACAAATGAATTATTGTCTTTAGCAAAACACATGATCATAAGTCAGAACACTGATTTAAAATTTTTAATTTTAGTTCAACAATTGACTGCAGTATGGTTGTATTTTCCAAATGTAGGCTGGTGCCAGTCATGGTATGAAGATGACTTTTTGCAGGGAGGAACATAATAACTGTTTAAAAGTAAATGGATTATATATAGGGAAAGTTCTGTCCTTGTAAAATTCTTTCCAGTCCTTCCTTTCATAGTTAGTTCTTTTTTTCGACTCTTTAACATTTGTTAATTTCCCCTTTTTTAAAAATAGAGAACAGATCTTGGGCAAGAGTGCTTTCTTCATTTCAGCTGGAATTTCAATCACAGTACCATGTTTTTACCTACTTATTAAACACAATTACCTCTTATTCTTGATAAATGGTGTTAGTCTTTAATTTATGCTTGGTTCCAAGTACTATTGAGTTCACTTATGGGTATGCGATACAGTAGATGAGACCCACGTGAGACACAGTGGGCCTGTGGTTACATAAGTGATAAAAACTTGGGAAGCATTAGTTCCTGGGAAATGTTAGGCCTGAGGGATTCTAAACCTTGACTAGTTGGTTGATTTTTTTTAAGTCAACCAATTTATTTGATGGTTTGAAGTAAGACAGATAAATCACTGGTGATTACCAACTTGCCCCTTATATTAATAAATGTAACTGATCTTGAGATATTTATACCTAATGTTGATTTTTTAAAGTAAAGAAAGTCTTTCAAGCCTCCCCAAATATAAGTGTCTACTGGTAACTCCAATCTGTCTTCAAACTTAAGGGAAGTCCCTGGAATTGGTCTCTTTGTATCCATAAGATCACAAATACAATGCCACTAAAGGCAAGGTTTCTTGTGGTAGGGTAGAACTTGGTAAAAAAAAAAATCATCATGTAGGTAATAAAAAAATGTTTGTATATTTACAAAAAGTATTATCTAAGTAAAATATTGAAATAAAAATTTTTATCCAATTTCTAGGTTACAAAAAAATACATACAATAACCCCCATACCTCAGATATAAACAACTGGCATAGTATTGGCTTAACTATTTTTTCTAATTTCCTACCTTTTTAATTAAAAATATATATATATGTGTGTGTGTGTGTGTGTGTGTGTGTGTATAAATATATATACATATATATTTTAGGTGTAATTGGACACAGTGCTTTTATTTTATTTTTATTTTTATGTGGTGCTGAGGATTAAACCCAGCGCCTCGCACATCCTAGGCAAGTACTTTATTGCTAAGCCATAACCCCAGTCCCCTAATTTCCTATCTTTTAAGACTAAGAATCACTAAATAATATTGACCTTAAAGCTGAGATGAAAGAGAAACAATTGCTCTCCCTTGATAACCTGAACTCATGTTAACAAACCTTATGATGAATTAGTACCACTGTTAATACTGGCTGAACCACTAGGCTCCAGGTAACACAGGCACAGAACAGTAAAATGCAGCCTTATGGAAGGATACTACGGGCTGGGAGGGTGCAAGGTGAGCCATAAGGAAAGCGAGATACGATGGAGGGCTTTCAGTTCACCAACCCACAGTTATGGGGATTTCTATGAGGAAAAACTCTTTATCAGTAGAGGAATTAAAACAAAGGCCTAGAACCGAGAATCAAAACAAAGGCATTTGAGATGGGCACTGAGGTATAAGTAGAATTTACAGATGGAGAGGGTATTCTGGATCACCCTCAAGTTTTTATTGAGAATTTGCTCTGTACCAGGAGCTAAGGTCACAAATATTAAAACATAATAATAAAAGTCTGTTATAGAAAAATGTCTTGGTGGGGGACAAGGATGTAAACCAATTTCTGCTATACAATGTGTTGACTGGTGTAATAGATCTCTTTAGAAGCAATTAGGGAGGAAGAAATTAGTTCTGCCTGGGGAATTGGGAAAGCATTCATGAAGGAAATGAGCTTTGATCTGGGCTTTGAACGATGAATGGAATTGTACCAGATGGAAAAACATGAGAAATAGGTTCCAGACAGCAAGTACAACATGTGACAAGACATGAAGACACTAAAGAGGGCAGTGGGTTTGGGGAGGGTGAGAACTTTCTCTGTGGTTGGAGTGGGGTGGGGTTGGGATGGAAATGGAGATGAAGAGAGAAATTACCTTGAAAAACATGTAGGGATTAATTTGTGAAAGGTTCTATACGCCATGCTGAGAAATTTAAACTTTGTACTGTAAGAAATTTTTTAAGTCCAACAATGCAGTTCAGATCTTTGTTTGGGGATATCACTTGGTGACAGGATAGAGGTGGATACACAAGACATACAGGGGAGAGAAGGAGACACTACCTGAAGAGACTGAGTCTTGCATAGGATGACACTAGGAGTAGGGAAGTTTGGGTGAATTACAGAGCCTTGGAGGCCAGATGGAGAAACTGGCTTTCAGTTCTATGGCAACGCCATGCATTATGAAAATTAACCTCAAGAAGGTCTATGGAATAAATTAGCATGGAGAAACTCTAGGGTCAAGGACATAATTTAGAGTCCCCTCAGACAGACCAGGCAGGAGATAGATGCAGCACACACTATTGGTTATACCATACATTCTATCTTTACTTCCTCCTTCTTCACTGAGTCTGGTTTTGCTCCATGGTTTCGCCTTGCTTCTCCTCCTCCCATGGTCTTCAGAAGAGGAGGTGCCATCTTCCTAGAGAATGAATCCAGCCTTGGATTAATTCACAGAACCCATTTCTAACCAATGGCATGCAATAGAAGTACTTTAGCGGCCTTCTGGAAAATGTCTTCTCCATGAAGAGGCCATCTTTTCTGCTGCCAGAGGTAGATGGTTTCCATGTGACACTGAAACTGCCATGCCACCATTTTGATACAATAAGAGGAGCTAATCTGGACAAAAACACTATTCAAGGAGTTTGGCTCCTTGATGATTTTGAGCAGCTGTTTTAAACAAACCTGGAACTGCCTTCCCTTCCGACATTACTTTAAAATTCTTACTGTTTATGTCAACATGATTTGGTGTTTCTAACACATGTAGCCTAAAACATTTATTTTAAAGTAAGAAATAATGCAAGTTTGAATGAGAACTGAAGTAGAAGGAAAGTAGTGGATGTCAAACACATTAGACCTAGACACAAACCTTTGCTGCAATAAGATTGGTGAGAATAGAGCATCAACTGATTATCAATGGAAAGGAGAAATATGACCGAGAGTCTAGTGCTGCTTGGATCTTTGAAAGAATGGGGTGAAAAACATGGACACACTTAAAAGATGAGCCAGCTTGGGAAAGAAGTTAGCAAGGCAAATTTGCTGCATTCCTGTTGAGTGTCAGGTGAAAAATGTGCAAGGTTCAGGACCAGCTTGCTAGAAAATAAGGCCAAAAGCCAAATACACTTTCTTTTCTTGCTATGGATCTGGGGAAATTCTGACATTATGAATATTTGTTCCTTACTGCATATTACCCTATTAATTATTCATGTTTTCATAAGTATGATTAATGGAATTTATATCAATAATGATAATGGAGAATGTACAATGTAATAAACAGGCAATTTCTTTTTTGGAAAATTCAATCCATGATTTAAATACTAATGTTGGTGAAGTACTCTGATGATGTGATTTTAATTCACAAAAATGTCCCTATGTGTAGCATGGTAGGGAAGAAAAGTCACAAGCCTGGTATCACACGTCTGTTTCTCCATTTACTTGGTTATTATTTGTTCCCAGCAAGTGCCTTAATTACCATGAACCTCAAATCAATTAAATTTTAAGTAGTTATCATAAAATTTACTCTGTAGGCTTTGTGCTTGGTAATGGTAATTACCGTGTGCACCCACATTTTCAAAATTGCTTTCACTGTTGTTCTCAAATTTTTCAGTTACAGATTCCACTCTCTATCCTTGATTCCCATTTTAGTTTTCTCCCCTTGAAGTTCACTGCTATCTTGAGAACTCTTTGGTTTCAGAAAGAAGGGGTCACGAATCTGTTTGTTGAGCTCAAAGGCAAGGTGTAGTATTGTCAGGCAGGGTCACTACCTCAAAAGGGTAGGTTCAGCCATTTTGTTTTCTCTCTCCCCTCAGGAGTGAGGTTTCAGAGCTCCGGAGAGCTCCTGTTTTCAGCCTCCATAGTTGGGCTGTGGAGAGATGGGGTCCTAGAGGTATAGCAAGGCCCATGGCCACTTGAACCTACAACAAGGGTTCCAGGGCACCCTGTCAGAGAGGCCACTATTGGGATACTGAAATCATCAATTTAAAATTTTCACTTGTTCTATATACATTGCTGACCCAGGAAACTCACTAGGAATTGATTAAGCAAAAATAGAATTGGGGATTTTCTTTTTGTGGTGTTGACTAATCTCACAACAAGGTTACCCAAAACCTTAGTCAACGTTTGTACATTCTAACATTCAACAATTTTTTTTTTTTTAGGTATCTGCTCTGTGCCAGGCACTAACATAGACACTCACAGATCTTTTGTCTTTTGTTTAAATAGAGGCTTTTTCGTAAGTATGATTAATGGAATTTATATCAATAATGATAATGGAGAATGTATAATGTAATAAACAGGCAATTTCTTTTTTGGGAAATTCAATTCATGATTTAAATACTAATGTTGGTGAACTTCCTTTTGAGAAAGGAAGTTGTGGATATACTTAAAAATCCATTTAACCCACCACCATTCAGAAGTTTCACTTCTTGTTGGGCCACCAATAAGGCTAAATCTAAGTTCTACGTCTACAAATGCCTTAAGAACATAGAATCTTAATAATTATAACACTGAGATAAAGAGAACTCTGACCCCATCCATCCAGAATGTCAGAGATTAAGAAACTGGGAATAAGAGGACTACACCTAGGTGACTCACCCGGTCCCCCATTACCCTGTAACACAACTGTCTCACACACACACTGGTTTCCAGTAACCCAGGTCAGCAAGTGCTTGGTCCTGGTTCATGGCCTGGTAACTGATAGGGTTGACACATTTTAACAGGTATCAATCTTGGTGGTCTCCTTGGATAATCTTGAACACCTAGGCACATTCCCTTTTAATTTAGTTGTCATATATCCCCAGTGAGGACATGTGTGGCTTTTTATTTTTTATTTTTTTGTACGTCGGAGAGCTGCCTAAAAATATGGATGTCAGTTTCTTTTTGACATTTCAGAACAAGTTTTTCACTTTTCTTGTGAAATTAAAAATCTTGCTTTCATGACAACAAATTCATTACACAAAGTAAAATGTATTGGAAATATTTGGTCATTAAGTGATACCTTCTTCATTTAGAACCACTCCATTGGGGGTGGGGGACATGTGCAGTAAATTTATTTTCCTCTTCCTGGGTGTAGCCCAGGAGGAAATCAAAACACAGTAAACACACTTGGGTGACTGGAAGGGAAAGCTTCAATATTTCTCTCCCAACCTGCACCCCATTACTTTCTGTGTGCACTTGGGTTTGCTTACCTTCCCTGATTATATACACACTCAAAATATGAGCTTGAGATGAATAAAGTAAAGGGAAATGAGACTGAAGCATTTATTTGAGTACATTCTCTGTCCACTTAAGTTCTTCCTTTTTTTTTTTTAATAAAAAAAGCACACAGGCACCCACATATAAACATCACACTGTTACTGTATATGAAAATAAATGAGCTTAATAAATGCATATTCCAGTGCAAACCTTCATTAGCATGGAGATATTCTAAGCTGAGTGGGTTTTCTTGCATTTTTTAGTCAAGGTTTCATGCTGAATATTGATATTCTGGAACTGTTCCTGGGAAATTGCACAGAAGCAAATCTGCTGCGATCTCTTATGGAAAATTTGTATTTCTATAAAATCCTAACTTCTTATTCTGGTCCACAAAGTCCTACATGAGCAAAGGGAGCTCCATCCTGGGGCTGACCTCATCTCCTGCCACTCTCTCTTAGTCTTCTTTCCAGGCACACTGGTTGTCTGTCCTGCTTTCTAGGTCACCAACACGGTTTCCACCTCAGGTTCTTTGAAACTGTTGTTCTCCTTTCCTATACAACTTGGCTCCCAGACATGGCTAATCCCTCTGAAGTGTCTCATCTCCTTGGGAGGCCGACCCTGACTACACTGTTGTCCAATATATATACAAACAGATGCAAATGGTGAACCATAGGTGTAATTTTAAATTTTCTAGTAGCCTCACTAAAAATATGAATATAGAGGTAAAATAGTTTTAAGAATGCTTCTACTTAATCCATCTAAAACATTATCATTTCAAGAATTAGTATAAAATTATTAATGAGATATTTTACCCCCTTTCTCTTATAGTAGGTCTTTGAAATACAGACCATCTCTTAGAGTACATCTCAATTTATTTTAGACTAGTTACATTTTAAACACTCAAGAACTACATGTGGCTAGTGACTACTGTGTAGGTCACCTCAGACCCAAAATTAAGATATCACTTCTAGTCACCCTCTCTCTTATTTCCTTGGTTTATTATTACCATAGAACTTATTTGTGTTTGAAATTATCTTGCTTGTTTAATTGCATTATTGTCTTCCTCCCATTCTTTATCTGCCCCACCCCTACTCCAATGGCCCTGAAATGTAAAGTCTAGAAGACAGGGGCTTCATTTTATTCTTTGATGTATCCAGAAAGATTAGTATATTGTCATTTTTCAATAAATACTTGTTGAAATGAAATGAATAAAAAACCAATGCACTGTTGATGCATTGGAATCCACATGTAGCTTTTGCTCTTTAGTCTTTCCTCTCCTGTGCTACATTTCAGATAGGTGGGATAATAATACTGACCACAAAAAAATTGTGTGTCTTCCCTTCCCCTTATTCACCCATGTCCTTTCAGAACTACCCTGCGTGGTCTGCACCCCAACCCAGGGTTGGCTCATAAAAAGAATGTACTTTCAGTCATCTTTTAAGCTACTCTAAAGTTAGCATTCAACTCAGAGGAGCAGGGACAAAGGATACATTTAAGTTGGATATGGTGGTACATGCCTGTAATCTCAGTGACTGGACAGGCTGAGGCAGGAAGATTGCAAGTTCAAGACCAGCCTCAGCCACTTAGTGAGGCACTAAGCAACCTAGTGATGCCATATCTCAAAATAAAACAATAAATAAATAAAAAGGACTGGGGATGTAGCTCAATGGTAAAACCCCCTGGGTTCATTCAATCCCCAGTGCAATAAAAAAAATACATTTAATAAAATAAAATTTAAAAAATCAAACATCTGGACTTTCCCCTACTAACTATTACAAAGGAAGTCAGGCTACATGTTGTGTTTCTTATACTTTAAGCCAATGGGAGGAAACCCTGAATCTGTGATCAGTTGCAGGCCTTGGAATTGTCTCTTGGCACTCTGGGAATTTCCCTCCATCATTGCTCTGGAACAGCCTGCTCTGGTTGACAATGGGCAGCAGCTGCATATTTGTCTGTGCTTATTACCTCCATCTGTAAAAAGAAAAATCACAATTAAATCATAGCACAAGGCTGTAGAGAACATAACCACAGAGGACCTTAGGCCCAGTCATTAGAAGCAGTGGGGAGAGTCATAAAATTGGGCATTGATTTAGTACCTAAGCTTCTCTTCCACATGCAACTAGGACACCCAAAACATTCTGAGTCTGGGAAGGTGGGTCAGTATTGCAGGCAAAGGGTAAAAATCCAATGGGCTTTGAAAAGAATCATTGTTCTTTTTACAGTAAGAGAAGCTTTTGCATAAAGAGAAAAGTTTCTGAAGTCTTGTTTTTGCATTTAATTACATTAGCATGCAATCACTCCTCGGTAAAACAGAATGAAGAGAAGGTTGACCTACTTCTGTCCATTTCTTCCCTACCTTCTCTTCTCTCCTTTTCCTGGTTATTTTTGACATTGTACTCCATGATAAACCTGGCTCTGGTTTATCTGCAAAACCTAATAGAAGGGTTGTCAAATCTAAACAGGTTGAGTTTTCAATTCAGAATTCATTCATTCATTTTGAAAATATGCACTGTACTCTTACTATGTATAAAAACTGATCAGTACAGACAGGATAAGACCCTTGAGGGGTTTACATTTCAGCAGATCACACATTTATTAAACAACAGTTTAATTATTGGGTTACAATTGTAATCAGTGCCTTGCAGGAGAGGAATCCTGTGGTGTCAGAAGAGTTAATTGAGTTCTGATTCAGAGATCCTTCGCAGGGAGCCTTTCAGCTATATTCTATGGGAAGGATAGGGTTGAGTGAGTGAAGGAAGTCAGGGAGATTTTTTAAGAAAAGAAACAACTCTGCATGTGCTGAAGCAGGAAGCACTCTAGCATAATTAAGTGACTGAGAAATGGCCCAGGTAGCACCCCATCTGGATCCCAAATGGGGCAATAAGAACCAGAGTCGACTCTTCCTTTCTCCCCAGCAGGACTGACCATTACTGGCTTGAGTGTTCCTGTACATTTATTTACCTGATACTTATACCTACCTGATATGTGAAGCCCTCAAAGGTTGGGATTTTTTCCATGTGTCATTAGCAATAGACACAAATCCTAATGTCTAGGTCTTTGTAGTCACCTGATGCAGTTGCAGACACTGAACACCAGGGGGCAGGAAGCATTCTCCTGCATTTGCTTTGATCAACCACCAAATGGTGAAAATCCATGAACTGATTTTGATCTTAAGTGTTGAATAAAGACTTAGCAGAGGGGGGATAGTAGAGGATAGGAAAGGCAGCAGAATACAACAGACACTAGTATGGCAATATGTAAATCAATGGAAGTGTAACTGATGTGATTCTGCAATCTGTATACGGGGTAAAAATGGGAGTTCATAACCCACTTGAAGCAAAGTGTGAAATATGATATATCAAGAACTATGTAATGTTTTGAACGACCAACAATAAAAAAAAAGAATTAGCAAACGAAGCCACTATCATAGTTGGAGGAAACTGCCTTTCTAATTTTAATGGAGCATTCCCCAAACAAGAAAAAAAAACTGTGAGTTTGTTGGATATGATTTAATTCACTCTGAATTTAACCAGAAAGCATAACTAATATGTTTCTTAATGAAGTTGTGATATTCACATGGGTGATGATTTAAAAAACAACAACAAAGGAGTCATTTGAGAGGACTTCTTAAAATCTTGAACCAGGAAGAAATAAAGCACAAACAATATAAACATAGTCTTCAGCTCTGTCCAGATTGTTTCCACATAGAAATGAGGTTTGGGAGGAGATCTGAGGAAAGATATAAAAGGTCTTAAATATGCAATTGGTGAGTCAAAAGTATCTGAGAGTTGATAATCTATTATTAGGAAGAAAATGCAACTTCCACTTGGATGAAGCTAGATGAATGTCACCAAGTTTATACTCAATTTCTGGGCCACTATGTTTCCAAAGCATGAAAAATAATGATCCCTCCAGGGAAAACAGAAAAATAGACAAGGCCACTGACTCATTACTACAAATTGGTCATGGACTGGGAGTATTAACTTCACATTGATCGTATCTTACTTATTACTGCAGATGGAAGTCTCATGTCATCCACGAGTAAAGCCAAAAAATTAGCAGATGTCATCAATGCCAATCTGCTGGTGTTTAAAAATGGAACAAGTGAATCAGCGAAGTATTTAGGAAAGTCAGTCTCTGCCAACCATTCTGCCATCAGGAGCCTTGTATGGACAGTATGGTCTATGTGTCATCAGGGTCCCTCATCATGATCACGAGAATGAAAATGGAAGCCTATATCTCAAGCATAACTATGAGTATCTACCATGTTTATAAATGCCATATTGCAGAGATATTTTTAAAGTCTCAAACAGTATTTAAAGCTAATTACTAAGGCAATGGCTCCCTGTTATTATTGTCATTATCAGTGTCATCATCAAAAAACAAACGGGCACCATTTAAAGTAAGACACGAACTCTTTTCTTGGGAAGCACATATTTTGATAACAATACTAAATTGCATTGGGCAAGAAACACATAATAAGTAAATGTGCTTGAGACTAATACAGCAAAATCTAACATAGGCACAATAAAAATTATAAAAGACAGTATAATTTATAGAAATTATACTGTAGATATGAGACAGGTATTGTGCTAGGCATTCTATAAGCATCAAGGTATCATATCTCATAGCAATACTGTGGAGTTGGGTTTATTATCACCCTCATGTTACAGTAGACTTGGAGGAGTAGAGTAATTTACATGGCAAGTACCAGTATCAGATGTAGAAACCAGTCTCCGATGCTGTCGGGGAATCTTGTTGATATTGATGGCCTAGTGCCCATCCTCAAATCCAGTCAGCACCTTGTGTTTCCTTTGGAGGAATTGCTCCTCCTCCATGGTGGGTAGTTTTAGTAGTTCAAAAACTCCACACAATCTGTTCTTCCTCAATGAAGGCAAAGAGATGCCAGGAGTAGCCTCTGGCCAGATTCTTCCTGTGGCAAGGATCCGAATGGAAGGCTTTCTAAGATCCAAATCTGGCCAACTGGATTCTCCCTATTCAATCCGGACATAAGGAAGAAAGAAACTGTTCCTGCCAGGAGTCACTGTCCTGGTTTCTGTCCCACCTCTACACCTGTTTCCCCAGATGTCCATTAATTTGGAGTATTATACTCACAAATACCCTAATAAGTAGAACCAGTGTTGTTCAAGACCAAAGAACCTAATGCTTTAAAGTAAATGTGCTTTCAGCTGATTCAATCCCAATCATGCCAAGAAAGTACAATATTTTACCTTCATTTCAAATGCTGAAATAACTGCACAAATAATAGAATAGATAGAAGTCCTTGTAATAAACAGAATAATTTACAAATCAAAGCAATGTTGACCTTTATTTTCATTGCAACTGATATTATTATGTAAATTCAGCCTTGGGCAATTGTTACATCTATGTAATAGTTTATCCTCTAGGTAGAATTTTTCTTACATTACCATTTGTCCTATTTCTGACAAGACCCCTGTCTTTGCAATACAATAGTAATTGCAGCTGCTGTGTTTACATTAGGTCAATTTTTGACCTAATGTAAACATGCACAGTGATTGTTCTCACTGAGTTCATACCAAGTGCCATGAATTATGCTAAACTCTTCACATACAATAATTGTGTGTAGTAAATGTTATTAATCTAATTTCAAGCTTGGAAATATGAAGAAACTGAGGCTTAGATAAATTAAGTAACTTTCAAACAGTAACATTTTTAAGAAACCATGAAGCTAGCCCTTGAACCTGGTCTGTTTGAGCCCAAAGCATCACATACTCCTTCACAGCCTGCTCAGCTGCTGTACAGAAAGTGTAGGCTCTTCCTCTTCACTCTAACTACTCAAGGTTGACTTCATAATCACTGCTACACAGATATGAATATTAAGAGTTAGAGAAGTTAAATGTCCTGCCACAATCACATACATGATAGCTGAGTCTGGTACAGTGAGAATGTCTTTGTAATATTAACATTATTACTGCATTGAGATATCTGGGAGATTTTGTGTGTGGGTTTAGTAAAAACATAGTCGCAGCAGGTTGATGAAACAACCAGGATTCCCCTGGTGCATTTCCCTGGTGGTTCCCCTTGGTACTTCCCCCCCCACCCCCCCCAAAAAAAAAACAAAAACGAAGTACTTTTCCCAATTACATTTGATTATTTTAAGCCAGGAGATCAATAGTAGATGGTCAATTAAATATGAGCTGACCCAGTGAAGCCAACCTCATTAAAACATTGGTCTTCATCTAATGCTCTTTGGTGAACAGAGACTTCTGAAGTGAAAAGGGAATTTGGAATTGAATTATTCCCATTATTTTATCCCAGTGAGAAAAGTAAAGGCCAAGACTTACCAAGGTTGCAGAATTTCTGAGTTGCAAATGGTAACTGGGCTACAAGTCTAGATTCTCAGGTGTGTGCTCTTTCCATAGGATACTTCCTCCTCGAGTACAATTTAAATGGAAAACACAAATGAGCTTAAGAGAACATCAGTGGCCTAATTAGATTATAAAGTTGTGATTTTTTTTTAAAAACCATTTTTATGTAAAGCCATTTTCCTACTGAACAGATTTCTGGGTGTATGAGTTCAGATGCATTTTAAGGTTGCCCAATTTGGAGCATGAAAGCTTGATGATAATTAACAAATTTTAGAAGAAAAAAAAACCTAGTGTGATGGAGGTGGTGGGAGCAGAAAAAAAAAAATGTGGGCTTCTTGCTCACATTCCCACCTCTAAACGTTTCCTAGACCCACAAGGTATTCCCTTTGTACTCAACTAAGTGATCTCCAGACTTCATTCCCTCTGACAGCTAAGCAATCTTAAGATTTTGAGATTTTGATTGGCAGTTCATTTCAGTGCTCCCACACAGTTCTGTAGAGCTCTACCCCCATCCCTGAAGTGCACTGATTTAGCCCTTGCATTAGATATGCCTTATTTTCCATCTTCTCTCACATTTAGACAGTAGTTTAGGCAATTCCTAAGAAACAGTGTCTTTGTTCTTTTTCTTGTATAACATCTAGCAATATGACAATTAATGAGCATGAAAGGAAAATAACAAGACACAGGCCCAAAAGATGATTTAAGCATCAAAACCATTTTGGGAGGTTTAGATGGTGACATTTTAAAAAATATATAAGGGAAAATAGAGGGACTGGCTGTCATTTTATTTTTTCCTAAATTTGTTTTACAACACGAGGCCTATGAACCACAGTCTGTAACCCATTAGAATGGAGACTTGGACTGATCAGCATAGCAGCTGTGGCTGCTCTTTAGACCTGGGACACACATCCAGCAGCTGGATGGGGAACTCCCTGGCTGAGAGCCAGCTAACTATTTCTTGCTTATGCTCTCAGTAACACACATTGCTTCAAGAGCCTATCATTGCATTCTTCTCCCGTCTTCCCTGCACATCCTGCACATTTAAAAATTAACATGGGATCCCTTGAGTTCTGTTCTACCCACCCTATTTCCTCCCCCGGCATACAGTCCATGAAGGCAGTCAGATGGCACTGGCGTGGCACCTCTGGAAAATTGCCTCTGGCTGTAAGCCCAGACCAAGAGAAACTTAGACTTGGAATTTTTGGATGGTAACTTTTGTTCAGTTGCTTCCCAATAGCACTCACTAGAGACTAGAGACAGATGGTTTGCAGCTTAGCCCTCTGAGCAAGAGTTGCCTGCTTTTGCATTTTGACCATTGAATAAAAGGGCTCCTGCTTAGCCAAGAATTCTGAACTGACTGTTGGGGTTAATTTGGTTCCCAGAAGTCTCCAAATGACTGTGGCACTAAGGACTCAACTTCAAAGAATAAATCCTGGAGAAGAGGCCCCAAATTCCCAACCTTGGGATTCCCTAAGATCCCAAGGTAGGGGGGATGTCATCATGCTAGTTGAGGCAAAGTTCATTTCCTTACATGCAGAGGTTTTCTGTCTGAACTGAGAGGTTGTGTTACTAGTTTAAGTTTGCCCCTGTGAGTGCGTAGCCAAGTTGGGCAGGATAGCCAGGTCTGAGCTATACTCTACACCGCTTCCATTCTACTGATTTCAAAAAATGAATAAATATAAATTAGTCAGCTCTATTCTCTGCCTGGAAATTGTTATATTTTCATGTGAATAGTCTTATTTCCCTGTCAAATTATTAATCCTTTGTCAGGTAGCAAGTCTGATATTTGTATCCTCATTCTTGTACACAATAAATACTCTGAATAAATACCAATTAATATAACAATAAAGTGCTTTCAGTGGTGTGTTTTTAGCCCCATACATCTTATAACTTTTTGCTTTATTTTTACTACTTAAAAAATACCTGTTTATCATAAAAAGATACTGTATATAAAATAATCATCTCTCCACTTCTGCTCCCTTTCAAATATCTGAAGTAATCATTATTGTTAGGTAATAAGTAGTTCTCCATACCTATTTCCATGTTCATACAAACATATTAAAACATACGGAGAGGTCTAACATATTCTTTTTTAAAAAAATTTTAAAGACAAAATAACATTATCCTATATACAGGATAATATAGCTCTTTAGCCTTGTTTTTTTTTTTTTATTCACTTAAGTGTACATCACAGTTATCTTCCTGAGTCAGTAAATATGAGCTTACTCATTCACTCTAATAGCCACATAATAGGCCCTCTAATGGGAACATTATGATTTACCCACCCGTTCTCATATCAGTAGATATTGCAGTTCCCACTGTCTCCTAAATAGCTCCCTATTTGATGAACACACTATCTGGCCTTTTGCTTACCGTTCCTGCTTTTATAACTAGAGGAAGGCCATGTCCAAAATGATATCACCTACTTTTTGGACAATTTCCTTCAAATTTCTAGGGAATTTGTTTTCTATGAATTAAAATAAATATTTTAAGGGATGCCTTCTATTCTATAACCAAGGCTAGAGTATATCTGGACACTGTTATCTTTCAGTGTTTGGTCTACAGAGAATATATAATTTGCACTAGAAAATGCAATATTCTGAGTTTACAAAAGAATTTTAAATCTTTTGTGACAGTTTCAAATATACATGTATTTGTAGTGTATGATTTCAACCCCAGTTTATTGCAATGACAGTAAAGAAGATTTGGAATTGCTTTTGGATTTTCTTTACTTTTTAAAATTTTTCATCCGTCTAAATGTAAGCTCTATAGGACTAGAGGGTTTACTTCCTAACATGTCCCTAACGTGTAGCACAATGGCAGATGAACATAGAGGGGTCTGAATAAATACTAGCTGAGTGAATAAAAATCTGCTTTCAGATCCCACACACTCTGAAACTCACTCTGGTCAGGAGAAAGGTGATCTAGACTGTAATTTTCCTTTCCCAAATGACATCAGGTGACTTGAACAGTTCTAGACTCTGGAGCTCAATTAATTCTCAGCAATCAACCCCTGGGGACTGACTGTGATCACTGAGAGAAGAGGCAGGGACTTGGACACCATCTGGGGATATAACTTCCAGGACAACCCAGACAAGTAAAAGTGGTTTAAAGCTGACGCTCTGAAGGAATTATTTAACCTGAATCTACAAATATGTCTGAAGTGGTTAAATTTTATGTATTTATATATTTATTTATTTTGGTGCTGCAGAATGAACCCAGGTCCTCATGCTTGCTAAGCCTGTACCCCACCACCAAGATACACCCTCAGCCCCCTGTTTAGAAGTAATTTTTTAAAAAGATTTTTCTTTTTGCTAACTTTCCCATTAAAAAATATTTTTTAAGGAAAAACAAGATCCATTTCTAAGATTATAAATATTATATAGGCCTTATTTTCCATCTTATCAAATCATAGCAGTTGTTTTAAGGAAAATTTTTTCTACAACATTCTGCTTGTAAAAAAAGACAGGGGAGCTACGTGTTCCTAAAGCAACAGTAAGCAAGACTCTCACTACTGAAGGAATTGAAAACACAATCCAGGCAAACTTTCTGTTCTTGAAAGTGTAGATGACTATGATTTACCTGACTAGTATGTTGACATATTGTAGTTTCAGGAAAACAGGCATAATTACAATTTTTTTTGACAACTATAAAGAAGTTCCCTCTCAAAACTGACAACTCTTGTGTAGAAATATCTTACTTTACTCAGGTGCTGGGAGCAGCTGTGCATTGATTGGGTGAGCATTTGATTAGGGACAGGCAACATGGAAGTGTATTTGCCATGATTTGTGATGATGCTTGTCTCAGATTAGGTGAGAGTATTTTTAAGTGAGTTTCCTAGGACTGGCCTTCAGTGGTGTATTGGTGTATTGCTTCATGGTCCCTATTCCTTGCTACTTATAAAAGTGACTAACCCTTTGCTTGTTCCTCTTAGTTCTTCATCATTACATGCTATGATCCATTATATTCTGGAAGCTTCTGGTCTGGTATAGAATATTGAATTAGCCTCAAATGGTGACAGTTAATGGAAAATAGCAGGAATGGAAATAGAAAATGACTGTGTGCATTTGCAGAACTTTCCTAAAAGACCACGTACAATTAGTGCCTTGGGGAAGACTGGTGTCCCCAGTGCAGTCTTGGCACATGGACACAGAACAATCCTGCGACCTGAGTTTCCTAACCAATATGTGCTAAATGAATAAATTTGTTGTGATAGAGGTTCCTGCTGCAAATATATACTTTCTGTCAATCTCCCTTAACCTATTTGTTTCTATGCAGATTAACTGTATGAAATTGAACATCTCATCAGGTGTTTGTGATAAAGTTCTTCTGAAGACAGATCTTAACTTTCTTTTGATCTCTAGAAAAATGCCTAGGAATTTTTGTTACTATTAATAAACTAAAAACAGATACACACACAAAAAAATGTGAAACATGTACTGAAACTTGCAGTTAAATGATTAGCTAATAGCATAATTCTAGTAAAAGGGTACACGTACACACACACACACACACACACACACACACACACAGCATTAATGGAAACCTAGACATAAACAGCAAACCTCTGGAGTCCGAAAGAAACTGTCATTTCATTGGAAGATTTGCATAATGTCTGAACTCACTAAAATAATTTTCTTTCTTTTCTTCCTCCTCCTCCCCTTTCTCACTATTTTAAAGCAACCAATGAGTAGAGCTATACCTACAGAAGGAGGTAAAAGGGGGGAAGGAGAAAGCTTCTGACAACTATTAGATTCCTATTGTATGTCAATCATTTAATCTAGATATTTTTCACTTCACATTTCTTTTAATCCCCACTAAGTTTTTATCAAGTAGATATTATTAGCACTATTTTACGGATCAGACAATGAGCTCAGAAAGACAAGAGACTTGCATAGACTTAAACAGCTAATAAATGGCTGAACTGGACTAGGATCCAAGTCTGTCTTAAAAGCCTGAAGTTTTTACCACACCAGCTTTAATAGTGTGAAAATAGAAAGAATCCTGCTCGTTAACAGTTTTCTCTCAGAAGACTTAGTGACTTGGAAGGCCAAGAATAATCATCATTAAACCCAGGAACAGCATTTTGCCTTAGGCTCCACCTCTTTGGCTGTGGTCTCTAGTTTTAAGCAAGTGGACCTGGAACTTAAGCAATAGAAAGGCCATGCTGTCTGAGGCGGCCGGAGCTGACTCCACACTTGTCTGGGTCAGTGTCCTTATTTAGTTCTTCCTCTTCTTAGTTTCAGGCCCCAACCCCAGTGCATGTGTCCTTTGCTCAAGAACAGGTGGCCTCCCATGCTTGCACAGAATGGCAGTCTGCAATGTTTATGGTGATTCATCTCACAATGTACAGTACATTTTTTTATTGCACCAAAGATCAGTGGGAACTTTGAGTTTTGTACATAAAGGTGAAAGATCTCTCTGGCAAGAGCTGGGCACACACGCTCTTGGTATTTCCTTTAGTCTGCTTGCCTTTTTATTTGTGTTCCTCACAGATGTCCTAGATTTAAATAACTTGTTTATTTTTTCAGCTAAATTTCATGATAGTTAATTAACATTTTTCCTATGGCACAAATTAATTTTGGTGAGGTGATGATGTCAGGAGTATTGGGCTTTTCTTTTATGTACCCCCCCGCCCCATACCTTTTGCTAATGCTTCATGAATGTTAACTCATCTATTTACTCTGGGAGCTAAGAAGGTAATGCTGGATTATTCATTTGATATCTGTAAAAAAAATTATATAGTATTTCTTACACTTAGGCTCCTGGTTTTCAGGACTTGCAGAAAATGGAAATGAAAATCTTTTACTGGCTCATCATCATCTTCTTCACCATCTTCATCCAGTTGAGCCAAAAAAATTGCCTACCTCAGGATAAGGAGCAGAATCATATTTTTCCTACCATATCCATATTTATATACAAATGTTACAAACTTGATATTTTATAGTACATGCTACTCTGTATCTCACTTTACTTAACCATATATCATAGCCATTTTTCTCAAGTCAATAACTAGCTTCCTGAGGCATAATTTTTGTAGATTATGTACTACTTTCAAGATGTGACATAATTTAACTAATACCCTATTACTTGATATTCAGATGGCACCTTGATATAAATGTTAAAATTTTTTTGTGTGGATTTTTAGAGATAGTCTTTTTTTTTTTTTTTTTGGTACTGGGTACTGACCCCAGGAGTGCTTAATTATTGAACTACATCCCCATCCCTTTTTTATATTTTATTTAGAGACAAGGTCTCACTGAGTTGCTTAGGGCCTTGCTAAATTGTGGAAGCAAGAATTTACAATTCTTTTTTTTTTTAATTAAATTTATTTTAATCACACATGAAAACATAAAAATCGTACATTTTAGTGGGGTACCATGTGAGTTTTTGTTTTTTAATAATAAGGCAACTTGTATTAGCATATAATTTGTATACAGATGCAAACAAGAAAAAGACAAAAAATAAGAAAAGAACATTGCCAAGGCAGAATCCCTTATTGTCCTTCTCCAGGCACTAACCCTTCCCAGGGTGATCACTATTCTAATTTCTAACCCTGTAGATGAGCTTTACCTCCTTTTTTTTTTTTTTTTTTATTGGTTGAAGAATTTACAATTCTTATTGTACATCTTAAAACTATGGAAATACTGATTAAAAGATACCAACTATTTAAGGATTTTGACCCATTCTGAATAAGTGTGATAATGCTAGACTTTGCTTTTTCTGCCCGTTTTAAGGCCTCCTCTCCTCTTCCTTGCTCTGCCCTGTCTCTGTTTACCTTCTGCTCAGTACATGATTTTCTCCTCAATTGTATCTTCCTCCAAATAAGCATTTCTGGAGTTAGAATGATATGAATCCTCCATTTAGCATGCTGAATATCTATACCAAAAGTTATATGATTCCACATGTGTCAAATTTGTTGTTCTTTGTGAAGCCCAGGAACATGCTAAAAAGATTACGGATAAGATTTCTCATTCAAGTAATTTCTTCCACCTGTAGAATGAATTTCATGCTTTTCTTCATATAAAATTGGTTAAAGAAAGCATATAGAATTATGTTTTTAAATAAATACCTGGGATTCATTAGTAATCATTTTAAACATGTTTGTTCATCTGAAATATTTTGATCTTATGTCCCATCTATCAGCTGGTATGTCTCTGTGCATTTAAATACAATGCCAATTCATTTCTCTGTTTATAACTGCCGTTTCTATATTTCTTGGCCAAGTTAAGGATATTTAGATAATGTTTGTATTGAGAATAGAGACAAATGTACCAGATGTCAGGTTACTATAAAAACATGGATCTTTGGACTTGTGGTAAGAAAATAAGCTCTCTAATTTAGTGTATGCACAATGTCCCAAACAGCTATTACGATTAATTAAGTTTTCCATGTTGATGCAGGAAATTTTACCAGCTCTTAGAAAACTAGTTCCAACTAGCTTCCAGACGGATCACACAGAGAACAAGTCAAGGGGGAAAAAAAAAATGGAAAAACCACATAACTAATCCTTTAAAGGTCAGTGATGATTTTTTAAAAAGACATCTCCATCTAGTTAATAAAGTTACCCCTCTTTCTGAAAAGGAATATTACTGTATATGAGAATTATGCATATTTTGAATCATAAATATTTGAGAACTATAAATATCTGAATATTTAATTCTAATATGCTATATTCATTACTATCTGTTCATATGTTGAAATTAACCAATTTGTATTACTTTGCACTCTTTATGACCTGAGAGTTGCCTGCTTTTAGCTCTGTTGCTGTGATAGAGTGGAACCTAACCACACAAAATTGGTTTTTTACTCTAAGTCATTAATCCCTATGCATTGATGTTTAAAGCTAAAGGACTCAATTGAAGTTTCATGGTGGTAAACACTTAAATTTTTCAAGTATCTACTATGTGCCAGTACTTTGCAGTTGTTATCTAATTCTTCTGATAATCTTGCAAACTATTTGACAGACAGTAGCATTGAGCTTTGAGAGGCTAAGTCTCTTATTCAAGATCACACAGCTAGCCATTGACAGTAAAGTTGTTCAAATCAGTTTCTTTTAACTCCATAATTATGTCTTTTCCCTTCATAGGACACTTCTGAATGTTTTTATGTACCCATTTATGCTGCTGTTATACAGAATCCACTGAAGAAACCTCAGGGAAAGATGAGAGGCAGAGTTCATCAAGCACGGGTCTTTTCAGATGTCATTGCCAAGAGCTGTCAACCTTGGGTGGCACAGTCAAACTCTTGCTTTCTCAAACCAACTTTGAAGAATCAGAGATTGAAGATGAGCAAATTTTGCCTTTCATCCCACATGGGAACCTTTTGGATACTTCTGAGACATAGCATATAGAAAAGTGAAAAACTGTAGAGAGATTAGAACAGCACAAATGTAATCATTGCTTATATGCTTCTTACCAGCACACATGGAAAACACATTTGTCCAGTGTAGCAGTTAATAGATTGCAAGGACAATAAGGAGGAATGATCTGTTTTTAAATTCAGACGACAAAATCCAGCTGCAGTTTGTTAGGAGTGTTGGGAATGGGTGAGATGGCCTGGGAGGTTGAGTGATAGCAAAAACATAGGAGCATTCACAAGAACATTTCCTTAGCTACCGACCTTCTTTAAATTTTTGGATAAATTGATCTTTTTTATACATTTTTAAATAGTTTGATGAAACACCATAAGATAACATTTCATTGTAGTCATAAATTCTGTGTGACTGCTTGTTCTCGGTTGCCTGTTCCCAGCAAGAGATATTTCAGATGCAGTGTTTCCTAAGGAAGTCAGCATGGCCTGGAGTATTTTGAGTTTCCACAAGACAGTAGCGATCACTTGCACACAATCCTCCTTTGAGGTTCGTATTACCATTGCACCCGATTTTCAGATGAAGAAACTGAGATACAACTTTTTTATTTACATGATAGGGAAATAGTAGAGTCAGAATTCAAACTCTAGTGGTTTGGTGCCAGCATCTAGTTACTTAAATGCCAAGTTATGCAGCTCAGAGGGCGCTAGGCAAGTGGTTAGGAAGTTAATTGTTCTATGAATATGACTTTGTGTTCAAGGTCACAGAAAGGGCTCCTACCAAGGCTTCATAGGATCACCATGATCCTAAGCAATGTGCCAGTGGCATCATAGAACCAAAGAAATAAAAGGAAGGAAACCAATTAAGGTTAATTCCTGATGTTCTGTGAAACCCTAAAGACCCATGGGAACCGAGGGCCCTTGTAGGGCGTTGCTTCCTGTACAGAGCCAGGGGAGAGCTTGAAAAAATATCTGGGTGGAAAATTACTTCAGGCTTCATGAAAGGTTCTCATTGTTGGAAGGGATAAGGGACGACTGTTGCTCACCGTTCTCCTTTGAGTCTAGGCCTAGGGTTTTAAATGATTTCTTGACTTTGGCTTCTGGCATCTGCAGAGCAAAGCAGGCAATGCTCTTTACCCCCCAGCATGGATCTTTCCCACACATTGTGCTGCCATATGCAGGCACGCCCACATGGAGCTCCAGTGCTTTTCCTCTGAAAAACATGTAAGGTTTTAAAATTCTGTAGCCTTCCTTGTCCCCTCCCCTGGGTGGAGCTGTGAGCTTCTGTCATGGGGGAAGCTCAGCTACAACAGGCAAAGCTGCTGTATTTATAGGCTAATCACAAGGCCATAACCGGATTAGGTCCATCTGCCAGTCATGCTCAGATATTTATGGCATGTATTTTCTTCATGTGTGTCCCCTTTCCATTGTCCAGCTCAGAGGGACGAGAGAAGAAGGAAGTAAAAGTGGGGGGTATTGCTTGATGGTGGTTCACTGTCGGTATATTTTAGCATGGGGCAGGACACAAAGTTTTTGCAAAACAGAAGAAAAAAGAAAAGAAAAGGAAAGAAAGAGGGAAAAGAGGTACAATCATTTCTTCCTCTCTGTGATTGCTTCTGAATTAAGTTCAGACTAATTTAGGGAGTCTCAGGATTATGTGTTGTAGTTATTTTGTTCTGTTTTAATTTGGTACTTATTTGTTTGATTTTTTTTTTTTTGGCTATTTTATTTTATTGTCGTTTCATAGGTTTGCTTTTTCTTGAAGGAACCCTGTGGACACAAAAGATATTTTGGAATAAGTGGTATGTGTTGGGAAATGATAAAAAGGAGAAAGGGTGACCTAGGTCCTACTTTTGGCTGTTAAGAAACGTGACCCTGGAGAAGTCACATAATTTTTTCATTTGAAGAAGGTTTGAGATCATCTTTTCAGTGACTCCCATTTATGGATACCCATCACACACCTAGAGAATGCTTTAGAATGAGATGTCTGCAGCAAAGGAACATGTGGGCGCTTCCAGCCACAGCATGTCTGAGCAGGTCATTTACATCACACAGGGAATGAAGAGGAAATATGCCTAAACTCTAGGTTGAATATTCAAATAAAGCATCCATTCTGATCAATGAGCAGAAAAATGTAGGAGTAGCCAGGAATCGATCACATAGTGGAAACTAGTGTGAAGATAAAAGATATTGATTTTGGCTTTTTTTTTTTTTTGCATGAAAAAGAAAAAGTGTTGTCAGATGAGTCTGACACCATTCTTATAACACCACATCATATAATAATATGCAAATGTCCAGCAGACATCAGCTCACTGATTTGAACTATGTGGCTTTAAAGAGAGAAGAGAATGCAGTCTTAGGGATGGCAAATATTTTTTTGCACCAAGCATTAATGACTGAGAATATTGCACCTTAAAATTAAAAGATATATAAGACCTTCAGAATTAGGTGTTTCCCAAGAGCATTCACATTACCTTTGAGTCCTAGTATTCAAATGGAGTACTGGAAATTTATGTTTGAAAATTCAAGGAAGAATCCAGTTGGTATGTTTTTGAGGGATTTGTCTCAACCAACGGACACATTCTTAGGAATATCCTTCATCAGCAGAGCCTTCTGATGAGGGCTTAGATTAGTTCGTTTCTATACCACGGCCACCATACCAGGATATAAGTGATGGCACCCTGCCAAAGGCCAATGTAAACTTGAGTGGCAACATTGTAAGACCCAGAAGTATTGTGCAGGGGCCAGAATGAATGCTCACCTGGGCCATGGAAAGCCAAAACCATGGGAAAGCTAGAATCAGGAGGAAGTAACTCTAAGTAGTAATGACGACAGCAGTGGCAACAATAATAGCCAAACTTCTGAAATGCTTCTTGCGTGCCAAGCTCTAGGTTAATCCTATCAGGTGGGTAATGTCACTATCTTGATTATAAAGTGAGGCAATTGGACTTGGATGTGATCGCTTTATTAAGGCCCCACAACTGGTAAGTGGCAGAGCTTCAGAGGCAATTCAGATATGCAGCTGTCAAGCTAGTTGACAAAATCTCTGGGAGCATTATTCTGCCTTCCAGGAAGCCCAGGAAGCAGCTGCAGTGGGAAGAGTGCAGAAAATGGACATGAGTGGTGAAGACAGGAGACACAGTGGTACAGGGGGAAGGGCAGCTAGTCAACCCCACTCCTGGACCCTCAGGGCTCCCAGTTTGCATGTGACTCTACGGGTTTTGTGAGAGATCTATATCTTAAATAATCCTTCTTCTTCTCCTCCTTCCTGCCTCTATTTGAACTCTTTCAGTGGATCTTTGTGACTTGAAGTCAAAGACTCAAACTGGACAGAGTATCTAAATGGAATGGTAGTGTTTACAGAATCATTTCTCAGAGGTCAAGTAGAGAAAATGATTCCACTCTCTCTGGTTGTGATACTAGTTTCCAAACTTCTCAGATTTAGGAAGATGAGCACCTGCAGATCATTAATGAAATATCTTATCAAGGGAAATTCCAAAAAAGGGTAATAAGCTGCTGAGTAACCTTGGAATTACTTTAGCAATACACTTGCTAAATTACAGCTGCTCAATCCCATTTCTGAAGGTGATGTCTTTTGGGGATTATGCCCCAGTTTCTTTAATGGAATTACTTGTCTGTTTTTCAGAGGTTGTACCCACCACCAGCTCCCCACATTCTATTTGTCACCTTTCTCAGATGCAAAGCACCATTTCAAAGAGTTTCCATTTTCCTCAGGGAATAAAATGATGGAATTCTAACCTGTGTGCCCAAGTCTTTGCTATACTTTTGTGAGAAAGCTGTCCTATAGCAGAGACAAAATGAGTTAGCAAGTTCAGTCACTTGCACTTGCCAGGGAGGATCAGACTGAGGGATTATCTAAAAGCCAGGAGTTTGAGTGTCATGAGAGCCTTTCTCTTTGAAAGACTCTAATGGAGGTCTTTCAGCCAGAGAGAAGGACCCAGGAGGGAGGATTCTCAAACTAAATAGCAAGCTGGTCACTGTGTGAATTTCAAAGCCCAAGTTCATGGGGGGGAAAGGGGTTGATACTTTAATTTTTCAATGTGTGGAAGATGGTCCTTTTTTTTTTTTCCCCCAATTACACTGAAACATACCAGCAAGAGGACAATCCAGACTGGCCTACCTGTTTGTTTATTCTGCTCTCTGATGACTTCCAAAAGGCTTCTATTAGTACTGTATGGCTTTAGTTCTCCATTCCTCTGAAGATTTGGGGAACTGACAACCTTTCCCTCTAATCTTAGTATTCTTTCTGAATGGTCCCACTGAGGACCTCAGCCTTTGGTGGCTGGAAAATACTGAAACTACCAAGCAGCTCCAGCCAGTTTAACATGGCATTAGGGCTGTTGCCAGGCAGGGAATGTTAATATATGAGCACCAGCCTGGGCTGCCAGGTTGGCACAGAGGCACAGGTTACCTCACCTGTCCTCTGCGTTAATCTTGTTATGTTAATAGATGTGTTTTCCCCACCGTGGAGACTGGATGTTCTTGGCAGCTGCACAGTGCCTTAAGGCTGGACTCAGGTGTACCCGAACTTGTTGAGAACCCAGTTGCTGCTAGTAGGGGCTAAGGGCTACAGGATCTGCCTTTACCAGTGAGTAGCCCCAGAAGAACTGGGATGTGTGCAACTGTGGAATGTACAAGGCCTGCTCCAGGAAAAGCTGATTCTAACACAGGAGAGAAACGTAGGGGGTTTCTTTGGTCTTCAGGACATATTTCACATTATTTATGGCACCATGGCCTTCTTTCCTTTTTTCAAGAGAGGCATAAATTCTCATAACTGTGTGGTACCCTAGGTGTGTTGTCCTAACTCTCTATGGGCTATTACATTTCTGTCTATCTGAAGAAGCTTCCCTAGAATGGAAACTAGTCTCATAAAAACATTTATGAAGCATTGTGCATTATGTGAGAAATATAGAGAACTAGATTTAAGGTTTCCTTAATTATGTGGATAGAGCAGCCCCCGATACCTAATAGTATTTATTAATTTAATTTATCAATTTCTCTACTGTCCAGAGAATAATCTTTATCTTTTAAAAATTATGAGCCTCATCTAGCAATTTCACACTGCCTGGCAACATGAGGAGTTGGCTTTTCTGTTTGTAGAGATCATCTAGCAAGTACAGGAAGAATCCATTACTATTATTCTTGGCCTCATTTCTAACCCACAAAATGCTTAGGAGAAAACTTACCTAATAATGTTTTATTTTCTGACTTAGGGAAGAAAAAGTAAAAAGGGTGGAAGCATATTTTTGGATTGTGTTGAAAAAGTTGGATCATTTTTGGAACTCTGAAAGGAGCTCTTACGTGTTCATATACACAGGAGCTAATCAAGGCACAGTTATCTGCTGACAGGTGGGGTCTTTGTTCCTTGAGGGGCATGTTGGAATCCCAGCTCTGCCTCTTCCTAGCAGAGTCCTTCGATTATATACTCAAGCCCCTAAGCCACTTCAGTGGGCTGGTGTACAGACTAAATGAGATCATATTTGAGAACTGACCAGTCCAGCCTGGCACACAGGTCTAAGTAGAGCATAGAGATTCCTCTCCAGTTACTTGTGCTAGAAGTTAGTCACCATTTTTCCAGAGGAGGCTTCACAAATCAGCAGCTGGATTTTCTTTTCATAAAAACCTCTTCAAATCATAACAGAACAAGAGAGGGTCAAGAAAATACCTTCTAATCTTTTACATTAGGAATATCTAAAATCAACCTAGCATGAGAATCTCCTTTCACGTATGTTGTCCGTTATGGGTCTTGGTATCCAAAGTTATGTGGGTCATATTAAAATAAAGGCACATAAAGTCCTGAGATTTTTTTGTCCCCGAAAACATCTCTAAGGAGAGAATTTGTGAGAGGTCTGCATGGAGTGTGTGGTCATTCCCAGTCATTCCCACATTGAGGGATCATTGTCATTCCTGTCATAGTTGGAGTTATAGCTATTTAACTAGAGCACAAATAATATATTCACAAATATGAGAATGTGCCCTTTCATTTGAATCATCGTATCTACCTGTTTTTGTTCCAAATGTTAATTTATACTTTTAGTCCTTTTGAACAAAAGTGACTCTCCTCAGCTTCCCTGGGGCTCCCAGCATACGCCTGCAATTTGCATGTTTTATTCAAAACTGACTACATTTTCCACTGGGCCTTCCTTAGACTCTGAGATAATCAAGAACACTAGGTCCAACTCTAGTATTCTTATTGTTAGATGTACAGTTTAGACAATTTATTTACTTTCTTTAGCTTCAGTTTCTTAATGGAAAGAATGGTGATTGTTATAGTATTCAATCTCTGATGTAGGTGTTTGGGGAGATAAAGTGAGAGGAGAAAACTTGGAATGGTGTTGGCATACCTTAATAGTTCTGTCGTTGTTATTATTGTTGTGATGCTAGTGTCTAGCATGGTCATTGACTCATTGATTTTTTTTGTAGCTAAACCACAAGTCTGTTCATCCAACTCTCTGCCTGCTCTGTGTTTTGACCTACAGGGATGAATGTGGCTAGAGAAGAAAAACTGCCAAGCTTACTGGCCTCACTTCAAATTAATCTCAAGTGGACACTTAACACTGGCCAGCAACCATACTGTATTTCTCCTATTCAGGCATCCTCCCAGTTTTTAAGGTGAATAGTTCGTAGTTATTCTGTAGCTGCAAACCTCCCCTATTTTTTCTCTTAGCTGTCAATCCTGTGTCTATAATATAATAAATAAGAAAAATATGAATAATATAAGAAAAAGAAGAAGCAATTAGAGGGGATGGTTCCCATTATTCATCCTTGCTTCTTCACCTACATATCCTGGAGGCCCATGTATTCTACATTATCTCCTGTAACCAAGGATAGACTGCTATGCCCTTGGAAAAATTCAACCTCCCCATTCAAGTATTAGTCCCATCCTTGTTGCTGAAAGCTCATTGTCTCTGATGCCAATCTGATAACAATTTTGAGGATACAGTTTTGAGTAAAAGGAAAAAGAAGGTTTATTGCTTTGCTAGCAAAGGAGAAACACAGGGGACTCCTGTCCCAAAGGCTACGATTCTGCCCATCAGTAAGAACAGGAGGCTTTTCAAGAGGTGATTCAAAGGCTGCATTCCTCGTGTTATCTGTTGAAGCTGTGATTCACTCGTTATCTTGGGAGATAGTTCCAAGTCCTTCTGGTGCCATCCCCAAAGTCTGGATTAATTCATTCATGTGGGTGTGTGCTCAAGGAGAGATTAATCTGCCTAGGATGGGGAAGAAAGGTAATCCTGTTTTCCTTGAGACTAGGGAGGGGAAAAGATTAGGAAGCAGCAGGGAGAGAGGAGGAGAAAGAAACACAGTGGCAGAGCAGGACAGGCTACATTCAAAGCATAAAGTGGACCACTGTTCCACCCACCCACACACGGCCCCAGCAGTCTCCCTTCTCTGTGCATCATTGACGTCTCTCATTCTATTGACCACTCCCTTTGGCATTTATGTATTTTGATTTTTTTCTTCCCACCTTCAACGATCATATTTTGACTTTCTTTTTTTCTTCAGTTACATCTCTATTTTTTGTCATTCCCTTTAAGGCAAACCTCCTTGAAAGAATTGACTGTCTCAGCAGTCTATAGTTTCTCTTCTTCCCTTCTCTCTTGAACTCATTCATGCCCCTGAAGCTATTCTTGTTTAAGTCATCCGTTATGGTTTGGATATGAGGTGTCCCCTTAAAAGCTCATGTATTAGGCAATGCAGGAAGGTTCAGAGATGAAATTTATCATTGTGAGAGCTGTAACCTCATCAGTGGATAATCTATTTGATGCATTAATAATTTGAATGAACTACTGTGTGGTAACTGTCTGCAGGTGGGGAAAGGTTAGAGGAAGTAGGTCTTTAGGGTAAGGCCTTGGGCTGTATTTTGTCCCTTCCCTCCCTACAACCCCCCTCCCCACCAACCTCTCTCTGACTCTCACTTTCTGCTTCTAGATGCTGTGAGCTAAGAAGCTTTCTTTGGCCATACCCTTCTGCCATAATGTTCTGCCTCAACTCAAGCTCAGAGAAAAGGAGTTGGCTAACAACAGACTAAACCTCGGAAACTCTACATTTATGTGACCTATCAGAAGCATTTGCAAAGTAACTGCTTTCTCCTTTTTCCAGGAAAACATGGTTTTACCTGTTTTTTCGTTTGCCCATAGCTATTTTTCTTCAGTTTTCTTTTATAATCTCCTACCTCTGAACAGTGGGGGAATTTTAGGACTTACGTATCTCTTTTCTTCACCCCTTATGTCCTTCCTACACTCAGCCCTGATGTCCAGCAACATTAGCTTCACCTGATAAAGTATGAGAAATGCTCCATCCCAGATCTATTGATTCAGAATCTGAACTTAAACAAGATCCCCAGTTGGTCATTTTTTCACATTAATGTTTATAATCACCCTAAGTGATCCTATATAATTTTATGGCTTTAAATGCCACTTATTCACTGACTTGATTCCCAAACTCATCAAGAATCTTGGTGAAGTACGGATGCATTCATCCAACTGCCTGTCAACATTTCCACATGGATGTGTAGCAGGCATTCTCGGCTTACCCCGTGAGTGCAGACGCGAGTTCCCAGCTTCCCACTAAACCTGCTGTTCCAGTATTCTTCCATCTCTTCATTACCAGCAACTCTATTCTTCCATTGCTCAGGCCAAAACTCTAGGAGTCAACCTCTCCTCTTTCCTACTTCTGGTCTGTCCCCTAATTCAGTCAGCTCTACTGTAAAAATACAGTCAGAATTCAATCTTTCTCATTACCCCTGCTACCTTGGACCAAGGTAATACCTGCTCCTTCCTCTAGTCAGTTCTGAAAACCAGAACTGACTAGCCAGAAAAAAATACTGGTAGATGATGTCTTTTCCTCAAGGCCTTCCAGCGTTCCCCTCTGTAGGGTATGACCCATGACCTCTCATGGCCTGTTTCCCCAACTACCTCTCTGAGTCTTTTGCAGTCTCTCTTCCTTTTTCACTTTACTCCAGCCTCAGGTCTCCTTGCTGTACCTCAAATGCAGGAGGCCAGTCTTGCCTCAGGGACTCTTTGTACTTGCTGTTCTTTCTGCCTCAGCGCTCTTCCTCAGATAGCTGTGTGGCTCCCTCCCTCCCCAGTGTCTCTACTCCAAAGTCACCTTCTCGGAATGCCTCCCCTGGCCTTGCTATCTAAAATCTCAGCCTTAGCTTGCTTCCGCACGTCATACTGCTCTATTTATTCATCTCTTTTTTAGCAAATTGAACATTCTCTCCTTTTTCCATATATGTGTGTGTGTGTGTGTGTGTGTGTGTGTGTGTGTCTGTGTGGGTATAAGTACACAATATGCATAAATATATATCTATATGAACATGCAGACATTTATACACATCCATATTTTCTTTTATGCTTTTTATCATGTTCCAGTGATTTAATTTGCTGACATTTGTAAAAATACCAAACTGAGTAAATTACCACAGCCTTATGGAACTCTTTTCTTCTTTGATATTGCAACTGATTTTTCTTGTTCCTCTGCTGTTTCATATATATATTTCAGAATCAGTTTCTTGAGATCCGTGAGATTCATGTTGGCATTTTATTGAAGTTACATTGAATTTATAAACTAATTTAGAGAGTGAGAATAAAGCTCAGTGGTAGAGCACTTGCTTAGCAAGTGTGAAGCCCAGTACCAAAAAACAAATAAATAAAAATAAAATAAATTTTTAAAAGCTATATATTAATTTAGGGAGAATTGACATTCTTATTACTGTGAAAGTTCTTATGCATGAAGTCACATTTTTCTCTATTTAGTTAGGTATTCTTTAATGTTGTCTGATAGAATTTCATTTTTTTCTCCTAAAGGTCATACACATTTTTGTTATGATTATCTCTATTTAACATATTTTAATGTTATGTTTTATGACTATTTTAATAGGCTTTTTTCTTTGTGGATGATTTTTAAATTTATAGAAAGGCTGTAAGATAGAACAGAGGATATCCTATACCTCCTATCCAGCCTCAGTTACCCTAATGTTATCATACTGCATTACCATGATATGTTCCATCAAAGCCGATAAACCAGTACTGCTATGGTACTATGAACTAGACCTCAGTCTTTATTTGTATTTCATTTTTAATTAATGTTCTGTTTAGGTGCCAGAGTCCCATCCCAGGTGCCATATTGCATTCAGTAGTTGTTTCCTTAGTCCCCTATGATTTGGGATTCTCAGTCTTTCTTTATCATGATTTTGAAAGATTTGAGGGATGTTAAATATTTTGTAGAGCACCCTTCCCCAATGTGGATTTGTGGATTTTCTTATTATTAGATGGTGGTTCTGGATCTGGGAATGCTTGACACAGAGGTGAAATGGCCTGTCCCATCAAAGTGATACTTAAGACCTTAACCTTAACTGCTGACGTTAACCTTGATCACTAGTTCAGGTGGTGTTTGCCAAAATGTGTTATACATTTTACTCATTTACTCTGCACTCTTTGTTTTTATCGGTTTGGTTTCTGTCTTTCTAGAAAGTAAGCTCCATGATTTTCATCTTATTGTCCCCTGCTGTTTCTCTGATGTTAGAACCATGCCTGGAACATAAAAGACAACAAATGGATTTTTTTTTTTTGCACCAACTGATGATATTTAAAAAATTCTCAAATATTTCATCTAAATTTCAGACATAGGAAGTGGCCATAGCTTATTGGTCAGTTTTTCCAACATGTTGATGAAATTGGGTTAAATTCAACAAAAACAAGTTAGAGAACAGCACCCCAAGCTTTCAAGCTATCATTGGGATTATTATTTGGGAAAACTAAGCACATTTTGATGGACAAATATCTGATAGAAGATAAATAAAATCATTCTCTTTTTTTAAAAAAGTTATGTATGTAGCCACTTATTTTTAATTGACAAAATTGTATATATTTATGGTGTGAAATATGAAATTTATCATTCTTATAGTCACCATGATGTAAAATATATTTCTTGAATTTATTTCTCCTATCTAGCTAAAGTTTTATATCATTTGGTCAACAGCTTCCCGATCTTTTTTTGCCCCTAGTTTTTGGTGTTCTTAAATTTGAGAGCAAAGTAGTACTTTTTAAAAAGACACAAAATGTACTGTGTGACTCACCTCATACCCTAGATGTGTTAAGAAAACAAATTTTAATATACAATTTAAAATGGCTACCTCCAAGTTCACCTCTTAACCTTCTTCTTATCCAGGCTGTGCTCCTGGCAAATGCAACCCTGTGTTCTTCTTTTAGCATCTGGAATTTTCTCCATTCACTTTTCCTTATCTTTTTTTTTCTTTGCTTAGAATATTCTAACCTTCTCTTTAAACACCAAAGAGATGTTCAAGGCATCTCTCTCTACCTCCATTTCTTTTTCTGCCCTTTTCAAAACACTTAGCCAACTGTACTGTGATTGTCTATTCACTTGTTGAGATCACTGTCAGATTGGAATTTTGTTCACTGTTTTTTTTAATCCCTTATTGAACAAATGAGTTGTTTACATTCTAGATCAAAAATTTTGTGTATCATGCCAAATACCCAGTATAGTATAATAAATTGCCAAAACACTAAAGATTGATTTATAATAATAAGGTATATTCATTTTCATATTAAAATAAATAGTTCCACTATGCTGCCTGATGGCAGCTTTTATATTATGCGTAACTTTTTATGAAAAATTGTGTAATAAAAAAGAAAGATTAGGGATTGATTAGTACATGGTCAGATTACCCCAGACAGGAACCCTCATTTGTAGCACAGTGGATCTAGTCTCTGGTGTTTGGAAATTTACTTGTCCAATTCCTTTTTTATCATCATGAGAATGCGGCCTTCATAATGGGATCAGAGTCCTTAAAGAAGAAGGAGAGTGAGAGATTTTTCTCTCTGTCTCCATATACGTCAAAGAAAGGCCATGAGAGCATGCAGCTAGAAGGTGGCTGTTTACAAGCCAGGAAGGATAGAAAAGAGGCCCTCACCGGAACCTGCACCTATCAGCAGTCTGATCTCGGTAGAGGATTAAGAGGTGAAATTGGAGGTATTTAAATTTAAATTGTATATTAAAATTTGTTTTCTTAACACATCTAGGGTATGAGCTAAGTCACAGCACATTTTTGTCTACTTTGCTCTCAAATTTAAGAATAGCAAAAACTAGGGGCAAAAAAAGATTGGGAAGCTATTGATCAAATGATACAAAACTTCAGCTAGATAGGAGAAATAAATTCAAGATCAGAACATTGAGAAATGAATGCCTGTTGTTAAGCCACTCAGTCTGTGATATTTTCTTATAGCAGCCTGAGATGACGAAGGTATGTATCATATGTTCTACAGAGTGCTGAAAATTCTAAGGGATCCCTCAATGTTTCTGGAAAAAGTTACCTAAGGTAACTGTTTGGGAAAGATGTGGACATACCGGAGATTCCAGAGAACTCTGGCAAGATTCCATTCACTTGAGTTTTCTTCTGTGTTTTGCCCTCATAGTAAATCTCTTGTATGGCAGTAAGTCAGTAGGTACAGTGTTGAAATGATTGAAAAATTCCTACAAAGTTTTTATTTAAAAGAAAATACATGCACATTCTTGTGTATAATTATAATTAATAAAAATAAATGAAAGAATAAAAAGAGAATGTATGTCCAATCTTATGGATTACTAGCATTCTCAAAGTTTTCTGGGGACAATATTGTTCCAAGTTACCTGGATTCATAAGAAATTGATAATAGCGACTTATAACACGAAATATTCAATGGCTATATAAGGATAACAGAAGAAATAAACCAAAATTAATTTCTTCAATTTTTTGATACTTTGATCCTACCACCACCAAGAAACCAGATATTTTACTATATCTTTTAAGTAATTTTACATATTAAGTGGTATCCTGAATGTTTTATGTCCTGATAGCACAAAAGATGTTCAAAAGAAATTTCAAGTATCCTCTATGGATACCTGAATTTTAAAATTGAATTGAAAGAAATAATTTTCAGCCAAAAAATATGTCCTTTAAAAAAATGAAAACAGGAAGAAGTCTTCAGTTACCATTCTGAGAAGTGGCATATGTTACCCAGAAAAAAATATATATAACAGTGATTCTTAATTAACTGAAGTATTTGAGATCATTAGTCTCAGATATTACTGATAACAAAGAGCCTCAGAACTTGAGGAGACATAGTTTTGCATTCTCTGGAATCAAGTTGAAGATGCATCACTTAGGATAGGCTGGGTAATGGCTTGATTAAAATAAATTAATGACTCCACGATGAAAATTCTTATCTCTCCCATGTTCGCATCTAACGTAAATCAGCAAGGAGCCCTGCTCCCTGTAATCATTCAGGGACTAGAACCAAAACAAAGGAAAAAGAACTTGGTATATGGAGCACTGGCTCTTAATTGTTCTATGCAGAATTTTCATGTATCATTTCTCTTTACATTTATTTCATTGGCTGAAAAAAAAAATGACCGTACTTTAGTTAAAAGGGTAAAGATACATGAAAGTTCAATTCTATGATGTATCCAGAAGAATATTTCCAAATATTTCTAATGACTAACTTAGAGATCCTCTGACATGTGCTCCTGAAAACCCCATACTTACTCAATATTATTGATATATGTGTATATGTATATGTATATAGGTATACACACTCAATATATATGTACGTGTACACACACATGCCATTATAATAATTGCAGAAAATTAGAGTTAATGTTAAAGATTATACAGCTATGTCAAAAAGAAACTTGAATATAGATCCATGGAAAGAAATAATATCGCATTTATGTGTTTCCAAAATCTCATTCTGCTGAATTTCAGGAGATAAATCTTTAGGTTCTGGAAACTTATTGCAAAGTATTTGAAGGAAGCTGAATAGCAGGTTGAAGTGGAATCATGTGGAACTTTCATATTTGAGTATACACAGAAATGAAGGAGACTGAGGAGAAAATCTGAGAGCTAGGGAAGAACCAGAGAATCTTGATCCAATGAAGTAGAAAATGTCCAGGACTAAGAAACGTAGTTAACAAGGTCAAATGCAGCAGGAATCAGGAAGCTACAGACTGAAAGAAATCATCAAAGGAAGCACCGTGGAGGTCTTTGGTGGTACATCTACAGAGAACCAATTTCAAAGTCACAGTTTTGTGCTCATCCTCCTTCTCTCCAATGGTACTCTGTCTCCTGCCTTTTTTATTTTAACTTTTGGCACCTAGCCACCAAAACTAGAAAGCTGAGAATAATGATATGCTCTTGGAACGCCTACAACCACTCAATTTTATGCAGTTTTCTATTCCTAAATAGCTCTTGAGTCCTACTCTTCTATTCCTCTGTACCCCCACAGCTCTACTTCAAGCTTTGTTGGCATTTGCATGGACTAGTTTATGACCTCCTAACCAGTTTCTTTCCCTTGGTCTTGTTTGGTTAAATCTATCTGTATTGGCTATCTCTGACAGCATGCTTATTCTAAAATGTTGTAACTTAAAACAACAATAATCCCTTATAATTTCATATTTTCCTGGGAGGGGGCAGGAATTTGGAAGATATTTAGTGTGTGGTTATGACTTAGAGTCTTCCATGACATTACAGTCAAGATGTTAGGTGAGTCTACAGTTGTCTGAAGCTTTGACGGGAGCTGGAGTATCCACTTGAAAGGTGGCTGTCTCACATGGCTTACGTATAACTGGTGTGAGCTGTTTATGGGAGGCCCCAGTTCCTCCTTGATGATTTTCTCCTCAGAATTGCTCAAATGACCTCATGGCCTGGAACTTAGTCTTTACCAGAATAGTGACTAAAGATTCCCAGGAAGAAGCTTCAATTCTTTTTATAATCTAACTTCGGGAGTCATCTCGTTGCCTCTAGAGAACTCTGTTGATATGCAGTTTGTTGAAAGAAGGAGATTACATAAAGGTGTGACGAATGGAAGGCCAAGTTCATCAGGGCTATGTCAGAGGCTAGCTCCTGCACCTTCTTCACTGCTGTTGGAGTGATCCCTTATGTATGAATCTGTCAATTTAAAGAGAGGTGGTGAAGATGCATGGTAGATAGAGAGACTGGGGAGATAGTGAAGAATTGGCAGAATCACAGAATGGGAGAGGTAGCAGTAGATTATCATGACATACAAAGATATTTGTTGAAGGGAGCTGAGGGTTCAGCCAAAGACTAGTGCTAAGCTTTCTAGCTGTAGAACCTTGGGTCCTATATTTTGGGTGTGATGCAGTGATGCCATTTCAGTCTCACAGCTGGTTTATGGCACTGACATTTGGATGGATTCTGCTGATATGAAACAAGGAAGAAGTAACATCTTTTGCTTAAGAAAGTTTCCTGGGGTAGGGGACAACTGTGAAAAAAAAATCTAGTTTTGCTTAAGATAAAGTTGTTGTTCTGTGAAAGTAGGTTTAGGAGTATGTTTGTGTCTGTGCTGTGTGTCTGTGTGTCTCTATAAAAGAGCGAATCAGCATGAAACAGGAATTTCACAGAATCCAGCTGAAAAAATGTTGAGAAAGGAAAAAGGTAGAAGAGTGAACTGAAGAAAAAGACACTGAGAAATGGGGAAAGTAGAAGAGGCTAGTGTTTCCGACAGTGGTATATGGGGACATCTTCAGTATTCTGTATTCTGGAGAAAGAAAGATTTTTTATGGGGAAATTAAATTTTGCTCAGAATGTTAAAAAAAAAAAAAGTCCTCATTTTCCTGAGGCTCCAGCGTTCTTCACAAAGTAGCTAATAAACTTCTATTTCCTATTTAGAGGAGAAACTCATACAACTCTGTCTAGAAATCTTTACTCTAAATATCCTCTTAACTTTAATGGGGGACAAAAATAGTAATAGCTAAAAATTTATAGAGCATTTGCATGGTACAGCATAACATTAAACAATTATATATGTTACTTTATTTATATTTTCCCAACAACCCTCTGCGGCCATTAGCTCTGTTTTATAAGTCAAGAAAATGAGACTCAGGCTATGTAACCTGTGTGTTATGTAACATGTGCTCACATGGCCCAAATGTGGAGGAGCCTGGTTTTCAATGCAATCTGATTCTCAAGCCTCAACTTCGAAGATGGTTTCCGATTAAGGTGTAATTTACATATGGTATGATTCACCATGTTTAGTGTACTGTTCTGTGAATTTTAACTAATGCATGCAGTAGGGTAAGCACAAACACAATCAAGCTGTGGAATAGTTTCAAAGCTCAGGAATGTTTGCTCCTGGCCCTTTGTGGTCAGCCCATTTTCCCACACCTTCTCCCTGACCACCACTGATCTGTTCTCTTGTCCTAAATGTCATACAAATAGAAGTCTCTTGAGAACATAGCCTTTTGAGTCTGGCTTCTTTCACTTAGCATACTGCATTTGTGAGCTTCATCTGTGGTGTCTCACATTTCAGTAATGCTTTCCATTTCTGAATAGTAATACTCCATTTTATTGGTGTATCACAGGTTGGGCATCCTTTTACGAGTTGAAGTATATTTAGATTATTTTTACCTTACAACCAAGGCTGCTATAAACATTCATGTTTAATTTTTCTGTGTGAACGTAGTTTTTATTTTTCTTGAGTGGGGTTAGCAGTGAGTTCCTGGTTTATATGGTAAGTGTACGTTTAATTTTATATTAAAAAAACCCTACAATTATGAATACGCCCATGGTTCAAGTCATTTTCCTGTAACTGATTTGAATGAAAGAAGCTCATCAGACCAGCAACAGACAAGTTAGAGGCAGAAAGATCAGAAAGCTGAACTCCAAAAGCCTGGCTATGAATCTCATCTCGTATTATATTATGTCTTCGTCTAAAGACTATTATTCAAGAATCAATAGGAAAGAGGAAGGATCATCATTCCTACAGGACAGTTTTCCTCATGGGATGTGAGAAATGAGTGTGTTTATAGCTGTTCTCTTTTCAACCATGTTTCCTTTCATCCATTTCACAAATTAAGAAAAGATAATAAATTTAAGTGATTAATGAATAATCTGAAGAAAAATAATAATAATAATTGAATTAAATTCTAGGATAAAAAGAGGAAGGATAAATAAAAATATAAAATGATAGAAAACTAGAGAAATAACCAATAAGAAGGAAAATAAACAGTTTAGAAATACAATAAACATACATTACAGTTCTATTTAAAAATTGATGTGTTATATTTAGGGACTGTAGGAGGTGAAGGAACAAAACTAGATTCTACTTTTATGGCAGTAAACAAGTGGAGTAAGCTGAATGTTTACCCTATGTGTATTAACTTGACATTTTGCCTTATTTGCCTTCTCCAAGAAGTGGGGTGCCTCACAAGTACTCCTTGAGCAGAGCTTCTCCAGTCTGGACAAAGGGACCCTAACATCTTCCAGAAAATAATGTTCAAATTGAACAATGGTCCCATTTTAAGGTATTCATGTTGCATGTAATGTGCTGTGTCCACCTAGCTTTTGTTTACCCAGGCTATGCCTGCCACCCAATTGGGATTTTCAAAGCACTTGTGAAGGTGATCAAAAATGCCAGAATAGATACACTGCTCTCCTTGGTCTGGATGAAGGGTGTGAAATCTCATTGTCTCTTGAGCCAGGTAAATATGGATTCAAAGTTTGGGTCCACTGTGAACCATATTGTGGTTTTGATCTGGAGTTTATGGCTAAGGGGCAGAGATAAAGCCAGTCAAGAGAGCTTCACATGGAGGTGAGTCTCAGGGTAAACGGTGTCAGAAATCACAGTGATGGTGAATGTATTTGAACCTGGAAGTGGAGCTGTACTGGATTTGTGGCAACACTAGAAACCCCTTAGGATTATGAACCTAGAATTTTACCATTGATATGACTCTGGCCCATTCCTCGGGTCTGCTCCAATTATTTCTCTGACTTCTAATTAAAATAGTCCTCATCCTCACTTCAGTTTTTCTAAGAAGAATGATCATTGGCTTAGGTCAGTTTGATTAAAATAGCAGTCTGTATGTCAGAAGTTCCTGGCCAGCGTATTGTTGCTTTTGCCTTTTATCCATCTTTGGTCTAATCACCTGTGGCTAGATGAAGAGGACAGGAAAGGAACAGGATAACATCACATAAAAATATGTCCCCTTGGCCACAGGGACTCTAGGAGTGCTTGGTGTAAGAATCTGTGATTAGTTAATGCAAAGATATCTGGTATCTGGAGTCTTGGTTTCCTCTTCTGGAAATATCCAATGATTCAGGAAAGAGTAGAGCTTGGTGGCTAAAAGCAAAGACAGTGGCAGCAGATTCCTTGAATTTAGCCTTGAGCATGCCATTTACTGGCTTAGAAACCTTGAAAATTTGCTATCTGCTCTGTGCTTCAGCTTCTTCCTCTATAAGATGGGAGTACTAAAAACATTGGCCCTTACTACTTAGTGAATATCTGTGAATGGTTTAGACTAGTACCATTTAGAGTTTGCCTGCTATTGTTATCCTTTCAAGGTTGTTGTAAAAATTAAATGAGATCAGCAAAAGTACCTGAATCCAGTAGATAGATGCACAGAAAATGTACACTTCCAGTAAACTACATGCCTGCAAATTGTGTCTTTGGCTATTCTTTCCAAGGCTCCCAAACTCAAGTACCTATGATGCAAACATCACTGTACTTTCATGAAAGAACATAAAGAAATAAACGCCAAATCAAAATCAGACAAGAATATTGATGACAAAATCAAGTGATATAGTCTTAATTACAGTTTTGGACTTCTTTTTTTTTAATACTAGACTTCTTCATTTTTAAGAATTGAATTAAAGATTAATAGATAACAATGCTATGTTCAAAGAAATAGTTGCCTTCCACTAGTCCTTGAATGCAGTCACAGTTGGCATGGCAATTTTAGTCCAAAATCTAACTGATATGGACAGAGGTCCAAGCACACTATATGGTGTTCCCACACAGAAGGCGTGACAAGTGAAGTGAAACTGGGAAGGGGAGAGAGTGCTGACATCTCCTTCCAATCCATAAACTCAAAAATCCAGAATCTCTCCAATTTCCAAAGCAAAGATACTTGCTTAGGAGACACTGTGAATTTGAATTTGATCTGAGAGTATTTCCTTCTCTGCACACCATATTTTGTTTCCCCCTTGCAAATAGCCAATGGCAAATCTATGTGTCACTCTAAATAGCTACTAGAGGTGTTTGTCAAGGATGTATGCCAAGCAATTCAGAAGTAGCAAAGGGCTAAGAACAAGCTCTACATGGGGAAGCCTGTGTTAGGATGTCTGCCACTGGGCAGTCATTTATCACTGAGTCATGGAGTTTCTTCTCACTCAGCATCAAGATTCTCAATTCAAAGGAGTCCTTGGGGTGGTGCTACAAGATGCATTGTCATCAGAATCCCGAGGCATCCCCCCAAAATTGACCCATGTGCAAGGATGAAGGTGTGGGTCAGAATCTCAGCAGGACATAGAATAGAACCCTCTTATGAGACACTCATGGGCTTCCCTAGTAATCAATCAACCCCACAGCACCCCTTCTTCATGCCCACGATACTCAATGACCCAGGAAGGTCAATGCTGCCTCTCTAGGTACAGTAAATAGATTCCTGATCTGAAGAGGTGTTGGTGTAAAACCACCTAGACCTTCATTAAAGGAGGAAAACCTCACGTATACTGCACATACTGAAGTCTCTTTTTCCACATAGGGTGAGACTGCTGTGCCCCAGTAGAATCTTTAGGTCTTGTGTAGCAGCCTCTGGTTCCTGAACTTAGGACCATTGGTTAGTTTAGAGTGCTGGTCTGGCAGGCTCCCTGTGGGACCCCTTTTAGGTGGACTTGCTCATTGAGTGAAACCCAAAGCAACCTGGTAAGCTTAACAAAATACCCACTCTGAGCAGCTGGTGGTGTCTTCTATCACTGCTCCACTTCTCCACGATGTCTATCTCTTTATTGCCTAAAGCAGTGTTACTGATTTCTCACACGTTCTACCACCAGCCTTGGCAAGACTACCTCATTGATCATACCACTGTCCACTGTATATAGAAGCCCTTCAGAGAGGACACATGGAGCTAAAATCCTAGCCATCTCCCCAGTCAAGGTATATAACCTAGGGCAAGGTTGTCCCTCCTGACAACATTATGTCATCTTCCAAAGACTGATGCACTGAGATCCTTGTAGCTTTGTGGCCTGGAGTTCATTATATATTCACAGAATTATCTTACCTTTGCCTTGTTTAGCCTCCCAAGCTCTTCTCTCCTCACCAGACCCCTGCCCCCAGCCCAAGCAGCCAGAAATAGAAGTCAAAGCTGAGTCTAGGGCAGGAACACCAGACTTCCCCTGTACCATAACTGGCCACTGCCCAGCATGGGAAAGAAGCAAGCCATGAGAATCCACTTTCATGACTTTTGTGTTAGATTTCTATTTATAACCTCCATTTGCATCCTCTGTTTAATCTATATTCACATCCTAACTTTTCCTCCATTTCTTTTCCTATTTTATTCATTATAGTTAATAGATACTACTGAGCTCCTGTTATGGGCCAAGATCTCAGCTAGGCCTTGTGAGTAATACAAAACAGATAAAGTAGATACAGTGTCTGGGGAACTCACTAAATAATTTTTCTGAAAAGTTAAATAGACGTGAAGCCTTTTCTCCATTGCTAAACTTGATTTGAAGCCTGATTGATTAAGGGTGAACTAGAGTTTGAGTTAGACAATGAATCAAGCAAGTTCTTGAACAGCCAGATTAATTTTCTATGAAGAAATAAGCTTTGGCACTACAAGGCTGACAAAGCTACACAAAATAAATGATAGATTGTCCAACTTTTATTTATTTAAACATAAAAAAGTTTCCTAGAATTTTTTGAAAGAGATAAATAATCAGAACACAAGAACATATGAAGGGAACAAAAATATTCTGAGGGAGAAGGGATGCATGGACTTTATCAGGACTTTAAATTCTCCAATGTTGGATTGGGGTCTATTGCCATACGAAGGAATCCTACAGAATGTAGAGCAGTCCAACTAAAAAGAAAGGATCATTATCATGTCTAACTGTAAAAGATTCAATATGTGGTACGTCCCTGCTATGGTTTGGATATGTTTGAGTGTCTCCCCAAAGGTCTGTATGCTGGAATCTTGGTCCCCAACATAACAGTATTGAGAGGTGGCCAATATTCAAGAGTAGGGGCTGAGTGGAAGGTGGTTGTCACCTTCCACTAGCTCCTGGACCATCCAAAGAGGGAATGGGACTGGTGTAGCTTCTCACAAACTCATGTTAGCTTGCATGAGCATGAGTTGTTATAAAATGAAACCATGCCCTGTGCTTGGTTCCTTCTTCCCACAGCCATTTCTTTTTCTACTTCTATACCATATTGTGACAGAGTCAGGGGGCCCTCACCTGAAGCAGCACCATGCTAGTTGGACTTCCCAGCCTCCAGAATTGTGAGTCAAGTAAATTTTTTTCTTTATATGTTATCTAGTAAAAAGTATTCTATTAAACTAACACAAAATGGACAAAGTTCCCTTCTCTGAAATATTTCACAAGGTGAGCAGGCCTTACCCAAGGCAGCTAGAACACAGATAGTGACCTGCCTGTCACATCACATTTGTCCCCATGTGTATCTTGTCTCATAGTTCCCAGGGTGGATCAGAGATGACCCATGTGGCTCCATCCATTTATCTGTTTTCTGTGCTCTTCCATTCCCTCTTTGCATGGGCCATGGGCCCTGTGTTGACTCTAATTCACAAAGAAAGGAACCGCCTGTGTGGCCCTGCAGGGACTGACCTCACTGATGTTTACTCATGAGGCTGGGTGGGCAGGCCTCCAGCTCCTTCTATTGCTTGTTTGTAGGGGATAGTCCAGAATGTCCTCTTTTGACAAGAACATTACTCATGCTTTTCATCTTCCTGACGTAAATTCTGCCAATGTAGTGATCATTTTTATGAGTTGGTACTGAGCACTCCTACATATTTTGGTCCAAACCCATAGTCTCCTGTGCCTTTTGCTTCAGAACTTTTTTTTTTTTAAAAATTGGTGGTAAATCCACTTCATTGCCTTTCTCTCACTGTAGCAAGACCAAACTTGAAATTGGGCTTTTTCATTGAAGTTAAGAAAAACAAGCCGCGTTTAATCATATGTGTTTTAAACACACACACACAAACACAGTAAAAATCCAGGTGCGACATCGAGCATCTCTCCCTCTCTGGAGTTGACGAGCTTCGGAGGTGATCTTGGCATGATGACCTCTTATAAACAACATGGTGCCTCCACCTTCCAAGACACTGTACTTTATGATTGATGATCTACCATTGCCTCCCTCACCTTCTCTACTCCCTTTTTAAATTCCTGCCCACGAAAAGATTTCATTTTTAAGACATGAGATGCATAAAATTAACATTGGCAACCTTCATCCTCTCTTTTATGAGCAAGATGTATTTCAGATGCTGGAGGCCAGGTAACTCTGATTTTAGAGTGAAGCATCATGAAGACTATAAAAGGAATGGTGAGGCCTGCTTGTCCCCAGCTGCAGAGCTTATACTTTGCAGCCCCAGACGGCTGAGCATGAACTGTGCAACCTCCGTCCTGGGCCCTGGCAGGAGGTGAGGGTCAGGGGCTCAGATGCTGACTGTTTTTCCAAGAAATAAATATACTGCAGTCATCATCTCAGATTTGACTGAGTAACACAGAAAGGATTAGGGAGAGTTCGATTCTTCTGTATTAGAGATAGTTATTTGAAATGTTAGCATTAGGACATTGTTTAACTGAATTTTGGTACATACACTTGATGGACTATTTTACAGTATTTTAAAGTAAAAATTGGAAGAAAGGAAGTAATCTAGGAGTTTTTATGCTAAAACTGTAATATAAAAATCCAAATGCCCAATTTCAGCACTAGAATCACAGCAAATGAGAAGAAATATGGAATAATAATAATAATTAATTATAATAATAATTAATTAGGTGATATGTTGTCATAGGGGGAGAAAATGTGGGTTTTTTCCCCTTTCCTATATTTACAATATTTCTCACAGTACACTTTCATTGCTTTTAAAAAGTAGATCTTGCTCTTAAAGGCTTGACTGTGTCCTGAAATTCTTGATTGTTCTTTAGGGCATGTACTTAACAGAAGGCCTTCTGCTCCCCCTTTCTTTCTCTATTTTAAATCTCCATACCCATGGTCAAGATGACTTCATGAAGTATCCATATCCTAATCTGGAGAATTTGTAGCAGAATCTCTGAAGTACAGTTATAGTATAAGAACGACTATATTAAAATTTCTCATGAAAACAAACAAAAAGTTTTTGTCAATTTCTTCTAACTAGTATTTATTTTTTAAAAATAATATTTGCTTTTAAATAATTATCAATTTACTGAAAAATTAGAAAGCTAGTACAGAGAAATCCTGTATTACTGTATCCTAGGTCTCCTAGTATTTACATCTTACATTAGAATGGCTACATTGGTTAAAATGGATGAGCCAATATTGGTACGCTATTATTGACTAAAGTCTGTTATTTATTCATATTTTCTGAGTTTTTAACAGTGTCCTTTCTCTGTGTCAGAATGTCATCCAGGGTTGCCACATTTTTGTGCAGTTGACGTCTTAGGATCTTCAGGGCTGTGACAGTTTCTCAGACATTCCTTGTTTTAGAACCTTGGCTATTTTGAGGAATACTTGTTAGGCTTATATTTTTTTTAAGGAGTGTTTCTCAGTGGAGTGTTGTCTGATGTATCTCTCCTATTTTTACTGGGATTATAGGGTTTTGTAGGGAAGAGCACAGATGGAGGATCACTCCTACCTATTGCATCCAGGGTATGTGCTACCAACATGACTTACACTGTAGATGTTGACCTTGGTCACCTGGTCCAGGCAAGTAGAAGATCTTTTTTTAAGCAACTCAGTGTTTAAGTATCTACCACGAGAAAGTAATCATAACAAACATGGTGGGGAAAAAAGCAACAAGCAAACAAACATGGCCAGACTTTAATCTGTGACCTCCAGGATTTATTAAGGACACATCACTCTTCTGTGTGTCCCCTATCTTCTCCTCCCCATATATCCACCTGCCCCCGCCCTCTGTGCCTGGACTCCTCTATTGGCTTCTATTCAGTCCTTAGTGAAATTATATATAAATTATATTCATCCCATTTCAGAGATTAAAATTCACAGAGCCTCCAGCATCTTTTGGAGGCTCCAATGTTAAGTTTTGTGCTGTGAAGGACACAAGTCTAGATTTTATGTCAAGAGGGAGATTATGCATACAGAGATATTTTTTTCCTTCATGATGACAGAATGGATAAATTTCATGAGGTTGTCAAATAAAAAATGTACTGTGACCGAATGTTCTCTCTGGTATGTGGATGCTAAAACAGAATAAGGAGGGGGGAGGAGGGAAGAATAGAAGTACTTTGGATTAGACAGAGAGGAATGAAGGGAAGGGAAGGGGAATGAGAATAGGAAAGACAGTAGAAAGGCAGTGGACATTACTTTCCCGTACTCATATACGAATACACACGATCCATGTAGCTCCACATCATGTTCAATGAATGGAAAGAATGGTAAGTTATATTCTGTGTATGTAAAGTATGTCAAATCATCATATTTTGCCCCCAAATTATCCACAGTTAATATTTGTTCATTAAAAATAAATTAATAACTAAATGCATGCATAATTTTCCTAGAGATAACTGTCCACTCAGCTCTGCCATCAGTCTTTTTGGGAACACGCTGCATCCACAGTCTTGGTTCCTTAACATCTTGAACTCCTGCCTGCACAAAAATTGAGCAAGCCTGATATTAGGACAGTCACTTCATAGGCTCATACTCACCTACCCCAGGGCGCTGCACAAAAATGAATTGGATCAACTATGATTTTCCTTTGTAATTTTGGACTAAGGAATAAAATATAAATTGCCAGGAAGCAACATTATTAGAGCTTTACAATTGCCATAGCCTCAAGTAAACCAAACTCACATGTAAGATGCAATTATAAAGTGGTGTGGAGAAGAGAGAAAAAGCTGGTTGGGGAAGAAGGTCCTTGAGGGATACTGTCAAAGACAGGCAATGTGGAAGAACATGAAAGAGACCAAAAGACAGAAATCGGGACTCACAACTGGGAGACATCGAGGGCCTGGTGACTTTCTGACAGGAGAATGTATTTTGACATATTTTACACTCATGAAATACAACTTACCATTCTTTCCATTCATTGTACATGATGTGGAGCTACACTGATCATGTATTCGTATATGAGTATAAGAAAATAATGTCCACTGATTCTTTTTGGTTTATATGAATAGTCAGATATTCATGTATGAATAATTATATATGAATAGTTTATATAAATAGTCAGATAACACCTTCCCCACTTTGCTGAAGTAAAATGAGATCTGTTCCTCAGGGTTCAAAGAATATTATTCAGAACAGTTTAAACAGGCCCCCAAGCCACTAACAGGCTGATAAATTTTTCAAATTTAAATAATCTCCCTTGCAAAAAAAAAGTATATTTTAAATGTCTTATTAGAGTGCCCCAAATTCCAAGTCTGCTGTTTCTCAAAATGTTTGTTAGATCTAGTACAGGAAAGATGGAGAGGATGGAAACCAAATGGTGGCCACACCCTGTCATCCTTAGTAATAGCGTAGGCATGGTGTCTTTCCCAGAAATGATGATGTTTTTAATGAAATCAGTTATGTGCTGTTGAGTAATAAGAACACTGCATTTATTTTATAACTGTGCAAAAACATGACCCAATAATGTATTAAAATATGCCACAAGTAGAATGTTATGCATAGCAACAGATTTATAAAACATTAATTAGATGTTGCTAGCTATTCAGGCCAACAAAATCTTTAAAAATAAATATTTAAGTAATTATGCTTCCCTTCAACAGAGCCTCTGTTTCTTTTGCATAATAATTTATTTGTTTCCTTTCAAGTACTTTTCTTTGAAACTTTCTTGGACTCAACTTTCTAACTTGGAAAATGTTTAAAATTTAACTTATTTTTTAAAAAATATAATTGTGGAGTCTTCAATGGATTCTTTTAAAAGAATTATTCTTTTCAATAATTAAAAAAGTTTGACACTTTTTTTCCTTCATGCAATTTGAGAAGATTTTACTGAGTCCCATTTGAAAAATTGGATTATATAATTGAATTAGAATTAGATTTATATAATGATATCAATTATATGATCCAAGTGAATCAGAATTGTTTTTAAGATTAATAAGATCTCCAGAGATAGTACCTAAGTTTGGTTAATATTCAAATGGATTTTTATTCAATTTTAGTTTTTTTAACAAAAAGCATAATCAAGTTCAGACCAAGATGTTAAGCAGATGGAGGGGAAAAATGGCAAATCTAGGTTATTAAAATGAATTTTATTTTGTGTTTGGTAAGTTGAGATTTCATTTAAGCTGGAGACAAACTTCACATTTTGGTCACTAAAATCTCAGTGAGAGTTGCTGTATCCAAAATAACAGAATATCTGCCTGTTTCATCAGGATGACTCCTGGGGTGGCGGGCAGTGCTGAGTGGGGCTTTCACTGAATCTTGGCCATGGGGGATCAGAGAGCAGAAGAGGAGGAAGAGCAGGGCGTGTGGACTCTGCCAACCACCCACGCCTCCAGCCATTGTACACTCAATGCTTTGATTGACGTTCAGTGTTTCCCGGATGGAGGGACTGTAGAAACAACCTGTGTTATTCCTAGGACCCAAAAACAGCCCAAACCCCTTGATCCAGAGAGTGCTTTCATCTATATTTGTTTTGTTATACGAAGAGTGATGGACACTTTATAGAGTGCACGCACAAGTCGACCTGTTGGGATTGATGAAGGTTTTACCTTTTGGGCATTGAAGTACTAAATGAATAGACCCAGGCCTTTAGAGCTCCTTTCTTGCCCATAGATGATAACCATATCACCAAAACCAAAATGGCCTCAGCTGCTATCTTCACTCACTGTATTTATAATTCTAGGCATCATAATTTATGTTGATCTTGTCTGTGCCATTTTCTTGGAAGCTACTCATAGGTTAAAAACTTTTCTTTTCCTTAGAAGCTACTCATACTGCCCTAGATCATGTTCTGTTCACAGAGAGTTCAATGAATACGGTGGTACTTAGAACTGATTTACTTAACTTCCTCTCTCTCTCTCTCCTCTCTCTCTCTCTCTTTCTCTTCCTTCCTTCCCTTCTTTCACTCCCTCCCTTCATTTCTCTTCCCCACCTTCCTCTTATCTTTCTCAAGAGATTGATTTTATTTTTCTCCTGCTTTTTAATAAACTGCTTTGTTCATGAGTCTCACATCAAGGACCTCTTTTCTATTTTCTTCATGTAATTTTTCTATACATCCCTTCAAATTATAAAAGTGCTGAAGGTATAAGCCCTTCTGCAGGCAGTAAGATAACAAGTCTGGCAGAACTTTCCTTTTGGCACAAGTAGCACTTGAGTTTTCTTTTTCAGTTTCATGTTCCATTTTTTTCCACCAAAGCTTCACCTCTGTACCAAATGACAGAGGGTCAAGAACACAAACCTAAAACACCCAGACCCAGTCTCAAATTGGAAGTAATTTGCTATAGGCCCAACATTTCCTGTATGTGCCCGTTTTATTGTATTTATTTTTATTTGTCTTATGATAGCTCTCCACATTTGCTTTACTATAGTTTCCTCTGAATCTCTCACATAGGTGTGGATGCTCCCAAGGGATAGATGGTGCTTCCTGTGAGCAGGCTGCACACTCACATTGAAACACACTTCAGCAGAAGAAGCAAGAGCTAAGAATGCCTGAAGGCGGACTCTTTTGCTGTTCTAGACAATCAGCTGCTTCACCTACCCCTGACAGCATTAATGACATGTGATTTAAATATAAAAACAAAATTACCAAGTTATGGCATCCTATAATGAAGGCTTATGACTCTTGAACTTTTGTTGACAGCTTATTTTTGTAAGCTTTGCCTAAGAGTTTATTGAAAATAATAATTTTTTAACAATAATTTTTTTTTAAAAAGGCAGAATCATGTGACCAAGTACTGTTCCAGAGTTCAAGAGTTTTACCACTTATCAGACCTGTGACCTGCACATGTTATTTCACCCCCCCCATGTTCAGTTTCTTCAACTGTAAAATGGGAGTGATACTGCGTATTTTATAGGCGAGTTGATTAAGTTAGTAAATTTAATTAAATTAGTAAATTACTTCTTAGAAACTATAAAATCAGTGCAAAAAACATGATATACATAAATGAAATTGAGATTTGTTTTGTTATAGGAGTGGTATCAGGCAGTGTTGATTTCAGAGGCCTCAGAAGGTGGAACTCAGCCCCTATTTTCCCATGTGAGCTAGAACTCCAGAACGTGACCTGTTATCTCCATTGGTCCCTCATCATACTGTGACAACAGTGCACAGCCTGCTATCTCTCCTAACTCTCTGTCCCCAAAGATAAGCCATGAAGCCATTGGAAAGAGGTCATCCATCATGACATTGCTTGGTATAGTTATTCTTTAGAAACTTAGCTCGCAGTCTGGGTGGGGTGTGTTGGACCAGGACTGGCAGGAAACACAGCTGGACAGGCGCTGTCTTTCTGGCGCTGTCTTGTCTCTGCATGTTATTGTTTCAGGACATACATTATTTTTGTTCTTTCCCAGGAAACTTTAACCTTTCCAAAAGGCAATGGTGAAGATGCTCATTGACACTGACCTCAAAGACCATCTCTCAATGGAATCACTGGCAATTGATTTTTTTTTTTTCTCATCACCTTGTTCCTTTATTATCTCCTGGTGATAAACCCTATGTGGCTATTTTTCATTGTGTGGATAACCTAGCAACCAAGCTTTGGGAGCCCGTGTTTATGTTGTTTCCAACAAGCCTGGTTTTCAGCTGGATCTGCTCCCACTACAACTCTGAGATAATATGTCAAAATGAAAAGGACCCCATTGTGGTTGGAAGAACATGCAACAGAAATAGGTTTCATAAACAAGAGCAAAATATAGGTATTGTATACGTGCAAGAACAATGAGAACAAAGCTCTCTTGATGATGTTTACACATGTGAACCTCTAAAGAGTGAGAAGAATCATGAACATTTGGAGTTCAAAGAGCCTATTGTGCTCAATAGTGGTATTCCCATCTGAGTGCAAGAGATCACCAAGGTGACTCTGTGTCCACTAGCTGATTACCTGCCAAGGCCTAGAAACTGCAGGCCAAACTCAGGTGGCTCCTGAAACTTTCTCCTTTACTACTGAGCCCAAACAGGTAGAGGCATAACAGAATGTTTAAAACAGTCACCGAATGGCCCCTCTCTTAAAAAGAGAGATGAAATGTGCAGTCTTTTCGTCAGAAGATTCATGGTTATTAATATCATCAAACATATGAGTTCATATTGAGCCTGAACAACTAGATTTCTCTTATCAAAAGTTCAGGTACAGGGAGAAAGAAGGAAGCTTCCGAATTAGAGATTTGCTTATTGGAACTCAGGGTATGAAAAGGGGATATTTTAAGAGGGCTTTGGAGTCAGGATGACAAGAACTATTACCTTCATTCCCAGACAACCCTGGGTTCAAATCCTACCTCTGATACTTAATGTGTCAAGAGTTTCTACCCTCTTTCAGTCTTAGAATCCTCCTGTATAAAATGAGGAAGTTTATAAAGTTCTTGTTATGTTTTAAAAAAATAATGTATGCAAGTTTGTACATGATAGGTTTGAATAAATGGTATTTATTAATTAGCTGTTAGCTGAAGAAGACGGAAGAATAATATGACTTGTGATTTAATTTGGTATCTCATGTAGAGGAGACTTGCAGACAGAGTTACTTTGGTATAATTCTCCTGAATCAACTAAAGAAGCATTTCTGGAACCTCTACTATGTGCCACCATCCTCTGCTGTGTACTGTGGCAGGGAGAGAAAGAAGTCACTCACACAGTCCAGGTTAGACATGGCAATAAATGTTCTCATGGGATTGTCTCCCATTTATTTTCATAATATGGTTTCTAACCTGTAGAGGACAAGTAATAAATATTTGCAGAATGAATAAACGGGGCAGTGAACAAATATATTTATAATTAGAATATGCTCTCTCTACTGAAAGAAGCATGCAATTCAGGGGGGAAAGATGCACATAAGAACTGTTGGAGAAAACCAGGAAAGGAAATAGCAGAATACCCCATCGGCAATCAAAATGTTTTAATAGTCTTAACCAGTGGAATGAGGATGCCCATGAATCCTTCAAATAGCTATGCCTAACAGAAATTTCAGAAAAAAACAAAAAACAAAAAAAAAAAACAAAACAAAAAACTGCTAACATATCAAATTGGCAAACCCTGGTAGGGACATCTCTCGCATCCTAAGCCCAGGGCTAGACAAAATAAATACAAATAAAAATGAGGTTTAATGGGGACTCTTGAGGAACTCACAGGTCACTAGAGCTGATTGTACTAAAGTCTTTATATGGTTACATGGGGTTAGACTAGAATTCCTACTGGATTGAGATTTTGCTCTGTATTTTACCGAATGTAAACAAAATATGCTTGCAAAATATGTTTGCAAAATATACAAATATCCTTCTATGCCAAAATATGCTTAATGCCGGCAACTGATAGAAAACTAATTTTAGCAAGGTATCTATATAACTCAGAGAATAATAGAGGTATGTTTAATAGCATTGAAATTATATCTTTTGCATTTTTAAACACAGTGAACTTTACATATTTAAAATTAAGTAAAAAGAGAAACATTCGTTATGTTTTTCCCCTAAGAATTGTTTTCTCATCTTAATTATTGGTTAGTGTTATAACCACTCACCACAATCCAGACCTCAGGCACCAAGCTTCTTCCTTTCTGTTATATTATTCTGCTCCAGCAGCTTCAGCAAAAGTTTAAAATAAAGGGGAGAAGAAGAAAAACTCAAATCAGTAAAATAAAGGGGAGAAGAAGAAAAACACAAATCCAAGTTGTTCAGTGTATCTCATTCTCCCTCAACTCAGTTATTATTTCAGGATTTCAAATATGACCCAAGTCAACAAAGCAAAATTCAATGCAATTTTGCTAGATTTTTTTCTGGGAAAGATATTATGAATTTTCCTTATGGATGTGGATTTAAGAGCACAGAGCAGCACACTGCTGCCATTTTATACCTTAGCCATGACGGCAGTAACATCAATGAAAATAGAGCCAAGATCCCTTGCTCAGCATCTCCTTATTTTCCTGACAAGAATAGCCATAATTCCACCCCTTAGCCATTGCTTTCTACCTCTTTCCTTCCTTCTGCAAAAAGTAACAGAATCAACTCTGCCTTTACCTTAGCCTGTTGCTCTCTACTTTGTTTGGTCTTTAAGAAGGAGAGAAGAAAGGAAGAAAAAAAAGGGAGGGAGGGAGGGAGGGAGGAACAAAGGAAGGAAGGAAAGAAGAAAAAAAACAATAAAAATGCCACCTGTAACCATCAATCAGTACATGTACAAATACACCATGTATTTATGTCAAAATACACTCTACTGTCATGTGTATTTAATAACAACAAATAAATTGAAAAATCAATCAACCAACCAAACCTCTCCCTTCATTCCACTCCTTTCAAAATTCTGAAAAGAAAGGCCTACACTTACCATCTCCATGTCTTAATCTTTTCCCCTCACTCCTTTACCCTCTCTCTGCACTGAATTCTAATCTCTTTCTTCCACCAAATTCTTCTTGCCAAGGTCATCAGTGACCTCAGTCACAAGAAATCTTGTGGCTGGCAGTTTAGTTCTGTCTTTTCAGCACGTTCAATTTGGACATTCTCTGTTCCTTTTGAAATACTACGCACCCTTGATGTCTACAATGTCACACATGTTCTGTTTTTCACTAACATATTTCACCACTTTTCTGTTTTACTTCACAAGCTAATCTGTCTTTACACAGACTTAAAATGCCAGAATTCCTAAAACTTTATGACTCTATTTAAAAAAAAAAAAATCAACCATCCATATCCCCTCCTAGAGAAATCCAGCTAAGCTCATTGCCTCAATCACCACCTGCATGTGGTTGACTGAAAATCATTATTTCTGTTCTTTCCACATTCTAGTATATCTAGATCTACCTTGACAGTTATTCTCCAAATATCTCAAAAATTCAGCTCACCCTCTATCTCATCCCTGCCCCCAAATCTGTTCCTCCTCAATATTCCCATCTCAGTACACATCACAACCACCATCTTTGACAGTTTTAGCACAAATCCCTTATCCAGTTGCCTAATCATTCCATGTATTAATTACTAGAGAAGGATGTTTTAGTTTCCAAGTATAATTGTGGGTGTTTGAAAATTCATACATGCACAAAATATAGCAATATAATTTGGCCAATATCATTCTCCATTACTTTTCCTTTCCCTCCCTTACTCTCTCCCCATGTACCCTTTCCTCTATCCTATTGATCTCTCTTTGATTTTCGTGAGATTCCCCTGCCACGTATCCCCCACTTTTCTTTTCCTTTTTTTCCTCTCTAGTTTCCACATATGAGAGAAAACATACAACCCTTGAACTTCTGAGTTTTGCTTATTTCACTTCATATAATGTTCTGAACTCCCATCCATTTTCCTGCAAATGACATAATTTCATTTTTCTTTATGGTTGAATAAAACTCCATTGAGTATATATGCCACATTTTCTTTATTCATTCATTGATGGGCATCTAGGCTGGTTCTACAGTTTGGCTACTGGAACTTGTAGAGCTATAAACACCTGTGTGCATGTATTACTACAGTATGATGACTTTAATTCTTTAGGGTAAATACTAAGGAATCGTTTAGCTGGGTCATAATGTGATCGCTTGCCTGGTCTTTTGAGGAATCTTCATGCTGATTTCCAAAATGGTTAGACAAATTTACAACCCCACCAGTAGAGTAAAAGTATTCCTTTTTCTCCACATGCCCTCCAGAATTTATTATTATTTGTATTCTTGATGACTGCCTTTCAGCATAGTTTTGATTTACATTTCACTAATTGCTAATGATTTTGAATATTTTTCATATATTTGTTGATCATTTGTATTTCTTCTGTTGAGAAGTACCTGTTTAATTCACTTGCCCATTTATTAATTGGATTATTTGGGTTTGGGGTGTTAATTTTTTTTGTTTTTATGTACTCTACTACATAAAAAGGATGGAAATTTAGAACTTTATATGAAGTGAAATAAACAAAACTCAGAAGTTCAAGGGTTGTATGTTTTCTCTCATATATTAATTCTTTGTCACAAGAATAACTCACAAAGATTTTCTCCTATTCTGTGGGTTCTCTCTTCCCTTTTCTAATTGTTTTCTTTGCTGAGTAGAAGCTTTTTAATTTGATGCCATCCCATTTATTAACTCTTGGCATTATTTTCTGAGTTTAGTGATCCTATTGAGAAAATAATACCTATATGCTGGAATGCTGACCCTACGTTTTCTTCTAGGAGTTTTATTGTTTCTGGTCTAATTCCATTTTGAGTAGTTTTTTTTATGTGTGTGCAGAGTGAGAAATAAGGATTTAGTTTCATTTTGCTACACATAGATAACCAGTTTTCCAAGCATCATTTGTTTAAAAGGTTGTCTTTTCTCCAATGTATGTTTTTGGCACCTTTGTCAAGGATTAGATGACTGTAGGTGTGTGGGTTTGTCTCTGTGCTTTCTGTTCTGTACTATTGGTCTATGTTTCTGAGTTTATACCAGTACCATGGAATTTTCGTTACTACAGCACTATAGTATATCTTGAAGTCCTGTGTTGTGACGCCTCCAGCATTGTTTATTTGATTTTGAATTGTTTTGATTATTCTGGGTCTTCTATTCTCCTAAATGAATTTTTTAGAGCTGCTTTTTTTCTAGTTCTGTGAATAACATCATTTAGATTTTGATGGGAATTGCATAGAGTCTGTATATTGCTTTTGGTAGTATGTCCATTTTACCAATATTAATTCTGCCTGTCCATGAACATGGAAATTCTTTCCATTTTCTGAGGTCTGCAATTTTTTCTTCAAAATTATTCATCTATAATTTTCATTGTAAATGTCTTTCACTTCATTGGTTAGATTTATTCCTAGGTCTTTTATTTTATTTGAGGCTATTGTGAATAGAATTGTTTTCCTGTTTTTTTTTTTCCTCATCAGATTTCGTTATTGGTATATAAGAAAACTACTGATTTTTGTATGTTGATTTTGTAAACTGCTACTTTGCTGAATTTGTTATTAGCCCTAGTGGTCTTTTGGAGGAGTTTTTTAGGATCATCTAAGAACAGGAACATATTAACTGTGAACAGTGATAATTTGACTTCTTCCCTTCCTATTTTTAATCCCTTTTATTTCCTTCTCTTGCCTAATTGCACAAACCTGTGTTCTTAGCCATTGTGCTATGAAGTCCTCATTCTGCCATATTACTTGTGGAAAGAGTAATAATAATTCAAAGGGGATGAGATTGCCCAGGAAAGTGTCATGAATATATGCCAATACTGAATCATGGAAAACATTAAATATGAGCAGTAGATGAAAGTAGAGGATTAGAACAGACTGAAAAGCATTTATATCTTTGCCTGTTTTTTTTAAGGAACATCAGATATCTTAACAGAGAGGATATAAATGCAGAGCTCATAATAAACATTTTGATAACTTTGTTGATGATGAAACCATGAGTATTCTCAGGTAACCTAAGGTACTACTTCCCTACAGTTATTTAATAGCATAATGTGAATGTTTTCTCATAATATTTTCAGCTGTGCTAGATTTTTTTAATTGCTGGAAATGGAATAAATAACCTGGAGATAATATAAGCTTTGTTAATATTTAAGAGAAAAAAAAATTAGTGTTTTCCTGGTAAATGTTAAACAATGGACACCAATATGAAGAAACCTGCCTTTATTCCTGTGGAGTCATCTTATTCCAACAAAAACAAATGATGATGCAGTTGGTTTTCTTTATATTTATGAATGACTGTAATTTACTAATTCTTGGTATTCCCAATCCTTTTCCAATCACATGAACAGATTTTAATAGTTTGAATTTCCCCTTATTTGTCAGTGAATAAAGACTGCTACTTTGGGCAGGACTACATTAATTCATGTTAGGAAACAGAAAGATAAGTGACTTCAATATAGCTGATAAAATAATATTTTGGCAATAATGTAGTCAATCATTGAAATAAATTTTGAAGACTGTGAAATCATTTGCTCTAGTCGCATATGCCTTGGCTTTCTGAAATGTTTGTTCTTGTTGAAAGAAATTTTGTGGGCTCACAAATCCCTGGGTATGCTAAAAGTTTGTAAAAAACAATAAACGTTTTTTTTTTTTTTCCATTAGCCTGTCTCTCAGTCACAGGATAACCTGGATATATCTGTGTGGTGTAAAAAAAAAAAAAAAAAAAAAAATCCTTTTCCCTTGAAGGAGGACCATCCAAAAGGATAACTTTATTATAACTTTACAGGACTATTTTAAAATAATGGAACTAAAAAGTACTTAGAGTAATCAGATGTCTCTGAACTCCAAGTAGAGAATAAAGCATTTGCATAAAAACCTGCCTGGCTCTCTGCTTTGCTCATCATGAGTTATCTCCTGCTTTTGCCAGAGAATGACAAGGGGATGAATGGGTGGTTTGACACAGAACATGCTGTATGGATGCTCGAAAGACAGGTAGGCACTTTAACAAAAAAACATTTTTAATGCTACCTATCACTAAATTAGGAGTTTGGGGGTAGGGGAGAAAGAGTGTAGAAATGATACTAATACAGTGAGAAGGACTCTCATTTCATCATAAGGATGAATGTAGATCTGCAGCAATTTGCAAATAACACATAATTAGGGATAGTTTTTGTAATGCAAAAATGCACCCTCTAATTATATATAGAAGTGATTGCAGATAATGATAGTTATCTACTAGGAATAGATTAAAGGATTGAGGGACTTATTTTTTTCCATCCCATTCGGACCTTGAGGTTTCTGCACTGACCCGTAGGGTGGCGTTAATGGAGGATGCTGAAGAATGCCTGTCTGGATTGTTGCAGGGGCTTGATTTACATTCCCCAGAAGCTTCTCTGTCAGGAGGCTTGTAAAATGACATCAGTCTCAAATCATTGCAGGCTTGCTAACTAGTCAAATAAATAAGGTGGGGGACAGGCCTCTCATTTGGATCAGTTTTTCAGACCCCACAAATGTCTTAGAATTTGGGGCATTTATCAGAAAACTTTCTCTGATTCTTACTTTCATAGTAGGACAGGTCCCTCTCAGCTTTTCTTTTCTCTTCCTTTCCTTTCCTGTTTCTTTTATTTTTTACTTACCAGTATAATTTTTGACCTCCTGTCATTACCATTAGCTTTGAAAGGCAAAAATATCTGAAATCAGTTGAAATTCTTGAGAAAATAATTTTATCTAAGGAATGCAAAACATTTCTACTTATTTTATTACCAAATAATATTATTCCCTGGCATAAATGATTCTTATTTCAAAATGGAAAAGCAAATTTATGAAATGGATTTGGTCAAAGAATAGTGTTTGCTTTGAGCACGTTGGGATCATCTCTCCTGAACACAGCACTTAAATCCCACATCAGGTTCAACTGGCAAGCCACTGCCATAGATTTCCACCATCGCCCATGGGTGAGGGGTGAAAATAATGAGATACACATAAGTTTGCCTATCTAATATGCAGTTATTTGGCACAGATGGACATTATCTCTGAACTTTGATGAACAATATTGCTTGGTAATGAAGTGTGGAAAGGGCTTACAAAGAGGTGAGGGTTTTATATTTCACCCAAAATGGTATAATATTGACACAATAGGCTGAGATAAATTGTGTAAAACCAAATATCTATAGCAATCACTGAAGGACTCTGTACAAAATAAACAAAACTACTCTTGATATATCAAAGTGAAATTAGAAAATACATTCAAGTAACTTATAGGAAGGCAATTAAAAGAAACCAGAGAAACAAAGAATAGAAGAAATTGAACCAACACAACAACAAAATGGCAGACTAAGTCCTAACCTAACAATATTGACATTAAATGCAAATTGTCTAAATACACTAAGTAAAAGACAGAGATTGGCAGAGTGGGTAAAAAGAAAATTGTTTACAATTTTATATGCTTATAATTTTTTTAAATTGTAAGAAATTCACTTCAATATAATAATATAGAAAGGTCAGTAGTGAAAATGTAGAAAAATATACTCCCTGAAAATATTAGTAAAAGCAAAATAAACAAAACAGAAGTGATGTATTAACATCAGATAAGATAGAATTCAGACTAAGGAAATTGCCTTCAACTATATATAAGGATAAAAGAATCAAAGAACCATACAGTAATCTTCAATGTGTACCCCTAAGTAATTGAGCTGCAAAATATGTGAGACAAAAACTTGTAACACTAAAAGGAGAATTAGGAAGATCCACAATTATAAGATTGTAAATTAGTATCACCACTATGGAAAGCAGTATAGAGGTTTCTCAAAGACTAAGAATGGAACCACCATTTTATCCCTCTATACCACTCTTTGGTATTTATCCTAAATAATTAAAGTCATCATACTACAGTGATATGCATACCTATGTTTATAGTTGCACAATTCACAATAACCAAACTATGGAACTAGCCTAGATGTTCATCAATGAATGAATGGATAAATAAAATGTGGTGTATGTACACAACAGAGTTTTTCTTATCTACAAAGAAAAAATCAAAGAAGAAGAAGAGTTGGAGGAAGAGAAGGAGAAGGAGGAGAAGGAGAACTAATGATACCCATCTCACAATTGGTGGTGAGGTATAAATGAGCCTATATATGTAGATTCCTAGACTGATTGGCCTTGATTTGTATGTCAGGGGTGACATGGGGTAAACTATTATTTGCATCTGATTTAATTTATTTCATAGGACATGGGGGAAAGATAAAAGCAGACTGTAAACAGAACTAGGATAGGAAACTAGAAGGATGACCTGCCACACAACCAAAACCATGTTAAAAACATTCTTTTGACAATTTTTGATAGGTAAACAGAATGAAGCACTGCCACCAAAAACAACTCAACTCTTCTACCTGCCATTTTCAGAATTCTTTGGTGACTCAGAAAATGGAGAGAGAGAGAGAGAGAGAAAGAATGAGAGAGAGAGAGAGAGAGAGAGAGAGAGAGAGAGAGAGAGAGATTGAGTTGGAAGTACTATTACTTGTACTCAGGTGGAAGAAACAGCCAAATGGGGAAGGAGAGCTCTCAGGAGGCATGACCTCTTCTAGGTCATACGCTCTTGGGTAGAATAAGAAGATGTTGAAAATCTGGGCACAATAAGTGGTGGGAACTCTGGACTCCCATTTTCAGAGTAGGATAGGGTTTTAGGGAGGGGAAAGGTACTGAATCTGAGAGAGTAACTCAAAATAAGATAAATAAAAAGGTGGCTGTAAGTTGGGAGATCTACCACAAAGGAGTCCAGTGGTCAGTGATGTCTTAAGTCAAGGTCAAACTGGAAAAGAAGTAAACCAAGGCTACAAATAAGAACTGAAATTCTCCTCCCAGGTCTAGGTGAGTCATTTAATACTGTTAGTCAGTTTTGCATAACTGTGACAAAATAGCTAAGATAATAAACTTGAAAGAGGAAAGATTTATTTTGGTTCACGATTTTAGAAGTTTTTGTTCACAGTCAACTCCGTTGCTTTTGGGCCTGTACAAGGCAGAGTATGATGGTGGGAGCATGTGGTACAGCAAAGCTGTTCACCTAAATGATAGTTGGGAAGCAAAGAGAGAGAAGAGTGTGAGGCCCCAATATCCCCTTCAAGGGCTTGCTCCCCACTGACCTGACTTCCTTGCATTAGGCATTCCTCTTAAGTGGTCCACCAGCTTCCAATAGCACCCCAGGCTGGTGACCAATCCTTAAATGTATAGGCCTTTGGAGGACATTTAAGATCCAAATAATAACAAATACTAAGACCTACAAATATGGGTAGGGATGAAAGAGTCTCCTGTGAATCTTGGGAAGTAGAAAAGCAAACAAAGGCTAAGGGGCAGTTGATAGCTAATATGCAAATATATTGACACCTGACATTTAAAGTTTGCTGAATTATTTATCCTTAACTTAGCTGTCAGCTTTTACTTTATTCCTCTCTCTCTCTCTCTCTCTCTTCTTTCTTTATCTTTTTTGATGTTGTTGTTTTTACAGAATGCTTTGAACTTAGTAAGTAAAAATACTAGTGATCCTTGCAGACACCCTTTTATTTTCCTGCCCTAAAGCAGGTAGGACAGAGATTTATATACACCCTCTTTATAAAATAGTGCCCACACAGAAACAATTCCAAATATCAAACTGCAAAATAAGTTTAAAAAAATAACAATTCCATCTTTTCCACTGATTTTGAAACTTAACCATGGGCAAACCCAGTTTGCACAGAGGTACAATATATAACACAGGCCCAAAAGGTCTTTGGATGAAGAAAGATGATGTTTGTTAAGCTTGGGAGCACAGAACCAGGATCTCTGCTGGATAGTTTCTTATCCTCACCAGCATCCATTTCCTGCCCAGAGAGCAGAGTCTGGAAAATGACATTTATTTTTATTGTAATTCATAAGAAGTATTTTATTTTTATTGCAATTCATAAGAAGAAATTAATTTTCTTCTGCAATTTAGCACACTAAATACTTACCCCTATTCTTTGAAATCCATGTTACATAGTTGCCCACTTGCACAGAAGAAATCTCCCTTCTGATGTGCAGTAGTCAGACTTTGGCCAGTTCTTCCTTTATTTTGTCATATGAAGCTTTTCCTTTCAACAGCATCTATCTATGAGCACTCTTTTATATAAAATTTTATTCTGAGAGCCTGTGCTTTGAATTAAAGGATTTTACAGAACTCCGAACCTATGTACTTGGGCTATGTCTATGCCCAATTCCTTGTTGCAAACATTATCATAATAAAAACAGAAAAAAAGTACAATTAATTTTGGAAAAGGAAAGGTTGCTTGGAGCAATCTCGATGGGACTTGGGAAACAAATCATAAATGAGTTAAGCATGTGTTTACATAAAAGCATAACCCTAAAATGAAATATCTGATTGGGGTTGGAATGCCAAAATAAAAACAACTGAGCAATAAAATGTCCTTAGTAATAAAATTTGATTAAAGAAAAAGAAAAGCAAATTCATCTCAAAAGAGCATATATTTTTCTTTTTTTAAAAACACACTTATATAGGAATGAAGCATAGTTAATCTACAAACAAATAGTGTAATGGCAGGTATCAAACTCATTCTAAGATTGTATGTATTGTTTAACTTCAAAAATAAGATAACCAAATAAAGTGAATAGTGGAATTGTCCTTTTCATCTAGTGACTTATCTGTGGCACAGATTCTGTGTTCAGAGTCTGTCAATATTTAACTTGTGATCATAAACAACCGCATCAAGTTGGCACTAGGCCACAGTGAGATCGATTGTCATGAGCAAATGGATTTTCTGGTGAAGCTGATAAGATCATTAAGAGCCAGTGTGCCTGCAACCTCTAAAAAGGTTAATGTGATTTTGAACTGTAAATGGAAAAATAGTTCTGCATTTTACATACCAAAATCTAGGTAGGTTTGGTATTTATGACAAAGGATTGGAGTTTCAATCTGATGGTACAGCCGGAATATCTTAAAATGAGATGTATTGTTAAGATGAGTAGACAGAATAGAAAGCATGCCACCTTAAAAAAAAAAAAAAAAAAAAGAAAGAAAGAAAGAAAAAAAAAAAGAAAATGGGAATATCCAATCTGGCTCTGGCTCATAAGAGATTTGTTGGTCATTCCTAAGGTCTGGAAAGTTCCACATATAAAAACGTCCAGAAAGAGAATGAACCATTACAGAAATCAGAGTCCTATAGTGGGGTGTTCCAACAAAGGCCAGGGGTCATTTGGTAGAGATATTTTAGTTAAGTCTTTTTCAAACTGTGGTTCAAGACCAATTTGAGAAATAAAACTAACAGTGTACCACTGCATTAGAAAAGGTACATATTATTTTATTTTTGTTTCATGAATCTTTTGTTACACATGTGAATTGTATGCTAAATTGCAGAAGAAAATGAATTTCTTCTTATGAATTGCAATAAAAATAAAAACAATGAAGGTCACTGTTACAGTTATGTTCATAGTTCCTAGGAAAGGATCAGGCACATCAGGCTGTCATTTTGGCCACCAAAGTTTTAATTATTAAACCCCTCTGTGGTTAAGCTTCTCTATTTGAAAAATGAAGAAAATCAGTTTTCTTTGAAATGTACATATATGTGTGAGTGTATATATTTTTTAGAAAATACATCAAATATTTAACATGCTTTAAAGATTATGTAAATCATCATTTTGCCCTTTAGTGTTTCAAAATTACTTTTAGGAAAATCATTGTTTTCTTGTTAATCTGGTTCCTTGTGTTTCTTTGTTCACTGGCACCGACATGTACCGATACAAGCAGCCCTGATAAGATAAATCAATAGAACAACATCTTGTGAATAGGTTGCAGGGGTAAGGAAAGACAGCAGAGCATGGCTCCTCAAAATAATGACAGGATTCATTTTCAGATACCCAGATGCAGCCTCATTGCATTTTGCAATGATTTTGTGGGGAAAGGGAGCCTTTCCAGTTTTCTTCAATAGCTCTTTTGCAACTGTTCACTTTGGCTATTGGTGTCTCCCCAGCTGGGACTGGACATTCATGTTACCAGAGAACTGAACATCTCGGCCCCTCCAATATAAGCCCCATTGTCTGACCTAAGCTGCTGTGTAGGGTGCTGCTGTACCGTCGATGTTTATTGCTGTTTGGGTAACAAGAAGAAACCTGGTACTTTTGTTTTGTTCAAACACTCATCCTATTCACGGCCAGTGTTTATACCAGAGGAAAATGTTCTTGCAGAGAGACCAATAATTTAGAAAATATTTGAACGGGAGTTTGAATAGTTTCTATTGGTGTCTTTATTAGTGATCTCTACTGCTGAATACAATGCAACTCTGTCTTAAAGAGCTCTTCTCCACTGCGGATTTGCAGATTTAGTTTATTGCAAGCCAAATCTTGTTCCCTGAGTTCCAAATAAAATCATTGTCACAAGACAAAAATTCTGTAATGTGTAATTCTCATTTTCAAATTCTTAAATAATAAGTTGTAAATATATATATATATACACAAACATATATGTACATATGTATAAGATGTAAAGTATATATGTGTGTGTATATATATATATGTATGTATATACATATATATGCAGTTTTCATTTTAGAAGACACTAAATAAAATAAAGCATGAAGTATCATTGAAGATAATTTAAAAGTTCCTAAAATTCATTCTCATTAAACATATACAATTTCCCCAAGTAAAGCACTGAGTTGGGTAGATGCAGGAGATATTTAGGCTCAATACTGTCTATATGTCTGAAGGTTTGTGGACTACCATGTTTCCTCTCCACTTTTGATTTTATTAAACAAGTACTACTAAGGAAGACCAAATTATTTGAGATGCTTTTTATGGCATTCAGTCGGTTAAAAATCTTCAAAGTGAGATGTGCATAAATGCCGTAGCGGCACATAAATAATAATTTTGCCTATGTAGGAATTTTTTATTTAATGTCTATTTTGAGCCCCCATTTTCCTGGATTGTGTGTGGCATTTCCCCAGGCAAAGCTTCAAGGACAGCAGTGGGTCTGTGGGTCCTCTTCCTAATACTTGCATGCCCTGAAACATCCTTGATCCTGCTGACGGGCCTTTCGTGCATTGGTGCTGGGTTGTCCCATGTTCCCAAATGCAAAGATTCACAGCATTTTGTTCTCTCTTAGATACTACCAAGGCCCTCTAGGGGGCACAGAGGTCATGCTGCTGCTCCTGGACCATGCTGACTTCAGGAAACACTCTGAGCCTATCCATGTCCTGCAGACCTGGGAACAATTCTCACATGCAGAGGAGAACTTCTCAGTCAAAAATCACTTTAGGACTTGGAGGGACTAGAAGACTCCCTGAGATCTGCACCCTTTAATATTTTCAGATTTGTTTGCTACATCCAAATTGACAGGATGCCTGGAGGTCGAGAGCTTTCTCTTTCTATCCATAATGTGCAGCTATATCTACTCTGGCCTTGCTCCCTCCCCAGAGCTATAAAGGAAGAAAGTTCAGGTCCCTCTAGTCTCAGGTACCACAAGTTTTATCTGAGATCTTGGCCTTTGGCAGAGGACAAGGAACAGAACTCATCTCAGAGGTGTACAATGTCTCTTCTTCAAGATTTTCTTCTCCTTCCTTCAGCCAAAGACCTTCACCAGAATCCTGAGGATTAGGAAATCTGTTCTTGTGCAATAAATACTCTCCCAGATATACCATCTAGCTTTTGAAACCCAAAAGCCAAGAACTGACCCTTTGCTCTCTGCTTCCTACTGTGTCATCTAATCATGGAAAACTGTTGGTGAAAAACAAAAGGTCAGGGGATATAGGAAATGGGGGAAAAAAACAAAAACAAGAGCCTACAATTTTTTTCTACAATGTTTTTGCTTTTATTGGTTATTTGGGCTCTAAGTTTCATTATTTGAGGAGTCATAGGGTGCTTAGAATTATTAAAATGCTGTATGGATTGAACCAATCTTTCTCATCTTCTTCCTTAGAAGGGTACCTAGGCAAGGTATAGTGAGAAACTCTGATCATTAGATCAGAAAAGAGTATTTTAAAACTGTCATCTTGGGTCAGTAACCCAGGAATTAGAAAGCTCTGAATTTCACTTCTAACAGGGGCACATATAACCATACTTTGAAATATAATTGTAAGTAATTATAATAAAATTTATTTCCTTTTTTTCCCAAGTGTGTTTACATCCTTTATTGTGGTACCTCTGTTCAAGATAAAAGACCATATTTTGGTATTTTATAAAAGCTTCTTCATATATTTCAATGAGAAATTGTCTTTCTTACAAATTTGAATATCTGGATCTGCTTTCCCACCAAAATTTCAAATTATATTACTTTTTAATATAGAGCAATTCATCAACCTAAAATATTTTGGCACACAATAGACATTTTAGCTCAGACATTGGGACCACAAATATGTCATGTAGGTATATATGCGCAAATGTAAATAGTATTATCCTCTTGAGGGGAGTCTATCTCCTCCCTGGATTCTGACGGGCTTATAATTGCTTCAGAAAACAAAACTCAGGAGAAGTGATGCTATGTGACTTCAGAGGCTGGGTTGTCAGAATCAATGTAGCTTCTGCCTTGGTCACAGAACCCTTGTACTTGGAGCGCCAAGTAGCTATGTGAACAACACAATACTGTTGAGGCCTTCGTGCTGTGAGGACACCCAGCCACGTGCAGTTATATATAGGTCCAGTGGACAGCCTGAGCTGAGCCAGGCTTTGAATCACCTCAGGGCAGGCATGGGACATGTGAACAGGGAAAGCTCCAAATTCCTTCTGCCCCCAGCCATTCCACCCCGCCCCCAGCCATTTGCATTTTCCTAAATGAGGCCCTAGACATCATGCAGCAGAAACAAAACTCCCCTCAATGTGCCCTGTTCGAAGCTCTGATTTGAATCTGTGAACAAAATGAAATGGTTGTTTTCCTCACTACATATAGTTAAGTCATAACAAATAACTAGAACACCTCCCTGCTCCAAGCCATTGTCACCTCTTAGTTTGACTATCACAATAACCTTCTTTCTGCTCTTCTGCTTTCTCTTTTTTTTTTTTTCATTTTTGAAATTTATATATGACAGCGAAATGCATTACAATTCTTGTTGCACAATTTTTCATATCTCCGGTTGTATAGAAAGTATATTCACACCAATTCATGTCTTTATACCTGTACTTTGGATAATAATGATCATCACATTTCACCATAATTAATAACCCCATGCCCCCTCCCTGCCCCTCCAACCCTTCTGCCCTATCTAGAGTTTGTCTATTCCTCCCATGCTCCTGCTCCCTATCCCAATATGAATCAGCCTCCTTACATCAAAGAAAACATGTGGCATTTGTTTTTTGGGGATTGGTAACTTCACTTAGCATTATCTTCTCTAACTCCATGGTGCTGGGAAAATGGACTTTGAGGTTTCAAGAGTTACTCGTAGTATTTGGGAAATAAGCCCACAATTATCATATTTGTAGAAACTGTTCATCCCCTTGGTCACTTTTATCATTGGGTTCTCTTATAGTTCTGATCTGGCTTTCTTGAAGTCTAGGGACAAAAATTTCACATAGTAAGATTCTAGCAATTAATTCAGCACAACTTTGAGATAATTTCCGGTACCCTTTCTAATGAAACCAGAAAGGATGGATGGTTTTGTATCCAGAGGATGTAGGACTATATGTAGAAATAGGTTGTGCTGATTCCAAAATGGCCTCCCGCACTTGGTCTTGGTCTGTAAGCTATGAGAATTTTGCCTGGGAGTTCAAAGTACACCCATGGTTTTCCTGTTCATTCACATGATCAAGTGAGGCATTGTCAGAGAAAGATGACAGGGTTGGAGCCAGAGGTCTGGGTTCTACTATGTGATCTAGGGAAAGATCCCACAACAATTAATAATTCTTAGCTCTCAGCTTTGGATTAAAGAGTCCCCCCTGTGGTAAGTAAAGTGTAAGGGTTAATTAATTATTGAAGCCACTGAGTCTCTTTGGGTTAGACATGGTACAATCCATCGACCCCTGCTTTAAGTAAGGAGGCTCCTTCAATCCAGGGACAAACAAATGGTGGAGTGGTTAATGACATATGCTGTAGGCACAGAGCAATATCTTCAGCTGCAGAGCCAAGATGGGTTGTTTGGAAGATTTTCAAGAGAATCCAGGTATAGCTACTCGGACTCTAGGAATTTGATGAATTCCTTCATTCACTTGCATATACATTAAGTATTTATATAATATTTACTGTATTCTGAGCATTGAGACATGAATCTGAATAAGAAATGGTCCTTGCTTTCATAATCTAGTTGGAAGTGAAGGGAAATAGAAATCTAAATAAATGATTCTAATGTAAAAAGAGAAATTCCAGAGTAGAGATATATTTGAGGAACTAAGAAAACACAAAGGAGGGGACTACTAATTTCTGCCTGGAGCAGTTGCGGAAGATTTCACAAAAAATTAGCTGTTTTGAACCAAGAAGATAAAAGTGTATGTGTAGGAGGGGGTAAGGAGATATTTGAATGTATATATTTGCTAAAACAAAATTGGCCATATTTCTATATGGTTCTATTGCTATAAAATGGAATAAAATCTTCTAGCTCTTTAAATCATTTATAGATTTCCTTCTTCTAATGGGTAGTATGCTTTCAGAAGAGCTTCAGTGCAGTGATTAGTGGACAGGCTCCTTCGTGGATTCAGAAACATAACATGTCAATAATTGCAATTCTATTTTTGACACGAATTCATGATTTTTCCTACGATCCTCTCTAGAGCAGCCCTATTCTTGCCATTCCTTCTAGCAAGGGTTTTTATAGCAGAGATTATCTAAGACCAAGATAGGATAACTTTGAGGTCATTCACCTCTCTAAGGTGGTCTAAAGAAAAAACTAAAATAATTCAAAAAGCAGTGTTTTCAGTTCAAAAAAAATGGAGAGAGAGAAAATGGGATGAACTGGAGACCTAGACTTTACCTTGCACCACTGAATAATTAGTGGTTACTCTAAGATTAAAAAAATAATAATGATTTTGGAGCTTGTATTTAAATATGTTTCACACTTTTATTTCCTAATATTCTCTGAAATGGAATCTACACAAGCAGATTCCATACCAGTGGACTGTTTCCAGAATCTAAATAAAACCAAAACACAGATTCTAAAAGGTATATCAGGAATAAAATGAAAACATCTAAACTCATAAAATATATTTTAATGAGAATTTTCATTTAATACCCATCCCTTACGTATCATGAGAATATAGTGAGCTGAGGATCGCCTCCTGGATACCACAAGCAAGTCTATTTTTTAAGATTATAAAAAAAAAAGCAGGCACATAGAGACATTCAGAAACAGATGAACCACAAAGGAGGCTAATGACTCAACATTTTTGACACTCAACAGTGGGTTGACTTGGGTTTAGTTCCTGGCACGGGCAAAGGTTCAAGTTGGATCTCACTCTATTCAAACTGGTTTTCCAACCATCTTTAGTTACATCGTGACAGTACTCCCACGACTCTGCCTCAAATACCAAACACTTTGCCAATACTTTTATTGGATTAAAGAAAAGAGATTGCAAGTAAACATGCTTGATACCCTCAAAGAGCACATATCTTTTTCCCACCCCATCAGTATTCCTTGAATTCTTCCTTCTTTTTAGATTCCTTGGCTCATGTGGAACTAAACTCAGACCAGACCACACCTCTTTGCTGATGACAATTTTTGTAGGGGAGAAATCCAAAAAGTTTAAGTATGTACAGTTTACTGCCCATGCAATTTCTAGCAAGGTCTGAACAGCTGCAAATACAATATCAGAACTTTCATATGTGACTTTGTAGAAAGCATCTAGCCTCTGTCCTTCAAAGTGGACTGCAGTCATTGAAATCTGCATACTCCAAGAAAAGGCTCAGTTGGCCTGTCATATAAGAAAATAAAAGTTGCTTCATTTTATCTGAGAACCTCAAGGTATTCTACAGATTCTAAGACTACTGGCCCCCTTAGGTTTGTCATGCTCATAGTTCTAAAGCCATCCACTGCTCTTCTCCCCATGACAGTAGGTTTGCAATCCTACAAGGTTCGGCTAACTTCATAAAGCAAACTGGGCTTGTTTCCACAATCCCAGGCCTCTGGGCTGAGATTTTTTACTAGCAAAAGTACACCTGGTGCATTTCCCCCTGCCCCACAGAAAAAGGCAAAAGATGGCTTTTATTAAAGTATTAAGAAAGGTATTAATTTTTGTTTGTAAGTAATGTCTTAAAAGGTATCTCATTTCTACCTTTGCCACCCAAAACTCTGTTTGACATGAACCATTCACTCAAAATGACAGAACTTAGATTATCTTTTCATTTCTATTATTTCCATTCCAAATATCCCATACAAAACATGGTTCTTCTTTCAAAAGCTGTTTATTGGGCTGGGGTTGTGGCTCAGGAGTAGAGTGCTTGCCAAGCATGTGTGAGGCACTAGGTTAAATTCTCAACACCACACAAAAATAACATCTAAAAAAAATTTTAAAAGAGCAGTTTATTTCCCCAAAATGCCTTTTAGTAGTTTCTTATGAGGTTTCCATGAACAGGTCTTAGGTTAGAATAATTTAGGAGTCAATGGCAGAGGACACAGGAATAAGAGGAACTGCAGTAAGTCCTATTTGAGGCCAAAATTGTTGTAAATGCTTGGAACACAATATGTACTAGAGTAAGTTATTCACAATGAACTTTAATCAGGGCAAGACCAATGGTCTTATTATGATCACAAAAAAAGGGCAGAGAGTTGAAAAAAGAAGACTAAATATTTTAGATATTTTTCATAGTTCATTTCCAAGTACACACTGAATGAATCCAGTAAAAAAAAAAAAGAGAGAGACATAGGGTTCAATCAATAATTATAATTATTTTCAATGTGTGGTCTTGGAAGACAAAGAATGGGATTCTGCCAGTAACATATCATTTCCTTCTCAGTTATGCCGAAAGGCCAAACAAGTTTATTTGTTGGTAGAAGAGTTTTAAGAGTTTAGTCCAGCAAAAAGCTTTAGTTTAAGAACTGGGATCAATTGCCTGCTTCTGTTTTGTTCCATATGTGTCCTAGAGATGATTATGTTACTTGAAAGTGATGTGCTTCAGCATGCTCTGGGATCAGTCAAACTCGGAAGAGATTATATAAGCAATGTTTCTTATTAGATTGTCAATGACACAGCTGGTCAGCTTCAGTCCATACTCTGTCTGAATTATAGTCACATGGTTTCAGAAATACTGGTTATGTCTTAATTCATCAAAGAGGTTTGTTAAATACCAGAGAAGATATGGTAGAAAGGGGGCTAGCTGCATTGGTGGGATATAGTGTGGAAGAGGAGCTACCTGTCAGTACAGTCAGTCCACACCTTAAAAACGTATGAAAACCATCTAAGAAATATTCTGTTCATTGCTTTAAGTAGTCTCTGTCTTCAATGCAAAGTATACCTCCATGGCAATCAGAGAGAGAGATTCATTATCTCTACTAAATAAGACTTTGGCAGATCAGATTGTTAAAAGTTTCACTCAAAGCAGTAATTCTGGAATAGTTCTTATCTCACAAGAGGAGATATTACTAAAAGTCTGTAATGCCAAATAATCTTCAGGGAAACATTAGAGCTAATTATATTGACATTTTCATAAAGAGAATAAAATGAAGTAGGGCAATGATTGAATAGTGCTAAGATGGAAGATATTCTAATAAGAAATATCAATGAAAATTGTGAATAAAATTCAACAATATATTACCAAAATTAGCTACAAAGGGTATAGCCTCCCAATCTTTATCAAATTTCTCTGGTAGGAACAAAATAAATAGCAAGGGAGTATAGTGACTTAAGGAAGTAAATGCACAAAATAATATAAGAATAAGTTGTCAAAAATCTTTAATAAAAGAAAAACTATTTGAATGCTTTTAAACTTGTTTTCATTGCAGTATGTAAGATTGTTGGGAAAAGGAGTAAATACCAATAATCAGCAGCAATAAAGGTTGAGATAGGCATAGTGCATTTTCTTTCCCAGTTTGAAAGAATCAAAGTAAATTTACCAACCACATCAGGCTTTGAAATTCAAATTCCTATCAAACCCAAGGAGATTTTTTTCCCATATTTTTTTGTATGAAAGGTTAAAAACTGAGTGGGTTGTCTGAAGTGATTTAGCTACTTGATTTTAGAAGGAACTAAAATCCTGCCAGTGTGCCTACAGGAAAGGTAACTCAGACCCTTTCAGCAGCAAAAGCATATATTCAGGTTTTCTAATTTCTAGATGATTAAGATAAAAAAAGAAGAAGATCCTTCTTCTTTTATTTTGGGTAGAAAAGGATCAGAGGACTATGAACAATTAAGTTTTATCCTCACTAGCTATCAATTTTCTTTTCACTCAGTCAAGTATTTTCAAATCATGTAAAAATTATTCTGCTACTATGATCTGAAATGAAAACATACCCATACAAACGTCTAAACACTGAAGGCACAGGTAGAAGATGTTTGTCAAGAACATTCCAATAAAATTAAAGGTAAGGACTAGCATGTCTTAAGAATGAAACTAACCCTTCTGGAAACACGGAGGCTACTTAATTGACTTGGAGGAACATAATTCTATCTATCTGTCTTTTGTTGAAACCATTCCTAGTCCTTTGAGAAAGGATAAATTTAACATTGTCAAGGAAACAAATCTCAGCACACTCCTCAGAGATCTGTTCAGAAATGACTTTGCATTCCATGTAGTGGCCTATCAATAATGGCCTTGGGGACCTTTATGCTGAGAGCCATAGTAAGTGGATTGTATCCAAAGTATTGCTTGTGACCTTAGGAATATAAAAAAATAACTGAAATTCCTCACCTACAAACAAGTGAGAAAGTACTTTTCAATCTGCTTTCTGGATGCAAGCTCCCAGCTCCAGTCAACAGTGAAACAAAACAAAAATGTGAAATCTCTCTAAGGGGAATCTTCAATATTACATTTGGTAGCATGAAGTTAGGAAGTTAAACGCCAGATTTCTTTTTCTTCTCTAAAGTGGAATTTAATACAGAATGTAGTTGATAGACTTTCTAACATTCCCACTGCATATGAAAGAGAATCTCCCCAAAATGAATTGGGATTTTTTTCTTTAGCTCTTTACCTGTGTTATCCAGTATTGTAGCCACTAGCCACTGAGACTATTTAACTTTAAATAAGTCTACATTATTCAAAATTTAGTTCCTCAGTTGTGCTACCTAGCCAAGTTTCAAATGCTCAATAGACCATGTGGCTAGTGGCCACCATTATTGAGTGTCATAAAGTAAAGGACACTTCGTCATTGAAGCAAAATCCACTGGGCAGTCTTCTCTGTGGCATATGGTATTTCTAATACGGTACTCTGCATATAGCAACCTTATGAGTAGGTTGATATTATTATTTGCACTTTATAGGCAAGAAAGTTGTGTTTCAAAGAAGTTACATGACTTGTCAAGGCAACACAGTGAGTAGGGACTTGAAATACACTAAAAAACTGTCATGAAGTTGTGAGTAGCCTCATCTAACTTCTATTTTTCTAGTTTTTCACAAAACTCCATAATGACGAGCCCTTCAAATAGAGGATCAGTAAACTTATCCTTCACCTTAGTCCCCAAATAATCTAAATTCCCCATTTAGGGTTTCTTAAATAAGATTGTTAGAGGTCAAGGTAGATAATCATGTGGTTATAGGAATCCATCAAAATTCCTTCTTGATTCTATGTTGAACTTTACACTCTATTTCTTACTTCATCTTTTGGATCCATTTGATTTGAATCCCTCTTGACATCTTCACCCATCCTTTACTTTTTCCATGAATTTCTTTTAATATTTTACACAAGAGTTCTACACCTTTTTTTTTCCCCCCCTGGGACTCAACTTCACAGAATACGCTAACTTGCTTTGAACTACAGAGCTTGAAGATTCTTCTCAGTATAGGACTCTAAGGACAGTAGATGACCCAAGAGCAGATACTAATACTTAGGATCACTTGGCTCAGATTCCAATCTTGCAAGTGTTGCAGTCAATGAGATAACTATGAATTTACAAATGCATTCCACTTGACAGGCCACTGCAGGCTCAATAACGGTTTTGGATTTCTGATAATTGATATGGGTCGCCCAAACTTTACTGATAAAAAAGTTGTGCAGCAACAAATAGTATAAATGAATTGAACTCATTATCTCTGTTTTTGAAACTTCTTCATGGATAGATTCAATTATATGCACTCAAAAAGGACATTAAAAATCAGGAATCTTAGATAAATTTATTCAATGACATGAACTCTTATATCATTTCTTATTTCCTGTGTACTCAATCAATTATTCAAAGATTGATGTTGATATTTCCAACTTAATTGTAGATTTGCCTATTTCTTTTTAAAGTTTTATCAGTTTTGATTAATATATTTTGAGGCTTTGTTATTAGGTATGTGAATATTTAAAACTCATGTTCTCTTGATTAGTTGATGTCTTTATCACAATAAAATGACTTACATTAGCCCTGATAATATTATTTGTTTGTATATCTATGTTTTCCTGTACTAATAGAGTCACTTGAGCTTTCTTGGACTAGATTTAGCACAGCATATCTTTTTCCATTTATTTTTTTCATTTAAAATATTTTTTTGTGGGTAGTGATAGCTGAGTCTTGTCTTTTCTTCAATCTGACATTTTCTCCTTTTGATTGATATGTTTAGACTATTTATACCTAATTATTATTGATATAGTTGGACTTAAGTATGCCAACCTGCTATTTGTTTTGTTTCTTTATCTAAACCTTTCATTATTTTTATACATATTTTTGTATATATTTACATCCAAAGTAACTATGTTAAAAGTTCTTTAGAAGCCTTGTCTATTTGTCTGAATATTCCATAATACAAATGTATTCCTTTAAAGAATTTCATTGCACAGATTTTCAGGTAAGCCTCGTAATGCAAATAAACTCATTTGCATTCTATTCTCTATTGAAACCCTTTAAAACTGACAACAAAGGGATTTAATATTTTTATTTTCAAATAAATATAGATTTATATGCTTTTATAAGACATAATATAGAAAGAGCCTACATGTCTTTCACAAAGTTTTTCACAATAATAACATTTTGTATAGCTGAAATTGATGCTGATACAATCTACTAATCTTTCTCAGAGTTACCAATTTCATATGCACTCATTTGTTTGTGCAGTTAGCTCTAGGCAACTTTCACTTATATAGATTTGGATAGGAACTATTACAGTGAAGATACTGAAGAACTTTATTACAGGATTCCCTGTTCTACCCTTTTTTATTCATGACCACAATCTTCCTTGCCAGTCTCTGACAACCATTAATCTATTTGTATTTCTATAACTTTGACATTTCAAGAATGTTTTATACATGAAATCATGTCATATATAACCTTTTCAAACTGACTTTTTTCCTCAATTCCCATGATATTCATCCAAGATTTTATATGATTGCTAGTCCATTCCTTTATAATGATAAATAGTATTTCATGGCATGTATATGCTAGAGCTTGTCTAATTATCTACCCATTGATTGATATTTGTTTTCAGAATGAAAACATCCCGTGAATTTTTTTCTCTGCTAAAGACTTTACAAAGAGAATGAAAAGACAAGCTTTAGCATGGTGCAGTGGTACATGCCTGTCATCCCAGAGGCTCTGGAGGCTGAGCCAGCCTCAGCAAAAGTGAGGCACTAAGCAACTCAGTGAGACCCTGTCTCTAAATAAAATACAAAATGATGAGGGCCACAACCAAGTTAAGATGGCGCCTGGCAGTATGCCAGGAGGAGTGGTTTCTGAGCAACGCCAGCGAGCCATTAAGATGATGGAGATTCCTTAATGACTGACTGCTGTGTCTAGATTATGTCAATTAAATTAAGCTGTGTGTAATCATTAAGATGATGAGGATTCCTTATTGGTTGATTGCTGTATCTAGTTTATGTTAATTAAGTTAAGCTGTGTGTAATTAGTTGGGTATATATACTTCTCTGTCCCGTAATAAAGCGGCTCCTGCTGTTTCAACCTTCACAAGTTGCTTGTCACCCCCCAGTTATTTTGCCCAGCCAGACTGCGGCAACAAAATAGGGCAGGGGATCTGGCTCAGTGGTCAAGTGCCCCTAAATTCAATACCCTGTATCCCCTCCCCACACACACACACCAAAAAAAAGTTTTACTGCCATGGTTTGGATCTAGAATGTCTCCCAAAGGCTCATAGGTTAAACAGTCTAGGGTTTGGTGTTTCTGGGGATTGGTGGAGCTTTTAGAAGGTGGGGCCTAGTGGGAGGTTTTAGATCACTGAGGGTATGCCATTGGGAAGGATAGAGGGACTCCTCTATTCCTGTCTCTCTTTTGTGGTTCAGACCATGAAATGAGGGCTTCTTTCACCATGTGCTCTCACCACGATGTTCTGCCTCACTGTAAGCCCCCAAACAACTATGGACCAACTGACCATGGACTGATTATAAGCCAAAAAATACTTTTATCTAAGTTGATTATCTAGAATAGTTTGTTACAACAATGGAAAGCTAATAGCTACATACTCACAGAAAATATTTGCAAACCATATATTCAACAAAAGATTTATATTTAAAGTATAGGAAAAAATCTCAGAATTCAAGAATAGAAAATAATACAATTAGAAAATGGACAAAAGAGATGTACAAAAATAGAAACATATGTAGATGACAAATGAACATTTGAAAAGATGTTTAACATCCTTAGTCATTAGACAGATATAAATTAAAGCCACAATGAGATAGCATTGTATGCCTATCAGAATGGATAAAATGAAAAATATATGATAATATCAAATGCTGGTGAGGTTTGTGCAGAAACCATGGAAATGTAAAATGCTACAGATTCTTTAGAAAAGATTATGGCATTTTCTTATAAACCAAACATGTGTTCATTGTATGACCCAACAACTGTACTCTTGGGCATTTTTCCCAGATAAATGAAAAGTTAACTTCACATAAAAACCTGCATGTGAAATTTTATAGTACCATTATTCATAATACCACATAATCAAACTGACCTCTAGTAAGAGGTTTTCATGTTAATCTTCTAGAACTGGGCTGTGTTTTCAGTCTAAAGTACTATAGGTGATGGAGGATTTGGATTCCTCCAGTTTTCTTTCCTTCCTTCCTTCCTTCCTTCCTTCCTTCCTTCCTTCCTTCCTTCCTTCCTTCCTTCCTTTCTTTCTTTCTTTCTTTCTTTCTTTCTTTCTTTCTTTCTTTCTTTCTTTCTTTCTTTCTTTCTTTCTTTCTTTCTTTCTTTTAAATCTGCCTCAAGAGCTTTGGCTTCTCCAAATACTCAAGAGCATTTACATCCTTTATTCCTAAGGCTGCATCCCCCAGGAATTGCTCATTCTCCAGCCCCAGCCTCTAGCAATTTATCAAAATTGCCATTTAAGTTCTTTCCAGTTTATGATTCCAGAAACAGCTGCTTCTGGTGAGAAGATCTGAGCTGGATTCATCTCTGCATTCCAAATTGTATGTTGAGTGGGGCAGGGGGAAGTTTGTCCCTCATTTCTCTGATGTGTTCAAGAAAAATCATGAGGATTTTATTCATAAGGATGATGGTGACAGCTTCTAAGATCCTTCACCACAGAGCTGAAACTGGAAATCTTCTGGCAAGATACTTTGATAGGTATTGCCAAATTACCCTCCAAAATTGTTGTACTGCTTCACATTTCATCAATAATATATGGAATGGCTTCAACATAGTTAAGTATCTGGACACAGCTAAGGACCCTTGCTTGGATTTGACCTTGAGACTATGGAACAAACCCTGAGAGCGTGAGTATTAGTGAAAATCTTAAAAATAACACTTCAAAACTCAAAACAATTTTTGTTATGTATTCCTATAACTTAATAATTTTGTGATGTTGGTGGTAATTGTCTCTTTTCATAATTCCAGAAAAACTCATTCATTTCACCCCCTGGGAGTGGGGAGGGGTTTGTGTTCTGACGTATTAGAAGAGAAGTACCATTTCACCAGTTTTGCTCTTTTTTAGTTAAAAAAAAATAAATAAAGGGATGAGTAAGAACAGTGATTTTGCTAAGAAATTGGTGGGTCTGTATGTATCTGGATTTACAAACATAAAATGTGTCAGAATTGTCCTAAGTTAGGACTCAGTTGAAACCCCTGATCTTGGTATGGTTCTAGGAAGGTGGATGGACAGCTACTGCATTCATACAGCTACTTCTATGTAGGAAGTAAGTACTCCTCCATGGTTTCAAGCCCTGCCTCTTCTTTCTTTTTCAAAACAGAAATTTCATCCAATAGAATTTCTTTTTGTTTCCTTGAGTGTAGCCAGAGATGTGATGAACACTTTTCCCCAGATATCCTTCTGTGTAGAGAGGATGAAGCAGCAGTGAGCAGATTTTTCTTTTCCCACTTGAATGTTATTTTTCCATAAATGCTTTTTCAGTGTGTGGAAAATATACTTCAAAATGCAGTAAATGCTTTTTTAAAGTCAGCCCAGGGAAAAATCATAGTAAACCAATGACTCTTCTATTGACGACAATCCTTGAACTTTTCTTTTTACCTCATTGAAAATTTTACCTTGGAATTAGATAATCTTTGGTGTAAGGTAGGAATGGATGGAAAGAAAGGTCCGATACATATTTCAGGATCAAAATGCCTCCCAAACTTTAGTCAACTTATTTGGGTATAATCGAGTCATCTTAAGCTTTAATTTATTATAAAAGCGAAGGAAGGGAAAAGTGTTTTTAATGGGTTGCTGCATTCTTTTTAGAACTGTAGTGTCTTCAGTTCTCTCACTCTGGTATAAATGTTTGCAAATGGTAAATGAATTTTATATTCCATGAATGTCAAAAGGCTCTCCAGCCTTGTGAACAATAAGCTATGGACAGGAAATGAAATATGAAGCAAAGCCAAAACTCTTACTACAGCTTTGTTTTGTTAAGCTCTGCGCTCACCAGATATTGTCAGCCACAGTGAAATGTGACTTTACTAAATGTTATCATTTAATGGCATTGAGGATATAAAAATAAAACAAATCACCTCAGATGCTGAGGTTGGAAAAAAACTCAGGGGGAAATTATTTCCACATTTCCATGATAGGATAGCTATAAGCAGTGTTGAAAACTGTGCAACATTCAGATTATTTTTTTAAAAAAATAATTCAGGTTCAATCCCTCTGATAATAAAAATGTATGGTTTTAGTTTAAATTATCATCTAATACAAATCAAAACTTTCATCTGGATATACAGATCTCATTCTTTTAGACATTATCTTACTAAAAACAATATCAGCACTGAATGACTGGAATTATAGATGAATTACAATTTTCAAAAGAGTCCCTGTTAAAAAATAAAGGTGAATTATATAACCAAAATGAAAGCTTACCACATATACATAAGGTCTTTCATCTCAAATCTCAGCTTCTTTTTTAACAGAGTTTTGGAATGGGAAAAATGTACTAAAATCTCCCACTTTCCAGCTCACTTTCCAAATCAGCAGCCTAGGATTTGAGGGATTCTACTTATGTGCAGATAGACAATAGTTAAAGTATTTCTACAGTCATCAGAAATTATTCCTTATCTATTATCTTTCCTTAAGTCAAAAAAGAATTTTCACGAAAGGTTTTCATGCTACTAAATGTGATGTTTCAAGATGTATTTATGTCATCAGAACTATTAGATAAAATTTATACGTCTTCCCTTTTTCTTGATTTGGATAGAAAATATCATTTCCGAGAAAGGTCTGAATCTTAAAAACTTTCTCTGAGAGAAATTATTCAGCATCAATTGCATCACTTGGTGGTCCCGCCCTGCCAGATGAATTCCAGCCCTGAACTTTTGACATGAGACTTGAGGATGATCGTCTAGTCAACTCCAAAATGATCTGGAAATTAATGGTTAGTTTGTGAATTTGTAAACTGAAGATTAACTACTTTCAACAAGTAGCATCTCAAAACTTTATGAATTAGATTAGAGATTCATTTTATTCTGAGCAGATGAAGAACAAGAGCAGGGTATGAGAAAATAAGAGAAATATAAAATAGAGTTGACTTTTGCTGTTGGAAGGATCCATTCTTAGGTGGGATAATTGAGGAGGTAATTACTTGTAACAACCAATACATGTTCTAGTAAAAATGGTGCTCTTGCCTTCTCCAGCACAGGTATAGTAGGATACCCAATCTTTTTAGAGGCCCACTGTCTCCTCTCTTCTTCATCAATCTGCCTTCATTGCAGTTGCTCCAAGAGTGTGTCATGTCTTTGTCTTGAACCCACACTTTATTTCCTTTATGCTCCTATTAGGGATTTTCTTCTTTTTGAGATACTGTATGAGCATGTTGCAAAATTTGGAGTAGAATTCACCTAAAGAAGTCTATGAAGTTCAGTGATCTGTTTATTGAAGATGTATTCTTCCTAGCTTGCTTCATGCTATCACATATAACATCTTTTGGTGCAATAAAATAGGGCTTAATGTGGAATGCTGAATAAGAGTTCAGGTTCCAGTGTGAGAAAGTTGTGGTCGTGTGCCATCTTTACTATTTGATAAGTGAGTGTTTTTAGGCAAAGTGCATTTATTTTCTAAGACTCTGTTTTCTTATTGGCAAATGAGTTTAATAATAGAACTTATTTCATAGGTTCATGGTCAATAAAACCGAATTTCTTGAAAAGTACATAATTGGAGCATGAGATAGAAGGGACATGCAAGGAGTGTTACTAAACGAATCAACAAACAAAAAGTCAAGTAAGTGAGTTTGAAAGTGTACCCTAAATGGAAAGAAATTTAATACACTCTCCATGCCTTATTTGTAGTGATCCTCTAGAGTTGTGGTGAGGGGTTTAAGATGGGTTGATATTCACCTTAGAATCATGTGCTGAGTGTACAGGTTTCTTGGCTCAAGCCACAAAGCAAAGGGTACAGAACAAAAGTCTACTTTAATTCTGATAAGTGAGAGAGCCTAAATAGAAGCCATTAGTCATAAGGCATCAGATAAACTTGTGGTGTACTTAACATCAGTCATAATTAATTAAATTGGGTATTAAAGCAAGGATGCACCCTAAGAAGAGTTCCTTTTCTAAGGCTTTTATCAAATTGAGTTCCTAAAACAAACGTACCATTTTGTGAAGCTATTCTCTGCAGATGGCCTTGATAAAACGTCTTTCAGAAATATCCCTTCTAGAATTATTGAGACTTGGCCTTTTGGCTATATATCATGACTCAGATTAAAAAGCTAAAGGATCTATAATTATTTTCTAGTCAATTACTTTTTGTTAGTTTTGTGTGAACTTGCATTTTTTTAAAAGCACAGTTTGGCATTTAAAAGATGTGTGCAATATGATGTGAGTATTCCTTAAGTAATTAGGCTCAGTGCTTAAGTTTTGTTCTCTGTGAGCTCCTAAACTTGTATAATGTGGTCATGGGAGGTCAAAGCAGATCATAGCAATGATTCTTCCTTTGCTATCCTTTGTTTGTTTATGGTGATCCAACAATGATGTGACTCAGCCTTTGACTTTTATTCCTGAGGGTCAGCAGATAACATAAAAAGATATTAAACACTAGGTTGTAAGTCGACTCTTTATTAATGTCTAGTTGAAATTTTGAGGGAAATGTAGTAGTTAAAACAACTGTTTAAAATGAAAAGTTTGTGAATGATGCATTTTTTTAAACAATCTATTCTTTCCTTTTTTTTTTTCCCTTTACCACCAATTATCAGGATTTGGATATAAATAGCTCTCCAGATGCAGAGGCTAAAATTGCCAATCAGCTCCAGCAGAGTCTGTTTTGAGTTCCTGGATGTGTGCCCTCCCATTTTTTTTTTTCTGGTAAGGAAAATATGTCCAGCATGCCTTCTGTTGGGTACTTCAAATATTAACTCTTCTTCATCAGCACATCCTATTTAACTGTACAAAGTTTTAGGTGCTAGTTGATCTACATAAGAAAATTATATAAGATACTGATATTACCACCAAGAAATTTCTTTAACGCAAATTACATTCCAAGGCAGTGTTCCTGAAACAGTGGTATTGCAACTCAAAGGTGGCAAAGTTCCTTACATATTTCTAGGTTCTCCTATGGAGAAAAGAATTGTAGTCAGAACCTTAGCCTTCGTAGATGTCCTATTGGTTATACCCAAGGGAGAAAGAATTGAGTTATATTTCTAGGGCTCTTTAAATTTCTCCTAAGAGACCATAAACAACTGGCCAAGATCTCAAAAATTGTTTACCCCTGCCTTTAACTTTCATTGTCATTCATCACCTTTAACAAAGTCTTTTGATCACAGCAATATCTTGGTTTTGATTCCTTACCTCATACTACCAAATTCCAAGAGTTTTAGCATCAGAAGTTCAGAGACCTCAATCTAATATCTTTTACTTTCTTAAAGATTTTTTAATTTATTTTTACTTTTAGAAATATTTATATTTTTTATTTTAAAAATAAAAGATAGCGGGTTTCGGTCTGTCTTCATGCTTGTCTCCTGCCCTCAGGCCGTTTCTACCTTGTTCTTAAATTTTCAGGAATACCAAGCTACCTATAGCTCTTTGCATGTGCCTTTTTGTTCCAGGACCCTTTACTTTTTCTCACATTGTTTCTTTTATATAGATTTTCCATCCTTACCTTCTTCACTTGCATAATTTCTTTTCAAGCTTTAGGTATCAGCTCAGTCATTTCCTCTCTGGAAGCCTGTCTTGTTTCCTTATAAGACAAGTTGTGGTCCCTACAGTCAGGGCCCAGGCTATGTACACTAGGTACCCTGCTATCTCTGCACATAGTACATTATATCAAAACTATTTGATCATGTGATTGCCTTCTGATTACATTGCTGCAATTTTTCAAGGACAGAGATGTATCTTTTTATTTGCTTCAGTTTATATAGTCCTGGACACACCAGTATTCAGTACATTTTTTGGCTGAATTAAAGTGAACTGCTCTACTATGATATGTGATCTCTCTTCTGGACATTACTAGTGTGGTCCTAGCCCATTATATATATATATATATATATATATATATATATATATATATATATATATATATATATACACACACACACACACACACACATACATATATATATGCATATGAATACATACACATTCACACTGTGCAGTATAAATTGTGCTTATAAGTATTTATCCACACACTTGCACTCCACAATCAGGAATAACATACTCAAGTAAGGGTAGGGAAAGGGTAATTGAGAACTTCCACTGTACTTAGGTTTGGACAATCCATTCCCAAGAATATTTCATGAAAACTCAACAAAATGCAGAAATTGCAGAAATTCAAGAGTTTATTGCTAGCTCAGATAAAGATTGGCCACTTAAAGAGAAGTTTTTGGTTCTCTTCATGATTTTAGCTAGAATTTTGATTTCTTAGTACTTCTTCAGTTCATTTAATTCTTAGGAAAATTCACTACCTGGGTTATCATTTTCGTCAGTGTCTTACGTCAGTTACAAGATTGACGGTTTGTTCTTTCAGACCAGAACAAGTACATTGGATTCCAGGAAACATCTTCCAGGTTTTTCAAGTTTTTCAGTATGGTGTCTCCTTTTATGTCAGTCAGTTCTACCTTGCCATAAGCACACAGACATTTGGAGGACTTTAGCCCTCTGGTGGTGATGAATGTCAACCTTATCTGTCAGTTGGAGAGTAGATGCTTGTCCACATGTCTAGGGAACCTTTGCTTGGAACCTGAAAAATGGGTTTTTCTCCATATTTTGCTGCCATCTCTCTTTGAGGTTCAAAGTTCTCTAACTGTGCTCTGTCTCTAACTGACTCCTATTGCTGGAAATAGTCAATGCCTACATAACTTGGCCAGCTTTTTTTTGAATCTAAATGAGAAAAAAATATAAGAGTTAAAAATCCCATGGAAGGGAAAAGTAATGCTCATCCTTTTATCAATTTTGAGAGTTAATCATCTCCCTTTGCATTATAGGCTGACTGACTCAGATAAGTTGAAACAAAGAAGGAAGAGACAGTGATAAATGGGAAAAGGTGTCTAACAAGAAAAAAGGTGGACTAAATCATCTTTGCTTGCTTCCTTGTGTTCTGTCTTAGACCTATTCTTAATCAAAGGAACAACTTTTCTGGATCCAGGCTGATTTTTCTCCATAAAAAGATAGATTACTAAAATTTAAAACAAGGACAATGGGATAGGGAGACTTCCTACCCATGATTGACACTGTAAATTATTTCCATCTCCCTTTTTTTTATCCTTTAAGAGCCAAAATTTCTCCACAATGGACCATGGAGCCCACCCTGCTTCTGGGCAGGTTCTGTTGGGTCCGCACTGAGCCCTACTTTCAGTTCCACCATTTGTAGCATGTGGCATTGTTCACAAGGTAGCCACTAGAGCAATGAATAGCTTCCTGCCCCTAAGGTCACCGAGCATCCTCAGGAGTCATAGGGATGGCCTGGTATTCCTCTGCCCCCTCAGAAAGCAGGATGGCAGAGGACGTGATTGTTGTCTATTTTATATTTAATGCTCCTCTACTCTCCAGACTCACTGGAGACATCCTGACACATAATGCCTTGCCCAGCACAATGTGATGCCCTTTACCTAGTAATAGGGTAAGCCTCATAAAGGTGCTGCCTTCCCCCCAGAACAAACAACGGAAATGCACCAGGAGAGCTCAGCTGCAGACAGAATGCACATCATGAAGCAGGAGCCACCCTGGGATTCCTCAGATGAAAGCCGATTTCAATGAACATTGTGTTTCAAAGCCTGCTTCCTCTTGCTCAGTAAGAGCTGTGGAAGGAACATCCCACTTGCGTCTGCTGACACAAAAGAATGCTGTGGCTAGGAGATCTTATCGAGCCTTCCTGTGCCACAGCAACAGAGCCCTAGTTGTGTCTCCTAAGAATTGCTCATTGTTTCAGGAGGACGACTGGCTCCTTTGGGTGGGATCTGATGGCATCTCATGGAGTTGGAGGTAGGTGGTGCTGGGAGGTCAGCCAGCCACGTGACCCAGCTTGCTGGATTCACGCAAGTCAGAGAGGATAGCAAACATCATCCAGGTTTCTGGATGATGAATAGCTAAACACTAAAAGTTTAAATGTATTTATACTTATTAAAATATGCATATTTTATTTTTATTTATTAATATATGCATATTATAATAAATACTAATTAATACTGTTTACTTAATGATATCTTCAATTGCAATTAAAAATGGAAGTAATATAAAAGCTTCCTTTGTTGGCAAAAGCTCTTTCTTCCCTTCTTTTAATGTACAGCTGTTTGAGTCTGATAAAACTTAAAAGAATAAAGAAGTGATCTAAAAACAGAAATCTAATGATTTATAATCATCTCTGGTTAATTAATTAAAAGTTATTTTGGGGTACTGAGAATTGGATTGAACCCAGGGGCACTATACTACTGAATTACATCCCCAACAACACCCCACCCCTTTTTTTTTGAGACAGGGTCTCACTGTTGCTTAGGCCTTGCCAAGTTGCTGAGGCTGGCTTTGAACTCATGGTCCTCCTGCTTCAGTCTCACAAGTCACCAGGATCACAGACATGTGTGGTGGTGCCCAGCTCTCTGATTTAGAGCCAATATGTGATTTAGAGCCTTTATGATATAAGTCTCAAAAAAATATATACTGTGTGCCAGGCATGGTGACACACACCTGTAATCCCAGTGGCTTGGGAGGCTGAGGCAAGAGGATGGAGAGTTCAAAACCAACCTCAGCAACTATAGCAATCAATACTTATAAGAAGTATAAAACATATCCAGGAGTAAGGGTGACCAGGAGTTTCCAAAAGAAATATTTTTAATACCTCCTTCCCATCTTTACATGGAACTTTCTGATATGCCCTTTATCATAAAAATACTCATATTCAATTATTTCCACAGAAAACAACAACAAACAACAACAACAAAAAAATTCTCCTCCAATTTTGTACAAGGTTCTGAGGATCAATATATTTACTGAAACACCATCTTTGTTGTGAAAGTACTTGTGAAATAACCACGTTATAATTAGCTTATGAATAAGCTCATCTTCCATCAGCAAACTGTGAGCATCTTGAGAAAAGGAGCTAGGTCATATTCATCTTCCAGTTTCCAGGTTTACACATAGTGTCTTATACATTTGGGTATTTAGTCAACATTTACTAGGTGGATTGATGGCTGGCTGGATGGCTGTACTCTGGTACTTTGCATAGTTTCTAATGTAGATTTGTTTCAGACTATGTAATTCTTGGAATAACCACACCTGTTGGTCCTCTGGGCCTTTATTATCTCATTCTTAGATGTGTAGAATACAGAAGTTTCCAAGATCATATAGTCTGATTCCTTCAATTTGCAGTTGAGGAAAAGAGATTCAAAGAGAGAATCTGATTTATCTGTAGTCATATGTGTAATAAGTAAGTGACAGTTCTGGGTTAAAATCCAGATCTCTTGATTGGCAGTAAAATGCCCACTGCATTATGTTCCTTTCCATGACTCACTTTGGGAGGTTTTAAGGCCCTTTGTGGAGCAATCTGTCACTTGGCTCATCTGAGCAATGTGCAAACAGTGTCCCATCCCTTTCTGAGATAACCTCTGAAGATAGTGCTGTCTAGCTCTATTCCACTGGCCAAGATTTTTGGAGGAGTCCAGTCTTTGGAAGCCCTTTCCCAAGAAACTTATTCCTCTCCACTTAATGGTAAGGCTGATGTAATGACACTATGTAAATCTTCCTGCTACGAGGAAATACTCCCAACATATCACTTCTGACTGCCTGGATTTTTGTTTCTCTAAATTATGCTCAGTCACAATGCATCTAAATGCTTGTGATTGTCCTATAATTAAGCACAATGTCATTCATTAAGAATTTAACCTTTCAGAATAAACTGCTTGAGAATGAACAAATAGCAACACTGAGGAATCTCAAAACAATTATGCTGAGTGAAAGAAGCCTGACAAAAGAGTATATAGTGTATGATTCTACTTACATAAAACTAAGGAATATGCAAACTAATCTAAAGCAAGAGAACACACATTGGTGGCTGTCAGATGAGGCAAAAAAGGAGAATAGGGAGGGAGGGTTAGAAAAGTGAACAAGAAAACTTTTGAGGGTGATGAATATGCTCACTGTCTTGATTATGATGTTGGTTTCGTAGGTATCTGCCTATGTCAAAACTCATCAAATTGTACAACTTAAATATGTGCAGTTTATTGAATGTCAATTATACCTCAGCAGACTTTTATTTTTAAAGATTGTAATCTTCTAAAATTTAAACAAATTACCAAATGAGCCAGTGTTCAATAAGAGAAGCAGAAATGTAACTGTGTGTGTGTATTTGCAGGGATTTGACCTTACGTAATTGTAGTGTGTGATGAAATCATCTGTAAAGCTGTCGTCTTCACATTGATGCTGGAGCTTGAAATTTAAGGATAGGATGTAAGGAAAGGTGGGTGAGAGCCAGAACATACCAGAATCCTGGACACAGCTGGAGCTCATGAACACAGGCCAAATATTATCTCAGTTCTTAAAGCCTCTGACTTTGATTGCAGGGCCCTTATCAGAGCCTAGCACACACACCTGGCCCAGGAGTTAGAAAAGCTTAAGGAGTATCTATCCAGGAGAAGGCGGAACAACGGCAGGTCTGGTGGCAGGAGGTAAGTGAGCTGAGAGGACATAACAGGCATGAGATATCTAATGGCTGCCACCTCACTTCTGCCTCTGAGTCTTGTCCAAGAATCTCACTGGTGACCCCCTCTATCTAGAAACATACGGGAAAGGGAATTCTGGGGACCAGAGTTCAGCCTGGTCAAGTTCGCTCATTACAAATCCACCACCCCTCGACAACATGGCACTCTGACGTCTCTTTAAATCATACTTGATTTCCAAAGAAAGATGAAAACAGAGTCGTGGGCTGGTTTTGTAGCTCAGTGGTAGAGTGCTTGCCTAGCCGACATGAAGCACTGGGTTTGATTCTCAGCACCACATGTAAATAACTAAAAATAAAAGTCATGTTAACATCATAAAAACTATCTATGCTAAACCTTGGCCAACATCATTATAAATGAAGAAAACTTGAAGGCATTCCCTCTAAAAACTGGAACAAGACAGGGATGCCCTCTTTCACCACTTCTATTTAACATAGTTCTTGAAACACTGGCCAGAGTAATTAGACGAAAGAAATTAAAGGAATACACATAGGAAAAGAAGAACTCAAATTAGCACTGTTTGCTGATATGATATGATTCTAGACCTAGAAGACCCTAAAAGTCTACCAGAAAACTTCTAGAACTAGTAAATGAATTCAGCAAAGTATCAGGATATAAAATCAACACCCATAAATCAAAGGCATTTCTGTATATCAGTGACAAATCCTCAGAAAGGGAAACGAGGAAAATTAAAAAATATTTTTAAAAAACCCAGAATCATGCCTCTACCTACTGTGATACAACCATACCCACTTGAACTTTTTTATAATAGAGGATCCAGTTTTTTTTTTAATTTGGATGATGTTCATTCATGTAGTTAATTTGCACTTCTCCTCTGATGTCTTATAAATTGTACATTGACGTGTCAAGTTACTACTGTCAACATATCTTACATTAGATGATAAGAGAATGAGGAGAAAGACAAATACAAAGATAATTGGTTAAGCAAATATGTATATTTTTATATATATACTTATATTCATATTTATACAGAGCCATAGCAAAATGAGGAATAGATATTCATAACTCAAACAGTATTTTTATCTACAACTGGTCATGTGGCCCTAGTGGTCATTTCTTCGTTTTGTTCAGCTGATTATGGATCCTTGCCTGGTACAATGAACCAAATCTTCATTCTCAAAGGCACTGGGTCACAGGCAATCTTTTAACTGAGTTAATGTGGTTTTCTACTGACTTTAATCCCAGGATGTGGGAGTGCTAAGTGGCCACCTAGAAGATCTTTAATTTTCAGGACGCACTCCTCCTTACTCCCTTTGTGTTGAAGCAGCCTAGTTACAATCACTCCCTTTCTTGCCTGACAATTCAATGACATGAGTCAAAGTGTCAGGTGGCACTCCAGTTCAATCAGATAATTATCTGTACACCAATGGAAGCATTCCTCTTTTTGGAACTAATACCTCTTGACCTTGAAAGCCTGATGTCACATGGATGGAAAGCAGTAGTTTTGTTAGAGAATCACTTAGGGAAAATAGAGGATTCTCTCCCATTTCCATCCCTTGAGTCCCTGACCCATGGATACCGGTAAGGGAGAAATAGAGATTTATATGTTAGATGCTGATTTAGAGCACTTTTTGTGTTGTCAAAGACTATAAGTGAGCCTTCAAAAGAATGTTTTACTATTCTGTCAAGCCAGCTGTTTCTGGGTGATGAGTGGCACAGTCAGATCAGTAGACTACGTAAGGCCATTTCCACATCTTATTTGCTGTGAAATAAGTTCTTTGGTCAGAGCGATGCTGTGTGAAATACTATGATAGTGAATAAGTCATTCTGCACATGGTTTTGGTGGTGGGTTTTGCAGAAGCATTGTCAGCAAGGAAGTTACATGTATATCCATAGTAAGTGTCTAGTCTAGTTAAGAACCAAACTTTGCCCTTTCCATGAGGGAAGTGATCCAGTGAAATCAACCCGCCAATCAGTGGCTAGCTAATAGCTGAAAAGGGTGCCAAGTCAGGGGCTCCTTATTGACCTCTGCTGTTAGCAAATCAGGCACACAACAGTGACTATAGCTAGACAGGCCTTGGTAGGTAGAAGTCCATGTTGCTGAACCAAAGCTAAAGTTCTCTCTGCCACAATGTTCTCTGCCATTGCTACATTTTTAATGATCTGGTTTGATAATGTCAGGATTTGCTGGGGAAGGAAGAGGACTGAGGAGCACAGAATGGCTCATCCTATCTGCTTGCTAGTGAAAATCCTCCTTTGTTGAGTTCATTCTTTGTGAGCATGCACATGGAACACGAATATCCTAACACACCTTGCCACTTGGAGAAGCCTATCAGCCTACCTCTCCAGCAGATTTCTTCATCACCAAGTTTTTAATCATGTTCTTTCCAAATCTCTGACCCATGAATCATTATTATTATTGAAGATTTTCCCTTCGGGACATCTCTTCTTTCAAGTAAAAGGAACAACACGTGTACTGCTTGTCGTTCTGTACACTGGAAAGATTTCCCTTCACTGCTGACCTACAGGGCCATCCCAGAGTGAGGCTGCTGTGTTTCAATTGTCCATTTGGTTTTAGTTGTACACTTTTGAGTGGTGTCTTCCTAATATGCAGAATCATCTGGAAGCTAGGTCTGAAATTTCAGTTTTCCTCTATTGATTGGTCCTAAGAAGTTCTCAAAGAGGGCATAGGCGTAGTTTGAAAGAAAGGAGCAATATAACAGAAGTAAGGTGGTGGATACATAGGCAACGTGCTTGTGCAATACATTAGTTCCTCCAGACCTCCCTAAGCCCAGACCATACATCCCACTTCCATGGATGCTCAGCTTTGTGGCCTGGTAGGTCAGACAACACTAATAAAGGGTAGCTCAGGACACAGAGTAACTGAATGACCCATGTCCAAGCATTCGTCTCTTGAAGAATGCTCTAAACTGCATTCGTATCTATCACTAACATTCTACACACTATTGGATCTTCTGGATCATATGGTCCAAGTGGCAGAGCTGCTTTTATAACAGTACTCATTTGGACCCCACTCATAGCTGACAGCTTTTTGATTTAGAAGTGGTCAAAAATGGAACCCAGCCTGCCTCAGACTAGACCCCTAGATATTTGTGGGATTTATTTTCTACCCTCTGCCATTCAGATGTCTTACATCTGTGTCCAGAGCAGTTGCTATTTTCTACTTACCAGAGAAGGAATCAGGAAGCCAAAGGAGGATCCAGAGTGAGATGCAGCAGCTGTAAGCTTGGCCACTGCCTCACACCAGAGAAGTGAGCCAGGAGCAGGGCCATGGCATGAGGGAGCGAAAATGTGGCTACTGCTTCCCTTCCACCCTCCTAGCTCAAACAAGAACCTCTCTGTAGCTCACTTTACCCAGAAGCATACAGGAACAGGAATTCTGGGAAATGTAGTTCAGCCTAGCCAAGCTGACACATACACACCACAAACACAGTTGATGGCAGATTATTATGGAGATGAGAATTCTGTTTTAAAAATAAGAGAAGCAGCTGGCATCTCCTGGCATGATCTTCCTTCCTGAAAATTCCATCTGACACATTTCTTTTCTCTTACCTACAAGGCACCAATTGCATAGAATATATGTATGTGTTCTGGCCCTGGGGAGATTATCAAAACAGAGTTGTTTCAGGCAACATATTATTTTTTTTAATAAATAAATGCTTAACAGTGTGAAAATGTATTCACAGTTTGAGTGTATTATTTATCAATTGCTTTTCCAGAGAGACGAAAATGTGTTTAGGTTCGAGGTTTCTTTCTTTTTTCCCTTTTTTGTTTAATGTTCAGTCTTCAAAGAATTTGCTTTTGCTTTTAAGTTTAAACATGTGCTGCCTGCAAAAGGCAGTGTGATAGGCTCCTGCATCGTAATGAAAAGAGAGTCTCAAAATTTACCCTATAGGCTGCCAGTAATGCTATTCATTACAGGAACTGACCATTACAGTTTCAGAATTGACTGTCCTGGAAAGGTGAAGCATCTCAACTTGGGGACCTGTCCATGTGCTAATACTAGTCCTTTTTTTGTTGTTGTTGTTCCTAGTCTGTCATCTCAGAGAGGGCTAATATCAACCTGTTCTCAATCCGTGAATCTTTGTAGAGTTTCTCTTAGAAAACAAGTAAGATCGTGGCTCACAAGACAAGCTTTGCCATGACTAGAAAGACAGAATTCACAGTAGAGAGCAGGAACACTAAATACAGATGAGACGAAGGAGAGGGTGGTTCTCAAAGCAACCGTATCTCAAACCAATTTTGTGATTTCCTGATGAAGATATTTGTCCACCCAACAGTGCTGGTGTTTCTAAAAATTCCCGTCACAGAACAACAACTGTCAACACCTGCCTCAGACATAGGAGTTAGAAGACAGAACAAATGGGAAGGAGACAAGTGCGGAAACGATTTTGCCACTTTAGTGACAAAATCACTCCTATCAGTTCTGATTTTTCCCCATCATTTTGATCTTTGAAGTTTTAAATCTCAAATAGTTGATCCTTAGGATTAGTGCATGTGGGATCACAAGGGACAAAGATCCTGAATGAGTGAACAAAGGAGGGAGGAAAAAAAACAGAATGGAAAAATTTATGGAAATTTTCCACCCATGAGTAAGACACACCCTCACGCAAACAAAGCTTTTGAGCTAACAGTATATTTCATGAAAATGTGATAAAATACTTGCTAAGCCCTGAGAGGGCACAAACAATAGTTCTTCTTCTTTTTTTTTCCTCCAAAATTCAGTCCCACAGGCTGAGCAGTTAAAGGGAAAGAAAGGCCTTTGTTTTCTCTCTTTTTCAAAACTTCTATTTCCTTTCTAGGATCCAAAATTTTGAGCTGCCAGCAAAAGTGGAAGAGCATGTGTTGGCAGCTTTGGCTCTGTGGCTGCCCTTGTCCTGACCACATCTGCCTGCCACTGCTAGAGCTGGTTCTGAAAGGACACTGGGCTGAATGGTTCCCAGGAGTCATCCGGCAGGTGCTCTCTGCCACGGCTGTGTCTCCATCTCTGCAGTTTGCTCCGTGTCCCTCAGAAGCAGACAGAGAGACACAAATGCAGAAGCCCCATTGCCAGCTGTTTTTCTTGTCCCCAGCTCCTGTAATAGGGAACCAAATGGCCAAGGTCCCTTTAAAACACATTTCAGTCATGAGCTCCTTGCTTCCTTCCCAGTGCCTAGTGGGACCACTTTGTCCCAAAAAGAAAAGAAACAAACAGAAAGAAGAAAGAGAAAGCAAGCAAAGGAGGAAAGAAAGGAGGAGGAGGAAGGTAGGCAGAAAAAAAGAAAAGGAGAAAAGTAAAAGAAAGAAACATCTAGACTCAGGCTCATGATATTAAAAGAAAATTCCTAGTTCTGTAATTTAATATTAAGGATTCAAAAATTACCATAGGTGGCCTTAAAATCAGGCTGTGAGTAATAGGACCAGCAACTTATTTCCCTTAATATGATGGGACCCATCTCTTCTATTTTTCCTTGTGTTTGGCTTTTCAACTGCCAGGCCAAAGAATGGCATGCAGATTACTTGTGGTCATATGCTATATGGGACTTGGGTGCTTCACAACGTTCACACAGAAATGATCTCATCAGATCCTCAGATAACCCCATGATGTGGATAGGGTTGATGGATACTTTATCAACATTTCCCATTTGAGGAAATGAGCAAATAAGTTATATAACGTGGCCAAGGTCACTCTGAGCTTCTGTGGTGGAACCAGATTCCAGCAGAAGCACAGGACTTCTAGACAAGGTGTTTGTTAATTTTTTTTTTTTTATCTCTTTCATCACCCAAGCCACCTTTGTGAGGGAAAGTTATGTGCATCTTCATAATTTAATACTTTCAGGTTCAATGTAGACAAAATTATAGCCACCATTTGGTGATCTCAGTACCTGTGCTTGTCGTGTAACAAGTTTCTCCTCTATGTGTTGTTCTTGTTTCTACTCCTTTTTTTCTTCCCTACCCAGAATTTTTTATTTACCATTTGTAACAGTATTAATATTCTCTTCTTTTTCTCCTTTCCTCTTCCTTCTTTGTCTTCTCTCCTCCCTTTCTCTCTCTTCCTTTTTCTCTTCCTTTTTTTTTTTTCATTTCTTTGGCTGTGTTTTTGATTGCATACTGTAAGTAACACATGACTGGAATGTAAGAGAACAAATTTTGGTATTTTACAGTTTTACAAAATCTCTATGTGTCTCTGTTGTCTTATCGGTAATTTTTTCCCTCTAAAATAATGATTTTTCTACAGGAGTCAAGACTAGAGCAGATTATGCTAAGTGAAGCTAGTCAATCTTTAAAAAACAAATACCAAATGACTCCTTTGATATAAGGGGAGTAAACAAGGACAGGGTAGGGACAAAGAGCTTGAGAAGAAGATTTACATTAAACAGGGATGAGAGGTGGGAGGGAAAGGGAGTGAGAAGGGAAAGTGCATGGAAATGGAAGGCGATCCTCAGGGTTATACAAAATGACATATAAGAGGAAAGGAGGGGTAAGACAAGAGAATACAAATGGAAGAAATGATTTACAGTAGAAGGGGTAGAGAGAGAAAAGGGGAGGGGAGGGGAGGGGAGGGGAGGGGGGATAGTAGAGAATAGGACAGACAGCAGAATACATCAGAATCTAGAAAGGCAATATGTCAATCAATGGAAGGGAAACTGATGTGATACAGCAATCTGTATACGGGGTAAAAGCGGGAGTTCATAATCCACTTGAATCAAACCGTGTAATATGATGTATTAAGAACTATGTAATGTTATGAACGACCAATAAAAAAAAAAAAGAAAAAAAAAAAAAGAAAACTTATTTACAGTTTGGGGCTTGGAGGATATATAGTGTCAATTATTACACAGAATGTTAACAGAGGTCCCCTTTCTTTCTAAGAGCATAAAAAGATAAATAGGTGAGGAGAATGGAGCTTCTTGATGTTGCATGAGAAGCCTGGAAACATCAAGATGAGGATGTCTCACAGCGTGCTCCATAGAACCATGGTAACATGAACTTGGCACATGCTTGGACCTCAGCCCCATCAATAACAGTAATCATGATCATAATAGTAAACTGCATATTTTTACTAAAAGTCTTATCTTCAAAAAAAAAAAAAAAAGACTAGAGAAGACTTTTTTTTTTTTTTTTTTTTTAAGACAGGGTCTCACTAAGTTGCTCAGGCTGTCCTCAGACTTGCCATCCTCCTGCCTCAGCCTCCTGAATCCCTGGGATTACAGCTGTGTACTACCATATCCTGGTCCTGATGGTATTTTTTAAAAATAAGTCAAATCTAACAATGGACAAAACAACAAAGCGAAAGAGATGGGATGGCCATTTTGGCACTCACTCTATTATTTCTCTGATTGTTCTTGGGAAGCTGAGTGTCAAGAATTGATGCGGTGTTGAAGTATTGACTAGGCACAGCTGCACTGAGATGCTCTGAATTAGATCTTTCCCAGGACAATGGCTTCTTAGCTAAAGAGCCATGGCTCTATAGACACGTGTGTTCTGAACAAAGCTGAATAATTAGTAATCATCGCCAATCATTCTACTTATATACTTTTACCACCAACAAAATTATATCAACCAATATTTTTGGTAAACTTTAATTGTAGATTTAACTTGATATTTATCGATTAAAAGAAGCTGTTTGTTGAACCGATTACACAAATCTAAAATGGTGCTTCTGAAGATAGAAATAAAGCTCCCCACCAGTAATAAACAGGCTTTTCAAAAAGATTATCTGCCTCTTGGCAGAAAAGGAAAACAAAAAGGGGGAGGGAAGGTTTCTAGTCTTCTCCCACCTTTAATGTGAAGATACATATTCATGGGGGATGGCTGTAGACTACCTATTGGAAAATGCATATCTAGTAACAGATATATAATTTATGGAACTGATTGCTTTAAGCAGAGAAGCTTTAAAATGGATTTTTGCAACTCAGGTTGTTCTCAAGGGGAGGCAAACATATGGTAATTATTCAGAATTGAAACCTGCCTGTGAAGTATATGACAAAAAGGAAAAGGAACTCAGAGAAATGTCAATGAAACAAAATGTTCCCCCACTCACAGAAATATTTTCTTGTGTTCTTCTGTAGGAAGGGTGATCAATGTTCTTCGGAACTATATGAGGTCATGAGACTTGAATGGCAGGTTTCTCTTGGGGCTGTGCACCAATGTTCTGTAGTGCTGTAACAGGGACTCCAAGCTTTCTAATGGATGAATGGATCTATCAAGAAGAGCTGAGAAATGTTCCCTAGCCAGGCTCAAGACATGAGAGGGACATGGTTTTATTTTATTTATGATTTTGGTGCATTTGGGTAAAATCATCTGGATTGTTTTCATTTATGAAATTAACCCTTCAATAGACTCAAGAACAAAAACCCAACAATGAAGATGAATAACATAAAATTATCAGTCAGAATTACTGTATGTTTAGAACTGGATTATAAAAGTTTGTGCTGTCAGCAGCCTGAGATGTGCAATGAAATTCTCCCAGGAAGGTCCCTGCCTAAATGCCCTACAATGGAATCTGAGACTTATTAGTACCCAAGTGCACTAAGTGTTCTTAGCCAGCAGGATGAGGGACAAGGAACAAGGGCAGTCTCCAAAGTTGTTAGAACCCTTCAATCACATGCAGAAACTACTGATTTGAAAACAACAACAAAATACACAAAAACATACAGATCAATGTCATAGCAAGTCAAATTGAACACAATATGAAAAGCCAAACCTGTAAGAACAAGGAGTTTCAAAGAGACATACTGAAATTTTGAAAGTTCTACTAAAACCAGTGCATCCTCAACTAGTTTCTTATTTTTTCATTTCTTATCTCTGTTTCAGTACTAATTTTAATGCTTTCTTTAGAAGAGATCATTTTTCTTCAATTTAAAAAGAAAGAGGAATGGCTTTTAAACATAGAATGGATGACATAGAGTAGAACACTACTGTTATGATTTAGATATGAGTTGTCCCCCAAAAGCTCATGTGTGAGACAATGCAAGAAAGTTCAGGGGTGAAATAATCGGGTTAGTAGAGCCTTAAACCTAATCAGTGTGCTCATCCACTTGAATGATTAAATGGGTGGTAACTATAGGCAGGTAGGGTGTGAAATGGAGGAGGTAGGCCACTGGGGATGTGCCTTTGGGGTTTATATTTTCACTGATGATGGTGCTCTGCCTTACTTTATGCTCAAAGCAACATTTATGAATTAAGACTTTTGAAACTGTGAGCCCCAAATAAACTTTTCCTCCTCTACATTATTCTTGTTAGGTCTTTGGTCACAAGCTGACTAAAGCAACTATGTAAATGAATTAGCTACTAGCTACAAGCAGCATCTTGGACGTATCTCAAAAACATAATCTGGAGCATATTCACAGAAGAAGATCATAATATGGTTCCTTCCATACAGAGCTTAAGGCAGGTAAAAATCGAACAATTTATTTTTAGAAACACAAAAGTGGAATCGCTATAAAGAAAAGCAGCAGTGACTAAAATAAATATTAGAATTGTTTTAAGGGAAGTGGGAATAGAAAAGAGGGAAGTATGGTGGAGGAGGCAGAAGGAGTCTCATAGTGCCAGTGTCCTGTTACTTCTGCTGGTGATAGGTCCCTGGGTGTTTGTTTTGTTTTTCTTCCTTGACTTGAGAACAAATATTATCATAAACTTCTGTGAATGTATGATTATATGCTTGATGTTTTCCCCCAAAGAGATGAGTCAACTTTTATATAATTTCATTTCTTGAAATCCTAGCATACCCATCTTCCAAGGGTAGACTTTATTCAGAAAGGCTCCCAAGCTGTGGTTTCCAGATTTACAGAAAAGGATGTCATAAAGCAAGAAGTACATAAATAAAATGGAAACAACTCCTTGGTTGAATAATTGGTTTTTTGTTTTGCTTTGTTTTGTTTTGTACCTGGGAGTGAACCCAAGGGCACTTAACCACTGAGCCACATCCCCAGCCCTTTTTATTTTTTTATTTAAAGGCAAGGTCTCTCTAAGTTGCTTAGGGCTTTGCTAAGTTACTAAGCCTGGCTTTGAACTTGTGATCCTTCTGCCTCGGCCTCATGAGCCTCTGGGATTACAGTCATGCACCAATGCTAGGGGAATGCTCTACCACTAAACACTGGGCTACACCCTCAGTCCCTGAAAGATTTCTTACAATTTGGCATTCATACGGCATGACGTATGACCTCAATCTCCCAGAACTTCCCCTTGGGGTCTTTTCCTTGTGAGCACAGTTATCTGGGCAACCTTACATTTTTCACCTTTGGGCTGAGGCTGTCTCCATCCCCTTACCTGCATTTCGCACCCTGTTGCCCATTGACCAACATACTGTGACTTCTTCTGAGGGGCCACCATGGTAACCTTGATCCAAAGGACTCTAATCCCTTCCTGAATGCTCCACAACTGCCTGATTCTTCCAGCAGTTAACCTGTGTGCCATGGAACACCTGCATTTTCACCCACCAGATCCCTTTGCCTCCTGGGCTCAGAGCTTGGCTGCATTTCCTATCCTTTCTTACAGGTCACTGTCATGAAGTTCTACCCACCAGGTGGACATGCCTCCTCAAAGCCTAGTTCTAACAACTCCTTCCCTCCTCGGTATTGGTGGTTGCTTGCAAGGAAACCAGTGATTTCAAAACCCTAGGAAACTTCAGAGTATATCCAGAGTTAGGACCTTTTCCTGTAAAAGGGTTTGATGACATATCTTTTACACCTTATGTACTATTATAAGTTTTCTCTCCTACTTCTACTTGTTCTTCCTCTTTTTTTTCTTTTCCTCCTCATTCTCCTTTTGCAACCCCTTTAAAATGTAAAATCCTGTCTTAGTTCCCAGGCCATATTTCATCTGTGAGCTATAGTTTTCTGAGCATTAGAGGAAAGGATCTTGAGTTTCAGGATGACATGCAGAGCAGAGCTTTCTCTACTGCTTCCACTTCCCACTGCCTTTCTTTGCAACTGACTCATTCTGGTTAATGGGAATGATGATTTATTTACTCTGAACAGTAGATGTGGGACCCTCTGTGGTCAAAACCACTAAAGAGGTAAACACTTACTGTGAGTCTAAACCAATGGTGAGTCTAACAACTATAGTGAGTCTAAACCCATTCACCCCATATATGTTGATACACCCTGTATTTCCCATTTATTACTTCCCTTTGTCTAGTCCCTGTCTGGGGAGCCATCATGATCAAACCACCAGGGCAGGTCAGAGCAGTCTGCTTGAGAATCATAGCTTTAAAATCCATCAGAAGACATTTTCAAGTGTGACAGAGAATCAAGAAGAGAGTCTGCAAGAATGAAAAAGAAAGAGGATGTGCGCTTCACCACATAAATGGAATCTGCAAAACATCCAGAAGCCACGGGTCTATCTGACTCATGATATTTATGCTCTGCCTAGGACCCCCCAATTGCCTTCCCTCCCTCCACTTTTCTAAAATAACCCCTCCGTGAAGTTTCTTCCTTTGTTCTTATCCTCAGTCCCTGATGATGCCTGGAACTCTGCAGAGCCAGCATGCAGACCCTCCTGGAAGCAAGTCTGAGTGGGGCAATGAAAGGTCTCTGGGAAGCAGGTCAGCACAGCCGGGTTCCCTGGACATGCACCAGGATGGCAGTTCTCACGTGAAGGAAGCTCTCCTTCACCTGCATCAACGAGTCATTCCCCCTAAATAGCAGATTGCATTTGTTTTGCTACTGAGCACGTTGCTATTTCCTTTGCTCTGCTGACTTGTTTTGTCCCTCGACATTGCAAACTACCTCAAGAGCAAGATTCTTTTTTTTTTTTCTGCATTGCATGCTATCCTCAGTTACTTACAAATGTGTGAAGCTTGAGAGGCACAAAAGGAACACCAACCCCCCAGAAAGAGCCAACAGGCTCCGGCGCTTGCTCTTACAACACACTTGTAGAACCAAAAGAGAGAGGGCTCATTCTGATTGAGATACAGAAGGTAGAGTTCTATGGCACAGGAAAGGAACTATAGTTTATAACAATTTCCTATTTATTTTAGAAAGAACTAGAAGAGAGGCATTTAAAGGTTCCCAGCACACACAAATATCACAAAATGGTAAATGTTTAAGGAGACATAAATATCAATTACACTGATTTGATCATTAAATATTGCATATATGAATCAAATTATCACACTTCACATCATAAATTCATATTATTTTTTAAAGTAGGAAAATGACAGTTTTCCTACACGTTTGAAAAAAATGTTTCTTCTTTGCTTTGAATGCACAGCTTTCTATTGCTGAAATAATATTCATGTATAGGTCCTTTCACTGGAGTAGGCCATATATTAGATTTAATTCTAAGCAATCACAGATAACGCATTCTGAACAGCTTATTTACATGTGACTTCTGACGTCACCAGCCTTTATTAATTATTTGTTAAGCTAATATTAATCAAGTGTCCATAGCTCTTTTGTTAACTCTTCTAGGGAACCAGCTTTGTACTCAGTCATCTGAGAAATCGTCATAAAAAGCAACAGAAAACACAACTGCATAAAAACTGACCTCCTTTCGTGGTTTCCCTGGTGGAGCATGCTTAGAACTTCAGCTTTCATGGTACCTGTATTCTGGGCTTTAACAGAATTGCCCATACCTGAATCTATGGCCTCCAGTTACCCCAGGTTGAGTTGGGAGGTAAGGCGAATGGAAGATTGGTGCTCATCATCCCAGGAATGAATGGATCACTAGTCTAATTTGTTTGGAGCAGTATAGATTTACCTAAATGGGTTGAATAGGATTGGCTTTGTGTTTAATTTCCTGTCTCTATTTTAATGTAATTAGTTGAAATACAGCTCAATAGAAAAGTTCATTGTGTAAGTCAGCTTTTGTTACTATAACCAAAATCCATGACACAAACAGTTTAGAAGAGGAAACATTTGTTTTGGCTCACAGTTTCAGAGGTTTTAGTCCCTAGTCAGTCAGCTCCATTGCTTTAGGCCTGGGATGAGGCAGAGAATCATGACAGGAAGGAATAAAGGAGGAAAGTTGTTTATCTCATGGCAATCTGAAAGCAAAGACAGAGACAGAAAGGAGCCAGGGATAAGATATAGCCCCCAAGGATATGTCCTTTGTGACCTACTTTCTCCAGCCATGCCCCACGTGCCTACCATTTCTGCCTCCTTCCAGAAATCCAAATTATTAATCCATTAGATGAATTAATCCACCAAAGAGCCCTTATGATTGAATCACTTCCCCAAACCCCCACCTCTGGATATTGCTGCAATGGGGACCAAGACTTCAACACATGAACTTTTTAGCAACATTTCAAAAATTCAAATCATAGTAGTGTAATTCTCCTGCAAGTTTTTGAAATGCTTAATACATAGAAAGATTTCCATTTATTTGATTAATTCTTAAGAATTTATAACTTGGTATTTTTTGCCTTAAAAATTGGATGAAGATATCAGCAGTTTTAAATTTTGAGTACCTTAAGAGAGATCTTGGTCCTTATTAAATTTTATTTGAGGGAATTCATAGAAAGTTGCTGAAAGCAACCATACTCTTAGAAAGCTTCCCATTTGAGACTCAATTGGGTCAGTCCTGAAGTTATTCTGGGAGCTGGGTGTGTTTGTTCTCTCTCTGAATCACAAATTCTGACATGTTATTTTACAAGTTCTTGGTCTTTTTCTAAAAATTGATAGGCATATGAAAAAGTTAATAATTCAGTGAGTAAAATATGCTTATGTCTGCAAACAACAGAGATGTTAAAAAAGGTGCCCTATTTTTACTGTGAATCTTCCTAAGAGCATTAAAAATGCAAACCCAAACCTGACATAGAAAAGATGGAAGAGCTTTTGGTCCTTAAATCTCTGCAGTGTTTCATTTTGTCATGCAATGTTTTAATTTTCCTTGAGACAAGACCACTTAGATTTCAGTCTTAGATCACTATGCCCTATATTATAAGATCTAAACAATTTAAAAAGGGAACGGGATTCTAAGAAAAATGTAACTTCTGTGAAATATGGCCACATTTTATCAGAATGGCTATTTCTATTTTATTTCTGGTATAATTTAAAGATAAACTTGGGGATGGTTGTCTTATAAATTATTCTAATGTTTCTTATGAAGCACAGATGCAAACCAGATCTAACATCATTTAAAGAGATATAAGTAGGACTTAATGACATTTCAGTTTATATTTGGAAAGTAGCCATTCAACTATAAAAATTGCCTCCTGGCCCATAAGACAATATACCATCTTCAAACTAAAGAATACCTCCTTGACAACATTAATTGGCCCCATTTCTTGGATTGCCATCCCATCCGTTCATAACTTTACAAAAAATAACCCACCAGAAGCCCAAACTTAGATAACTTGTGCAGACAAACATAAACTCACGGGAGCAATAGAAACTCTTCATTTTGACAGATTTTTGCTGTGACAAATGGGATAGGGGAAAGTTCTCCCTCTCCTAGAGCCTTTGCCTGGGATCCTCATCTCTTATCTTTGTAAGACTACCTTTTTCTTACATTTGGAGCTCAGTTTGATCTCACCTGGAATGATCTTTCTACCTAATCTAAGTGCATGCTCTCCTATATAATTGTCCATGCAGCACTTACCACTAACTGACATCCTTGGGTTTTGTCTGGTTAGTGTCAACCTCCTTGCACCTGCAGAGAATAAACTTTGTTTTATTCACACTAACATCCTAGCACCTACAACAGTGTGTGGCAGATGTAATGGGTTGAATTGCATCTCCCAAAAGATATGTTGGTGTTCTAACTCCCAATATCTCAGAACAGCCTTATTTGGAACAGCATCATTTCAGATACAATTAGTTAAGGTCCTAAGAAATAAGGTGCATCTTTAATCCCCCCAAGACCACTATGCTTATAAGAATAAGAGAGAGATACACTAAAAGAACAGAAAATAGAAGTGAGCCATGTGAAGCTGAGGTTAGGGATCAGAGTTACACAGAAATAAGCCAAGATATGCCTAGGGTCATTAGGAGCTGGAGATACAAGGAAAAGTGCTCCCAGGCAAATTTTGGAAGGAGCATGATCCTGTCAAACCTCAATTCTGTTTTCAAATCCTGAGACCTGACATTTCACCCTTGAATCAGGAACTAGATATTTCCTTTAAAACTGAAGCTAAAGTAAAAGTAGGATTTTTTTTGCAATAAAAACCTGCTGTAGGAGGTGGACTACCATTCTATTATAGTTTTTTACTTTGACTTAAAATAATATTGCTATAATTTCATCAGAAATACTTATAGGAGGAAGAGTTGCACCATAGCACTGTGCTCATTGTTATGGTAAATTTGCAAGTTTCATCAGCATTTTTCAATAATTTAAAAATAAAAATACATATATTTAAATATGTATTTAAATATGTAAATATATGAGTATATTTATATTTATTTATTTGCAAAAGTTTGGAGCATACCTTTGGACCTCTGTAGGGAATGTGATAGCTGTATTTATACCAACTCCATTTTTTTCAGATGGGCAGATTCAAAAACAGGATTAATCAGTATAAAATGTTAAAAAATATTCTGGGTTCTTAATTCCCAAGGTCTGCATGATTAAAACGTTAAGAGCTCAGAAAATACAAATTCAAAAGGTATTCGTTGTTCAAATTGCTTTTTAGTGATTGCAGTTTTAAAGTCTGAAATCCCCTGAAGAATAGCCATATATATGTGTACAGATACATGTGTGTATATGTATGTGTGTGGCCTGACAAATTTTTATTATGAGGCCCTTTGTGAGGCTGCTTTCACAAAACACCTTGAGTTTATATTGAATGTCTCCTCTCAGATCAGTGGTAAGCATCTTCCTTTGTTCCTTGATAACATGAGAGCAGTTTCTTTAGTAGGCACATTGTCCTATAATTGCAGTTTTCTCTCTGCCTCATCTGTACGTTATACATAGAATTAAGCACAAAGGAACAAATGGATGTACGAGAAACAAAGAGCAAGCTTTTCAGGGAGTCATGTGCAGGGTCTGAAAGCATTTCCTGTCTCATAGAGAGGAAACGTTCACACTGTGGCTTGTCATCTTTGCTGTCTGGCCCAGTGTCTCCTAACTTCCTGGAATAAAACCAAACTAAGCAAAACAATAAAAATGACAGTTTCTCTGGTTCTGGAATTCTAAACTCCGGTTACTGGAACCTTAAATCTTTCAACCCTACTGGATAATGTGCCTTCCAAAATTAACGATGTTTTTATGGCTTGGTTTTAAAATGTAATGGTTCCAATCTATATTCCATATGTTATAATAACTAATTTGAAGTGTTATTCCCAAATTCTGCTAACCCTTGCACCAAGAGCAAAATATTGGCTCATTAAAATTAACCTTCATTTTTACTTCTTTAAGTGGTTTGAGCAATATTCTCTTAACTAAATTTAATTGAGTTTTAAATGAGAGCAAATAGTAAAAGCAATTGTTCATTTATTCTGTGAAACTATCATTCTTGTCCTCCAAATGTACTTGCTGGTCAAATGGTTTCCAAATCTGATAGGTAATTTTCATTTGACTTTATGAGAAAGCATCCCATATAAAGAAAGGTTATGTCTTATCAGCATGTCACCAACACCCACGTTCCCATCATCACTTTTCAATTTGTAGAAAATCCAGCATTATCTGCCAAGCTGGCAAGATGTCAAAAGTGTATGGATTACTATAATGGAAATAGCAGATTCTGATCTGGATGGATTTTGGGAATTCACATCAGGTCAGAAGTCAACTTCTGTGTCATAAGTTTCCATCTCATACAGACTGATAGAGTAATAGAATAGTACAGATATGGAGCCCTGAAGAATTCAACCGAAGCCTCCGCTTTTCCAACCAAGTTGAGAGTGCTTCTTCAAGGGTATCCTTGGGAATGAACAGCATGCTAGGTGTGCCTAGAGTAAAAGCAGAAACAAGAACTACAGAATGGGATGAGGAGAGAGAGAGAGAGAGAGAGAGAGAGAGAGAGATTGTATACACATGCATGAATAAAGAGAGATTTAGCTAATTAATAATTTAACAACTATGTTCTAAATATATTTTTTAGAAAGTCAGATTATGGAAACTAATGCAACTTTTTAAGGAGATTTTAGGCCAAAAAAATGTTTTATTTTAAATTTATTTTCTATTTGGAGCAAGCATTCAGACCCATAGGGAGTACAAATTCATTCAGCAAGGGAAGAGTACTTGAAAGGCTTTGCCCCAAGTACCTTCATGCTGGTGAGGAGCAAGGTGATTTACCAGGCCATTGGAATCCAGGTAGTTCTCTTTTTGTTTTGTTTTGGGGGTGCTGGGACGGAGCCAAAAGCCACATGTATGCAAGCCAAGCACACTGCCACTGAGCTACACCCCATCCTAGACTCCACGTATTTTGACTGCCAGATCTCAGATCCAATTCATAGCTCCTTAAAGAAAGAGGAAGTACAGAATTAACTTCTATTAAATTTTGCCTGAGGTACAGAAACAATGAGAGTTGCCAGGCATTGTCATTGTCGAAAGCAGTGGCTAAGAGCTCAGGGTCCCAGGCTTCCTCCATAGGAAACTGGTTCTGCCTCTTAAATATGTGTGTGACCTTGGACAGGTCAATTTAAATTCTTCAATTCCTATTTTCTCCATTATAAAATGAAGATCATAAATGAACTTTCCTCACTGAAAAGGATTAAATGAGATAATCCTTACAAAAGTTTTAACAGTGCTTAGCAATACATGTTGGCTCAAAGAAGATTAAAAAGGGCAAAAAAAAATTCTTTGTGTGTGGGAAAGATGGTGGGATGCTATGAGGGCAGATTCTATGCCTGTTTTACAGATAAGAAAAATTAAAGTTGAGTAAAATTCAGTAATTTGCCAAGTTGCAAAACCAGAATGTGAAGCCATATCTCCTTGACCCAGGTTTGGGTGCATCTGCTACACCACGAGGCCTTCTGCTGAGAGAAGCAGGGAGCTGGTAAGAATGCTGAGACCATCCACTCTGAGAACTGGCTTCTGCGTCCTTGCTGGGTTCTGAAGGCCCTTGGCAGCTGCCCAGTTCCTGCAGCACTCTGTCAACATCAAACTGGGTGTCACCCAGGTGGCAGAAATCGATGAGAATATTCAGACGATGGTGCAAATGTCCCTCTAGGCTGATGCCTGGAATGTGACCTTGGCCTCCATTAGCTAAATCTCAGTCAGTTCTCAAGGACAGGTCCTGTGTCCTGGCTTTCTGCAGGACTCACTCACCCCATGCCCAACACTGTAAAAGACTGTTGTCTCAGCTCTGCCAATAATGTGACCTTGGGCAGACTACTTATCTCTGCAAGGATGGATTTTAAGATGGACCCTCAAGTCATAACCCTGACCAACTAACTCAAATTCTACAGGATGAGACCCTGAAATAAATAAACGTGCATCACACACACACACACACACACACACACACAAACTTTCCATTGAAATAAACCTTACATCAAAAAAATGTTTAAGTTCTATAAATGTAAAAATTAATTTTTATGAAGTAAGCATAGTCTTAAATTAAGTAATAGAGAAATCTTACCCCAAAGATACTCCTACTAGCATGGTGCTCTCAGGATGACCACTGTATTCTAACTTTTAACACCATAGCTTACTTTTGCGTATGTTAGACAAATCTCAAAATGTAAATAGATCACATAGCATGTGCTCTTTTGAATCTAGCTTCTCTCTCTGAGTGTGTTTGTAAATTCATCCATGCTAGTGCATGTACTTATAGTTTATTTCCATTGCTGTATAGTAAAAGACCAAGCTCCTGATTTGTAAATAAAGTTTTATCACAAAGCTGTCAGGCTAATTTGCGTATTTTCTTCAGCTACTTTCACACCACAGTGGAAGTGTTTAGTTGCAGGAAAGATCAATTGGCTGATTCTGATCCTTTAAACAAAAAAGTCTGCTGAACCTGCTTTGTAGTATCCAGTCCCAATGAATGCACTAACATTTCCTCATTCATTCTCTTGATGTTACAAATAGTGCTTTTGGTGACATTTCAGTTGGGTGTATGAAATGAATAATTTTTAAAAATTTCCAACCAATTCTCACATAGAATAGGTTTGGGATCTTCTGCTTGTGAGATATAATGTAACCCAAAGTGTTGAAATTGTCTTACCCATAACCATGCACAAAACCATCGGCAGACCTGAGATTGATAACCAAACTCCTATTTCTTCTTTCTTTCTGTTTTCTTTTCCACTGTAGTTTCTTACTCATTATCTTTATAACATGAAATTAGAAGGGTCCTTACTTTAGTCCCTTACAAAAAGCAAGTCTTTTCTACTCGATATGGTTGGACATTTCAAGAACAGGACAGTCACTGCCTTAAGAGAATTTTAGAGCAAGAAGCAATTATATTAATCCCTTAGTCAAATCACCTCATACTATAAATTAGTAAATTGAGATTTAGAGAAACTAATAATTTGCCCCAAATAGTTTTGACTTTTATCATGTACTACAAAATTATTTTGACCCCTTGTTATATTTTATAGCCAACTGACACATATAAGTAATACATATTTATTTTGACATTTAAACATTACAGAAATGTTCGAAGTAAAACCAACAGTCTCTCCCCTTCCACGGGTGTAGCCTTTCCCTGCTGGGAGAGGCAACCATTTAACAGTTTGTTTTTGAACTATTCATATATAAATGTATGAAAATGCATGTCGTTGGTGTCAGTCCACAACTTTGATGAGGGATAAATATAATTTAGTTTTTCTCTAGCTCAAACGAATTTCTAGTTGGAAGCTCCTGCTCATCAATTAGGGGAAGATTCAGTCTCAGTTCTTTTGGAATATTTTTCCTTTCCCTGTTGTTATGTGTAAGTTTCAGAGGTTTTATGTAGTACCAAGAAATTAAGAGGCAGTGGGGACTGAGGACAGGGAAGTTTCTGATCTTTGATAATCCTAGTGATACAGAGACATTTTTCATCGTGTCTAGACCTTGACCACTGGCCCCAGAAGCCCTGGTGTCTGGTGTTGGTACATGGTGAACAGGGTCTGGTGGTTTCTGAGCCGTCTTTGGGCCATGGCAGCTCCTGCAGGGCTTCCTGAGACCCAGCCTGACCCAGCTTATGGTGGCCTCTTCCTTCAGCTTTCTGGGCCTCCACTCAGAAATTGAGGCCCAACATTCCTCTGGTTTTAGAACCGACTTCCCAGGCTGTATTAGTGGATTCATGGATCAGACACCTTTCTCCCCACTTTCAACACAAACTACTTTCCTTCAAATTCACTCTCATTTCCCTAGACCTGGGTGCATCTCCCTTTAACCTTTAATTAGCATCCTTGTACATTGTACATCTTCTCCGAGAGACTTCTACTGTTAAATATGCTTAGATCTATTTCTATGACCTAGGCTTTTACATTGAATGTTTTCATATCAATACCATTCTGTTTTATTTATTTTCTTTTAGTTTTATTGATTTTATTTTTTTAAATACATGACAGCGGAATGCATTACAGTTCTTATTACACATATAGAGTACAATTTTTCATATCATTGTATCTAGAGTATGTTAAAGCCAATTCATACATTTATACATTGTTTTTTTGTACCATTCTGTTTTAATTATGGCAGTTTATAGTAAGTTTTGATAACCATTAAGTGAAATACCTGCTCTTCCTTTTTTTTTGGGGGGGGGTGGGGGGGAGGCAAGTACTGGGGATTGAATTTAGGAGCACTTGAACTTAGGGGCACTCCCCAGCCCTATTTTGTATTTTATTCAGAGACAGGATCTCACTGAGTTGCTTAGTGTCTTGTAGTTGCGGAGGCTGGCTTTGAATTTTCAATCCTTCTGCCTCATCCTCCTGAGCCACTGGGATTATAGGCATGCACCACCACACCTGACTTGCACTCCCTATTTCTGAGGTTGTCATTTGACACCTTTCTTCCCCAGATATTTAATAGTTCCCCAGCAAGCCCTGGGTGCAGCCTTCTCACAAGCCCATTTCTCCTGAAGGAAGGATTGCAACTTGTTTATGCGAAAGAAGATCTTAATGTCTAAAAATTCCATTAACTGACAGCCTCCAAATTTTCTCAAATAATATTATTAATGAATTGACCCTGAATTTGGATTAGAATTTACTTTTTCCTCAACTTTTGCCATTATCAAGGCAATAGGAAAATTAACCAGTGAAGAGAAAAACCCATAGATTTTATGTCAGATAAAGACCATAATCTTATTTGAACAGAAACAATTGAAATTAACAATAAATTAATTGCAAAGTCAAAATTTTATTGCTCATGGAACTGCTTCTTTAATGCAATGTTTTATTCCCCCCAACTTTTAATACTAATTTGTATCCAGCTTTAATTTTAAAATGTTATAAAGATACAGAAATTGTCTATTCCAGGATTTGTTACAAATGTGAAGGACCTGAAGCTTACTATTGGTTTAATGCCAAAATATTAATTAATTTTCCACAAAACTCCATGAATAATTTGGTTTTTATGACTTTTGACTAATTATCTTTGTTTGTAAATGTAGCTACACAGGCATATTACTCTAGACAAAATACCTATGTTCAACTAATTAAAATAGAGCCCCTCTGCATATGATTCCATTTATAAGCTGGAATTGGCATAATTACGGTTCAAGCACAGTAATACCAATCACTGCCTGCTACAAAGCTTAGGAAATCTCTACATTTTCAGAAGAATTCTCCCTTAATAACCACTACAGCAGGTTCTTACCCTCACTTCCTTTGTATTTATTCTGGGTGGTTTTTGCAAGATGATGAGGATCTATTTTGGTTGGGGACACTGTTCTTTTCCTAGAGGAGGAAGTGAGAGCCCTGGGCCTTGTCTCCAGCTCCTGAGCTGGTAGACAGATCAGACAGGAGCTGTGTCAGGCAGGCTCCAGGAAGGCTTCTCCCATCTGATGGGACAACCAAACAATTGTTACTATTTACAATGGCCCAAATGGAGAAGTATTCTTAGAACAATAAGAAAAGGGAAAGTCGGCCACCAGGCAGGAAAGAAGGCTTTCAAGCAACATCAAACTCACAGAATGTGCACATTCTGTAAATGTAAACAGAGGGCCACAGCACTTTGCCAAATAACAATGTGAGGAGTGTTCTTGCCATGTGCCAGGCAGGCGCTGGACATGCACTCTTATCTCTAATCCCACAACATTAACAGACGCTATTCTCCCAATCTGACATCTGAAGAAACCAAGGCCCAGAGAGATTGGAATAACCTGGAAAGGTTTTTATGACTGCTAAACATGATATTTGATGCTCTCAGCTATCAATTTTAAAACTTAAAAATAGATGAAAAGTTCACCATTCTTCTTGTTACAAAAAGCACAAGGTAGTATTTTTTTTTTATAGATTTTTAACAAGGCAGTATTGAGGGCACCATTAACAGTTTGCAACTGATTATTTTCTTTTGAGATTCTCTGAATGTTTTAGAGACAATGGGAATCTGAAGAAAACTTGCTAAATGCTGTGTGTGGTGACACAACAGTCTCCCTGGTCATACAGATCCCTTTGGCTCTCTTTTTGACTCCACAAATACACACAAGACAGACTTTTTCTCTGAGTACAATAACTTTAAATCCTGGAGACAGTGTACAGATTTAAGATCTAACTCAACAATAATCAAAATACTAATTTTCCAGACAACCTGAGTTATTTACTGAGTAAATGTGACATACGCATCTGAAAAATCAACATCGGTTGCTAAATATTTGTTCTTCCTTCTGTTAGAATTGTAACATTTTTTGTTCAATGTTTCTATTAAATTCTACATCAATGAAGCAATTCTTTACTTTAAAAATTGGCAAGAAGTCTCAAAAAGAAAAATATCACTTTTTTTTTCCTCATATGTGGAATCTAGAACAAAAGGTTGACATGAGTGTAGTGGAAAGAAAGGGGATCAAGAGGAGGGGAGGGAAGGGTAAGAATGAGTATGGATAGGACCGTGTGTTATATGCATATGTGAGTATTACACAAAGAAACTCATAATTCAATATAATTAATATGCACCAATAAAAAGCAGTGAGAGAATAATGAATCTAAAATTGAGTTCATTGTATTGTTTAGGAGTATGTCAGAATATATGAGAACAAGTCAGTAATTATTGACTTGAGGGCTATAATGGGCCAATAGAAGTTACCAGCTTTCCAGTTGTTTACAGGTATAAGAACACAAATAATTGAGTTTTCTGCTAACATTTTCTTAGGATCCCTTGGGCCCAACCTGAGCAAACTCTATATTTAGATGAATTAGGGAGATAGTATTATTCAATGCTATCCATTTCACTGCCCAATACTCACTCCAGTCCCATTCCATATTTTCTTATTATCAAGTCCTGGCTGGCCACCAGCTACAGGAACATCCACCATGTAGAGAAGAGGGAAACCTCATGATCCCACTGGCTTTTGTTGGTACCTCACTCTAAGGGATTGGTGAACTATTCCTTAGATGCCATCACAGAAATGAGGATTCTGGGCAAATAAGTCAAACAGAGAACAGGTATGCCATGAAGTGAAGTTGGGATGGTAAGACTGGGGTGCTTGGTGCCTGGAACTCTATTCAGAGCTACAAACATAAAGAGGGTGAATTAGAATGGGAAAGAATGTTATCACGCCTCCCCCAATTTATATGTGGCATCCCTAATTCTATATCTGAAGATGGGGCCTATGGAGACATAATTAGGTTTAGACAAGAGCATGAGGGTGAGACCCTCATGATGATTAATGCTTGTAAAAAGAAACCAGAAAGTGTTCCCTCTCTCTCTCTCTCTCTCTCTCTCTCTCTCTCTCTCTCCCACCCCATGTTGTAACACAGAGAGAAGATGGCCATCTGAAAACAAGAATGCAGGCTTCACCAGGAAACCAAATCAAATTGGATGGCACCTCATTCTTCAGTCTACCGAACAGAGAGAAATCAATTTCTGTTGTTTAAGCCTTCCACTGTATGGTATTTTGTTTTGGCAATGTAATCTGATTAATACAAATAATAAGAAAGTAAACATTAAAAGAAAAATGGAAGTTGGGGCCTAATCTCACATGATGGAGTAATCCTAAGTCCTTGATCCATTTTAAGTTGAATCTTGTGCATGGTTAGAGATAGGGGTTTAATCTCATTTTGTTGCATATGAATTTCCAGTTTTCCCAGCACCATTTGTTGAAGGGGCTATCTTTTCTCCAATGCATGCTCTTGGCATCTTTGTCTAATATAAGATAATTGTAGTTTTGTGGGTTAGTCTCTGTGTCCTCTGTTCTGTCTTAGGTTACATAAAGGATTGTTAAAGGATTGAGACTTTTCCTGTCTACCAGTATGTTTTGGAGCCAAAGAAGTATGGAACCACCATTTGACCCAGCTGTCCCTCTCCTTGGTCAATACCCAAAGAACTTAAGAACAGCATACTCCAGGGACACAGCCACACCAATGTCTATAGCAGCCCAATTCACAATAGCTAAACTGTGGAACCAACCTAGATGGCCTTCAATAGATGAATGGATTAAAAATGTGGCATATATATACAATGGAATATTACTCAGCAATAAAAGAGAATAAAATAATGGCATTTTTAGGTAAATGATGGAGTTAGAGAAGATAATGCTAAGTTAGCCAATCTCAAACCAAATGTGGAATATTTTCTTTGATGTAAGAAAGCTGATTCAGATCCAACATGGCGGCCGGCGAGCAAGCAGCATTTCCTATACCTCCGCAGTAACAGGATCAGAGAGACACATAAATACACTTGCATGGGACCTGCTGAAGATCTTCTAACAATATTCCACGGGAAGGAGACCTGCCGATAACTAGTAAGTCTGTGTGAGGGGTCAGTTTGTCCCAGGCGACTGAATCTCGGCAACTCGGATCAGGGACAGATTCCTGCAGGTCACGGCGGCGGCTGATCTGGGCCCTGCAGGACTGAGTCTGGGATCGGCCTCAGGCGGTTCAGCGCTAGGACCCACACTCCTACCACCCCACCCCCCTCCAGCCGGTTCGGAGCAACTCGGATCAGGAACACAATCCTGCCGGTCACGGCGTTTGCTGATCTGGGCCCTGCAGGGCTGAGTTTGGGATCGGCCTCAGGCGGTTCAGCGCTAGGATCCACACTCCTACCACCCCACCCCCCTCCAGCTGGTTCGGAGCAACCCGGATCAGGAACACAACCCTGCCGGTCACGGCGTTTGCTGATCTGGGCCCTGCAGGGCTGAGCCTGGGATCGGCCTCAGGTGGTTCAGCGCTAGGATCCACACTCCTACCACCCCACCCCCCTCCAGCCGGTTCGGAGCGACGCGGATCAGGTTCACAATCCCGCCGGTCACGGCAGCGGTTGATCTGGGCCCTGCAGGACTGAGTCTGGGATCGGCCTCAGATGGTTCAGCGCTAGGACCCACACTCCTACCACCCCACCCCCCTCCAGCCGGTTCGGAGCAACCCGGATCAGGAACACAATCCTGCCGGTCACGGCGTTTGCTGATCTGGGCCCTGCAGGGCTGAGTTTGGGATCGGCCTCAGGCGGTTCAGCGCTAGGATCCACACTCCTACCACCCCACCCCCCTCCAGCTGGTTCGGAGCAACCCGGATCAGGAACACAACCCTGCCGGTCACGGCGTTTGCTGATCTGGGCCCTGCAGGGCTGAGCCTGGGATCGGCCTCAGGTGGTTCAGCGCTAGGATCCACACTCCTACCACCCCACCCCCCTCCAGCCGGTTCGGAGCGACGCGGATCAGGTTCACAATCCTGCCGGTCACGGAGTTGGCTGATCTGGGCCCTGCAGGGCTGGGTCTGGGATCGGCCTCAGGTGGTTCAGCGCTAGGATCCACACTCCTACCACCCCACCCCCTCCAGCCGGTTCGGAGCGACTCGGATCAGGTTCACAATCCCGCTGGTCACGGCAGCGGCTGATCTGGGCCCTGCAGGACTGAGTCTGGGATCGGCCTCAGGCGGTTCAGCGCTAGGACCCACACTCATACCACCCCACCCCCCTCCAGCCGGTTCGGAGCAACTCGGATCAGGAACACAATCCTGCCGGTCACGGAGTTGGCTGATCTGGGCCCTGCAGGGCTGGGTCTGGGATCGGCCTCAGGTGGTTCAGCCCTAGGACCCACACTCCTACCACCCCACCCCCCTCCAGCCGGTTCGGAGCAACCGGGATCAGGAACACAATCCTGCCGGTCACGGCGGCAGCTGATCTGGGCCCTGCAGGGCTGAGTCTGGGATCGGCCTCAGGCGGTTCAGCGCTAGGACCCACACTCCTACCACCCCACCCCCCTCCAGCCGGTTCGGAGCGACGCGGATCAGGTTCACAATCCCGCCGGTCACGGCAGCGGCTGATCTGGGCCCTGCAGGGCTGAGTCTGGGATTGGCCTCAGGTGGTTCAGCGCTAGGATCCACACTCCTACCACCCCACCCCCCTCCAGCCGGTTCGGAGCAACTCGGATCAGGAACACAATCCTGCCGGTCACGGCGGCGGCTGATCTGGGCCCTGCAGGGCTGAGTCTGTGAACGGCCTCTAGCGGTTTGGCGCTAGGACTTTGGCAGCGCTTAGGGCGGAGTTTCAGCTTTGAGACAGAGGAGAGAAGTGGTCCAGTTTGGTTCCAGACACTGGTCGGACCACAGAGGAGGACAACAGCCGCCATTTCAAAGAGATGATGTAATCATCCCCATGTTCTACTGATCACAGCTCATTCAGTTACGGAAGAGGTGATTTCAGGCTAGTAAATTTCAAAAACACAACAGTTGCACCAAGCAGAAAGAAGCGCGTGCAGTATGAAAAGACAAGGAAAGAAAGGATCACAAGCAATGCAGGTCAACTCAACTTTAGAAGAGGTAATAGCTGCAACAGATGGAATATCAGATAAAGAGTTCAGGATATATATGCTTCAGATGATCTGGAGTCTCAAGGAAGACATGAGACAGCAAAATCAGACAATGAAAGATCACATTGACAAACAAATCCAGGAAGTAAAAGATCAATTTCACAGGGAGATAGAGGTAATAAAAAACAAACAAATAGAAATACTAGAAATGCAGGAAACAATAAACCAACTTAAAAACTCAATTGAGAATACTACCAGCAGAGTGGATCACTTAGAAGATAGAACATCAGACAATGAAGACAGAGTATTTCAACTTGAAAAGAACATAGATAGCTCAGCAAGTCTACTAAGAAACCATGAGCAGAACATTCAAGAGCTATGGGATAATATCAAAAGACCAAACTTAAGAGTCATTGGGATACAGGAAGGCACAGAGCTCCAAACCAAAGGATTAAGCAATCTATTCAGTGAAATAATACAAGAAAACTTCCCAGACATGAAGAATGTGACAGAATCCCAAATCCTAGAAGCCTACAGGACGCCGATGGTGCAAAATCATAAGAGATCCACACCTAGACACATTATAATGAAGATGTCCAACATACAGAATAAGGAGAGAATTTTAAAAGCTGCAAGAGAAAGAAAGCAGATTACATTTAGGGGTAAACCAATCAGGATAACAGCTGATCTCTCGACACAGACTCTGAAAGCTAGAAGATCCTGGAATAACATATTTCAAACACTGAAAGAAAATGGGTTCCAACCAAGAATCGTGTATCCGGCGAAATTAAGCTTCAGGATAGAAGATGAATTTAAAACCTTCCATGATAAACAAAAGTTAAAAGAATTCGCAGCTAGAAAACCATCTCTTCAAAAAATCCTTGGCAAAACATTACAGGAAGAAGAAATGGAAAATAACATTGAAAACCAACAATGGGAGGTAGGACAGTAAAGGGGGGAAAGTAGTCAAAGAGGATAACAAACCAGGTTTAGTAACATCAATAAACAAATATGGCTGGAAGAACAAATCATATCTCAATAATAACCTTAAATGTTAATGCCTTAAACTCACCAATTAAGAGACACAGGCTAGCAGAATGGATCACAAAACAAGACCCAACAATATGCTGCCTACAGGAGACGCATCTGATAGGAAAAGATATTCATAGACTGAAGGTGAAAGGGTGGGAAAAATCATACCACTCATATGGACTGCGGAAACAAGCAGGAGTGTCCATACTCATATCTAATAAAATAGATTTCAAGCCAAAGTTAATCAAAAGGGATAAAGAAGGACACTTCATACTGCTCAAGGGAACCATACACCAACAAGACATAACAATCATAAATATATATGCCCCAAACAACGGTGCTGCTATGTTCATCAAGCAAACGCTTCTCAAGTTCAAGAGTCTAATAGACCACCATACAATAATCATGGGAGACTTTAATACACCTCTCTCACCACTGGACAGATCTTCCAAACAAAAGTTAAATAAGGAAACTATAGAACTCAATAACATAATTAATAACCTAGACTTAATTGACATATATAGACTATACCACCCAACATCAAGTAATTACACTTTTTTCTCAGCAGCACATGGAACCTTCTCAAAAATAGACCATATATTATGTCACAGGGCAACTCTTAGACAATATAAAGGGGTGGAGATAATACCATGCATCTTATCTGATCATAATGGAATGAAACTGAAAATCAATGATAAAAGAAGGAAGGAAAAATCAAGCATCACCTGGAGAATGAACAATAGGTTGCTTAATGATCAATGGGTTCTAGAAGACATTAAGGAGGAAATTAAAAAATTCCTAGAGTCAAATGAAAACACAGACACAACTTATCGGAATCTATGGGACACATTGAAAGCAGTTCTAAGAGGAAAATTCATTGCTTGGAGTTCATTCCTCAAAAAAAGAAAAAACCAACAAATAAATGATCTCATACTTCATCTCAAAATCCTAGAAAAAGAAGAGCAAAACAACAGCAAAAGAAGTAGAAGGCAAGAAATAATTAAAATCAGAGCTGAAATTAATGAAATTGAAACAAAAGAAACAATTGAAAAAATTGACAAAACTAAAAGCTGGTTCTTTGAAAAAATAAATAAAATTGACAGACCCTTAGCCATGCTAACGAAGAGAAGAAGAGAGAGAACCCAAATTACTAGCATACGGGATGAAAAAGGCAATATCACAACAGACACTTCAGAAATACAGAAGATAATCAGAAATTACTTTGAATCCTTATACTCCAATAAAATAGAAGATAGTGAAGGCATAGATAAATTCCTTGAGTCCTATGATCTGCCCAGATTGAGCCAGGAGGATATAGACAACCTAAACAGACCAATAACAATAGAGGAAATAGAAGAAACCATCAAAAGACTACCAACTAAGAAAAGCCCAGGACCGGATGGGTATACAGCAGAGTTTTACAAAACCTTTAAAGAGGAACTAACACCAATACTTTTCAAGCTATTTCAGGAAATAGAAAAGGAGGGAAAACTTCCAAATTCGTTCTACGAGGCCAACATCACCCTGATTCCGAAACCAGACAAAGACACTTCAAAGAAAGAAAACTACAGACCAATATCTCTAATGAACCTTGATGCAAAAATCCTCAATAAAATTCTGGCGAATCGGATTCAAATACATATCAAAAAAATTATACACCATGATCAAGTAGGATTCATCCCTGGTATGCAAGGTTGGTTCAATATACGGAAATCAATAAATGTTATCCACCACATCAATAGACTTAAAAATAAGAACCATATGATCATCTCGATAGATGCAGAAAAAGCTTTCGACAAAGTACAGCATCCCTTTATGTTCAAAACTCTAGAAAAATTAGGGATAACTGGATCATACCTCAACATTGTAAAAGCAATCTATGATAAGCCACAGGCCAGCATCATTCTGAATGGAGAAAAATTGAAGGCATTCCCTCTAAGATCTGGTACAAGACAGGGATGCCCTCTCTCACCACTTCTGTTCAACATAGTCCTCGAAACACTGGCCAGAGCAATTAGGCAGACGAAAGAAATTAAAGGCATAAAAATAGGAAAAGAAGAACTTAAATTATCACTATTTGCAGATGATATGATTCTATACCTAGCAGACCCAAAAGGGTCTACAAAGAAGCTATTAGAGCTAATAAATGAATTCAGCAAAGTGGCAGGATATAAGATCAACACGCATAAATCAAAGGCATTCCTGTATATCAGCGACAAATCCTCTGAAACGGAAATGAGGACAACTACTCCATTCACAATATCCCCCCAAAAAATAAAATACTTGGGAATCAACCTAACAAAAGAGGTGAAAGATTTATACAATGAAAATTACAGAACCCTAAAGAAAGACATAGAAGAAGACCTTAGAAGATGGAAAAATATACCCTGCTCATGGATAGGCAGAACCAACATCATCAAAATGGCGATATTACCAAAAGTCCTATATAAGTTCAATGCAATGCCAATCAAAATCCCAACAGCATATCTTGTAGAAATCGATAAAAGAATCATGAAATTCATATGGAATAATAAAAGACCCAGAATAGCAAAAACAATACTAAGCAGGAAGTGTGAATCAGGCGGTATAGAGATACCAGACTTCAAACTATACTACAGAGCAATAGTAACAAAAACAGCATGGTACTGGTACCAAAACAGGCGGGTGGACCAATGGTACAGAATAGAGGACACAATAACCAATCCACAAAACTACAACTATCTTATTTTTGATAAAGGGGCTAAAAGCATGCAATGGAGGGAGGATAGCATCTTCAACAAATGGTGCTGGGAAAACTGGAAATCCATTTGCACCAAAATGAATCTGAATCCCTATCTCTCGCCGTGCACAAAAGTTAACTCAAAATGGATCAAGGAGCTTGATATTAAATCAGAGACATGGCATCTGATAGAAGAAAAAGTTGGTTATGATCTACACGCTGTGGGATCGGGCTCCAAATTCCTCAATAGGACACCCATAGCGCTAGAGTTAACAAATAGAATCAACAAATGGGACTTACTCAAACTAAAAAGTTTTTTCTCAGCAAAAGAAACAATAAGAGAGATAAACAGGGAGCCTACATCCTGGGAACAAATCTTTACTCCACACACTTCAGATAGAGCCCTAATAACCAGAATATACAAAGAACTCAAAAAATTAGACAATAAGATAACAAATAACCCAATCAATAAATGGGCAAAGGACCTGAACAGACACTTCTCAGAGGAGGACATACAATCAATCAATAAGTACATGAAAAAATGCTCACCATCGCTAGCAGTCAGAGAAATGCAAATCAAAACTACCCTAAGATACCATCTCACTCCAGTAAGACTGGCAGCCATTAGGAAGTCAAACAACAACAAGTGCTGGAGAGGATGCGGGGAAAAGGGCACTCTTGTTCATTGCTGGTGGGACTGCAAATTGGTGCAGCCAATTTGGAAAGCAGTATGGAGATTTCTTGGAAAGCTGGGAATGGAACCACCATTTGACCCAGCTATTCCCCTTCTCGGTCTATTCCCTAAAGCCCTAACAAGAGCATGCTACAGGGACACTGCTACATCGATGTTCATAGCAGCTCAATTCACGATAGCAAGACTGTGGAACCAGCCTAGATGCCCTTCAATAGATGAATGGATAAAAAAAATGTGGCATTTATATACTATGGAGTATTACTCTGCATTAAGAAATGACAAAATCATAGAATTTGGAGGGAAATGGATGGCATTAGAGCAGATTATGCTAAGTGAAGCTAGTCAATCTTTAAAAAACAAATACCAAATGACTCCTTTGATATAAGGGGAGTTAACAAGGACAGGGCAGGGACGAAGAGCTTGAGAATAAGATTTACATTAAATAGGGATGAGAGGTGGGAGGGAAAGGGAGTGAGAAGGGAAATTGCATGGAAATGGAAGGCGATCCTCAGGGTTATACAAAATGTCATATAAGAGGAAAGGAGGGGCAAGACAAGATAATACAAATGGAAGAAATGATTTACAGTAGAAGGGGTAGAGAGAGAAAAGGGGAGGGGAGGGGAGGGGAGGGGAAGGGAGGGGGGATAGTAGAGAATTGGACAGAAAGCAGAATACATCAGACACTAGAAAGGCAATATGTCAATCAATGGAAGGGAAACTGATGTGATACAGCAATTTGTATACGGGGTAAAAGCGGGAGTTCATAATCCACGTGAATCAACCGTGTAATATGATGTATTAAGAACTATGTAATGTTATGAACGTCCAATAAAAAAAATAAAAAATAAATAAAAAAAAAATAAAATGAAGTCATCAGAGAATTAAAAAAAAAAAAAAAAAGAAAGCTGATTCATAGTGGATAGGGAGCAGGAACATGAGAGGAATAAACAAACTCTAGATAGGGCAGGGGTGTTGGAGAGGCAGGGAGGGGGCATGGCGTAATTAATGATGGTGGAATGTGATGATCATTACTATCCAAAGTACATGTATAAAGACACAAATTGGTGTGAATATACTATGTATACAATCATAGATATGAAAAATTGTGCTCTATATATGTAGTAAGATTTGATTTAAAAAATTGGGAGTTCATAACCCACTTCAATCTAATGTATGAAATATGATATGTCAAGAGCTTTGTAATGTTGTGAACAACCAATAAAAAAAAAGGAAAAAAAATTATTTCAAAAAGAAAAATGGTTCTTTAAAGAGGTGGTAAAGGATTTCTTCATACTCTTTGTGTAAGTCTACACTATTTTAAAATTATCAATCTACAGGGCATATCAGGCCTAAGATGGCAGCCATACCTTTGGTCCTCTTCAAAAGGCAGTCACTATATCTAAACACCCCCAGAGGAAGTTATTCTCAGAAGTTCGTTAGGAGTAGGTAACCACATTGTGTTCCACATCAGTCTGATACCCACAGAAAACTGAGCTAAGGTTTATAAGGTAGATAGGGTGTTTTAGTCAGCTTTTCACCTATGTGACTGAAAGATTTGACAAGAATAATTTTAGCAAGAGCAAAAATTTATTTGGATCTCATGGTTTCAGAGGGCTCACTCCATAGTCAGCTGTGCCCAAGACGCAGCAGAACATCATGATGGAAGCGTGTGGAGGAAAATGACTCAGGATATGATCACCAAGAAATAGAGAGAGACAGCTCCATCCTCCAGGGACAAAACATATTCCCCAGGGCAATGACCCATCTCCACTATTTACATCCTACCTGCCTATAGTTACCACCAAGTTGACCCCTATCAAGGTATTGGTGCACCCATTAGGTTAAGACTCTCATAATCCAATTATTTCACCTCTAAACTTTCTTGCATTGCACACATGAATTTTTGGGAGACAACTCATATCTAAACCATAGCAATAGCGTGCATACTTAAAGTCAAGGGAGCTGGTGATACCAGGACATGAGGTGTGGTCTGACTCTAAAAGCTTTGCTCTCTAGGAATGATGGAGACAAGTCAGACCTACCCAATCCTCTCTCCTGAGACTTTGAGCTGAAGTTGTCTAGTTAAAATTAGCTAGATGGTAGCAGAAAATTATAAATACACAGAAATGCAGAAGAGGGATAATACTGAAGAGATCACCAGTGGAATAACCCAGTCAGTCCTCAGCACCAGAGGAGTCAATTTCTTCAACATTAACTGGGTTCCAATCTATGTGAGAAACTAAAATCTTGTGATTTCTGGTTGTGAACTACCTTCTGGACTCTCATTTAGATACTAACCTTCTGAAGAACAAACCTGGTTAAGATTCCTGTTTTCTTTATTTCTGTAGGTGTTTCTCTAGAGTATGATCCTTTGGCCACATTTCTTGAGGTAACAAATAAATCTTTTCCTTGCAATCAAAAAAGCCACATAAGCTATTATCTAAAACATCTCATCTAGGCCAGGCGCAGTGGCACATGCCTGTAATGTCTGCAACTCAGGGGCTGAGGCAGGAAGATTGCAAATTCAAAGTCAACCTCAGCAACTTCATGAGTTAATTGCCCCTGGCTTCAATCCTTGATACAAAAACAAACTATAAAATGTCTCATCTATATGTTTTTTCTATATTAGGTTACATAAAGGATTGTTAAAGGATTGAGACTTTTCCTGTTATCTTGGAATTTTAGGTTAAACTTTAGTGATGAGAAAAAGTAGAGAAAAAGAATCCCCACATTCTTAGGAGATATGCTGGAAAAAAATTGTTAGAAAAAAAAAAAAAAGAGAACTAAACTAATCCAGCAACCACATTTGGATTAATACATCAGAGTAAAATTTTTAAAACTGTAGGAGAAAATGCGTCCCTACCAAGAAACTCCAAACCAACTATAGGAGACTATAAAAAAATAACTGTTTAAGTCAGTGTTCTCCTGAGAAACAGAACCAATGGTATGTTTGCTTGTTACTTATTTATTATTATAAGAATTTGGAATTAAGTTGGCAAATTCTAATCTGTAGTGTAGGCCCACAGGTTCAAGACCCAGGAAAGCCATAAAAGAAATCTCTATGTCATTACATTAATAAAGTCTAAAGGTTGTCTGCTGACGAATTCCTTCTTGAGGTTTTTGTTTTATGCAGACCTTCTACTGATTAGATGGCACCCACAACATGAATGGGAACCTGTTTACTCAAAATTCCTTGATTTAAATTTCAATCTTATCCAAAAATACCCTCTGAATTGACACATGAAATTAACCACTTGACAAGCTATAAAGATTTGAGGGAACCACAAAGGGAGACAAACATCCCCACATCTAGTTGGTATGTGCTGAGCTACAGAAGCTCCAACCCTCCGGTAGAGTGGGGAGAGAGAATCTTGGGAGAGCTTCACCTGGACATCCTGAATTTGATGTAACTTCAAGCACAGAAGAATTCAGAGGGAGCACACCTGAAAGAAAGCAGCCTGTACAGGGACCGCTTGAAGGGGAGCAATGGACCTCCAAGAGACCTTGGATTTCTTTCTCCTCTTGTACATCCTTAAGGATTTAGGTATTCTTTCTAAACTGCAAATGTAATCTCATCATCCACCCACATGATTGTGGCTTCTGGATGTTCACAGAATAAGACACTAATTCCTGTGAATGGCTCAAGGGCCCCTCTCTATCTGTACTTCCTGCCACTCCAGGAAGTACATTCCAGTGGCTGTTCATCTCAAGGAAAAGTACTGGTACTATTAAGTTCCAGCCGGAAGTAGTCAGTTTTTGTCATAAAACACTATTTTTATTTGAAAGAACAACTGACAAGCTATGGTTTTTCAGACTTTTATATTTGGCAGATGTGTTTTTGAAAGTGAACAAAGTGGGTCTGTCATTTCAAAAAAGACTTGGCATTATCAGTTTTAAATGATAAAATCTTAGCTTTCAAGAGAAAATTAGAATTTTTTTTTAAACTTGTAACTGCTATTGTGAGCTTGACAGCATCAAAATTTGCACACTTTGTGTTTTTGTTGTTGGTCTGATGAGACTGATGATGTGTTTTTTTGAGATTTTTATAATGACATTTGCTAACATTAAGTTCTACATACCTCATTGAGTCAAGTTTTCCAGGTGACCAACACTTGATATTATAAAAGCATTGAATAAAATATTTGTTTAAAACGAAAGATCAATGAACTTTTTTTTAGACCAGTGAATTTTGATGTAATGAGGTACAGAGATTTCATTGATATAGTTTCAGATTTCATGTTCTAACCTTTAAGAAATTATGACTTGTTGAGTTTTTGTAAAGAATACCCATAATTGTCTGAAAGGGCTGATAGAAGAGTCCTCCCTTTTCCATATCTATATGAAGTCAGATTTTTCTCATGTAATCAAGGCACCACATAATTTTATTCAATGAAGGGACACATATATGAGCTTGGTTCTGTATGATTATGTCATCATAGCCATCCTAGTATGTGTAATGACACTCTGGGATGTCCACACCACAGAATCACCTAATAATACACTTCACAAAACATATCCCTATCATTAAGAACACATGACAGTACTTTAGCCAAAACAATACAATAAATTGAATGCAGAAACAAATACAAAAATCTAGCTTGTCTTATAAGTCAGACATTTTTTAATGTCTGCAAAATTGTAAAACAAAACCACGCTTCTCTACAATTATTTTTGTTTTGGAAAATATAGTTGCTTTGCAGAAAATGTATTATTTATGCGAGCACATATTTAGTTTATCATTACTTTAAATGCACTTACAAAGATTTTAAAGTTTTTGGTTTTAGTCTCTAATATGATAACTGGAAATAGACATTATCCCTACAAACAGAAGTTCTTTAGGTTTCTCAACAAATCTTAAAAAGTGTAAAAGCAACATGAGACCAAAAACTATGAATTAATAATTTTCTCTTTTTTAATTAATTAATTAATTTTGTAGTACTGGGGATTGAACCCAGGAGAACTCTACCACTGAACCACACCTTCTGGAACTAAAATAAATAAATAGGTAAAAAAATAAATAAATAAATAAAAGAGTGGTAATCTCTTTTTATTATATAGAATAGGTAGGGAATTCTAAAGTAGGACAACAGCTCTGTTAACATTATAAAAGAAAAAAATCAGATATGAAAAACATATATAGAAATGCCCAAAGTGAATCTCTGTTTGGTTAAGACCAAAGTTCCAAGTTGCGCATATGAAAAATAAAAAAGACCATATGCAAATAGTGTCTGGCATACTCTTTTCATTTTAGCTGGGAGTCCACCTAGCAAATGAATGCAGACTCCTCGAGTAGGTTACATTTAAACTAAGAATAATTGCCTAAACAGGCTTAATCATTAAATGTGCAAAATAATTCATCTAATTTGAATCAAGTGAGATATAATTCATATTTTCAAAATATATTTATTCCTTAGTGCTACCAGATTTAGTTACAAAAGAATTGGGAGCCAAACAATGATTTTATTTGCATTCTCATATTCATGTACAATATTCAGATAACAAAGGTAAATTTTAAAACTTGTACAACAAATAAGTGCTCACCATTTATTCAAAATATATGATACTATAAGGAAGATGTTGTTTTGGTGAAGGTGGCAGCCTGAGATTCGGTTAAATGCTAAACATTGCAATAAATTTCTTTTTTTTTTTTTAAGAAAGAGAGAGAGAGAATTTTTTTAATATTTATTTTTTAGTTTTCAGCGGACATGACCTCTTTGTTTGTATGTGGTGCTGAGGATCGAACCCGGGCCGCACGCATGCCAGGCAAGCGCACTACCGCTTGAGCCACATCCCCAGCCCCACATTGCAATAAATTTCAACATGATCATCTCAATTAATTTGCATTATTAGAATTTATTTTGTCAAATACTTGAAATAGGCTTTTATCTTTGATTTAAAATGTTTAAAATTTTCATATATATGTGTGGTCATTTTATTAAATATCTGAATGATAGCTTTTAATTTGCTGGTGCAATATTGATGAATTCTTTTCACCAAGTTAGATATAGGTGTCTTAATACAGACTCTTGCAGACTTGCAGTGCTTGACCTGCTGGGTATTATTATAATTATACAAATAAAGAACTAAAATAAATTTACAAACTAACTACATAAACCACTTCAATAAAATTCAAGTTAACTTGGAGAGTCTAGTGTGAACAATGATGAGGCTTTACCAAAGTTACTAGCAACCAGCATGTGGTTTTCTCTACTGCCACAGCTACTTGGGCTTAGCTTAAGAAAATTGCTACTAAACTAGCTAATGATTGCATTCACTCATGAGTTTTTTATTTTTGTTGACAGCTAAGGCTTCCTATCTAGAAGATACCGTGATAACAGTGTTCTTTGCCATTATACCTAATGTTCTACTGTGGTATGAAAGTTTATGTATTCCCTCTCAATTCATAATGTGAAACTTTCCCCCACAAGGTACTGACATTAGGAGTTAGGGCTGTAAAGAGGCAGTCAGACTCTGCCCTCATGCATGTGATTAGCACCCTTATAAAAGAGAGACCCTTCAACTTTCCACCATATGAAGACACAGCAAGCAGCCTATCATCCAATAAACCAGAAAATAGGTCCTCACCAGTCACTGAATCTCCCTTGATCTTGGTCTTCCCAGCCTCCAAAACTGAGAGAAATGAATTTCTGTTGTTTATAAACTATCTGATTTATGTCATTTTGTGATAGTAGCCTAAATAGACTAGCTAGAGCTCTTGAATTCAGAGAACACCAAATTCCTGTCACCAGACCCACCTTGACAGTGATAACCTACATAATGCTGAAATTGGTCATAGCAAATAGATTTTTATCTTTAGAAATGAAAGCACAAAACTTAAAACATTTTGTAAGGAACCGAAGTGATTTTAAGTGATTTTTTTAAGGGTCGGTCCAGTTTAAGAAAGAATCCTTCAGAGAAAGAAGACCTGGAGCTGAAGAGCACAGCCAGCCTGCAGGTGAGGGTATCAAGTAATTTTTATTCTAGAAGTTGGAAATTTGAAGCATTCAGAACTATTTTAATTAAAAGGTCACAAGATAGAGAATCCTTTCCTTAAAATAAGATCCTTTCTCTTGGGAAAGTGAAATTGTACACATTAATTTTCACTTTCCAACAAGGAACTGTACATATTTTTCTATTAAAAAGAGTAAGTTTCCATGTCAAGAACACATTTACATCCAAAGTTCATATAAAATTAGTAGCGAGCCAATTCTGTCAACATTTTCCTTATTCTAAAATCAGTGCAGCAGCCAGCAAACTCTACCATGTGAGTCAAAGGGCCTACTGCTTGTTACTGTACAGGGGTGAGTTTAGAATATTTTCAACATTTTTAAAGGTTATTTAAAAATAAAAGAAAAAAATAAACAAAAAGAATATGAGACTGAGGATGTGGGTGGTTTACAAATTGTAGATTAGTTTGTATCTGTCCTTTTATAGAAAAAAAAATTCCTTTCCTTGCTCTGAAAATTGCTTTAAAAACAAACAAACATTGCTTTAAAAAAAAAAACTTATCTTGGGGCACAGGTGGGAGGGTGTTATATTCTTTCTGTTCTATTTTGTTCTTCACCTTCTTTTATTCTTCATTTACCTTTCCTAGCCATCAAACTAATGGCTTTTACTATATTGCTGTATTTGTTAAATAATTCCTAGTATTCAGTCTTTTATTTTAAAAACAGGGGAGAAGGTGATTCCTATTAATCCTCAGTATTTTTCAAAGGCATTAAAATAAAATACTCTGCTTTTGATTCATTTTTCTGGAAGTTAGTCATTGTTAAAAGAAAGAAAAAATTGCTACCTCTATACCTTAAATGCTTACATTAAATAAAAACTATTCCTTAATATTTTCAATTTACATTCTCATTCTTTTGTTAAGCAAGGATAATAATAATGAAGTGGGTCACTAATGTTCACCGAGTTTGGGAATAACCTGAAGAATGTTCAGCCTTCCCTGGGAGCACCCCAAATGAAGTGAGCATTCATTAAACTCAGGGAAAGACAACTGAGCATTAACCTCATTTTCTGAATCTCTTTTCCCAGGAATTAAAGTATGAATAATATTTGTTTGGTAAAATTTAAAGAGCTTAATACTCTCTAAGCCTGTAGAGAAATTCATTTCAGAGTTGCAAAATGGTTTATAAGCTTCATTAATAGTTGGTTTTAAGTATGATTAAGTGCTTAGAACATTGTTAAATGCCCAAGAATTACTTGCTGTTGATTAACTATTACGATGTCCTTTACCTGACTCAGAGAATACATTTAAATAGCCAAGGAAATGTTGTGATTACTCACTAAGGAAATAAAAAGGTGGTGCATATATGGATTCCTTTTACCCGTCAATAGATTGTTACAGGGAGAACATTTGCAACTGAGTCCGCAGGGACCACGCTGTTGCTGAGGAAACGGGACACAGATTGCTGACGACAGGATTTGGTTATGAGAACTGAATCGGAAAGACTAAAATGAATGATGTTTTCTTCCCTGAAGGCAGATGGGTACTTGTTAAGAACTTCCTTAAGCAAGAAAGTTAGGATTCCTGCCACATTCTCCACCCCCTCGCAGTCTCAGTTCCCTCCTTCTGAAGTTTTCCACAGGAAGCAGGGCCCAGTCACTAGAAGAGATGCTCTTGGTGGGGTCCTCTTGTTGTATGTGGACTTGGTTGGTGTATTCGTCAATGTGCTGCCTGTGGACTGAGATGGTGAGTCCCTCTTACCCAGAGATACATTGCCAGATGTCAAGGAGTGATGATCCAGATCTTGGCCCAAAAACCCCTTGTGGTCCTTAGGGCTGCACCCAGAACACCCTAATATTCTTTTTCTGATATTGTGTCCAGCAAACAGCAATATAATGATTTGGTGTGAAATTGTGTCCTGTAGGCCATTGTTCAACCTCTCTGAGAATGGAGAAGGCATCGCCTTCCCAGCATCAAGGAATCCTACCTACCTTGGACCCCACTAATCTTTCTTGTAAACTCAAGGCCTGAGTAAAAGACCCCCTATGGCTTGACACAGGTAGTCCTCACCAGAGTCTGAGGCCTCTGCCTGCTTCCTTGGGATCCTGGATTCCTTCCTAGCTTTTTACCTAACTCCCACTCTGAGCTACATTCTTGCCTGATTCCAGAAGCCAGCTTGAACTTAGACCTGACTTGCCCAGGTTCTTCTTTCAAGTGTGCACCAGGCCAAGCAGGAATTGCCCCATCTTGAGGCACCTCCCCCTACTTCTTACCTCCAGGACACCTCCACCTTTGCTCCTGTTGGTCTTTGACCTCTGGGAACTCTGAGCAGCCAGCCAGCTTGAATCTGAGCTTTGACCTACATCTGAAAGTTCAACCTTGCCTTTTTCTTAGATCTAATGTTCCTACATTTGTTCTCCTAATTTGTCCTCCAGCACTGAGCCCCAGCTCTGCGGTGGCCTGCCTATTTCCTTGCCACACATCCAGGCTGGCAGATTCTCTGAAGCCAGTCCATGCATGCCTATTTTCCAAGCTTGCGGCATGCTCCAGATCCCAAGAAGTCTACAGATAGAAGTTGAAACTGAGGGAAAGAAAGTAATGAAGAGCAAGTTGTCTTAGTAAATTTCCCCTATGAATGCCAAGTAAGGGCTTGCTAGAAAGACGTTCTTAAATTACCTCAGACAAGAATTCTTAAGGGAAGTTTGCTAACAGAGTGTGGTAGAGGCCTGGTTTTAGAATGAAATAGTCACTGGAAATAAAACAAAGCTGAATTAAAAGATCATCTTTTTACTGGTTCCTCTTGTAGATGAAAATACAGAGGAACAAAAATGTTGACCCATTTGGCCGATATCATAATGGTCAAAATTTAACACAGTTTGAACCAGAATCTTGCTTTCTGGCTGGGAACTGCACTCTCTACTTATTCAACAAGTATTCACGGAGTATCAACTCTAGACCATATTATTTGAATTTAAAGATTTGGAGACATATAATGCCTAAATAATAAAATAGATATTTAAAAAGGTAGCTGTTACAAGGGACGTTGATCTGATTAAAAACTACATATTAAGTTTTTAAAATAATCCAAGTTTATTTATGCTTGTATGGTAATAGGAGTATATGCAATAAGTTTTTAATGGGAATTTGAAAGACAGGTTAAACATTACTAACTCAAAAATATGAAATCCAAAAAGTTCCAAAACTGGAAGCTTTTTGAGCATCAACAAGATGCCACACATAGAAGATTCCACACCTGACCTTATGTGATGTGTCAGAGTCAAAAATATTGTATAAAATTATCTTCAGGTTATGGATATATGGTATACATAAAACATAAATAAATGTCAGTTTTAAACATAGGGCCTATTCCCAAAATAGCTCATTATATATCTGCAAATATTTCATAATCCAAAAATATCCAAAATCTAAAATATTCTGTCTAAAGCATTTCCAATAAGGAATACTTAACCAATAAAAGCTTTCAAATTGGGCCATGATTCTCAAGGGAGACTTCTTATGTTGAATGATATAGAAAATAAACTGGGATTCAAGACAGGATTTAGTTAAGTTGAAAGCAGAGGGGAGGTTTTTAGGAAGAAGAAACCAAAGTTTTGTACTGGGATTTAGAAAAGAAGGTTGTATAATTAGTTGGGGACAAATTACAGAAAGCCTTGCGGGAGAGAAAGCAATCAAAAGTGTTCAGGGGAGCCACTGAAGTGTATAACAGAGTACCACAAAGAGGCACAGCTTCGGAGAGACTGATCCAGCAATGTTGGAGTGGGGTGCGGGTGGGAGGTTGGAGGAAAGAGGGAGAAAAGTCTAGAATTAGAATGACATGTTACCAGGCTAATAAAACAATCTTCAATTACAGAAGATTCTTAAAGAAAATCAAATATATCATTCTTCAAGTACTTGGAATAATGTGATCTCATGATTAAAACATAACTGTCACCTCTAGTCCTGACAAATCGGTGGCGACAAGGAATGTAGGATGTGCATTGCTGCCATGAGGCTTACGTGGAAATGGGCAAAGAAAATGCTCAAAATGTCTCTCATAGCTGTGGGAGCAAAATAAACAGTGCAAAATAAACAGGGTTAGTTGATGCTCACATAACTAAAAATTCTCCATTGGGTGAGCATTCTTTAATCCATTAAGAACTTAAAAATACAAATAACGTTAAAAGTAATTTTAAAACATAAAAATAAAATTCACTCCATCTCATTGCTCCAACACCAACTGTTTTTCATTTTTCCCATGTTCTTTTTTCCAGGCTTCGTTCATATGCTGCTGTCTCTTTTTACAATGGTGAAATTATGTTTACCTATAACAAGAGAGGTAGTAAAACTGACTACCTTTGTCCATAACCTAAGAGTAATTACCCTACTATTCTCAAATGAGACTTGCTGGTTGGTAGATGACAATATAAATTATGAGTTTTTCTCTATTTAGGACTCTTCAAAGTGAAATCCATACTGTGGTATCCCCTGGAGGAGGCCTGATTAAATCCAGCAAAAGGGTCCGTATGGAATGATCTTCTCCAACCATCTGACTGAATGATCAAGGACAACAGTCATAGCACTTTCTTTGTGTGTGTGCTAACGTGTCTCTGTTTTAATTGCCACATTAGACACTAATCTCCCTAGTGAGTTGAATATTAAGTGGGTTGCTAGGTCTCATGGAAAAAAAAATCTACATATCGATTTTAAATAAATTGAATCCTGGTTATTTATTACTGAGATCTGTCTCAAATCTAGTCGTCATTATTGAAGGGGAATGTTTCAATATTTACTCCAGTAATATTTGTGTGCTATTATGTTCAGTTTAGTGATATAGATTGTGTACACAAGTTTACTTGTTACCTATTGAGTCCTTACCCCTGATGAATCAGATTTGGCTGCCTGGAGGCAATGGTCTATGTTGCATCAAATTTATTTAGAGAGTTTTGGTTTGTTTGTTTTAATAAACCTTGTTTGCAAAACCCAAAACTTGATAAGTGTACAGATCTATGGCTAGAATGTATATGTGGTTCCAGTCTGTTTCCCAATGACCTTGATTTACATATACCTCATGATCTTTGCTTATGATTTATAGAAATAAAAATGAAACTAGATAATATTACTCTTAGCAATCAATTAAGTAAAAATGAATAAATAATTTTAAAAAGAAGCAAAAATTTTTAAACTTTGATATAACTATCATAGCAGAGATTCAATATCATGGTTATCTGTCATGAAGTTTACCCCACTGAAAAAAATATGACTTTTGTGATTTTTTTTTAAAGAAACTGAAATCTATTTGCATAGTTCAAACCAAAATTTATCTGTGCAAGAAGATATTTTTATAACAATGCTCTCTACTAGAGTTAAAAGTGCCATTTTATGTGACTTTTAGGGAGATAGCAGGATTTTATAAAAAAAATATTTTTTGCCACAAATTAATTTTCTTTGTGCTTTGCTTTTTTATTCTCTGCTCTGAATATTTTTATCAACAACAATAATAAATTATAATAATAAAATTAATTTAAATGGGAAACTTTCTACCAACACTATCTAAGTAAATTCTCACAAAATCTTGTGAGGTAGCAATTATGATTGTATTTATTGATGTGTCAGCATATGGAAACCTAGATGAATGAACCTTTTAATTCTGATAATGAATAAATGGAAAACCCATATCTTGAACTTGTGGCTGGTGTCCCAATACCTTTTTCCCTTCCTAAGCCTTGTATATAAAGTCTTGATTGCAATGGTGCAATGATTGAAAGTCCACAAAAAGGTTAACTTCAAATTGCTTTATTGCTTCAGCCAATGTTTCATCATGGTCATGTGGAAATCTGTACTCTGTGCTTCCTCTACTTTGATCCACCACCTTTGCCTGGCATAGTGGTAAAGTCCTCTCTTAAAGTGGAAACAGGGGCCTTCTCTCTTCTCTCATGTCCATTCTCCCCTCATCTAATATCTTCCCTCTCACTGGTACAATGCCACATCTGATGAGCCTATAATTATTTTTAAACTTCTTTCCATGAGGTGATATCTGCATAGCAGTAGGGAAGAGAATGTAATCCATCCTGCAGAAGTTAAATCATGGGTCATGGGAAGAGCACGAGGTGGTAAGAAGGGCATTCGTTGGAGCCCTCTATAGAAAAGTTGAGCTCAGGATATGTCCATGTAGCTCCAGGTTGGAGAGTTCATAATGGTCATGCTAAAACCAACCACTGGAATCCCTCAGGTTGGGAGAAAAATGTCTTCCAGATGAACAAGAAGAAAAAGAAAGAGGACAGAAGTGAGGAAAGGAGGAAATAATGGAGGAGAGAGAATAAAAAGGAAAGAGGAAAGAGAGAAAAGAAAGAGAGAACTCGAGAGGAGGGGAGGAGAGAGGAGGGAAAGAAAGAAGGCAAAATGAAAATTGGAAGAAGGAAAGAGAAGAAGAGGAAGATAAAGAAAATAAAAAAGGAAAAAGAAAAGAAGTTGAGTTGTGCTTTTTGTACAGCCATGTTTTCCTGCTCTTAGAAGACAATAACTTTCAGGTAGCCAATAAAGGTAATTTTTGTTAGAAAATCAATCGCATTTGTCCAATGGCCTCATTTCTGCAAATTCTTATCAGAGGTTATTAATAGAGGAATAAGGCCAAGATTAAAGAATTGGATAAAAGTATAATCTATGCATATTGAAGTATAACAAAAGGACCCACGAGCTAGCTATTTGGATAACTGTAGAATACCACAGAGTCGTTAGGAAAAGCTGGCATGCATGTGGTTTAGGGCCTATCCAAGGTAAGAAAGGAGGATTGCAAAGACCTGCTTCTTGAGCATCCTTCTATGAGGAAGCACTACCATGAGCTACTTGGATCCAAGCCTGAAAACCATCAGTGCATCACTCTTTCTTCTTGCCATGCCAACAAAGGGAGGCAGGAGAAAGAACTCTCTTTGTGACTCGCTGGAAGGTGAGCAGGCATGCCAACTCTGCCGTCCTTGTCCTTCTCTCATGGTTCTCCAAAGAGTCTTGCTGGGGCTCCCCAGCACTGTGTTATAGCAACAATACTTTGAGGCTTTCTTTCTCCCACTAATCCTGCTAACATGATAGATCCAGAACACAAATAGGTTGAATTCCCTTTGCTTAAGAAGCTTAAACTCCTTGGATGTCCTGCCCTTGCCTCAGGATAAAATTCAGACACCTTAAGCGAGCGCACAAGGTCTTTTGTGAGTCAGCCCCTATTTAATTCTGCAGTCTCCATTTCCACTGGAGCTTGACCTGAATACTAAATGAAATTGCTTGCAGTTCTAGAAAAGACATTTTCTGGTGATGCCAGGTCTGTGCCTGGGCTGCTCCCTCTGCGGGATCATCTTTCCCTGCTCCCTCACCTGGCTGCCTCCGCCTAGGCCCCAATTCTTTCATGAAGTCTTCCCTCCCATAGCCTGCCCCTACCTGCCCCTACCCGCCCTCATTCCCACAGTCTGTTGAGGTGTCCCTCTGAAGACTGCTCCCATCTTACACTGTAATTTTCTTTATGAGGCTGCCTGTCAGAATTTGTTTATTTTCTTATCCACACTAGGGTTTTGAATTCTTTCCCAGCAGGCACCTAAACACACTTCTGGTACAGAATAAGGGCTCAATACAGTAGATCTTTGTCAAATAATAAACCAACAAACAACATGGCAACCAAAAGACATGAAGTGTGGGGAGGGTGGTGGTGGTGGTGGTGGTGGTAGAGTGGTTTCTCTGTGATGTTACCTGAACTGGACAAAGTAGTGAGAATCCGGGAAAACTGGGCTCTCGTCTAACTTCAACATGAATTAAATGACCACCTTTGGGCAAGTCATTTAACCTCTCTAAAGCTCAGCCAGCTTTTTTTGTAAATAAGAGAAGTGCCATGGTTTTGTGAGGATAAATAAAATCTGCAATACACAGTGCCTGAAATATTATCTAGAATACATTAAGGATTTAATAAGTAAAAGTCTAATCATTAAGAATCTAATAAATAATAATTATAGTCCCTTGAAGTTTCATTTTTTTTATACTGATTAAATCAACTAGATCAACTCAACAAAATCAAAGGGATTTAGACTAGGAATTTAAAATAGAGAATTATCAATCAAGCAAATGAAAATTTTCTGGCACGTAGAGGAGAAGTACGAAAGAGCAAGCAAATGACAGAAGGATTAAGTTTCAAAATGGATGGGAAAATCTATTTCACATGAGTGAGAATATCTCCACTGTCTTTTCTCCTTTGCTTCAGTGTTTCACTTTACTACATTTTATAGAGATAAAATTTGTATACAAATATTAAGTATACAATTTGGGTTGGTGGGGGGGTACTACGGCGGATTGAACTCAGGGGCACTTAACCACTGAGCTCCATCCCCAGCCCTTTTTTATATTTTATTTAGAGACAGTGTCTCACTGAGTTATTTAGGGCCGTGCTAAATTTCTGAGGCTGGCTTTGAACTCCTGATGCTCCTGCCTCTGCCTCCCGAGCTGCTGGGATCACAGGCATGCACCACCGTGCCTGGCTTTGAAGTATACAGTTTGATGAGTTTTGACAAATTTGTATATCCATGTAATCAACAGTACAGTCATGACATAGAATATTTCAATAACTTAAAAATTTTTTCATATGCCTTTGTTTGATCAATTCCCCCTAAGACAACAATTATTGAAATCCCCAGACTCAGAGGATTTTACTGGGTAAATTCAATTAAAAATTTAAGGAAGAACAAAAGCAGAAGATTAAGAAAAGAAGAAGTAAAGCTATCTTTATTTACAGATGACATGAAAAGACTACTAGAAGTAATTGAACTTAGTTTTGAGAATGCACAAAAAATTGTATACTAACAGAAAATAATTGGAAAAGTGAAATTGTAAAAAGCAATTAAATTTATAATAAATATTAAAGAACATAAGATACTAAGAACTGAAGTTTTCAAAATAAGTGTAAGGCCTTTGTATTAAAAAACTACCAAATATAACACATTGCTGAGAGAAATGTAAGAAGACCTCCCCAAAAATGGAAAGAGGGAGAGATTATACTACATTTATAGACTGAAATTGTTGATATTAAGAATAAGTTTCTTCTTTCGAGCTGGGGCTATAGCTCACCTAGCATGTGTGAGGCCCTGGGTTTGATCCTTAGTAACGCATAAAGATAACAAATAAAAGAAAGGCATTCTGTCCATCTCCAACTATAAAAAACATTTAAAAATAGTAAGTTTTTTCTCAAATTAATCTATAAAATCGATCTAATTCCAATCGAGCTCCCAATAGGTTCTTTTGACTACACTAAGTACCTCATATAAGTGGAATCATACAGTATTTGTCTTGTGCCTGTCTTGTTTCACTTAACAAAAACCACTCAAATTTCATTCATATTGTAATATAAGTCAGAAATACAGTAGCTGCTTTGTGAAGATTGGACCAACCCTGCACAACGGGGTTAGGCATTACTTGATTGTAATGTATTGTTTTTTTATAGATTGCTGGATTTGATAATATTTTGGTAAATATTTTTGCATTGATGACCATGAGGAATATTGGTCCATTATTTTCTTGTAATGCATCAAAAAGTTTGATATCAAAATTAATCTAGCATCATAAAATTGACTGAAAATTAATCTCCTCATTCATAACTTCTAAAGAATTTTATAATGTGAGAGACCATCTAGATCTGGTATTATTTTTATGTACAGGTTTTTAATACAAATTTCATTTTCAAGCCAATTTTGTATAATTTGGACTTACTATTTTTTTATGTGTCAGTTTAAATTAAAATGTTTTTCATGGAATTTGTTCATTTCCATCAAAGATGTTAAAAATGTTGACATAAAGTTTTCTAAAATATCAATTTTGGGGTCCTTTTAAAGACTGAATTATCCAGTAACATCCCCTCTTTCTTTTACAATATTAGCAAGTAATATTTGTCAGTCTTCCTAGGTTATCAATTTTAGAAAGTCCTTTCAAAAACAGTATGGAAATTCCTCAGAAAACTTGGAATGGAACTACCTTTTATCCCAGTTTTCCCACTCCTTGGTGTATACTCAAAGGACTTAAAGTCACCATGCTATAGTGATCTAGCCACATCCATGTTTATAGCACCTCAATTCACAATAGCTAAACTATAGAACCAACCTGGGTGTCCTTCAATAGATGAATGGACAAAGAAAATGTGGTATATATACAGAAGGGGATATTACTCACCCAAAAAGAAGAATGAAATTGTGGCATTTGCCTGTAAATGGATGGAATTGGAGACTATCATGCTAAGTGAAATAAGCCAATCCCAAAAAACCAAAGGAAGAATGTTCTCTCTGATATGCAGATGCTAACACCCAATGAGGATGGGGGAGGGATAAAAATTCAATGGATTAAACAAAGGAGTAGGATTAGGAACAGGAAAGAAGTAGAATGAATCGGACATAACTTTCCTAGGTTTGTATATAAATACATGACCAGTGTAACTTCACATCATGTTTGGCCAAAAGAATGGGATCTTAATTAGAATAAATTATACTCCATGTATGTATAATATGTCAAAATATATTCTATTGTCATGTTTGTTCTTAAAGAACACATTTTAAAAAACCACACTATAAAAAATGAAAAATAAACAAATGTAGAAAATCTGAAACAATAAAGAAAGTCCTTTTAAAGAATTAACTTTTGGCTTTTTAAATTTTCTGTGTTGTTTTCTATTTTATTTATTTCTGTTCTTTTCTTCAAATTTCCCTTTATTTTAGTATAAGTTTAAATTTTTCTTTTTCTAGTATTTTAGGGTAAAAACTTAGATTATTCATTTTTAAGGCTTCTTCTTATATAAGCCTTTAAAGCTACACATTTTCCTAAGGGTTGATTTAGTTTCAAGCAATAATTTCAATGTGTAATGTTTTAATTGTCATTTAGTTTGGAACTTTTCCTTTCAGCCTCACTGGGGTATAACCTATCAAAAATAAAACTCTCCCATTTTAAGAGTTTAGTTTGATGAGTTTCAGCAATTTTATAAAAACCACGTTACTGTAACTAGAATCACATATTCCTACTGTTATCACCCCACAAAACCTCCTCATACCTTCTCTCTTGGTCCATTTTAGGCTGCTATAACAGAATGCCTGACTGGGAAATTCATAAAGAACAGAAATTTATTGGCTCATGTTTCTGGAGATTGGAAAGTCCAAGACCATGGCACCTGCATTAGGCAAGGACTTTCTGATTGTATCATTCCGTGGAGGAAGGTACAAAGGTAATAGAGGGCAAAAACAAGCAGGGGTCAAACTCGCCTTCATGACAAACCCACTCCTGTGGTAACAACATTAATTCACACATGAAGGCAGGGCCCTCATGACCTACATACCTCCCTGTTTTGGCCAGATTTTTCAGTGCTCTGACTAAAAGAGCTGACTAGAAGAAGAAGCAGCTTACATCATGATCAGATAGCAGAGAGAAACTCACTTGCCAGATAGAAAGTGCAGACCCAAAGGCACAACCCCAGGGACCCACCTCCTCCAGCCACACCTTACCCATCCTCAGTTTGCACTCAGTTAATTCCATCAGAGGGTTAATTCACTGGTTCAGCTAAGGTTTTCATATTTCTCCTCTAAAATTTGCATTTTCTCACACATGAGCTTTTGGAGGACACCTAATATCTAAACCATAACACTCCCATTAGATTCCACTTTCCAATATTATTGCATTGAGAATTAAGTTTATTTCCAGCATATGAATTTGAAGGACACATTCAAATCGTAGCACTCTCCTTTAATCCCTGGGCCCCACGATCACTATTCTGACATAATTTTTATCTTTTCTAGGATTGAATATGCATGGGATCATGTAGTAGATAGTTATTGTGTTTGACTTATTACACTCAGCATAATTTTAGGTTTTCAGATTATTTATATTAGTATTTTGCTCTATTACAATTCTGAGTAGTATTTCCTATACATACTCACCAATCAGGAATTGGACCCGTTTTTGCCTGTATTATCTTTGTACCTTTCACCATGGAATGATACAATCAGAAAGGCCTTGCCTAATGCAGGTACAATGATCTTGGACTTTCCAATCTTCAGAAACATGAGCCAATAAATTTCTGTTCTTTAAGAATTTCTCAGTCAGGCATTCTGTTATAGCAGCACAAACATGGTATTTCTTCCATGTTTCTTCTTATAAACAGGGATGCTCTAAGCATTCACGTATGTGTAATTTTTCACTTTAATACCCAGGGATGGGATGCTCATTTTAACTTAGAGGATATCAACACACTGTTCTCCAAAAGACTGTCAATGTTTTTGCATTTATACTATGACAATTCCAATTACTCCACACTCCTCACCATCACTTGGTATTGCCAGTCTTTTTAATTTTAGTCATTGTAATTGGTGTGTAATGGGATATTATAATGGTTTCATTTGCATTCTCCTGACTAGAGATGTTGACTACATTTTCATATGCTTATTTGCCATCTGTACTTTTTCTTGTATGAGACGTTTGTTCAAGTCTTTTGCCAAATCTTTCCTCATGTTTGCTTGCCTGCTATGGATTATAAATAATCTTTATGGATTCTGGACACAAGCCCTTTAGCAGACATATGCTTTGCAGATATTTTCTCTCAATATGCAGCTTGCCTTTTCATCTCTTGCATTGTGTCCTGAAATAATAAGTTTTAAATTTCATCCAATTTCTTTTTTTTTCCTCTTTTACTATCAAAATCGTGCTAATCTTATTAAATGAGTTGAATGCTGCTTTTCCCTTTGTTTTCTGAGTTGTTTTAGAATTTGTTTTATTTCTTCTTTAAATATTTAATAAAAATATCAAGATTTCTATGAGCCTAAAATTTTCTCTGTGGAAAGGATATAAATTATGAATTTAAATTATGCTATTAAATAGGGATATTTGATTTCTCTAATTTTGTGACAGGATATGGTTTGGTAACCTGTATCTCTCAAAAAAAAATCTGTCCGTTCCATCTGGATTGTCAAGTTTATTGGCAAAAGTTATGTTTGGCAGTATAAGATCTTGCTAATTTTTATAAAATCTGAAATCATCTCCCATTTTTTGATATATACTGTTTCATCCTTTGGCTGGACTTAAAAAAAATTTTTTTTAGTCATTGATAGACCTTTATTTTATTTTATTTATTTATGTGGTGCTGAGAATGGAACCTAGTGCCTCACACATGCCAGGCAAGTGCACTACCACTGAGCCACAGCCCCAACCCCCTTTGGCTGGACCTTTATTAATTTTATTGATGTTTTCAAAGAATGAGGCTCTATTGTGTATCTTAGTTATGTTTTATTGATTCTTATTGTTATCCTTATTATATCCTTCCTTCTACTGATTTGGGCTTACTTTTTGCCTTTTTTATTTCTTATTTCATAAGGTTGAAATGTAGATCATTGATTTTAGATCTTTTTCTTTTCCAAAAATAAATAAGCTGGGGATGTGGCTCATGCGGTAGCGCGCTCACCTGGCATGCGTGCGGCCCGAGTTTGATCCTCAGCACCACATAGAAACAAAGATGCTGTGTCTGCCGAAAACCAAAAAATAAATATTAAAAAAAATTCTCTCTCTCTCTCTCTCTCTCTCTCTCTCTCTCTCTCTCTTTAAAAAAAAAGCTGTAAATATTGCCCTAAATACTATTTTCACTGCATTTCATAAATGGAATGTGGAATATTTATGATGTTGCATTTTTGTTGTTATTTAGTTCGAAATACTTTCTAAACTCTCTTACAACTTTTTCTTTAATATATGAATTATTTAGGAAGGTGTTGCTGAATTTCCAAGCATTTGAACTTTTCTTAGATATCTTATTCTTGCTGGTTTCTAATTCAATTCTGTCATAATCAAAGAACACATTCAGTCTTGTTTCATTATTTTAGAAAGCTGGTGGTGACATTTTTCATAGTTGAATATTTCATCCCTCTTGATAAATGTAGTGTATTGCATTTAAAATAATACAATTTTTGTATTTTTTAAATACTGAGGGTAGGGTTCTATAAGTAGTGGTTAGGTTCAGATTGCACATTTGTAAATCTATGTGATTCTAATTTTATTTTGTCCTCCTGTTCCTTTAATTGTTGAGAGAAGGGTATTAAAATCTGTACCATGATGGGGAAATTACAATTTTTGTTTCCAGTACTTTGAAGTTTTATTGTTGTGCCATAAACTTTTATTAGTGTCATATTTTTCTATGAATTGACCCATTTATCATTACGAAATGTCCCTCTTTTCCTCTGGTAATGTTTATCTTTAAATATTTTTAACCTCATTTTAGTATAGCTGCTCCCGCCTCCTTATACCTTCTATTTTCATGGTGCATATTTTACACTCATGTACTTTTTAATCTATTTTTCTCCATATAGTTAAAGTGCAACACTAGCTGGTAGCATATATTTGAGATCTTACCCTTATATATGTTCTGACTATCTTTCTTTTTTTTTTTAAACACAATGTACTTTTTTTTTTTTGAGAGAGAGAGAGAGAGAGAGAGAGAGAGGAGAGAAAGAATTTTAATATTTATTTTTTTTTAGTTTTCGGCGGACACAACATCTTTGTTTGTATGTGGTGCTGAGGATCGAACCCGGGCCGCACGCATGCCAGGCGAGCATGCTACCGCTTGAGCCACATCCCCAGCCCCCTATCTTTCTTTTTTATTTGTAGTTTTTAAACCACTAGTATATGTATTGATATATTTGTTCTCCATTTTATTATTTATTTTATATTATCTCTTCTAAATTTTCTTGCTGTCTTCTCCTTTATTGACTTTCCTTAGATAGTTTTTTGTAATTTAAATTTTAGATTTATTATTGGCTCCTTAGCTTTATTTATGTTAGTGGTATGCATAAGCACACACACTCACACACAAATACCTTTTCATAGTCTACTTCCATTTACACATTATAAAATATAGAAGACTTGCATCTGCATAAGATCTGTATTGACTTCATCCCAGTCCTTTCTCCTGTAACTGACAGGTGGATATGTTACAACTCCCACAAGATAATGATATATTTCACTTCAAAATGTCATACTGATCATACAAAAATTAAGGTGAAAAATTAAAAAAAATGTCTGTCTGTTTACCCAATTATCATTTCAGATGCCCTTCATTTTTATCTGTGAATCTGAGATTCTCATTTTTTTTATCATTTCTCTTCAGCTTCAAGAACTATCTTTAGCATTTCTTGTAGTGCAGTTCTGCTTGTGCCAAATTCTCTAAGTTTTCTTTCATCTAAGAACATATTGCTTCTTTGTTATTAAAGGGCACAAGTTTCTGGTTGGCACTTTTTTTTATTTCTTTCATTTTAAAAATGTTGTTCCACTCTGCTGCCCTCCATGGTTTTTCATAAGTTATCAGCTTTTATTAAAATTATTGTCTTTGTATAGATGAAGTGTCATTTTTCCTTTGCCACTAAGATTCGGATTTTAACACTTTCACTTTGATGATGCCTATTTCTGAAAGATTTGCTTTGGTAAAAAATAAAATTTCATGTTAAATAAGAGCATCACAGATCCCTTTAATTGTCAGAACACAAAACATGTAGAACTGGGTCAGGTTTCAAAGGAGCATTTTATTAAACTTTTAAAGAACATGTTGTGGTTTCGGTATTTGGTGTCCCCGAGAGCTCATGTGTGAGACAAAAATGAGAAGGTTTAGAGGAGAAACCTCTAAGGATTGATTTATGAGAACCTTAACCCAATCAGTGAATTGATCCCCTGATGAGATCAACTGAGTGGAAACTGAAGGGCGTGGCTGGCGGAGGTGGGTCACGGGGGTGTGGCTTTAGGGGTCCATATTTTGTGTCTGGCAAATGGAGCCTTTGCTCTCTGATCATCATATGAGCTGTTTCACTCTGCCACATTCTTTGACCATGATGTTCTGCCTCACCTGGAGCCCCAAGGAATAGAGATGGTACATATGGACTGAGACCTCTGAAATGTGCACCCTCAAATAAACTATTCCACCTCTACAGTTTTTCTGGTTGGGTCTTTTTGTCACAGCAGTGAAAAAGATTCAAATGCTACTGAGATTGTCTAAAGGACATGCTTCGTATAAAGCAAATATAATGTTATTTCCAAAGTCTGATTTTAAATTGACATAAAAAAGAAAACTAGATCTATTTTCCATATCATTACAACACATTGAAAGATAATACACCATAACCAAGTGAGTATAGTTTATGAATTCAAGAATTCTCAACTACTAATCTTCAACTACTTTCATGTTTTTGTAATAAAACAATTTTATGTCCACTATACCACTATATTTAGTATTTCACATAAATTTAATATTTAATAATATCTTATATTTCATCAGAGGTATTAATTTATGCTATTGGAAGAAAAACGGTGGCATTGGAAATGAAAAGGAAGAGGTTAAATTCACAACATTTGCAAATTATATATTTTTCTTTCATAAAACATAACAGAATTGATTGGAAAAATACTGCAATATCAGTAGCCAAATTTAAACTAATGCACAGCAATCAAGAGCCTTCATGTGTGCAAATATCCAGAAAAAGAAGATGTTTCCAATATTTACAATAGCAACAAGAAAAATAAAATCTAGGAATGAGCATTCCATAAAATGGATAAAACCTACACGAAGAAAACTCAAAATATTCCTGAGAGAGAAGAAATTCACCTGAACAAATTACAAAACACACATAGTGTTTCTTGATAGAATGACTTGACATCATTAGAAGGTTTATTCTCTATAATAAATCTAATAAGATCTGAGTAAGAGTATGAAGAAAAACTTGAAAACATTCAGATTCCAACACATAGTATAAGACCTTGCTGATTACCACACTGTAATGTTGACCTCTCAATGGACAGACCAGTGGCACAAACTAGAAATTTCAGAAATGAGCACTGAATTTGAATTGGTGTGGACAGCATCTCAGGAATTTGAATTGGTATGGACAGCATCTCAGATCATTCTTAGTAAATGGCATATAGACAAATGAGCTGAAGGTAATGTCAGACCCACAGTTCACAACACACTTCAGGATAATCACCAAATAAATAAAATATTTAAATGTAAAAAATGAAACAAAATAAGTACTTCAAAAATATAAGTAAATGTTGTTATAAAACTATAGCGGGGGAAGATCTTTCTACCAATGACTCAAATTCCAAAGCCTAAAGAAAAAAGTAATGATAAAATTAAATACATAATTGTGAAAACCTTAAGCATGGCTTTAAAAAACCTACAAAATCCAAAGACAAAAGAAAAATGGATCGAAATATTATAATTCATAAATAAAATCTGATCTTCTTAATAAGTAATAGCTCCCAGAATTAAAGTCTAAAGAAACCAACAATAATAGAAATGGGAAAAGGACATGGAAAAGAAGTTCACAAATGGCCCTTAAAGCTTGTATTCACTGTAAGAAATCAGATATGAAAACTACACTCAGATAACATTTGTCTCCTATCAGATTGGCAAAATTTGAAAGTGTGACACATGCTCCTTTGGCAAGGCTGTAAAGAAAGAAACAGTTATTCTCACACATTACTGGAGAAAAAAAAATGCTCCAACCCCTAAGGAAAGGAGACTGGATGTATCTACCAAGACTGCATCATTATATTAACATTGAATTTACCTTTTAAGCCAGTAATGATACACCCCAAAATCTAGTCATTAATGAAAATAGTATACATACAAAGTAGTATATGCAAAAGGTATCACATGCAGTATTGTTGGCAATAGAAAAAAGTGGAAATTAATAAGGAGTCCAGTGTACAGTTGTCTGAAAGAATGAGGAGAAGGTCTACATACTGACGGACAGAAAGCTCTATATTAAGTGGAAAAAAGAAAGCAAGGTGCAGATCACAAAGCTCTACATTTTGCATAAAAAAGAGAGGTATAAAAATATTCAACCAAATGTCTATAACAAATAATGTAAAAATAAGCAGACACTCAATAATAATGTAGCATGGGTGAGAAAGGAAGACAGTAGATGGAACAATGGAGAGCAAAACTTCTCAGGGTGTGTATTAAACTGTTTCTATGACTATAATAAAATACATGAGGCTAGACCCCTTATAAGAAAAGAGGTATATTTAATTGGCAATTGTGAAGACTCAGTGGCATGCAACTGGCATTTACTCAGCTCTGGTAAAGACCTCACAACAGTTTCCTCATGCTGGAAACCCATGCAAGAACAAGAGACCACATGGCAAGACAGGAAGCCAGAGAGAGGAGAGAGGGCAGCAATGACCTCCCTCTAGACCCTTCTTAAAGGTCCTAGCACTTCTTAGTATCATCACATTATGGACTAAGCTTCCAACACATGAAACTTTGGAGGAGTACCCACATCTAAACCACAGATGTGTACTTCTTTAGTTTTGATTCCATGTTTAAAAATAATTTTTGGAAGGGAAAATAGTCAAGAAAATACTACAAGGGTGTTGCTACTTGTAAAATATACAAGGATTCTAGCCTTGTGTAGGGGAGGTGGTTGCACAAGCACAACCTCACTTGGCTGTGAAGGTGTGGCAGGATTTGGGGACCAGCATTCCCTGAAGTGCTCTCAGAGACAATGCTCACAGGGTGGTAGCCAGGCACCAAATCACCCAGAACCGGCAGGACATTAACCCAGTTTATTTTGGCCCTGAGCATGGCCTGATTCCACTCATTGTCTTGGTTCCCTGTGACAGTAACTCTGTCATGGAACTGCTTGGGAAAAGAAGTAATAAGTTAACCAGGCCAGTTTCCGCTCCTGCAACCTGTCCCTGCAGAGGTCTTGAGAAACATTAGCAAGTTTTTCCACCACTTTCCTTTGAAAGGCCTTTCTATAATTACTGTTTCTTTCTCAGGAAGACTGCTCCATTGCACCTAATCTAAATTTGGGTTTCCTAATTCCATTCCATTTCTTATGGAAATACTTTAGACAATCAAATAATCATCCCTTTGCTGATGTTTTAAGGAGGCAAAGTTCTTCAATGCTTTCTCTCCCTAAGGCTCCTGCTAGCTGAAGATGCACGCCTTCAATCATTTTCCTTGTTCATAAGCTAAGGGAAACCAGAATGCTGAGATTGCTCACACTCCAGCATACTGACCTTTCTGGGAGAGGAGACTAAAACATAACTAGTTCTGGCATTATCCTTCAGCTTTGACCCCGTATCATCCTTTAATAGACCATAACCTCTATTATTCACAGCAGTGGAAGATAGCATTGCTGGTGAAAAATTTATAGATAAATGTCCCAGGGCCAGGACAGATACCCGTAGGACCAGAAAAAAAAATACTATCTTGACTCAAACAGAACAGCAGAGGGATGAACAGCTTCAAAGAACAGTCCTCCCCACATGCTATCTGCTTAGAAATATGCAGCAAATGAAAATACATGCACAACCCAGATGTGAAGGTCCTTCTTCCTCCCAATTGGCAGGTCCTCTGACTCTCTCTGCCTCCTCATTGTCACGTTCTTTTCTTCGGCCTCCCACCTGGCATAGCAGCTTCTAATTCCTTGCTTCTTACAAATACATCTTTCTCTTTTTAAAGATCTGCTAATTGTGATAAGGTCATTTTTAAAATTATTATTTGAGGGATTCCAAGATAATATGCACTAGATAAGATGAGGAGTCAAGATACCTCATGTAAAGTCCCTCTGCTTCCAAGCAAGAATGTCCTACAACTCCTTGCTGCTGAAAGTGCTGTCTGTAGACCAGCAGCATCAGCATCACAGGGGAGCTTATTAGAAATGTGGAGTCTCATATAACAAATTAGAATTTTTAAAAAAATTAAATTAAAAAAAATGCAGAGGCTCAGATCTGCTGACACAGAATCTGCATTTTAACAAGATCCCCAGTTGATTGACAAGTACATGCAAGTTTGAGAATTGCTGTTCTAAACTACCTTTGGAGTCTTACTCCACTCTTAGCCCAGGAGCCATACATAACCCTACGTGGAAGCCACAGGAGTGAGCAGGTGGGATTAGTCTGCCTTCCTTGACCATCATGTTCATTCAGTTGGTGCAAAGCAAGAACACCAGTGAGCAGTTCAAAGAAGATATCCTCATTCTAAAAATCGGAAACAATTTTAGAAGCACTTCCTAAAATAGGAGAACCTCACTTTCTTAAAGTATATCCATCTCAAGATTCCTCTCTTCAGTGCCATCCACCTCCCAAGACTTGGGGTTATGAGTCCCACTAACTCAAAGGGAGATTTCATCCTTTCACCTTTGCAATGGGCCAAATCTGTGACATTCTTTCTGAAGTTGTGAACTTCAGCTATCGGGTGTTGATGCTGGTAACTCCAGGCCTCTTGGTGGAGCTGGAAGTGGAGGTGGAGATGGAGATGGTACATCTCCATCTCCATTCTGATTTAATGTGCTACTTTACTTTTGCACCCAAGCGAGTTCAAAAGATGAGTTTCTCTAACTAAAGAACTTATTAAAATAGCCTGTCATAAAGAGGCAGCTCAATGAAATGGAGCTAGACTCCCTGGGTCCAGCTCCACTTAGAATAGTACCTGGTAGGCACTGGATAAGAATCCTCTATCATTATGTGAATGCAAATAATTTCTGGAAATGTTTCAGAATGCTGCTGCCTTGTAAATTTAAAAAGCAATTTAAAGTGATTGTCTTTAACTTGATACAGGTTACCAGAGAGAAAAGTAATATTTATGCTTAAGAGCTCCAAGACCATTTGCACGAAGTAGGAAGAGGAGTCAAGATCTCTTGTTGCGTCTTCCTCAACCTCAATCTCTTGACTTCACATGCAGGCTTATTACTCTCAGCTTGAACTGCTTAGAAAATTGACACTGCTTCCCATGGCTTCAATTGTCCTTGTTATTTCACTCGAATATTACAGTGCTCTTTTCCTATTGCAAAAGTTTGTCAAGTGGAGCACTTTCATTAACTTCCTTTTAAAAGTAATGGTGAATAGAGAAGTTGGCATGAAATAATTTCCATATAATTGTAGAACTATAGGAATAAAACTAAGGAATCAAAGAAGCTATATTCAGATAGGCAGAGAATTTTAGTATAGACATTTCTCTTTTTAAAGATATGCTAATTATAATGCGATCTTTTTTTATTCAAGGGGTACTTAGAATAGCTCTCAGCAAATTTGAATCTTGGAGAACAATACTTGGAGTCACTAGGTATTCTGTGGAGTGAGTCAGCCCTGGGGTGACATCCTAGGGTGTATCAACTGGCACTGCTTTGGAAATTATCGCCAAACTTGCTAATGTGGTCCAGGTGTTAAGAAGGTAGGAATTCTGGTTTATATTATGCAAATATATAAAAAGATGGAGATCTTAACCATCAAATCAAATGCAATTTGCATATGGGTTTAGAACATTTTTTCTAGATTTTTCTATGAAATTTAGCAAGTTATTTTTAATCTTTAAAGTTCTAGATGTCTAATGAAGTGGTATTTATAAAGAAGTAGAGAAAAAGAACTATACAATATAATTATGAAAATTAAAATTTAGATAAATTTTTAAAAATCATCTACTGCAGTATTTCATAAGATGTTTTATCTCTTAGATACTTGCTGCAGTTTGCTCTATGATAAAGCAGGGAAATATATACCCCCAGGAACTAAGTGGACCAGGGCTTAAATATCAGCCCCATCAATTTCTGGGTATTTGACCTAGTCCAAGTTGCTTAACTTCTATTAATCTCAGTTTTCTCATCAATAAAATGGTGCATTAAAACTACTGTATGTTATCAGTCAGAGTTGCATGAGATAATATGTATAAAACACTTAGAACTAACTAACTAACCATATATATATGGTTAGTTAGTTAGTTAGTTTTTATATATAATAAAAAATCACTTAGCCATATGAAGTGGCCAAAATAAAGAAATAAAAGCAAAAATCATACAAAACTCTTAGTGTTACGAGCCCTTTTTCCTTGGCTAGCTCCCTTGAAGGGTGGTTCTTAGGAATACAGTAATAATATTGAAAACACCTAGCACTTGGTGAATGCTAAGTAAATTGTGTGAGTCATTGTTATTTCTCCCAGGTGATCATTTATTCATTCATTTGTCAAGTATTTAGGAGGAATTTTCTATGTGCCACTGGTTTGAGAAAACCCAGTGGATGATATGTTCCTTATTCAAGTCTGGAGGCAACTGATATGAGGCAGAAGGAGGCCAGGAGTTTGGGGCTAAGTAACAGGTAAACAGCTGGTGATGCCATTGTCTGCACAAGAGCAGTGGGGAGAATAAGACTTGGGGGCAGGAGATGAAAAGGGAATCAGTAGTTATATTTTTCATAAATCAAGTATGAAATATTCATGAAATATCCAGATGGAATGCCACAGAGATAGTTAATATTTGAGGCCAGAGAGGAGATTTGACAAAAGAAAGCAATTGGGTTCATTATGACATATATGTGGCATTTAAAATACTATAACTTGATGAAGGGTTGAAGAAAGCATGTGTAGAAAGACAAGAGAGGCCCACACTGAGATTCGAGGAGTTCTTACGTTCAGAACTTGGAAATCAGAACTCCCGCCATCTCAGTACCCCATGGTACTAATTCTGGCCCAGAGACTAGGAGCAGAAGAGACAAGTGTCATTTCTAGTCAGGCAGAGGTCATTAAGATCTGGTGTGATGCTATAGCCTTTTATTCCCCTCTAGCAGCCACTGTGGAAGCCACATCACATGTTGAGATGGCACCAGCCCAGGTAGAGGGAGGCTGCATTGTTCAATCTTGGGATAAAGTAGAGTCCCTGTCTGTCTGTGGGTGAACAATAATTTTTTTTTTTTTTTTTTTTGGCTGAGCCACAGAGACTTCAGTGTTAATTTGTTACCAAACCTTGGTCTGTGCTGCCCAGGGCTAAGCAGAAACAACAATTTCTAGGTAAAGGGAACTACCAAGGGAACTAAGTCCAAGCCATCACAATCCACTTTCTCCTCTTTTCTTTCAAAATAGCACATATACTTTAATCCTACCTTATTCATGGAGGACACATTTCCAGATTCCCAATGGGTGCCCAAAACCATGGATATACACGTACATGAAACATATTCTATCACGATATGCATCATGTTTATTCTTATGTTCTCTACAAATTTGCTTGAAACCACAGAGAACAAAATCATGCTAGTTACAAAGGATGAAACACTGTGTTTCTTAGGGGGAAAAAAAAGAAGCTCCCATTTAAACTGTGTCTAACTTCCCAAGAAAGTCATTTTTGATTATTTTATAATCCTTTAACTTTTTCCTTACTTCTTGTACATTATGTACCAAAGCTGTTGAGCCCTGGTGGGAAATTGAAATGCACATAGTAGGTACATATAAAACAATAGGCAAAGAGGAGTTGCAGGTGGAACAGAGAAAATACAAAAGGGTTTAACCAATTAAAGGAATTCAAAGCAAACCAGTGAAGGTACCAGCTCCAGAGAAGCAAGAGCCTGCAGACCCCATGAGTGGGCCACTGGCAACTACAGCCTTCAAGTCTCAGAATTGCTGTTGACATTTTAGTTTGCATGAGACAATATACTATGAAGCCATTTAAAAAGGTGATGTGGAAGAACAGTAACTGGCAAAAACAAAACAAAGCAAAACAAAAAACCTGCTTACAACCATGTACATATTCTTAGAATTACAAAACAGTTGAAATATGATGTGATTTTGTAAAATAAAATGTGAGAAATAAGTCTAGAAGTAGAATTTCTCTACCTCATTACCCAATGGGTTTTTCTGGGTTGTAGGTGATTCTTACTGGCTTTCTCTATGTTTGTGTATTTTCCATCTCTTTCAACATAAGCCGTGATTGCTTTGGTAATTATCAGGAAAAAGTGTCACCTTAAAAATTCACACTTAGGAATAAAGGGAATATATAAAAATATATTAACTATGAGAACTATTCATGATATTATTCTAACTACATAATGTATAATATAGTATGTCTTATGTTTTAAGTCCAGTAATGGTCGTACTAAATTATATAAAAACTAACCTGTAACTGCCACACATCTACAAACCCTAGTGAAGTTGAAGCATACGTGTCTACAGTCCTTTATACATTTCAGAAGAGAATTTTACTCATTTTCATGACCATCATAACTATCTTGCAATGTGTTGCAAACTACAACCTAAAATCATAGCCACAGGGAGGCAAGATGTAGCAGACAATAGAAAATATCTTGTAATGACAGCTGTCAAAAGAATGCAAATAATTAAGAAAACTTTTTGTTCACCAAGTTTTTGTTCCACTGTTTGTTCACTGGAACAACTTGGCACTTCGGGAGTTCACAACAGGCTGGAGACTGGTTCATTAGCTCTAATCTGATCAGGACTTTTTGTTTCTTTGTTCTGTGTCCTGGGGTGGCAATTTTGGCTGAACTTTATACATTTTTGCTCTGTGTCTAGGTAGAGGAACATGACTTTGCCTGTGTATTACATAATAAGAACATGATTCTCAGGTGTCAATCCTAAATTGGCCACTCTGGTTAACCAGTTGGTCTTCAGTGTGTGAAGGTGAACTGGTGGTATGCATGCAGTACCTGCAAGTTCATTCTCTGATGGATAGTCAGCCATGTCTTCCCAGAGCAATTACCAGGTAAGCAAGTCACCTTTTAAAAATGGTAGGAAAGTTTTCCTAAATAGATAAGCAAAATTTATTTTAAAAATTTCAGTAAATATAACTTAAATAAAATAATCTACTAATAATAAATAGATATGAATAACATATTAACTTAGAAATAAATTCATAAATAAATTCCCTAAATATATTTCAAAAATTTGTAAATAAAATTGTCTTCAATTATTTAGACACTTAGCAAAATAAATAAAGTAAATGTTCATTTAATTTGATTTGAGGTCACATGGCAAGACGGGTAAAAAACATCACTTGCCGGAAAAGGGGACTGCAAAGTCAGGTAACTTGTGTAAGGAGACTCAGAATCATCTGGAAAAGGATATAAATTAGACACTAAATACAAGTAGGACCCAGTAAACTCTTAAGCATTGAAAAACAAGTATAATTCAGTTTGCATGCTGCTGGGCAGAAAAGATTCTTGGGGGAAAGAATGGCCACTAGGGGCTGACACAACAGTCCTGCTGGAGCATCCCATGGACACTGATAAATGAAATAAATATACAACAGGAAATTTGCACTTCAATAAATTCACCCAGACTTTTATTTTCAATAAATAACCTAGAAGACAATTATTCTGCTATCAGCATACTTATAAATTTTATGTTACTTAAAAAATAAAATTAGACTTTTATTTATGCACTTAGGCGCATAGGGACTTTAAAAGTCTGGTCTTGAGGACGATTCAGGTGACCTGGGAATGAAAATGAAGTCACATATCATGTGAGGTCCCCAGACTTTACAGGTTCTGGATAAGATGTCAGTCCTCATAGAGGTGAGTAGGCTTGAGGCTGTGGATGGTTCTAAGGGGGGCTGTGCAGTCTCTTTGGCCACAGTAGAGGTAGGAGACCTCACCCAGTTTTCAGGCAGCATCTCATCATCAGGACACACAGTCCTCAGCTCCTGGAGCAGCAGCCTGATAATGGAGAACGGTGGGACACAGGTGACACTTGAACTGCAGTCGGTTTGGTAAAGTACATGGTTGGAGCTGTTAGGTTCATTAGGTACTAGCTGAGAAATTGAATATGGGAAATGTATGCCAGACTGGCTGTCACCCTGTGAATGATGGACAGCATCATCTGATCAAAATAGACATGATGACAGGGCCTCAAATTTGATCTAGCTAAGATGAACTCAAGTTTCCAAATGACACCTAAGTGAACTGCCCTCAATCAAAAGGAGCCAATAAATCTTATTCTAAAATCTACAGAAATGCACCTGTGTTTCCCATGACTGTACCATGACACCAGTTTCCAAATTGTAATACAGTTGAAAGAGACAGAAAATCCCTCTCGATCTTAAGCTTCAAACCACTGCAGACTTGAAGTGCAGATAAAAGAAATCCTTCTAGTCTATTTTTCTTTTTTTTTTCTTTTTCTTTTTTTTTTTTTTTTAGTTTTCCTTGCTTAACTGGCCATACTAACGCTAACAAGCTTAGTTCCACGAAGCACCTTCTGGACCAAAAGATAAGAATGCCTTTCCTTAAATCACATTTTCTCAAATATTTTTTCAAAGCTGAGGTATAAGCCTTTTAATAGAATTATGCAAATTTTGCCCTGACTCCGAATGTTTTAGGAACTAAATGCCACTTTGAAGAGTCACAAATTTGCAATGTCCGCATTGAAAAAAGAAAGCTAGGGACTATAGTCAATGATGAGGATGGGGATGACATCCTAAGGGGGATTTTATTTGCCTCTAAGGTTATTTTTTACAAACTTAGAGGAACCTCAGTTTTTGAAAGGTCAGTCCAACTTTGGGGAATGAAAATGCTGACCGGTCATGAGGGGATTATTTTCTTGGCAGAGTAGAAGCCCGGCTCAAATGCCCCTCGCTCCTGATTTGAACTGGCTGATGGAATGAATCTCAGGCACAAGCCAGGCAATGAACTGTGAGGCAAAAAACTTGTGTAACTCCTAAAACTGAGATGCGAAAGTGGATTTCAAGAAAGGCCATGGCTGTGTGTGAAATAATATCCTTTGTCCTGGTTTTTCTTTAAAATAATGGAAGACAACTTTCTTTTAAAGGATACTTAGGAAAAAAACTATTATAAACATCTTTCAGTCCAACACATGCTTAACATTACAGACTGGGTAAGACTCCCTATTGAAGGGAAAATCAGTAAATTCACTTATGGAAGCTGTATTAGATCTATCATGGAACACACACAAATTGTTCTGATTCTGCAATTTTGGGACCTTTTGCATGTGGGTAAACAAAAGCAGTCATTTGAAATAGCACACGCCCAGAAACAATCTTATCGTTAAAGTAACTCACAACTAAAAGGCAAATGGCTGACGAAAGCAGTGATTTATTTATTTTCTTTCTTTCTTTCTTTTTTTTGCTAAGGTTACATAGCAACAAAAAAAGGATTTCTAGCCCCAGAGGCTTAGTTCCAAAGCAGTTCAAAAGTCCCAGCTGGCCTTTTCTCAGCTGTTCCTTCTTCAGGATGAAAGGTCTGTTCTCCCTAAAAACAGTGCTTAAAGGTGGAATGTTTGGCAGAGCAGTCTCAGGACAAAGGAAGAGCATAGCAGAGGTGAGCAGTCTATGGGGACCTTGGCCAAGTGATTATTTTTATCCCAGTTGAACTTTTTGAGGGACACTAGCTAAGGTGATGATTATTGCTAGCATGCCATTTCCCAATAATGTGGCCTTAGCTGAAAATCCTGCTGCAATCAACTTTTAAAAACTCACTTATGTATTTAAAAACACACGATGGCAAAATCTCCAAATTGCATGCCTCCCCCCTCCTGGCACCGTGCCTGTCTGCCTTGGCCCTGTGGATTGTGGGCCCTGAGAAGCAGAACTTACCCACAGCTGCGAGGTACACTGCTTGCCCAAAGGTTGTTTGCTATCATCCACCTATACTATGTGCACACTCAGCCGGTGTTTCTGCCAAGAAGCTAAGGTTGAGAACACTGTCCATTTCAAATATGTGATACATATTTCAAAATAAAATTCCCATGCTTGTGGCACCTGTGAGTATTCCCAGAAGCAGTGGGCTTTGCTGTCACTCTTCTGATTGCTGTGTAACTTCTTTTGCAAGTCGCTTGATATTGATCTGGCTTTAAAGCGGACTTCCCTAGGTCATCAGAAGTTGAGGAGTTTCCTCCTTGATTTATTTGTTCTTGTTCATGTTCAATCATGATTAGAAGAATCCACCTCTGCACAGCTGCTCTGCAGTTTTGAACCATGTTTGTTTTGGGCATTTCTTCTGACAGCAACTTTCCATGGAATAGCATTAATACGACAAAAAGGGAAACCGTATTTATAGTGAAGTAGATGGTGTTTTGTTTTTAAAATTGCCAAAGGTTGGAGTATGTAGGTAATTATTTAATTGCCATAAAGGTTAACTTTATCGTATATTTTTCCCTAGGGAAAATTTTACTGAAGCACAAAGATAAATATGAAAAACCAAATCAAACCTGATACACACTTACCAAACTAATTCTAATCCTAATGGCAGCATGCTTTCTGCTGCTAATGTATTCCTGAAAAAAACATAGCTTCCCACATTGGTCAGAAATGATGTCAGTTTATAAAAGGAAAAAATATAGCTGTTAGTGGGTTGTTGCATTTATTCTGTTTTTCTTGTTTTCTTGTTTTCCCCCAAATAACGTGCAACAGGAACTTCATAAGGCAAGCTACTTAACTCTTTCCAAAAAAATTCTGCAACAGTTTTCACCTGGGGTTATATTACAATTCTAAATGTTAATAACTCAGCAATGAAAAAATAGGATGTGATTTTGGCTGGTACATGTGGGTATTAGTTTGCAGTCTTGCAAGCTAAATGGATATCCATAGACCCTGGATAGACTCCAGAGAATGGCTTTAATTCTCTATCCGGCTCAAACTGGTTTAGTTGCCAGTGTTAGAAGTGTTAAAAGGGAACAGAAAACAAATCTCCTGATTGGCTACTTTATTTGAGCAACATCACATAGGGCACAATTGTGAAAGGTCAAGAATGACAAGGGGACAGAATTTTGCCTCTCAGAAACAGTAGATCAATTTTAACAATACAGGTTGACTATTGTGTAAAGGTGACCAGAAATGTGTGTGGTTCAGTGCACTGTTTTCTAGTTTTGTTTCCAGAATTTAAAAATAATTTAGCATGGCAGATTCAGAATAAACCAGTTTTCCCCATTGTTATCATCTTCTAGCACATGACATGTTAGAAATATCAAAAGGTAGCTTCTTTATTTTCTTCCTCCACTGACAGAATGTAAGTGCTAGAGAGCCTTTGTTTTATTTACTCCTCTATCCCCAAACCTGGACCAGTGCCAGGCACAGTTGTGCAATAAATGCATGTTGAATTAGTAATAATCAATCCCTGGTTGTTAATATGTGTATAGCTTCTGAAGCTGCCCTACATTATTCCATATTCATGGAAAATTAGAGACAAAATCTTTACCTTTTTATCTCCACATGCTGTACAGACTGCCAATACCTTGAGATTCTAGTATTATTTCTTTTGGAGGTGGGGGACAGGGGATTGAACCCAAGGATGCTCAACCACTGAGCAACATCCTCAGTCCTTTTTACTTCATATTTTTATTTTGAGAAGGGTCTCTCTAAGTTGCTTAGGGGCCTAAATTGCTAAGGCTGGCCTTGAACTTGCAGTCCTCCTGCCTCAGCCTCCTGAGCCACTGGGATTACAGGCACGTGTGCTACCAGGCCCTGCTTTAGTATTCTTTCTTAAAATGAGTTGAGGCTTCCTCCTTATTTGTAAAATAACTGGTTGGTTATCAATTTATTGTCTTACAGGTTATTTCTTTAGAAGAGACCAGAAATAACACTGAGATGAACACATTTTCCAGAGTTCTCTTGTGAACGTACCATTCAGTTAAGGAATGCTGAGAAAACATTACTTCAAAGTGCTTTCAAAAATATGAAGTTAGACTGTGTATACAACCAGAGATATGAAATTGTGCTCTATATATGTAATAAGAATTGTAATGCATTCCGCTGTCATATATAAATAATAAAAAATGAAGTCAAATTTTGCACCTAAATAGAGTGCTGCTTTTATCTCATTATTCCTTATTTTATTATTTTCTTTCATTTCTTTTATTATTATATTATTTCCTTAATTTATTATTTTCTTCATTATTTTATTAAAGCACTTATATCTGTTTTTAATAGACTGTTGATAGAGAAATCTTGTTACTCCTAGGAAGAAGTGAAGAACAAATGCTCTCTTACAAGTTATAAATTTCAGCCTGAATTCCTGGGTTATGGGGCATAAATATATCAGCCAGTGTGTATTCTCAAAAAGGCAGACTCCTGGGCCCAACCCTGGAGCTTCTGGCTAATAGGAAATGGTAGGGTACAGTAAACAAAAACTGCTTATAACCATGCCACATGATTTAGATGCTGTCTGTAGACTTCACCATTAAAAAAAAAAAGTTTAAAAGTTAAAGGGAAAAGTATTTGTAAAAGATCCTATAGGATTCTCCTGGTTTCTTCTTGACCTCTATTCTCAATAGATTGCAACTCAGGTATCTGGCTACCAGATGAACATAATTATTATAAGAGAAGCAAAATGGTCCAGAGACTGTTTTGAAAGGCTCCAACAGTTCTAAAAATGTTAATCTTTTCTATTCTTCAATAGACTGAGGCTTCTGTTAAGGTTGATTCTACAGATATTGGGATAAGTAAAGGATAAAGAAAAGTAACAAAATATTTATTTTGCAGTTGGAAAACTAGAAAGATCTTCTAATATGTCATCTGATTTAGTTAGATTAGACGGAGTTGGGACAGGTGTGGGCTCATCTAACCTTAGACAAAAGCAAACAGAGGCCTGGAAAGGTTCTCATTTGCCCAATGCCAGATAATAGAAACAAGTAGCAGAACAGCATTCTTCCTAGGATGGCTCAGGCCTAGGCTAGCATTTGTTTATCTACTCCTCATTATCTCCCCTGTACATCCAAATGTGTTTCCTAATTGTCTTTCTTCCTTGTTACTTTCATCTCTAGAGACATTGCATGGTGAACTCAGTACTGTACTCAGCCCATAGGAGGAAGAGAAGGAGCATTGGATGTTATTGTTCTTAGGATTAATTGGCATACTATATATAAAAGTGCTTTGTAAATTTATTAACCATTACACACACACACAAACACACACACACAAACACACACACACAGACAAATGTCCACATATTATTGTATGCATATGTTAACATTATTACTCTTGCTTATCTTTTCCCAGGCATTAAGTCTTCATAAGGGAAACTTAAAAGTATTTGAGGAAAAAAAAAGATATTTACCAAGAACACATTTAGTGCTAAATTATAAAACAAAAAATGGAAAAAGGAACACCTGAAAAAAAAAACTGTGTTAAAAGAGAAGGAGGGGTCTGGGGTTGTGGCTCACTGGTATAGCGTTTGTCTAGCACGTGTGAGAAACTGGGTTCAATTCTCAGCACTGCATATAAATAAATAAATAAATGTCCATCAACAACAAAAAGTATTTTTAAAAAAGAGGAAAAAATAAGAAACTAAAGTATTCTGAATTTGGAGTAACTGCTGAAATGTGATTGAAGTTGACACATAAATAAGCACCAGTAAGCTTAGAACTTTCCATTCTATCTTCTCAGAAAATGTCTGGTAGTTGAGTTTGTGTCTTTCCTGAGGCATTGGACTTTTCAGAAGGACCCCACAGATTGGCACCTGTGCTAAGAAGTGTACTGACTTGACAAAGTCTGCAAGTGGCTGTGATACTCTGAGTGTGAGAGCCATTTTCAGTAGGATCATTTTCCTACTTTGAGTCTGAAGTGGGAATGTAATGCAGACTGTCTCACTGTCTTGTTATTTTAGTCTCTTTATGTTTCCTGGTCTCTGTGCTTTGTCTCCTTGCCCATAATTCCAAATTGCTAGTTGTAATCAAATCCTGCCTTGAAATGTCAGACCTGAGCAGGATGAGCACAGTCATTCTGACAGCCACCACTCTGTTCTCCTGCTGTGTGAGGCCTGTGTTAGACAGTCAATTGAATTACCAGAGTCCTTTCCATCAAACAAATATTGCCTAATGGTGGTGGTAAAGAAACACCGTGATTATTTGATCAGGCCAATTGTTCTGAGTAAGAACGAAGCAAACATTAACTTATCTAGTTCAGTATGAAAAGCAGAAAACAAACCAAAGAACCCTCGTCATTGTTGACAGACTCAGAAATGTCCTGCATCTTGCAACATGGGCTGATTCACATTATTATTCTGACCTTCCGTTGTGTTTGTAGTCTGGAGTGGATTTAATTTAAGACAAAATCTAAATCACATAACATCTGATCTGTTTACTCCACAGGTGGAAGCATCAGCTCTCACTGCCACATTGATCCCAGCTAAAATGACCAGTCAGGAAATTCATAAGTCTCAGTTTCTCTAGAAGTTCATAGATCTCCTTGAAGTTCTGTAATGTGACAGTAGGTATTTGCATGGTAAATTCAAACAATGTATTTGAGATATAAAACTTAACATGTTACTCTAGGGAGGGCACTCACTTCTGTTTATTTCACAGAAATTTAAAAATCACTTTGGAATGACCACTTTCCCATCTTCTTGAGTCTCATGATGTGATTGAAAGCAAAGGAGATTTCCTTGCGATATTGACCTTAAATATAGATGCAAAGAAGTACCTTGAAGATGTTCAGAGGATTCAAAAATCTTGGCCACCAACACTTGGTAATCTGGTCTTCTAAACCACTAATAAGTCAAAATATTTCAGATTCTTTAAAGACACACAGAACTTTAAGCAGGCTCATCTTTTCTAGTCTTCCTCTTCCAGACATTTTTTTTAATTCCCATACCTGAATAATCTTTAGAAGAATAAACATTAAGAGCTCTATTTACTAAGCATGTACTATGTGCCACACCTGAACACAGACCTCACTAACATTATCTCCTTTGGCATTCTCTGTCTCTTTGAAATATTGTTAATACACCTTGGAGACAAAATATGAGGACCATAAAAGGTAGGTAATCTGTTAAAGGCAACAAGAGCTAGGCAGAAAGTTTGAAATCAGGTCTGTCTGGTTTCAAAGACTTTGCACTGTGTGGGGTGGTGGGGGAAGTGTCTGGACATGTGCATGTTTGTATAATTTGTGATACTAAATTTATATTTGATCTGGATTCTCTGCTTAGTAGTTATTTGTCCATTAGTTAGTCACCTTCCTAAAAGGTTCGTTTCTTTGAAAAATGGGAATGATAATTCTTGTTCCAGGTACTTCAATGCATAATTGAAGAAGTGAAATGAGGAAGCATATGTAGTTTTTTTTTTATAAACAACAAAAAACTTTGAAATCATAGGTATGTATTTATGAGAGTTAGGTCTGGCTTCCCATAATAGAAAGTTCCAATAATTGTGGCTTTCACAAGAAAGAAATCTACGTCTCTCTCACATGAATGATGACCTGAGGTAGGCAATTCCAAGAAGATGCAACATATTCCTAAAGTCTGGAACCTAGCACCCTCCAGCTTGATGCTCTCTTCCTCAGTATGTCACCTCCTGGACATAGAAGGAAGAAGATAGGTCAAAATAAGATGCACCTCAAATGCCCCTGACCAGAAATTTCCCACAGTAGTTCTACATTCCTCATTTCCCCATAACCCTAGAGACCCATCAAAGCCCATAAAGACATAAAACTTATGTGGAGATGATGGGGATTAACTAAGTGGTAAGACTGTTTTTTCCTCCCAAGAGCATAAACTATGCTTTATGAGTATCTTTAAGAGAAGATGCACATCAAATACTATCCTCAATTCACAGGTTGCAGAAATGAAACAAAAAGTTGCTATAGAGCTTGATAGCTACACCTTCTACACATTTTATTTTTATTTATTTATTTATTTTTTTTGCACAAAACAACTACACAGAAAGTAAAAAATTTGACCCAGTCAGCCCAATGTTGGCAGGAGAAAAATCCAAACATCCCCCAAACTGACTTAAGTTTGACTTTGCATAAACATCACTGAAACCAGGGTTTTTCAAATAAATTAGAATGCTAGTACCTCAAATCTAGCACTTGGATTGTATGAAAGGGAGAAATAAAAATTATACCTATGTATAGCTATAACTCCTTTAACTTTGCTTCTTATTTTCAGGTTCATTTTTTAAAAATTTATAGTTGTAGACAGAATGCCTATATTTTATTTGTTTATTTTTACGTGGTGCTGAGAATCAAACCCAGTGCCTCACATATGCTAGGCAAGCGCTCTACCATGGAGCTGCAGCCCCAGCTCCTTCGTGTTCGTTTTAATAAAACAAAAGTGTATCCTCTCACTATTACTTCTGGACAATCCCAGCTCCATCACGCTGGTGACTGGCACTTGGGCAATGATTGATGTAGCAGAATACATCCTAATCTTGAGGTATATGAACTTAAATAAAAATTACAGGAAGCCACAGTTTTTGACTAGCGTCTTTCACTAGACCCCAACAAAAACAACAACAACAAAAAAGAAAAAAAAACCCTAAGATTCCAAATAGAATCACTCATATTCAGGTTTCAAACTGAAAACAATTGAGTAACTCACCTTCCTCAGGAGAAAGAGAGCAAAAATTTTCCAAATAGGCCAGTTGGCATACATCACCTTATCCTTAAGTCCTTTCATCTTTACCAAAAGTAACCTGAAGTCAGCTCACGTTAACCAATCAGTTATTTTTCTACTCTCCCGTCTCCCATCATATACGGAACACCGTTTTGAAGTGACCAAATCACTTTTCATTCTGTATTTCTGCTTTTTTCAGTCCTTCTCTGTCATAAAACTAACCTTTTCTGTTCAGCCCATGAGAATACTTAATCTGTTTTGTGGAATGAAAAATTACCCAATTAAGAATACAAAATAAAATTGATGAAGATCTAAACCATTTGTAATTTTGTCCTTTGATATGTAGAAAGAGCCTCAAGGTCGCACAGCATATACACATTTGTAACAAATTATTTTTATAATAAAACATACACATTGTGGTGTAGACTAAAACATTGTGCATGAAATTCAGGCTAAAACACAAACTCCAAGACTATGACAGGTGCCTAAGCTCCATCTCCTAGAGAGCCAGAGGTCACCTCGCTCATCTCTCATGGAGGTGTCTTTGAAGGATCTTTGAAGCCACTGTCTGTGTGGCTTCCTCCCATAACTCAGTCAGACCTCCCCTTAAATGTCACCTCCTTAACATGACTTCCTCAACTGCCCTGTCTAGAAGCCATACACAACCTCTATACCTCTTTCCCTCACCTGGTTTAATTTACCTCACGGCACTTAATACTACCTGACACTTTATGTGTACGTGTGTGTGTGTGTGTGTGTTTGTGTTTGTGTTTGTGTGTGTTTATTGTTTATCCCCAAAGAAAATAAGAGTTCTGTAAGGATAGGATTGGGCTTGGACTTATTGACTGTTTGTATTTGAGTTTCTTAGAGTAGATCCTAGTATATTTGTAGAATTTAAACAAGAGAATGAACATTGAGAAAGTTGGACATATAATACATCAGGGAAAATAATTGTTTGGACAAGTGATCCCTTAATATATTCCTTAAATCATACCTTAGACATCTCTAACAGCGTTTAGGAAATCCTTCAGTCAAACCTTAGTAAATCTTATCCAACACTTTGTCATTAATATGAAGAATGTCAAGGAAGTCAGTCATTTCCTTCAGGGTGTCTGACTGATTACCATTAAGGTCAATGCCTTCACAATATTTCTTTAGGTGACTGTTAATAAGCTCTCCCTCGACTCTCAGAGCAGAGGATGCCATGTGTATTCAAATTCACTTATTCATTCATTTATTTATTCAACAAATTCAAAAAATTACTTTTGACTAATTACTACAAGTGAGGCAGCATTCTACACCCTGAGGAGATAGCAGGAATCAGAATCCCTGTCTTCATGGAAACTAAATTCTAAATGGAAAATAAACAAATAAGTATATATTTTAAAAGGTAAGAAATGCTATAAAAAAAAGAGAGAGCAGAGTTAGAGAGATAATGAGTTGGGTGGGCAATCTATTCCAGCTCAAGAGATTATCTTCTGGTGATCAACGAAGGATATTTGAAGAAATAAGGGAGCTGAATACTGCAGAAATGGTGGGGAGTATCTCAGAGGGAGAGGAGCTCTGGGCACAAAATATGCCAGGAGAAGTCCCTGAGGTGCTATGTGCTTGGGGTATGCTGGGGGAATGCTGAGATGAGCAAGGGGGCAGTGAGGCGGGAGCTGTGCCTGAGGGGTCCTTGGGATGGGGTAGACCTGGGGTCAGCATGTGCAGAGAGTATCAAGTGAGGGAGTGTCTACTTAACAAAGTCAGAGTTGGGAAACCAGTGAGCATCCCTTTTGGAGCCTTGTAGGCCACTGTAGGATTCGACTTTACTCAGTGGAGTGGGGCCTATCAGAGGGTTCTTAGAAGCAGAGCACCATTATTTGGCCTACTCTAGCAGCTGTGTTAACAATTGGCTGCAGGGGCTCAGAACATATGATGAAAGACCAATTGTGACAATACTGAGACAAACTCAGAGAAATGAAGCCTTGGATGGGCTTGAGCAACTGGTGAAGTTACCATGCACTGAAATAAGGGAAGAGGAGGGGTTTGGGGCTGAGAAAATTGGGATTTGGGGCACCCAATTGTAAATAACAGAACTTCTTCTGCTTATTTTAGTAGCAAAGAAATTGAGAAGCATTGGAGCTGCTTCAGGAAAGCCAGACTGGAAATCTGTACAGCACTACAGCTGCCCCAGGGAAGTCCCCATGGCTGAGGCCTCTGGACAGGGGCAGGCCAAGTCCAGACACTGGACACCAGACACTGAAACCACCACCTCTGCTGCCAGAAGCTGCAATCATCACTGTCCCCTTCAAAAGGAAAAAATTATATATATAAAGCAATAAAGGACTTCACACTGTTCTGGCTTTTCACTTCCCTCTGACAGTGTGGGAAGCCTGATGGGCAGCGGTACACTGCAGGCTGACGGCAGGAGCCCCAAAAAGCCATTCAAGAGTTTTGACCACAAATGTGGCAACCCTTCAGAGATTCTCGCAATCACTTCTTTGCTTGTTACTAAATACTCAGTGAACAATAGTTTCTTAAGGATTTGAATTTTTTCCTCTGTCTCCAACTTTAGACCAGGTTTCTCATGGAATGTGTATGCAACCTTACTCCAAGCTGGGGAAAGGCCTGAAGTGGGTGATGGAAATGATCTCCCTGCTTATGTTATAGTTATGGGAGAAAACAATGTGTTTGGAACCTGCTGATAAAAAGCTCCAAGGAAGAATTCATTGCCTTAAAGCATAAGGGGAACATATTCCAAATTAATAATAAAAGGATAGCTAATGTCAGTATTATGTCAATATTCAAAACACTGGACATTTGGGAAACCTTAGTGTAGTGCTTCTTAACAATAATCATTATCACTAGATAATTATGAATTAGTAAGAATTTATTAACTCCTTATTCCTATTTTTTTATTGAGAGGTTACAGTTGCAACGAATTAAAGGTTTATTTTCTCCTTGAGTTCATGTGTTAAGATCCTGACCCCCACAGTGATGATAAGCTTAGAAGTGGAGCCCCTAATTAGGTTAGGAGGGCAAGATCACTGTTCTTGTAAAAGAAGGCCAGAGAAAACTGTCATCCCTTCTGTCAGGCCAGAATAGAGTGAGAAGTTGCCATCTGTGGGGGCCCTTACCAGACGCTGAACCTGCCAGCATCTTGACCTTGGACTTCCAAGCCTCCACTGCAAGAAATAAATTTCTATTGTTTGTAAGCTACCCACTTGTGGGATTTTGTGATAGCAGCCCAAGTGTGCTAAGAGACCAGATATGGTGATTTCATTTATAAACAAATACAGATTCAAACAGTGCTTAACAATACTGTTCACAAAGCTTATTTTCAATAAGTTATTTGATTCTCCAATAGGTAGGATCGGGCTTAGAGAATGCAACTTATCTAAGGCTTAGAAGATGCAACTTGTGAACATACACACACACACACACACACACAATTTTCTAGTTTCCTTTGTGAGAAAAAAATCTGGAAATCTAATGTCATCAGTTAAGAACTTTATCAAATTACAAAATAGCTGTAAAATAGAATCCATGTTTCTTTAAAAGCATGGGAGTATCTTTAAGATAAACTTTTAAGTTAAAAATATCTAAATGGAAAGAAATAGATATGGTGATTTCATTTATAAACAAATAGAGATTCAAATGCTTATAGATGCATTAAAAATCCTAAAAATACAAATGGAACTCTTGAAGGGAGGAGGAAAAGGACTCATACAGGGGAAGGAAGACTTTTGTCTTCAGTTGATATCTTTCTGCATGGTTTCTATTTTATACCTTGTATAGAAATAACTTTTATACTTATCTAAAATGAGTGTTTTTAATCCTGAATGTGTGAATATTGTTGAGTCTTTTGAAGAAGTTAATTTAGGGCTTTATACAGTTCATTTTAAAATTATACAGTTGTATAGAACTTTGTGTTACTTCAACACTAAATGTTTTTATAAGCCAGATTTCTTTTTCAGTAATTATTGCTAAAATGCATAATGATGATATGCACTGTAAATGGTCATAGTTTTCCTTTAAATTAAAAAAAATACAATTATAATATCATAGCAAGAACAACTGGAAGGAAATTTAATCTCATAGCTTAGACATTATTTGGTACCTCCTCAGTGCCAGGCTCCATGGAAATTTTATCATTCATGTCCTTTTCCTAAATCTTCATAATGATACAACTATGGCACTTGCCTTGAAAATTTACAGAGAACTCCAAGATAGAAATGATTTACCCATGGGCATGCAGCTAGCAAGGGTGAAAACAGAAGAGCCCAGAGATTCTGAACCTGAACAGAGAGGCTCATGTGTAAAACATGACTTCAAAATCTCCCTAGTTCAAACAAGTTAGCCCCCGGAAAAACTGCTCTGAAAGAAATTTAATTCATTCCCACTTATTACACATATATAGTGAAATGCAAAGGAGTAAACACTAAAAGTGATTTAACAGTAGGATCTGGGAATTTTAGGGCTATACATTATCACCCACCCACCCCCACCCACTTACTGGTGAGAAGCATCAAATCCCCCAGTGGAATACAGATGGTACTGAATCCTATATAGTCTAGGCTTTATACATACAAATAGATGATAAAGTTCAATTTAAAAATTAAGCACAGTAAGAGATGAATGATGATAACTAGTAATAAAATAAAGAAATTATAATACTATACTGTAATAAAAGTTATATAAGTATGATCTCTTATACTGTCTCTAGAATATTTCACTTAATAATTTTGGACCACAGAAAGCAAAACCAAGGATAATGAGGGGCTACTGTATATTTATATTTATATAATATTGATTGTATCAACAGTGATTAGTATTCATGGTATAGATTACTAATAAGTTGAGTTTTTCATACTCCAAAAGTAATCAGAGTACACTGGCTAATTAAATTTCCTGGCTACATCAGTGATAAATAGAAAATTCCTTTTGTTCTCATCTTTACTACTGAAAATATTTCTGAAACACATTTTCTTAGTAAAAGAGTAAGAAGATCTTTGGATGAAAGAATTTCTTATGGAATCATTATACTATTAATAATCATCACTAAAACCTATTAAGCAGAATTTGTATTGAAGTTGTGCTATATCCACAAAATGCCCTTTTTTTAATAGTAAGTCATTAGTGTGGGTTTGTTTTAGATAATTTCCCCATGTTTTCTGAAAAATAGAATTTTCAAAATGATTCTGGCTAATTGGATTCCAGTTAATAAGGTTTGACTACATGCTGATGTTTCAAACAATTCCACAAATGCCTATTTTTGTGACTTGCTGGGTTTTGAGAAAAGCTCTCCAGTGAAAGACACTAAATGCAGTACAAAAACTGGAGGCACTGGAGAAAGGAAGGCGCTAGGTTTTTCCATAATCTGTTTCTGACACACCCTACACCCCTCTCCCATCTGCCAACCAGATCCTCTTTCAAAAGTGTGGCTTTGGTGATACATATGCACAATAAAATTTTACTCATCCATAAAGAAAAATGATATTATGTTATTTGCAGGAAACTAGATGGATCTTGATAAATAAATGAAATAAGCCAAACTCGGAAGGTCAAGGATTATATGTTTTCTCTCATATGTGAAAGCCAGAAAGGGGAAATAGAGAAAAAAAAAGTGGGGAAGATCTCATGAATATCCAAGGGAGATCAGTGGAATAGAGTAAAGGGACCTGTGGATGGAGGAGGGATAGAAAGAGAAATTAGAGGGGAATGATACTGGCCAAATTATATTTTTATATTGTGTGCAGGTGTGAATATCCCACAAATCCCACCATTAAATATAACTATAATGGCCTGTAAAAAACGTGGGGAAAATAAAAAGAGGGTGACTTTGGCCTCCCAATTCCCCTTTTAAGTTCATTCACTAGATAGAGACAGAGATACAAGATCCTCAGAGTCCACAAATTTCTCAGTATAGAAATGTCTTTGACAGTCTTTCTGATAGACAAAGATCCAGTGTGAATGATAATTATTCTCATTATGGAGAATTCCTCATGTTATTGAGTATTGCTTCCTTTGTCAGACAATTATAATTTCCATAATTGTTCACCCACCAAAACAATTAATGAACTAGTTCTGGCACCTGGAATAACTCAGATTAAGATCATGCATTCTTCCCCACCCTTCCCAAATCTTCTCTGCCTAGGAACTTTCCTTATCCACTAAGGAAGTTATTAAAAATGAAAAAGCAGGGATTGTAAGCTCTAGACAAAATAGTTTTGGGGATGTGTCACCTTATATGACATCTCAGACTGAGCTCATATTTGACATGGATGAAAGTCATATAATTTTCCATTATGAAATTGAACAGAAAGAATGGATTGTTCTCAGGGATCCTGTCCAATAAAGCTATACTAGAAGCCACACAAAATACATCTTAAAGGAACATCATACCATTTCTTCTAGCAGGTGCCTAGTAGAGTCAAGTCCTGTGCTCACAGGATGAATAAATGGAGCCTGAAAGATACATAAATAAATAATCTCCACACGGGATCATCAACACACTGAAAGACAGCAGGGTGGTAAGAGCCCAAGATAATGAACAGGTAAAATTTGCGTAATTAGGTCCTTATTTGTGAAAGATGTGTGTCACTTGGTGATTTGGGGTGTAGGTTCACAAATGTTCACCTCTCTGCTCTGCCAGGAGTTATTAACTATCCAGTTGGACAGGAGTGCCTTGTTTTATGCCCTGTTGCAATTTGTTTTCTGAGTTCTAGTAAAAAGTTATTTGAAGCATTGTGTGAAGCAGAATGCTGGTAGCTTTTGGAGAGGAGAGGATTATTTGAGGTTGTAGTAACTGATAAGAAAAGGTTCTCTTGATGTCCACACGTCAGCCACAACCCAAGAGGGTGGGGAGCAGCCCTTCGCTCAGATCTGAATGGTGGAGTATAACTCAGTGAATCAGTTTCCCCTTAAGAATTCTCAAACACTTCCCACCACTCTCTTCCTTTATACCCCCTTTAGATGGGGGTGGAGTTCACACTGAAACCTATGCTGTTTGTTCTGAAGCCATCTGAAGTATTTTATTTATGGACAGTAAAATGAAGTACCGTGTTGCCTTATTGGAAAAGCATCAGCCTTTAAATTATCAAATTTAGAACCAAATCTCAGTTCTGCTATCATTAGCCCCATGACCTCAGACCCTCTCTGGATCTCAGTCCTCAACTAGAAAAGACTGCTGTGAAATTTAATAACTTACATAAGACACCCAGAATAATGACAAGTGGAGTGGTTTTCAAAATGTGGCCTGGGGCCAGCAAGACTAGCATCACCTGGAAACCTGTTAGAAATGCAAATTGCCAGCCCCAGTACAGACCAAATGAACCAGAGGGGGACAGGGAGGAGGTGGCAGCAATCTGTTTTTAACAAGCCCTCCAGCTGATCTTGATGCATTTAAAAAAAAAATTTTGAGGTATACTGTCCTTACATATAAAACTCCTTGATAAATGGAAAGAGTTATATCATAAAGTATTTTATATCTTATGCATTTGCTTTTCTGATCAAAATACCATCTACTTTGTTCACATTTGCAATCCCTTTGACCTAGAAATTCCAGATTTCTAGTAATTTGCAGAATTTTCCTAAGGGAACAATCAGAGATGTTCAAAAAGATTTATTTGAAGAATTAATCATGATAGTGAAAATTTGGAAACTAAAGTGAAAAGGACAATATAAAAATGATTTAATAAAATTTTAACCCATCTCTACAATGGAACGCAGTGCAGCAATTAGAAATTATATTATAGAATTTGGTGCATGTCACAGTAAGCTCTGAGGATCAACGTCCTCAGAATCACCAGGTATGTCTCCTAAAAAATGCACATTTCAGGCTGGGGTATAGCTCAGTTGATAAAGTGCTTGCCTCACATGCACAATCTCCAGCATCACAAAAACAAAAACAGAAACAACAAAAAAAAAAGCTGCACATCTTAGGTTGGGCACAATGGCTCATGCCTGTAATCCCAGGGACTCAGGAAGCTGAGACACAAGGATCCCTAGTTCAAAGCCAGCCTCAGCAACTTAACAAGACACTAGGCAACTCAGTGAGACCCTGTCTCTAAATAAAATACAAAATAGGGATGGGGATGTGGTTTAGTGCCCCTGAGTTCAATTCCCAGTACAAAAAGAAAAAAAAACCAATAAATAAAATAAAAAAGGCACATCTCAGATTTATGAGTACCTCTGAGATTTATAACCTCAGTGAGTTATGGGACCTTAGCATCTTTATTCTCCAGTTGAACCTTAAGCACTAAAAATTTTTGAAAATAATGTTTTAGATTAATAGTAATATGTAAAGTATCCATGATATATTATTGAATGGATAAAAGTATGTTGCAAAGTAATGTTTGCAAGATCTCAATAATACAAGCACCATAGCCAGATATGTAAAAAGATGAAAAATACATATGCTTAAATGCTAAACAATTATTTCTGAATGGTAAGATGGTGATTCTTGTTATGATTTTTTTCTCCTGTGATAAATTTTGCACATTTTCTGTAACATGTATAACTTTTCCATGAGAGAAAAAAAACTGCATTATTTCAAAAACCATGTAATAGTGCATGTGTCACTGAACTATGGAGAGGGGACTTCATGTACCTGGGGATAGAAAACACTAATTAAAAACACAAGTGAATAAGAAATAAGAGAAAATAAAAAATAACAAAATCTAGACATGGATGGGCAGTTAAGCTAATATACTTGTTTGTCAAAAGACATAGTCCTTTAGTTTGCTTGTGGCATGAGAGTCAAGATAAATAGAGAATTAGGCTGGAAACCATCCCTTCTGTCCTCCCATTCCTCAGCTTTGCCCAGTGGTAACAGAGGAAAGTCAGCCATCCAGTAGGCAATGCTGGTGACCAGGCTTTCCCTGTATTTCCCAGTGGTCACTGTGGACAGAAAGGAAAGAAACCAAAGTGATGTTAACCTAGTGCAGAAGTGATCGAGCCCACTGTGTAGAGTTCCTCACCTCTCAAAAATGATGTAGGTTGGAATCCTTCTGAAGTCAGAGCAATGGTATGAATCACAGATGAATGCCATGGCCTGTTCCCTCATTTCCCCTGGGGTGGACACTGGCAGGTATGTCATAGGAGACAGTCTTAGGGAAATGCTCCCTGATCCCAATGGATTCAGGTGAATCTAAAGCAACGTGGGGCTAAAGAAATGCTTCTAGCAAGTGTACTGTCCATCCAGGCTGGTCCCAGAGGAGATATAAACAAGGTAACAAGTAAAAACTGAGGCCAACTGTATGGCATGACACCAGGACAGCCCCCACTCCAAAAGCAGCCCTTGTGCTTAGGGCTTGACGATCTGCAGTTACTTCTTACATTTTTAAGGAATTTTATCTTTTTACTTTGGGTTTCGTTCAGTGAAGTGCAAAGGGACAAACAGCCTGTGAGTTGGAAGGTGCTTGACCCTGTGAGGTGGCTGACCACTGGTTCCTCTTCCCCTGTCCAAGGACTAGAGCTGTTTTCCCTGGCAGAAGCCTAAGCATAGGTGCAGGGAGGGTCAAAAGTGCATCTATGTACACACATCCCATGCACCAAGTTGCTGGACAGGCCCAGGGGTATCTGGAAAATTCTGTACTTACTTTACATAGGCCCCTATGCCACTGGGAACATGATATTAAATAAAAAATAAAAACATTGTGACAGGTAGAGAGAAAGAAAGAAAGGAAAGCTCCCTTTTTCCTGATCTTTGAACAAGAGATCCTGAGGGGTTTTATGTCCTGAGTTCTGCAAAGGAGGGAATCAACCCAAATGAGGACACATAGGAGTATGAGAGATTGATGGACATGTATCAAATAAATGAACAGGGAGGACTTATGAGAAGAAGCTCCACCCTTCATGATTATTTCTGGTCTGTCTGAGAAAGCAAATCTAATCCAAGAAGGGTGCGTCCCTGAAGACATCACACTGCAGAAGAGATTATGTGGTTGTCAGAAGCATGTTCTCCAAAGGGATTCTCTAGCTATCATAAACCAGGACACAGCCCTTGCATTGCTTAATTACATGCAGAACAAACAATTGTTCTAAATACTCTTTTCAAATACTCTTTTTCAAATAATAAATAGCTGTGAAGCCAGAAGTAACTAGAAGTATTGGAAGCATCACAGACAAGTTTTTCAGCTTTTGAGAACAATGTTGGGAGGAAAAATGTGATCATAAAAAAGAGGTGAATTTATCTTTTTCAGCAAGAATTATCCTTCCGGAAGTTTTCTATTGGTCCCATGTTGAGGAAAGAGTTGATTTTTTTTTAAATGCACGTATATGTTTTGCTTTTTAGAAAATGTACTGTAACACATTGTTCATTAGCAATCTGGAAAGTACAAGCAAAACACATGCCCGACAAATCACAATGCCAATGCTTGTTAGTGCAAAATATATTATATACATGTTTATAAAAGTCAATTACCTTTCATGGCAATTTCTAAATTATCCCTACAGAATTAAAAACCATGTTTATTTTTTAATAAATAAAAATAAAACCTCAACTTTATTGCTCAATAAAACTGAGAAAAATCCATTAAGTTACTGAGTCCTGCTGAGTGTCTTGGTGTGAACCAGTAAAAACTTAATAATTACTCAAATATGGAAGGAGAGGGGTGTGTGTGTGTGTGTGTGTTGTAAGGCAGTCTCTCAGGATCCAAGCCTTGGCCTGCTTATCCCAAATCTCATGAACTCCTTGCCTTTCTCTAAGAGGATTTGTCAGGGTCCTCTTGCCTACATACATGCATGATAGATACATATATAAAATATGTGTCCTATAATGTAGACAAAAGGGTGTGGGCTTAGGAGGTGGCTTAAGACAGAGCTGTACTTCCTGTCAGAGTTAAGACATAGCCCATTACTGGGCCTGTCTGATGAACTGGTGAGACAAGATTTCCAGGAAGCTCTGCCCTTGAATACAGTTAAGGTCCTGTATCTTTGCTGTCATTTCAGAAAACAAAAATCCATGAAGCCAAGGAAATATACCCACTTGGAACCAATGTACTTCTTTCTGGCTCCTGTTTTGGGTACCTTGAACTCAAATTTTCCTCCTAATTGCCCCAGCCTTCCTCTAGAACCTTTGTAGATGGTTCTTCAAGTCACAGAATCACTGCTAAAACTGCACTCCTTGACTGAGGGTGGCTAAAGGGCCACTCTTTGCAGGTCTCCTGGGTTTGAGCTGTAATGTCCACACATATATGAATCCTCAAGTTGCAGGACTGAGCAGCAAGTAAGAGAACAAGAACATCAGGCCCAGTGTTGGAAGAGTGGGGCTGTCATTTGTATTCCTGGCCCTGTCTGTGAGTATTGGAGCTGGATCTACCAGGAGACCATACTCATGGGGGCCTCAATAGCCTCCTAGGTGGAGAATATCCTAAAGGAAGAGGGAGTGAGGGAGAGAAGGTTGGGCCTACGATGCGCACTGCTCTACGGACATTTGTGAGGACAGCATAGGGCCTGTTCTTTAAAATATATCGTGTATAGTACTAACTCTATTGCACAGCATTTCACTTGATGTAGGAAATGTTCACCAAACTATCCAAAGTTCCCTGGACATGTATTTCAACTTTCTGGAGATGGCTCCAGTGAGGTATGGTACATCCAGCCACTAACCATTCAACATGGCAAACTAAGGCTGCCAGACCACAAACTATGCTAAGGGCTAAGAAGGCCCCCTTCCTTAGTTGCCCCTCAAGCTCCATTCAGAAGCACAAGGCATCTACCTTCTGTCTAAGGCTAGTTCTTTGCTTGCCTCCCCTGAGGCCTGAAGTTGCACCTGCATCGGATCATTCTATGGGTTCAAATAATAACACTGAAATATGGGATCCCCCTTTTCAAGCTTTGCTAAGTTGAGAACATAGTCATTCTTCCCAGAAGCAGCTTGGGATATGAAACCCCATCAGAGTACTGGGTTCCTACATGGCACTCAAATAAAAAGGCAGGAAAATCCCAGAAATGAGACAGAAGGAGCTCAGACAACTAGGTCCCCTTAAGAGGCTTGCCCACTGCAGACTCTGTAAATCTATGTACCGTAGTTTCAATTTAGATTTAATTGCTGAAAAATTGAGGCTCTCTATATTGAAGAAACAACAAACATTTTTTAGTTACTTTTTTCCACTATATAGAAATAGGCTCCTTTTTGCTTTATTTTCTTTTAAAAAAACCTATGCACCATTTGTGAGATCCATTTCAGAATCACCTATATGGTAACATAAACTTCATACCAAGACTGTACCTTTTATTATTTCTTTGTTGATGTGTAATTTTCAAATAATTCATGCTTTAGAGGCATACAATTCAGTAGTTTCTAGTATGTTCACAAAGTTGTGCAACTGGCACTACCCTCTGATTCTGAAGAGTTTTATCAATCCCACAAAAATACCATCATCCATTAGCATTCACTCCCATTCTCCATCTCCTCTCAGCCACTGGGAACCCTCTTCTACTTTCTATCCATATGGATTTGCCTAATCTGGAAATTTTGTACAAACATAATCATACACTATGTGCCCTTGTATGCCTCATTTCCTTCACTTAGAATAACATTTTAAAGGTTCATCCATGTTGTGGCACAAGTTCTCATTCTTCCATGTCCCCTTCAGTGTTAGGGATGGTACCTAGTGCCCTGTACACGCTAGGCAAGCACTTGGTCACAGAGCTCCCTCCCCAACCCCACTGCATTCCTTTTTATGCTTCATTCCATTATGTTGATGGATCACATTGTTTATCCATTTATCAGTTGATACACATTTGGGTTTTTTTCTTTTTCACTATTATGAATAATACTATTGTGAATACTTATGTAGGTTTTTATATAGACATATGTTTATGTGGTTTCAAATCTGTTGCTTATTTACATAGGAATAAAATTATGGGTCATGAATATCTCTTTGTATCTTTTAAAAACTTGAAGAATTAAAGTCGAAGTTTGGTGCAGTGGGGCAAACTTGTACTTGGGTGGCTGAGGCAGAAAGATAGCAAGTTTGAGGCCAGCTTCATTAACTTACTGAAACCCTGTCTCAGACTTTAAAAAATAAAATAAAGGACTTGAGTGTAGATCAGTGGTAAAACACCCTTGTGTTCTATTTCCAATAGCAAAAAAGAAAAGGAAGAAGAAGATGGAGGAGGAGAAGGAGGAGGAGGAGAAGGAGGAGGAGGAGAAGGAGGAGGAGGAGGAGGAGGAGAAAGAGAAAGGAAAAAAAAAGTTGATGTTTCAAATATAAGCCTGAGTCTTAGGTTTTCATACTCTACCAAGAAGTCATATGGCATGAGTATGGAATTTGACTAATTTATTCTCTCCTTCTGTGGTTGGTCTAATGAATGAAGCTCCAACCCAGAGAAACAATTGGTTGTTGAAACAGATCTGAGCAGGTGTCTCTTGACAAAAGTGATGACTATGGCACTTTCTTTCCTCAACTTGCTCCTGGTGAAACATTTTTCTAAAACAAAATATGTAAGGCAATATACTCCCTTCTAAAAAGTAAGAAGTTGTGGGAACTTGTGAAGCATTCAATGCGGAAGCGAGGTGTGTGTGCTTGCTTGGATGTTCGTGGGCCTTGAGACCCAAACCACAGAACACCTTGGCAGATGAACATAGCAACTGCCCCAGTGCAGTGAGCATGGATTTCCTCCAGAGGACCCTTCAAACCTTCTGAGTGAGGATCTAGAATGACGGACCAGGTAAACCACACACGGGTGAATAAGAAGAGACAAATATATATATATATATTTTTTTTTACCTACGTAAATAGGTGACCTGATTATATACCAACTAGTTAAAAGTAAAGACAAATTAGCAACAGGTCATTTAAAAATAATAACCCAGTATTATTTTTGGTTAAGTTTTCTCTCCTGGAGCTCGTTCTGTTTGTAGACATAGCTACGATCTGAAGAACAGAATGTGTCCTCAGACATGTGCCACGTTGATAAATTATGCCACAAAGACAGAAGCAGGGGATATTTTTGACTTTGCGATTTGACTGCCTTTCTCGCTTTCTCTTGAGTGTCATCATAGCTTTTTTTCGCGTAGGTTTTTCGATTCTCTCTCTCTGTTCCTTCCTTGTTTTTCTCATTTTTGACCCCATAGTTCCTGAATCACCGTTTCGCCATTTGTGATTGTTTTCAAACTAATGCGCTTCACACAGACGTTTCGGGGCTGAATCCATCAGGAGAAAAAAAAAAACACAAGTGCCAGTAAAGACCGTCTCTCTCGTTTGTTAATGCATGTCTGAAAAAAGACAAAACGTGTGAGATGAGGACAAAAATAACTTGAAACAGAAGGCTGAGGAGCAGGAAAGGGAGAAAATACACATAATAAGTAGTCTCTTGACTCTCTCCCCCATGAACGAGCCCACGTGGCCCTGCCTGCCATGGGCTTCGTCTGGAGCCTGCAGGAGGCACCCACCAGTGGAGTTTCAGACCATGATGCCCAGGATTCACGCTCATCAGGCGTTGGGCCTGTTCCTTTCCTCTGCTAAGAGATGGAATGTTGTCACTTCATTCTAATCTCAAGTTTCCTTGGAAAATTTTCTTGGAGGCCCTGCAGTCCACTCAAATGCAATGTTTCACCAGAGATAATGGAAATTTTATGGGGCCTATAATGATGATTTGTATCTGTGATCCCTGTGATTTGTGTAAACATTAAGTGTCCAAAGTTCCAGAAGAGTTCGCTGCTAGGTAGTGTTTGGGTGGCCGGCAGAGCATAGTAGGTGCTCTCTGCATGGTGGAAGAGAATAATGGTACAGTGTACATTTTCCTCAGTTTAACTTGGCAGGTTTCACTAGGAACAACACTGTTCTGAACAGAGAGGAGTTGCAAGAATTACATTTTGAAAGCAACCTATGAAAAAAAATAGGCCTAAAATTCAGCACTCAGTACATCCTGTGGTGGTGTAAAATGTGCATGCAAACGACTAGAAAATGAGGAATTCACTACATGGAAATAATCTGGCAAAACTTCACTAGGGTCTAATGACTAAGCAGATCACTTAGGAACTATAGGAGTTAGTTTGGTGAAGAAGAGACTGAACTCCATTGAGCTGTCAAGAGGGAGTGAAAGTCACAAGATAAACAGTGAAAAGACCTGACAATATGGTCAAAAATTTAAAATTGATCTATCCCACAACGACCTCTAATAAAAGGTGGCCATGTGAGCTCATTCTGGCCAACAAGTTGGCACGATTCTCCTGGGCACCAGAGTGAGAGAGCTTTGGTATCTATCCTGAGGTCAACCAGGATATAGTTGGCCCTGGTGGTTCTCAGCCTCAGTCCTGCATGAAAAGACTTGCAACAACCTCCAAAGCTATAACAGCAATCTCCAACATAAAGGAAGAACCAGAGGAGGGTGCAATGTTATTCCCAACCCTCTGGGTCCTCTTTCTTAAATGTCAGAAAAATAACCCCTCTTAGCTATGAGTCACATTTTCTACTACTGGAAATGAGCATATTCCTTGTTGATATTCTTAGGGTACTGAATCCATACAGACTCCTTTTCCTTGCCATTAGTCCCCCCCAAATACAGTACAACAACTACTTACGTGGCATTTACTCCTCCTGCCATGACCCATTTCCAGCTACCACTCTGATGTTGGTGACATGGAGTTGGAAAAAGATGCACACAGTCTTCTCTCCAGAGCCAGAGGAGGCCAGATGCCCCCTCCCCAACACTGTGTCCAGCTGTCTTTTCATAAGAGGAACTGAGGCCACAAGTCAGGACAGTAGCTGTGGCTGTCTGGAGAAGCAACATTAATGCATTTTAAGGAAGACAGCCTCTGGTATAACTGCTAAGAGGTATTGATTACGTATGTCTTAGAAAAGCTAATACAAAGAGGACAGGGAAGAGAAGGGAACAGAAACATTTAGAGACCCTAAACACGCCAACAAAAACCAACCAATTAATCCCCAAACAAGCAAGTGTATAGATACATGTTTTCATTTAGTCAAAATACAACAAAAAACCCTGGATCAACTTGCAATTCAAATCCACAGTATTGCTGAGTGCCTTCAGGACATTCAGCTAAGTTTTCACTGCATAGGTTTTGTTTTCTTGAGCTCTTATTGTAGTTACTTGTATTTTTTTTTTCCTAGTTAAAACCACTTCTGATAGGAGTCACACTGGGGAGGGCAAGACAAACAGTCCCTTATGCCAATGCAAAGATGACTGTATTCCATTTGCCACAGGCCACCAGGTAATTTTTATCATTATGTTTGACAAATTACATAGAGACAGACTACACATAATCCCACATAGCAGATACCACTGTACAGATCAATAACTAGAGCCTAAACAGCAAAAAAAAACTTACATCACTTGGACATGTCATGGGAAATAGTGTAAACATAAGAACATTATTGCTCTTCTCATTTAAAATGATTACAGATTATAATAGAAGTATTACTTGCCTACATAATTAACAATGAAAGTAAAGTTCAAAGGAAAAAAAGACCCAAAAATGTGAACTTCCAATATTGGGGAAATTCAGGTACCATACATATTTCTATTAAAATAGCCTTGTTGACTTTCTGTTAAATTCCCATTCTCACATGATCTCTCTCTTAATTAAAAAAAAATACTTCTACTAATAAAATTTTTTTTTCCTTATCAGGTACAGTGACACATGCCTGTAATTACAGAGACACAGGAGGCTGGGCCGGGAGGATGGGAATTTTAAGGCCAGCCTTAGCAACTTAGCAAGACCCTGTTTCAAAATATAAAAATAAAAAGGACTGGGGATGTAGCTCAGTAGTAAAGCATCCCTTGGTTCAGACCCCAGTGCCCTATCCCTAAATTTCTTTATGTTATTACCACTCAGTAACTCTCTTGAAGAAAAAATTTTCTTTTTTTCTGAAAAATATTAATTCTTTGCATCACATACTTAGCAACTATTGTATAGGATCAGAAACACCTGTAATTCAGTTGATGGTTTTTCTTTTGGTATTTTGGTATTTACTTTCTTTTGTGATTCATTGCAAAAATATAATGAAAATCCAAAGAGAAATTCTGCTTAAATGACATTTAGCAAAACTTAATCAATAGGTTTGGAAACAGAAAGAAGACCATGATGAAATCATCTACATAAAACAAATAGGCAAAACCAAATATTTCTTTTTTCCTTGGGATATTTAGATATTAAATTGCAAATTCTTTGAAGGTTTTTCTTCAGCTTACCTGGTAAATCCTAGAGGTTTGATATGATGTCTACAGAGTACCAATTAATTCAAGAGTCACTTATAATATTTATTGAGCACCTATGACATGCAAACTCCTAGACAAGACCTTGCATCTATAACTACATATAAACTTCCATTTTTTTAACATCAGCACTAAGCTAAGAATTCATTATCACATCACATTTAATCCAAGATAAGACAATCCGGTTAGTTTAGAACATGGCTGTAATGAGGAAAAAATAAATTAAAAGGAGGAAATCTCATGAAAATAGAAGACCAATAGAGTAGAGGAAGGGGATTGAGATGGAAGGAGGAGGGGAGAGCAGAGGGAAGTACTTGGGAACATAATCTACTGAATTATGTCCATCTACAAACCTCAACTAATTCCATATGTGTGTATTTTTTCACTAACTAAAATAATAATAATAATAATAATAATAATAATAATAATAATAATAGAAGGAAGATCAATAGAGTAGAGCAAATGGATCAGGAGAGGGAAAAGAAAGGTACTGAGGAATGAAACTGATCAAATTAGGTTATGTGAATGTATGAATTTGGGATAATGAATCCACTACTATATATAATTATAATGTATGAATAAAAATATATAATATTGAGTGTGGTGATGCTTGCCTTTAATCCCAGCAGCTCAGAAGATTGAGGCAGGAGGATCACAAGTTCAAGGCCAGCCTCAACAATTTAGTGAGACTACAGCAGCTAAATGAGACCTTGTCTCAAAATAAAGATTAAAAAAAAAGTGCTGGGGATAAACCAGGCATGGTGGCACACTCCTATAATACCAGCAGCTCAGGAGGCTGAGGCAGGAGGATCACAAGTTCAAAGCCAACCTCAGCAAAGTGAAGTGTTAAGCAACTCACTGAGACCCTGTCTCTAAATAAAATACAAAATAGGGGTGGGGATGTGCCTCAGTGGTTGATTGAACCTGAGTTCAATCCCTGGTACCAAAGAAAAAAAAGAAAGAAAAACGAAAGAACGAGCTGGAGAGCTGGGGATATTTTTTCTATATATAAAATAACAACATATTATCCTAGTACTCCTTACCACCTTCTATTTTTTTGTACCACTGATTGCCATATAACATATTCTAAAATCTATTTATTATGTTTTTTAAAAAGAATATGGCTCTAATAAAGTCTTGCACCCATTATGCATTTCTGATAATAAAAAATTGTTTAAATGTCTTGGTCATCAAGGAGATACATGAGGATATGAGTTCAATAGATATCGATCCTCAAACGAAGAACACCACGCTGAACACAGGTGCTGAACAAAGGGCAGATATTTTTCCTGCACTTTCTCTAGATGCCAACTTGTACCTCAGGTTTGTTATGCAGATCGAAGTAAATGACCCTTATGGAGAATCTGTGAACTCAGATCACCGTGCAGGTGTAAAGAGATATGATTATTATCCCACACAGAAATTCTTACTGTCAACTTTGGAGAAGCTCGCAGTGTGAAAAGGTACATCCCTCATTCAGACAACATTAAAAAACAGGTCAAAATGTCACTTTTTAAAAATTTCCCATGGTTAATCTAAGCAAATTGCCATTTCTCTCAGCTTTTCTTTCCTTCCTTATTTCTCGGTCTCTGCCTCTATCTGTCCATTTAAAGACCTTCCCATCCCCAGAAAGCCTCAAAACCACTATTATTATTATCATGAATTTTATAAGTGAAAGACTGAGTGCTGATCTCATCCAATCATTCCTTCAGGTTTCAAAGAGACTGACCTAGCATTCTTCAATGATGTATATAGTCAAAGAAATAAAATTGTTATCTCAAAGAGGTATCATCATTCCCAAGGTTACTGCAGCACTATTCATAATAGCCCAAATCTGGAATCAATGTAAGTATAAATCACAGATAAAATGGATAAATGGATAAAGAAAATGTGGTATTTGTATACAATGGAATACTATTCAGCCATAAGAATGACAAAATTTTGTCATATGTGACAACATGGGTGAACCTGGAGGATATTATATTAAATAAAATAAACCAGGCACAGACAGGCAAGTACCAAATGATCTCATTCATATATGAAATCTAAAAATGTTGATATCACATAAGTAGAGAGTAGAATGTTGGTGGCTACAGGCTGAACATGTTAAAGGAATATGGGGGATGGGGAGATGTAGTCAAAGAACATGTAATTTCAGTTGGATAAGAGGAGTAAGTTTAAAAGTCTTTTGTAAAGCATATTGACTATAGTTAATGACAATATATTGTATTCTTTAAAAATACAGGGTGGTTGTTAAGTAGTATGCAAAATAAGACATTTGCTAATAATCTAGATTTAACCTTTCCTTAATGTATATGTACTTTTAAAAACATCGCATTTTACCTATGAAGAAACAGATCTACAAGTTCAATGTCAGTCAGAGACAGTGGCAAAGATAAGCCTAAAGCTCAGATTGATTTAAAGTATACTGGAGGATGTGCATACATTGTATGCAAATTCTAGACCATTTTATAGGAGGGACTTGAGCATCTGCAGATTTTGGCCTTGGAACCGTCACCCATGGACTCTGAGAGACAACTGTATTTCTGCATGAATACTTGTTCCATATCGTTTTCAACACATGGAGTCATAATTATGGTGAAACAATAGAACCAATCTGTAAGTTTTTCCCCAGTAAAACCTGAAAAGTTTCTTTATCATCATCCATTGACATATGATTTCAGGTACTGTATTTTTCACTTCTAAAATTTCTATTTAGTTCTGTTCTACAGTTATTTGGCCAAAGATTCAACCTTGTCTTTTAACTCTTTAAGAATATTAAGCATAGCATTTTAAAATAAATACCTGATAGGTGCAGATAGGTCCATATTTGTCTGTTTCCATGGACAGTCATTTATTTTGCTTTGTATACTTATGGCCTTATTTCTTTTTATGCTTGGTGATTTTTGACTGAGTGCTGGACATTGTATATGAAGAATTCTAGAAGTAATTTTAAACTCTTAATGTCATCCTTTTTCTCTAAGGGTGATTTTCTTCTTGTTTCTAGCAAGTAGTCAGGTTCAAGGTACTATCTCTTCAAGGTCACTATAAATCCAATTATGGATTGGACTTTGGTCTCCATAAGGGCTTATGCACTATTGGAATTGACAGTCATCTCATTTGGAAAACTGAATCTCAAACAACAGAATCAATTCTCTGTTTTTCTTCTTTTCAATCTTTGTCCCACAATACCTCAGCATTAATATTTCTCCACTGTAAAACTAAGACATCTTTTAGAAAACTTCTGAATGCCCATAGCTTCATGTATAATCATGCATTCTTTAGTGAGGATCTAGTCTGAGAAATGCAACATTGGAGATTTTTGTCTTTGAGTGTTTTCTCATAAACTAAGGCAGCTACAACAGCATTGTATAATCTTATGGGATTACCAGAGTATGTGGGATCTATTGTTGACCAAAATGTTATTATGTGCCAAAAGACTATATTTAAACATTGGCTACTGTATGATGCACTTTGATAGATTTGATATGATTTTCAAAACATTTTGAGCCATACAATTAAAAAGGAAAATTTTGGATAGGCCTTAGTTTACTTTTATCTATTTTTCTCTAGCAGTATTCAACAATTTCATATCTACCAAACCTGAGATTATCCTTCATGAGGTCTTTTGAGCTTTTTTGAAATGGCCACATCCCCCAAGGAATCTGGTATGCTCTGTTTGTGTGCTAACGTGAGCCTACTTCTCCACCTGTCTAGGCCTTTTCTCTATTCTCTCCTCTCTTAGCCAACAATTATAATTCTGCTTATTATAGCATTATATCTAGACAAGACAATTCCCTGAATATTTTAGGTTGCATTAATCACTACATTTTACTAATTCTCTATTGGTAGATGCAAAGAATTCATTCTAAAGTATAATAACTTTATATAGTTTGACATAGACTTTCTACAGAAGGATTGAGAAGGATTTTCAAATGAGAAAGTAGAGCACATTTTAACCTATTGGGAAAACAATGATACAGAAGGAATAACTGACAAGTCTTGCCAGAACAATGTCAGTATGGGCAGCTCTGGACAGTCCTCCTAATTTTTGTGCTAGAATTATAACCATAAGAAGGTAGATATATTTTAGAGAAATAAACAGGAAGTAGACCAACTAGACTCTTTTCTCTTTTTATTCCCCTGAGTTTTTTTTTTTTCTCAGTGTGTCAGTTATACGGGGGACCATATAATTGTCCCCTTTTAGCAAATGTGGGCAGAAACAGTGAGAACTTTCACTTTGTCTCTTCACCACACGGAAATGCAGATCATTTCTCTCTCTAAATCCCCAGTTCCCGCCACAAGAACTGCCAATAACTCTTAGAAACTCTGTGAAGAGTACACATTTCATTGTTAACTAAGTATTTTATTTATTTGATTGTAACTTTTACATAACCCTTTCAAAGTGACAGACAGCTCGTTTTTCTGAGGAGTATAACTTTTGTTTGAGTTATTTATTTTACCCATATCCTTTTCTTTCTGCTGATCCAAAATAGTGGAACTACTGTACACTGAGGTAATACTGTAGACTTTCTGGAGTTTAGGTACACCATTATTGTACTTTTTCTCTTATATAATAGAAATGTTTCCTTTTCCAGGGCCATAGAAAAACTTGAGGAAAGAATACATTCAGGTTGTCCCATAGTGGAATTTTAATCTGTTACCTAGGCTACCAGAGGTCCACACTCCGTATAAACTAGGGTGATGATTTAGCCCATCCAGCAGTCTCTCTATCCTTGTTTTTGTAATCACAGATGCCCTAATTACAAGATACCTAAAATGGAAGGGAAATCGTTTTAAGAAAGAAAAAATGTTTTCAGTGTGTTAACTCATCCTGGAATGTGCAACAATAATGGAATTTTGTTTTGTTTTGTTTTGTTTTGTTTTTTGGTGGTGCTGGGGATGGAACCCAGGGCATTACACATGCTAGGCAAGTGCTTTATTTTTGACTTATATCCTTCAGCCCCAAATAGCAGAATTCTAAATAAAGTTGGTAGCCACCACATATGTGTCAATAGAGGAAAATCCAAAGCCAAAGGACAACATCTAATGTGGAAAAAAAACAAACCACAGAGGAGAGTATTTTCAACTTTTCCTTCACCAACACTAATATGAAATGTAGCAGGGACTCTAAAAGCCTGGAACATTATTACAACAGTACAAAAGTGCCAGTCACACTTATGGGTGTCAGAGATCACTTCGTTCATAGCTAAGAAGTGCAAGATGACTCATACATCTTTGCTATTAATATAAATAAAGCACCATAAGTGGACACTATACCTTAAGAGGGAGACAGAGAAGGGACTGAGTGTATTGGAAAGGGAGTCACTCTGCCAGCCAACTGCTTCCCAACTGTACACAAACATGTTCCTGCACAAGGATGGAAACTTACTCCATAGGAGGTGCAAACACCCTAGTTTATACTCAGTGTGGACCTCTGGTAGCCTAGGTAACAGATTAAAATTCCACTATGTGACAACCTGAATGTGTCCTCAAGTTTTTCTATGGCCCTGGAAAAGGAAACATTTCTATTATATAAGAGAAAAAGTACAATAATGGTGTACCTAAACTCCAGAAAGTCTACAGTATTACCTCAGTTTACAGTAGTTCCACTATTTTGGATCAGCAGAAGATGTTGGCCAGGGTCAGGGATTAACAGCAAATCTTAAGTGTGAGCCTTTTGTGTCCTTTATTTAATTCACTCCTTTGGAAATGGTTGTGTCATTGATTCCTTTCAGGCACATCATTGTTTATGTGCTTGGAGTTGACTTCCCAGAGAAAGATATGAAAAAGGAATATTTTAATCCAGTTTTTTTTAAATCTACACCTAGATTTTGTAAATAGTTTGTGTTAATTGAGTTCTGCTTTATCTGGTTTTTATGATAAGGATGAGTTACTCTGAAAGACATTGTTTATTTACAATTTAAGCCTAATTTGGGTTTCTTAAGATTGCTCTTCTTACTATAATGCACTTAAAAAAAAAAAAGGCTTTTCTTTCAGTCTCACATTCACACTAACATTTGTCATACCCATAGTAAAAAGGAAAAAGAAAGGCAAGATTGTAATTTGGGTATGCAGGAACACACCTTGTGACATGGCTTTTCTTGGAAGAAAGGAGAATGGTGTTAGGTGCCTGCTGGGTCTAAAAAGGTGCTGTGGGGAGTTCTGTCATTCACAGTTACCTGGGAGGGCTGGAACAGGATGCAAATGCTGTGACATGGAGCATGCAGGAAAGAATAGCAGGGTTGAACAAGGCATTGCCACCATTTCAATCTTCCTGGGCTTTCAAAACTTCCTTAGACAAAAGATTCAGAGTATTTTTCAGCAGTTGTTGTAGTGCTGCACACTTTGCTTTTTAAATCAAGCTATTGTTGTTGCCCACTTCCGAGCAGTGTGTAGTTTTACTGTAAAAGTCCACAGCTTAGTCATTCAACCCACCTCCTCTTCAATGGGCATTTCAGGGGTGTGTCTGCAGAGTGTTTGCTATTGAGTCACCCTAGTCCCCACACTCCATGAGCTCTCAGTGTAGAGTGACCAGGAAGATGACAGCATCTCCTCATTGTTTGGGTGCTCAGTAACTAGCAAACATTGAGATCTTGTTTTAACTACAAATCAAAACAAAGTGTTCTTACATTGCTTTTTTCTTGAAGTGTGTAAAAACAGAGTGGATATTCTTTTGTGTAAAGACACACGCATACCTGGTAATTCAGATAGGTATGGGAAGACTCAAGAAAGTCATCCTCTTAAGATCTAAGGAGAGGTAGAAAGCAGTTGCCAGGTAAGGTTCATTGCCAAGGAAACCTAAAGGCAATGTATGTGACAATCTGCCCATTATGGGTTTCGTATGACCCTTAACTTGCTCATTTCAACTAAAGGATTCCTGTTGACCTATTATCATTTTCAAATATAGTATTTTGATGATTCATATAATTTTTCTGATGTTAAAATGAGATTTATATGTATAAGAGTTAGATTTTTTTAAAAAATTGGAATTCATCTGTACAGAGGATTTGTCTGCTCTCTCCTATTCAATTCATTTATCACTTTTTTCGATTACTCTGGGCCCATGGGTATTTGTTTTATACTTTAAGTTATAATCCTATAGAGCATTATTCATTGCTTGCTCAAATTGTTTTTGTTTGAGCCACTGGGGGCTTTCTCAGCTGGTTTTATATTGCTTTGACACATCCTCATCATGGCTGGGATATTTGTTTATTGTTTTTGTTGCTGCTGCTGCTATTGTTTTTTGAATACTTCCTTCCTTATTTGCTGGCACTGCAAAGTGCTACAGGCTTACTTTGTGGGTTTCTTTCTCCATTCCTAAAATTAGCCATTTCTCCAATAAGTCTTACTTCCTTTTATTGGAGAATAATATTACATTGTGTTTAGGTCCATTGACAGAACAAGGAAATATATGTGTGTGTTATAACAAGTATATGTACACATACCTATGTATTTGTTTTATATGTATTTGTTTGTATCTATATTAAGCTAAACATAAATTCATATTGATGTCTCCTACTCTAATCCAGCACCATGTGGATCATTCTAGCCTTTCACCTTGTCTATAATCTCCCCCTCCAATAGTGAGGAACCTTGCTCCCAACATCCACCGTTCATTGACATTTATTCAATCTCAGTACACATGTGTGATGGCTTCAGATGTCAACCACAGTCTCCAGAGATCCAACTTCATCAGCCAGAGGTCTAGTGCTTAGATTTAGTTTCTTTACCTTTAGGCTTATAGTCTCCATACATTTCCAAAAACTACATAGGTCACAATACCTTTATTTTATTTATTTATTTTTATGTGGTGCTGAGGATTGAACCCAGTGCCTCACACATGCTAGGCAAGTGCTCTACCACTGAACTACAACCCCAGCCCCTAAATAGTTCTTTTTAATTCATACACATTAAGGTTCACAAAAATCACTTTTATTGCTGCCAAGTTCTACTTCCTGCTCAAAAATCTGGAGCATAAACTCCACCCCATTAAATATGGGCTATGCACAGTGACCTTCCAAGAGGTAGTATGTGAAAGGGGCGGGAGAGAGGAGCAGAATTTGACAGTAGAGAAACCCAATGAACTCTCCTTCAGCCAGGTGACCAAGGTCAAGTATGTTGTGGTATTGAGAACCGCACTTTACTTCTGTGTCCTCTTATCCAGTTTAATTATGAGAAAAACACCCAGGAAACCCCAGTTGAGGGAGATTTTACAAAACACCTGAACAAAGTTTTTGAAACTGTTATGGTCATCAAAAACACAAGGAAAGTGTTGGAAACTGTCACAATTTAGAGGAACCTAAAGAGACAAGGTAATCACATGTAATGTGGTATCCTGGATAGGATCAGGGAACACAAAAGGGACCTTCGGTTAAAACTATGGATACCTCAATATGAAATGGACTTAATGTTGTTAATATTGGTTCATTAGTGGTGACAAAAGTACCACACTGATGTTAGCAATAGAAAAATTGGGTGAGGAGTTCATGGGCCCTATACTTTTTTACTTTTCTTTAATCTATAACTTCTCCAAAATAAAATTTAAACAGTTATTTTTAAAAAAACACAGGAAAGTTAGATCTGTTGCCTTAAAAAAAGGGATTTGCAAATTTAAATAAAAGAAACTACTGGGGATTTTATTGGGAAAGTTGCCTCATATGGATTATAAGACATATTTTTCAACTAAGAAATTTTACAGGGGTTTTGACTTTTTATTCTTTTCTATTTTTCAATTTAAAAGTAGGGCACTGGCTATAAATCTAGGAAGTTAAAGTGGCTCAGAAGAACTATCTCCAAAGATGCGTTTAGATTAGTTTTTTTTTTTATATCAAAAATGAGCTGATGACCCAAAAACCTTATTTTAACTGCTGATGAGCATCTATTTAACTGCAAATTGTTATATTCTGAAATATTGTCTGGGTCTCATAATCAGTAATTAGAATAGAAGTTCATGCCTTTTTTCTTTGGTGTTATTTCCTTGAAACACAATAGACTCATTTTAGGGGGAAAACTGGATTAATCAATCCTATTGTGTGATCAAAATCTACACAATAGGTTTCTTTATTGTGATATACATATGTATACATGCATATACACACATATATGAATATACATACAAATATACATATATATGTATATATGTGCATATACCTTATATTTATAAAACCTACTGTGTGGAGCAGTAAGAAAGTGGAAACAATCCCAGTGTCTATCACTAAATACACAAAAAGTGAATGGGTGCAATTTCTGTTCTGATGGGAAGGTTTTCAAAAAGTGGCCAAAGTTGCTCAACACTGTAAATTTACTTCATACTACTGAGTTGTACACTTAAAATGGCTAAAATGTTTTTTTTTTCAGTACTGGGGATTGAAAACAGGGGTGCTCTATCACTAAGTAGATCCCCAACTTTTTAATTTTTTTTTTAATCTTGAAACAGGGTCTTCTAAGTTGCCTGGGCTTGAACTTGTATTCCTTCTTCCTCAGCCTTCTGAGTCACTGGGATTACAGGCATATAACACTGCACCTGTCTTAGCATGAAAAAGTATATATATATATATATATATATATATATATATATATATATATATATATATACACACACACACATACACACACATATATGTGAATATATGTGTATATATGTATATATATATATATGCATATACACACAATATGTATTTGTTGTTTCCACTTTCTTACCACCCTACACAATAGGTTTTATAAATTTTTTTGTGTGTGTGTTTTTAAAGAGGAGGAAAAATGTGTTGAATTCTCCTGCATTATAAAATTTGGCTTAATTGTAGTTGGCCTCAGTGCCTGTCATTTGAAGTCAAAAGAGAAGTGAATATGCTAGAAATGAGCATAGGTTTTAGAGGCCTCAGGTCAAAGTCATAGTTGAACAGGAAAACCCTTCAGAGAGGCTTGCTTCTGTTGTGTGTTCATTGACGTTGGTTTTGCTTTTACATGAGTCTTTTAAATGGCACATCTTCATCTTATTCCTCTTCTTTCTCCCTGTTGTCAAGTCTATACTGTTGTCAATGAGCTCTGGTACTCACACTTGAGTGATGTTGCTTATTAATCAGCATGCCAATTTGCTCCTAGAGTATATAAACCAAGTTCTACTCACTGGCATAACTAACCAGACTGTATATGCGATGAGAACTTGAGCTTGAGGAATTGTGACTGGTGGATTTGTTCAGAGAATCTGCTTGCTCAGTTGCAGCTTCTTTTTTTCCCTGATGGAGCAAAATTCCCTCCCTTACTTGGACATATTACCATTGATCTGATTGCCCGAGAAAGGCCCCAGGAAATTATTCTTGCCTTATTCCTCTTTATGACTCGCCTTTATAAATCCAGCACATTTTGCCCTGTACAAGTATTTTTCAGAGTGTCCTCTCCTCTTCACTCCTCCTTTCCCAGCCTGCACAGCTGCAATGGAAGCCCTGGGAAAACACATCTCCTTATCGCTCTCTGAATCTTCCCTCTTAAATTCCCAGAACAAAAACCAATGCTCTCTGAAAACTGTAAGAGGCTGGGATTGTGTTATTACCTACATGAGAGGAAAAATGATGCTTCCTTCGTCTTGGAGAGGAATTGCAGTGGTAGGTGAGAGGTGAAACTAATCAATAAGCTAGCTATTATGGACTGAATGAATGGTCTGTCCATTATTCATTTGTTGAGTTTTAACCCCCAATAGCTCAGAAATGACTATATTTAGAGAAAGGATTTCTAAAGAAGGAAGAAAGTTAAAATAAGTCCATCAGGGTAGGTCCTAATTCGTTAACATGATTGGTGTCATCGTAAGAGGAAATTTGGGCATGGTCACACACATAAGACCATTGTCTAGATACATAAGAGGAAAGACCATGTAAAGGCCCAGGAAGAGGACAGCCATCTCTAAGCCAAGGAGAGAGGCCTTAGGAGAAACCACCCAGCAGCCTCCTTGATCTTGTTCTTCGGGTCTCCATGTTGTTGAGGAAATAAACTTCTGTTGTTTCAGCAACCTAGTCTGTGGGGCTTTGTAAGGACAGATCTAGAAACTAATACACCAGAGTTCTTTCCCATCAGTGCCATTTTCTGCTTCTCCTTGTATTCTCTTTTATTATGTTTCCAGGAGCACATGGGCCTATGATGGACAGGACTTGATCCTGGCCCTTGTTTTGCTGTGTCCTTCCTCATAGACGTAGTAGTACAAAGGGCTAAGATGTGCTAGACTGAAGGCATACCTCCTCCCTCACTCTGCCGATCTTCCCATCTATGTAACCCTGGGCCGACTACCAAGGCGTATTCAGGCCCTTGAAGCCTTCCTCCTAAAGACAGACTGCTGCCACCATGCACATCCTTAATCCTGAGATCCGGCCTGGAGCAGCTACTTGTGGATTATATGGGCAGAGCTTAGACATGTAGTCTGTATGTCCACTACAAATATTGCAAGTCCCCACATGACACGATGGAACTGAAGTTGGGGAGATAAGAGGTGAAGTATGGGGCTGAGGCGCTGGAGACGGGAGGCCAGCTTACTACAACCTTCTACCATGAGAAGCCTGAGAGTTCTAAATCTGGACCTGACTTTCTAGATCATTAAGAAGGATATTCCTTCCAGCTGTGGTATTCCATGCCTATAACCCCAGCAGCTCAGGAGACTGAGGCAGGAGGATTGCAAATTCAAAGCCAGCCTCAGCAATTTATCCAGTTTACCTTAAATGATCTCTAGATTACTTATAATATCTAGTACAATGTAAATGTCATATAAGCAGCTTTCTGTGTTGTTTGGGAGGAAATAAAAAGAAAATTCTTCACATGTTTAGTACAGATGTAATTTTTTTCCCAAATAGTTTCCATCTGTGTTTGGTTGAATCTGCAGATGTGGAGCCCACTGATACGGCCAGTCAACTAAATTTAGACATTCAATATATGGATATTCATAACTTGTTTCGGGTTCACAAATATAAGACTAGGTTTCTGGTTCTAGAGAAAATCAAGGCTTAGAGCCTGTTGGTCAGGGTTGCCCAGAGAGACTGGGAAATATTTTGCAAGATTAAACCATTCATTTTTACCCTTTAATTTGTCTGTATCTAGGCCTAGATATGTATGAAACGTAATATGAATTTTAACATAAACAATGAGGCATATACTAAAATAAAAATTGCAAATAATTGTGTTTTAATAAGGAAATAATTATTTAAAATTTTTAAAATATGACCCAAATTTTATCTTGTTTAAATAATTCTGATTTAAATTTATCACATTTTAATTATAATCTGTATTTTGCTTTTAATAGATTAATTAGTTCAAAACAAAAATACATCTTAAATGTATTTTACTTCCTTTAGTATGATTTGTATTTTGGGATGACAAAAATACATTGAATTTTACATACTTTCATTATAATTGCATTTTCTTTTTATTCCTCAGAGTAAGCAAAAATTGAGATTATGATAGAAATAGAAAATACAGCAGTGGGGCTCAGAAAGGAAAAGATATAAAAAGAAATAGAAAATTTTCAAAGATGCAGTCTGCTGAAACTTTTGAAAACTGCTTTTTATTGAGCATATCCAACATAAAAGTTTTGGATTAGAATTACAAATTCTTTGTTATGAAGAATTAATTGTTGATAAACTCAGTGAAAATTAGTGAGAACAAATGCCTTCATCAAGCCTACAATTGCACGCCTGTAACCCCAGCAACTCAGAAGCTGAGGCAGAAGGATCACAAGTTCAAAACCAGCCTCAGCAACTGAGTGAGACTCTAAGCAACTTAGCGAGATCTTGTTTCAAAATAAAAAATAAAAAGAGCTGGAGCTATGTCTCAGTGATTAAGGGCCCCTGGGTTCAATCCTTGGTACCAAAACAAAACATACAACTTGGGAGGAGGTCAGATGAAATCCCTGTAAATTCATATTCTCTAAGAAGACTTAATTACTGATGGGAATAATCAGAATCTCGATGATTCTCCTGTGACACTTGCATCATTACCAAACTGTATACTAGAGTGGGCTCTCTGACCCCTCTTCATGACACCCTCCTTTCACCAACTTTCCAACACATAAAGCTGAATTCCAGGAGGGAGACGGGTCCAAATGAGCACTGACCACATGGGGTCCATTAAATTGAGGGGCAAAAGGTTCTGCAGCTATACCAGTTTGAAAAACAGGAAGTACCAACCTTTCATTTCTGGAAGATGTTTCAAAAATTAATACATCAATCCCATTTGATGCCCCAAAAGGGATTATATAGTAGGCAGATCCCCCAGGCTTTTCCACGGAGCAGTTCTTAGAACTGACGTTCTTGGGAAAGCTTGTCTAGAGTTGCCTTTTCAATGTGGGCCTGTCAAGCACTTAAAATATGTCTGATCCAAACCAAAACATGTTCTAAGCATAAAGCACACTGAGTTTCAAAGACAATACAAAAGGACAAGATAACCTATATCAATAATAATTTGGTACTGAATACATGTTGAGCTGATATTTTTTTGATGTATCAGACTAAATAAAAAGTATTGATAAAGTTAATTTTACCTGTTTTCTTTTACTCTTTTAATGATGTTACTAGAAAATTTAACAATCCACCTGTGGTGTGCATGATGTTTCTATTGAACAGAGTGATATAGAGGACATCATGGTATGAAGACCATCTAGATCTGACATCTGTCTATCAGGATCTGACATCTGCCTATCTCTCTAGCCCTCTTTCTTGACACTGTCACATTGAGTTCCAGTCTGTCCACATGACCAACCACCATCAGCAACAGCTTCACACATCTATTCTTTGCTCATTCCAATTCCTGGAATAACATAATAACATAATAAGGCCAACCCTTATTCAGCATTTATAGGGCAAGCATCAGTCACTCACACAGGAAGCCTGTCTGGAAATCTAGGCACACCTATGTCCTGGCCTGATTAAGTGCTCTTCTTTCATGCACCTTTAGACTCCTGTGTACACCTCAACCTGAATTCCCTATGTAGTCTTACAAGCATCTATTCATGTATCTCTCTCTCAGTACCTTGTGAGCAACTTGGAGACAGTGATAGGCCTTACTTATTCCTATATCTCTAGTATCTTATCAGAGTACCTGGATACTTTTTAGCCCCTCAACAAATGTTTAGTGGGTGAGTGCATGATTGAAAAATAAAGTAGATATGGCTACTTTTCCTACCAGGGAAGAGGCTACTCAATAGCTCAGTGAGATGAAGTCAGGGTGAGCTAAGAACATGCAATGGGAATAGAAAAGAACCCCTGAGGATGTGGAATCAATGGCATTTGATAGTCCATAGGAGGTGGGAGGGAATAGAGGGAGAGAACTCAAGGATGGCTCCCAGATTCCAGTGACTCAAAATATTTTTTTCCAATGTAAAGATTTTTTTCTTTGCGTATTTTCTTGCCAATGGAGCATGAACAAACTCCACATTTCTAACTAATTGGTTTTTATTCCTGAGCTATTACATCATCCAAATATCATCTTGTCTCTAGAACATGAATGTTTCTATTAATGGGAACTTTGCCATGGTCTTTTAGAGAATGTGCTGGGTCTTGCATTTTTGGCAGAGTTATCAGCATAGCCACAGAAAAACTCTGCTTCCTGATGTCAAGTGAATCTCCAGCAGGTGCCTCTGCTTCTCATCAACATCTCACAAGAGCATCATGCCACAGAGATCATTTTTGCCATATTTGGACACAAGACAAGGATGACTCAGGTCAAGTAAAAGAAATCCATAGAAAATCAGAGATCCATAGCCAAGTTTTCTGACTTCATGCTCTAAACTGTTTCCATCAAATGACTTTTGCCTTAGGGGACTAGAGAAGGAAAAGTTGAACCAACAGATTAGCTTCACCTAAGTGTTTCTGAGTTTTCTTTCCTTGCTCATCATTTTTCTGGTCTTTGAGATGGCTGAAAAAGAATAAAAAATAGTACTGTGAGTCAAGGAAAAGAGAACTACAATAGTAGAAGGGTCATGGTATTCATTAAGTGAGTCCCAGAGGGGGAAAGATTGGGCAGAGAGACATGGATATGACTAGATCATGGCAAGATCATGGAAGAACAACCCTAAAGGCAAAGGTTTCTCCTTAGTCTCCCTTGTCAAACCTCCTTTGCTTAGTCTCAGTTTTTCATAGCATCATCTGACGCCATCTTGATTATCTAAAAATTACTAATATGAAGCAATTGTTGTCTAGTTCCTGCATTAGATTATCAACTCCTCCAGAGCCAGGACCACGCTATTTTGTTCAGTGCTCCATCCCAAGAGACTAAAAAACATCCATAGGTAGTAATCACTCAATAAGTATTTGTGGAATGAATAATACCTTTTAAAAAACTCATTCACCCAGTGGAAAATAACTTTTAAGCATTATAGTATAGATAAAAGAAATTAGCTGAGTTTAATTGTTTTATTTACCAACTTTGGTTAAGGAAGACTGTGTTTATCTAAAACATGAGTCATTTTGTCATTTGTTTTTCTATTTCTAATGCCAGGAATCCAAAAAACATAAAACACAGTCTTGAAAAGCCCTGAAAGATATGCAATTCATTGTAGGGAGACAATGTTAGATAGGTTATTATATTATAAAGCATTATTAATAAGGATCCTTATAAACCACATTGTATTTTAGTGTTAGAACAATGTTAAATGAGTTTCCCAGAGAATCCTTAAGGTATCTGAGACCTCTCATTTTATTGAAGAAAATCCTAGCCATTAATACTACATAAGTTAACCAAAATTCAGGAGCCAGCAGTCAAACTGGAAACAATACCATCTTTATTTATAGACAGTAAGCCCTCAGCCATTGACCTTCTTCAGTCTCTTATCTCTTGTGTATCTTTTTTTTTTAAGAGAGTGAGAGAGAGGGAGAGAGAGAGAGAATTTTTTAATATTTATTTTTTAGTATTTGGCGGACACAACATCTTTGTTTGTATGTGGTGCTGAGGATCGAACCCAGGCCGCATGCATGCCAGGTGAGCGCGCTACCTCTTGAGCCACATCCCCAGCCCCTCTTGTGTATCTTGTTTGATGCTATGCAGTTTTTACCAAAAACTGAAGTTATTTTTATACATATCTTATCTTCCCTCCTAGACTCTGCATTAACTATTCTTCTGCCCCAAATTGGATTCATCTTGGAATCTGAAAAGCAGAGAACATTTCCTGTAAGACCTTAGACAGCCTTTTTGAGTCATAGGATGAATGTGAGTAAATAAAGAAATAGATACCAAATTCTAAATAATTCATTTACCGAGTTTTTCGTTTTTAAAGCATCACCAGTGAGTAAGCTGGAGACTGTATTCATGTTTTGTAAACCTTATCTCATAAACATGAAATTGATTAACACAAATCAGCTTTCCAATAACCCATCAGTATCTCTTTTTGCTTCCTGGAAATTCTTTCTTGTGTGAAACTATGTATTCTCAAATTTACATTTGGTGTATTCTTCAAATAAGTCAACAAATGTTATCTGTAATGATTGTCAAACTCTCCTTTTTCCTAAATTCTGATTTGTAGTTTAATAAAAATGGTCACACACTCACAGACCCCTACAAAGTCTCCTAAGAATTCTCTTTTTCCAGCAGACTTGTCCCTCTGTATCATTTATCATTTATAATGGCATATATATATAATATATATATATAATGGCATATATATATATATATATATATATATATATATATATATATATAATGATGCATGTTGTGAATTTTAAGTGAAAATCCAAGTCTGCATTTTTCACAGTCTAAGTGTAGGTCATGACTTAAAAGCATCAGATTACAAAATTATATATTTCCAAATAGTAAAAAAGAAAAATTCTGTCTTTTCTCTTTTTCCCTTAGAGATATTAAACCTCAGGTATCCATCCTCCATAGTTTTTGCACACATTTTGCCTATATTTATATATATTTTTCACTTTTATATTAGAATCAGAAGATGAGAGGTTTTTATTAATGCAGGAGCAAGAACATGCAAATCAGCCCCATTTCTACCCCACCCCCACCCACCCAGCAGCACCCCTACCCAAACTTCCCCAGACATGGCCATAAACTTGTCTATCCACTTTTTAGTTCTCTCTTCTCAGATCCTCCCAACACTAAAAGTAGCAGCTTTACTAGGAAAATACCAACCCTGTTTCCATCTGAGTTCCCTGGGTCTGATGCAGACAGCTGAGTAACTGCCTCACCAGCTGAATCACCTCACAGGGTACTTGCTGACTTTTCACCGTCATCACAATCTAATTTAGAGGTCATGGAACACTCTGTCCATCTGGTCAGAGAGGTGGCTAATATTGTTGGACATTTTTTTTTTCCACAAAAGCAAATGTTCCATCTCTTTTATTCTGGAATGGAATGTGATGTGAAACCTCACTTTCTGAGAACTGTTGCCCCTGACTGAGGGAGTTTGCATGTGGTAAGAAATTGAGGTTGGATTAAAGTACGTAGTGATAATTGTTTGTGCTTCTGTTTTGTTCTGACAGTGCTTGGAGATGTGTTGCTTCAGCGTGTGTCTGAATGGAATTCTAAGCATAATTGGGAAATGAGTTCAAAATTCCAGATAAAGATCAGTTTTGGACTTGACCAATAAAATAGTGGAATGAGGAGGTTGGAGGAAAATATGGAAAGAAAATACATTCTCCCTGGTACAAAGTAATCCTCTGGTTCTTATTAAAGTTACAGAACAAATTTACTAGCTCTTCTATGTTAAAAGTAGCCTCAGATTTTTAAAATCACTATAATGTTAGATAAATACTACTATAACAATTCTTTTTCTAAATCAAGAGCAAAACAACGTTATTATATCACTCTAACAAGTCAATTGCTTTGATTTTCCCTGGGTTGAGTACTTGGATCTCTTTTAGATTGTTATTAGATAAAACAAATATATGTCTGCATTATATGATTTACTTCCTCCCAAAATCTTTCTGTTTATTTAGGACGAGATAGTTTGAAAGCATCTAAGGATCTGAAGCCTCATGATAAAATAATATCTATTGAACATCTCCCCTGGCCCTACTGGCCAAGAGTTACAATAGGTGCACGGGGAGATACAAAGACCCCTGCTTTCAGGACTTGATGCTTTAATGTCAGAGGCAAAGCAAATGCATGCAAAAATAAATGTGTGGGGATGTATTCCCATGACACATCCATATTTAAATGAGGAAATGACGTAAGCAATGTGAGGGCTGAATTCCATACATCAGTCTCGGGTCCAAGTTATTTGCTGACTAGGAAAGATAAAACTGAGACATTACTGGGCTATGTGGGCAACTATCACTACAGAGAGCAGACTAATCCAAGAAGAAAAAGGGAACAAAAGCAATTTTCTCTCTATACAGAGTGAATCCTTTCCTTTTGATGCCTGAGTTTTTCCTGCTAAGGATGAAAAATCTAAAACACAAAAGGCTTGAAGCCCAATTCAGTAACATCAGAAGACAATAATAGCAGCCATAGGGTTGGGTTTGTGGCTCAGTGGTAGAGCCTTGCCTAGCACATGTGAGGCACCACATAAAAATAAATAAATAAAATAAAGGTATTGTGTTCATCTACAAGTAAAAAATATTTTTTAAAAATAATAATAGCAGCGAATATCATGAAGTAAGGCCCAATTTAATAGGCACCATGTAGGTATATATATTTATATATACAGGGCATCCCTAATCCAAAAATCTGAAATCTAAACAGCCCCCAAACTAAAACTTTTTGAGCATAACATGATGCCACAAATGGAAAATTCTACACCTAACCTCACAGGACAGTTTACAGTCAAAGCACAGGTGCTGTAAAAACGTGTAGAATTATTTCCAGGCTATATGTATAAGGTATATATGAAAAATAAATGAATTTCATGCTTAGACTTGGGTCCCATTTCCAATATATTTTAAGTGTGTATGTAAATATTTCAAAATCTCAAAAAAATCTAAAATCTGAAACACTACTGTTTCCTAGAATTTTGGAAAAGATGATGCTCAATTTATACATCTCACTCAAACTCCATAACACCCTGAGATAGACATGTCATGTAGCCCATTTTATGAACAAGGAAAACAGAGGACCAGAGGTGTTAAATTTAAATAAATGGACCACAGATCACATGCCTAAACTATGGGATGGCAAGGGTTAAAACGACTAAAAAGTCATTGCTTTTCATTACACAACAAGAAGAAGAGAGCTGGTTCTTCCATTTCCTGGGGATGAGCAGTTCTTCTATGGAGGAGACACAGACATTCACTCAATGCTCAGTGTTATGGTTTGGATGTGAGGTGTCTGCCAAAAGCTCATGTGTGAGCCAATGAAAGAAAGTTTAATGGTAAATGATTGGGTTATGAGAATCTTAACCTGATCTGTGCATTAATCCACGTGTAGGAATTAACTGGGTGGTACCTCTAGGCAGGTAGGGTGTGTCTTAAAAAGGTGGGTCATTGGGGGCATACCCTTAGGGTGTATATTTTGTCTGTGGTGAGGGGTATGTTCTCTCCCTCTCTCTCTCTGTCTCCTTCTCTCCTTCCCTCTCTCTCCCTCTCTCCTTCTCTCTCTCTCTCTTTCTCTGCCCCCCCCCCACAAGTGCAATGTCCTGAGCTTCTTTTCTCTGCCATGTTCTTCTGCCCCCAAATAAGCTGTTCCTCCTCTAATTGTTCTTGACAGGTCTTTTGGTCACAGCAATGACAAAACTAACTAAAACACTCATCTACAACAGGGAAGGGGAAAAAAAAAGTTGGGAGGAGTCAGGATCAGGAATGATTCCCCAAGGCTGAGTCATTGACCCATTCATTTAATCTAATACCAATTTGTAGTAAAGGCCAAACAGATGCTGGGTACAGAAGACATAGTAAAAAAGAGATGCCTCATGCTGCCCTCAGGGAACTCACAATCTCACGGGGAAGGAGAAGACAGACCAAGAAGACAAGCATGTCAAACAAGGAAACAGACAGGATGCCAACACAGGGAATCATTGGGGAGGAATTCCATGGTCACTGTTCCCCTTCCAGTTCTCTAGAGAAAGTGACATGTAAGCTGAGCATGAAAGAATGAAGAGGAGCTGGTGTGTGTGGAGCAGAGGGAAGAGTGAGCTAATGAAGGGGAGCAATCAGAGGTTAAGTGCTCATAGCCGAGTTTAAGGAGGTCTAGTTTCCTGGGAATTGCCAACTGGTCAGACCAGTGGCGCCCTCCTTTGTAAGCCTTAGCAGGTGTCTCTAGACCACCTTCTTCTCCAAGGACTGAGGCTTGCCTACTGAACTTGGCTGAGGACTAGCAAGAACCCTGAGCTTCTGAGGGCCCCAGGGAGAAGCCCACAGCACCTATGCCCTCTCTCTGGGGCAAGGTCCTGGTGTCACTTCTTAGGGATGTTTCCCTCTGTCAGGAAGCAATGTCTTTCCGAACACATGTTGTTTGGAAACAGAAGGGTACCCACGACCATTTATTATTTTTTTATGAGTGTAACTAATATGTGATATGTATGTATATATATATTCAATCATTCACACACAGGACTGCACTCTGGATTGATTGATTGGTTGGTTGGTTGGTTGGTTGATTGATTTTTTCAGTGAGAAGAACTCACCAAATAAAGTTAAGAGAGGGAAGACTTATTAGAGGGACACACTGCAAAAAAAGCAGCAGGGACATGAGAAAGACATTTGTTCCTGCATTCTGGATTTATACCTCAGCTACTTTTCACTACTTACTGGCTCTTTGACCTTGGGTAAGTTGCTTAACTACTCTGTACCTCAGCTTAATCCTTTGTAAAATGTTTCCCACTCTTTAGGCTTTTGGGAGAAGATTGACATTGATTCCATATAAAGCATTTAGAGAAATGTGCCCACGACTTAAAAATATTTATTATTGTTATAATTTATTTTTATTTTTATTATTATTATTATTATTATTATTATATGCTAGTTACCTAGGTTAGGTGGTGGGCACATCAAGACAAATAAATCTCTAGTTAAATGTGTCAGATAGTGGGAAAGATGGATTACACCCCATTGTTTCTAACCAGGGTGACGAGGCAACAGGGAAGTTGTCTATAAGGTGACAGGAGCCTGGAAGAGGGTCAGCTATGTTGTTGGAAGGATGAGTTAACTTTTACAAGTGAAGGAGAGGGAACAATGACAGGGGGTAGAGAAAGCTTCCCAGGCAGTCTGGATGCCCTGCCTGAGAGCAGAGGAAAGGAGCAGAGGGTGGAAGGAGCAGAGGACACATGTGGTCTTGGTGGAGAGAAGGATGGCGGGAAGGCAGTGTGCTGGATCCTGTGTGGACAGAGTCCCATCATCCAGCAAGTGAAGGAGAGCCATCTAATCCTGAGCAGTGGAGACGGGGCTCTGCTTCTGAGCCTGGAGCTGGGGGTCTGCAGCATGTGAGGAATGGAATACGTCCTTAACTCTGCAGCAATTCAAGGACTTTGTAGTAACTAAGCTATTACGTCCTAGCTTGGCCCCAGGTTGCCCTCATCATTTGTAGTAGTGTTTCTCTTTGAAAAATAGTACTTTTAATTCTGAACTGCCTACAGACAAACAAACTTTTGGGAAACAACTTGTTCATAAAATGAAATTCTCCTGCTGAGTATGTGGTCATGAACCTCTGGATTCTAATTTGAAAAAAAAAAAAAAAAGAGAGGGAGAGAGACCCAAACCACGTCCTTTCAAGGGTTGAGAAGAACAAACAAAGCAATATTGACTTATTCTAAAGAGATCAAAACGTCCGTCAGAAACCTTGCCCTAAAATCTGCTTTATTAGATTCATTTGTTACCCTCAAATTGCGAAACTATAGTCCATTAATTGTGAGAGCTGTCCGTTCAACATGTACCTGACTGAGCCTGGGCGCCATGTATTACCCTAAGCCCTTTATACATGCTACTTGGTCCTTATGACCCTCTAAAGGTGGTATCATCATCCCCCTTTTCAGATGAGAAAAGTGGAGCTCAGAGGGTTGGCTGATGTTACCAGTGACACACAGTCACCCGTAGAAGAATCAGAGGTAGGATCTGGATCTGTGCAATTCTCAAATCACTCAGTCACCTCCCTGGACACTTCTGTGGATCCATCGACATTTAAACAATTTTTATTTGGTCTTCAGCCTTTAAAAACAAGTGTCTTTTAATTGAGTGGCTGTCTCAGGTAGCAGATGCATTGAATTCTGTTGTTTGTCCAAACTGCTCCCTTCCCATTTACACCAACCTTGTACAAGTACTCAAACACAATATTTTCTGCATGCTTTTCAAGTGTATCATTTTACATGTTTGAAATCTCACAATATTACTCAATCAGAAGTAAATATTTTTGTCCATCAGTTATAGATTTATAAACTGAGTTAGAAACAGGATGAATAGCAGGTTCTGGGATGTAGCAGAGGTGGGAGGTATCTCAGCAAAACAGCAATGGAGCCCATAAAGGTTCCATAGACTTGTGAGTCAACTGGGAGAAATTTCCTACATGCAGTGACAATCAGGATGCTGAGACGTCAGGGATGCTTGCTTGGCTCCAGAATGACATTCTTCCCTTCCTCTTTTTACTACATGAATCATAACAATATAAAGAGTCATATTTATACGTCTCTTAGTCTCTTCCTGGGAATCCTTTGGTAACGAATAACAGAATCATGAATAATTTGTTTTCCGAGTCAGAATAACACCTTGTATCCAACGAGACTAGGTTCCACTTAAGGAATTCCATCCAGTTTGACTCAGGACTACAACTACGCAGTGTTGACATCAAGACACACAGAGACCCTGCAGGAGGAATAAATAGGTGAGAGGACAGATGAAGCACTTGTGTACTTCCTGAGTCACCTCCTCTGAGGTGCAACCCTGAATAGCTAACCTTGGAGAAGGCCCCAGAAGACTGAGCGCTTATCTTGACGTACTTCTACTGAATCACAGCAATTGTAACAGTATGTCAGTAAAAGGCAAAAAGAAACCACAGATGGGTAAATCAAAGTGCCCTCAGGTGGCTTGGTCTGTGACATTTTTCTGGTGTATTTTAAAGAAATTCAGTGTCCTTGTGTCACACTCCCTAGATAGTTCCAAACTGATGTTTGATCACAGACTCATTAATATTTTCTGCAGTATATATATATATATATATATATATATACACACACACTCATTATGTATCTCTCTATATATACACACAAAAATACTATATATATATATATATATATATATATATAGACACACATACATATTGTATTTTGTGTATATACCTATGTATACATAACATTTGTCATTTTCCATTGTCCTAAATGCTGTAAATGTGTTATACCAGTTAAGCCTCATAACTACACTCCATGACGTGGAAGGTGTCACCCATCACCATTTTACACACAAGACAACTGAGGTAAGGGTGAATTGCCCAAGGGAACTCTGAGAAGTTTCTGGGAAGAAGGGAGTCAGGGTTTGAGTGTGACTCACTCTTGAACATCCCACTCCAGTGATGCAGCTATTGTGAAAAAGACTGTTAAAATCTCTGTTGCAAGGGATGTATGATCTGCTGACTACGGCTTCCTTATTGCCTAAATTAAGCCACTTCTCTATCTAAACCAATTGCTCTTCCACAAGCAGGCTCACATGAAGTGGGCAGCAGCAGAGTAATTATCTTCAATATATAGCTAGAGCTGATGTCCACAGTCCCACCATAATAATTTCAATTCTATGTCTTAAATTTTTCCTCTTTCTTACCTTTTCCCCCTAAGAAATACTAGAGAGTATGTTCTATACCACTGATACCCAAACAAAAGCTAAAGAAAGATCACATTAAAAAAGCATTCATGTATTCTAGCAATTGTTTACACTAATAATGCACGATATCCCATTAATGCCCAGAGGAAAATTTATACCTTGGTTTCTACTATTGTATAAATCTCTTTCTTTCCCTCACTACTGCAGACTCCTCAGCCTTCTGGAATTCCTGACTGGCCTCTGCTCCTTCTCCTTCCCTTCCTCCAGGGTATACAAGATTCACAGGCCTCAAGGAGGAGTCGGTTTTGCTGCTGTGCTGTGTGTGATGAACTGTTTTTTACTAAACAGAATCCAAGTCAAAGATAGAGAGGAGAGAGAAGTGGATAAGAGCTTTTTTTTTTTTTTTTGGTGGGGTTGGGGTACCAGGGATTGAACTCAGGGGCACTCAACCACTGAGCCATATCCCCGGCCCTACTTTATATTTTATTTAGAGACAGGGTCTCACTGAGTTGTTTAGTGACTCACTTTTGCTGAGGCTGGCTTTGAATCACGAGATCCTCCTGCCTCAGCCTTCCAAGATGCTGGGATTATAGCCTTGTACTACCACGCCCAAGAAGAAAGAGAAGGTTTTAAACCCCCTTTTATTTAAAAAGAAGAAGAAGGAGGAGGGGGGAGGGAAGGGGGGAGGGGAAGGGAGGGAGAGAAGGAAGGAGAAAAGATAGCAGGTTTAAAGGAGCAGATAATACCCTTAGAAGAGTTTCACAGCTCCAGCTCCAGCTCTTATCAGGTGGGTCCTTGATCTATCTTAGCCTCAGTATCTGCATTTTCAAAATAAAAGCAATAATGTCTAGCTCACCAAGTTGCATTAAATAAGATAATACATATGAGTGCTTAGCACATGGTATTTCTGGAAACACCAACATCTCAAAAAGACGAAATACTAACTAGAAGAAGAGGTTTGCTCAAAGAATCTAAGCAAGAGGCTGAGGCTGGGTCCTTTGTGCAGAGAACAGAGAAAGCAGTCCTAGTCAGGCAGGGTAGAAAAGAGAAATATATATATTTTTTCCTTTATCTTTTGTTTTATTGGCACATTATAGTTGTCCATATAGAAGGCTTCAGTTTTACACATTCATGCATGCACACAATATAGCAATATTATTTGGCCACTATCATTTCATAGGATTTCCCCTTTCTATCCCCTGTCTGCCTCTGACAGTCCTTTCATCGAAGAGGTGAGAGTTCTATTGATAAGTCCTGGGCTTCCCACAGTCTGTGTCAAATGCTATCCAGTCTTTGAGTAGAGAATAATTGGTTTTGAGGACACCCTATATAAGCATTTTTCTGGGTAGGACTTTGCTTTCTGGAGAGAAATCTGCTTTTTCCTCAGGGCTTGGAAAGGGAACTTGAAATTGAATCAGATGCCCTCATTTAATAGAAGAGGAGACTACTCCAGAATGCATCCTTATCCAACCCCATAAGTTATTGAGCCAATCCTGTCACTGAGGTTCCTGATTCATGGCCCCAGGACATCCATACCACACATCACATGCAATGCCTTGTGAAAAGAAAATGGGGGGCCGAGGGATGGGTGAAAATGAGGCCAAAGCAGGCTGTACCCATCTGCTTTTCCTATTCCACAACAGCAGTTTGCAACGTGAGGCTGAGGGTTATGCTGGCAGCATAATAGAAAACACAAACCTTAAAAAGAGGGGGACTCATGTGACAGCAGGTGCAGGGAAATTAAAGACACCACAGAGCCCACATTATGAACACGTAATGATAACGTGGGCGTCTGCTTTATCTCTCTGTGGAACATTGTGATGAATTATTACTAAAATGGCGTTGAAAAGGAGACCTATTTGTGCCTGACAATTTTCAGCAAATTAGAGGTGGGGGTTTTTCACTTTTCACTCTGGATGTTGAGAATAGGTGAAAAGCAAAAGTGTAAATAATATTGGTGCTTTTCATAAACTCATAAAAAAAATGGAGGGAAGACAAAGTTTGAAGCAAAACAAGCAAGTTTGAATAAAATTAGCTTCAGAAGAATTGTTCTATATTTAGCAACATACCCTCACTTGACTTTAATCCTGGAAGATAAATTTTATATTTTAATACAGAGGACAGTGCATTTAATGAGGCTCTTTCTCTATCAAGGAATAGATTTCCTTTCTCAGAGTCCTGACTTGAACTCTGAGGGATAGATGGTATTAGATTTATTTTATTTAGTGCTTTTATATGTTTTAAATTTAATTCTGTGTTATTTATTATTTTCTTTATTTTTATTTGTTCTTTTTTGTATTTATTTTCAATGTACTTTATTTGGTCCACAACATTTTCTTCTGTCTTTACTAGTCAACACTGAAGAATTAGGAGACTTAACAATAAATTTCAGACCTTGTCTTTTGGAAGAAACTAGAAAAATCAGAAAGTCTTAGGCCCACACTCCAAAACAGCACAGAATCTACTGCAGTCAGGGAAAGCAGACAGACACTGTACTGTGTGAGAGCTTCACATCATCCGGGAGCTTCTCTCCCAAGTCTTCCTCCTAACCGTCCCCAACCCTCTTCACACATGGTCTTTTCCTCCCCTCTCAAAACACATTTCAATCTACTCTAGATCTATCCTGTTCCTTTCAAGAGAGCATAGTTAGATCCTCTTTTCATTCTTTACTTGCTGAATTTAAACCTAAATGAAAAAGTCACAAGCAGACAGAAGGTACTTTACAGAATAACATACTATTGAGCTTCTACAGCAATGACTTTATCTTTTTTATGGTGTTTTCACCATGTTTAGCGATTAAATGTTTAGTGTTTGCAGGAGAAAAAGCAACTTGCAAGACCTCTGTCCTTCAACTCCATATATCTTCATTTCTGCATCTTTTAGGGAAAGAAAAAGCATATAACATATGTCATCTAAGAATGTTAAAATAATTAGCAAGGATCACTCCATTATTTAGAGATATAACTGATGTCACAAGTTTCACAATTATTATTATGGATACTGAAAGAAGAGAGTCAATAACAATTGACTGTTGATGATATTGTGATAGAGCCACACAATCACTGACCCCCAAAGATGGGTGAGGTATCTAGCACAAGAAGGGAACAAGGTCTGTTTGCTGTGTCTCGTAGACCCCAAGAAATAGAGCTGTCCTTCAGGTCTATGCTAGCGAATGTTTCAAGATCAAAGGACGCGCTAAACATGGAAAGTTGAACTTCCTGCCAAACAAGGTCTGCACCCCCCTCCCACCTCAGCCAGCTTCTTGGTCATGAAGCTCTCCTCCAAGTCACCCAAAACTTCCAGGATGAACAGAAACAGAACCACGGGGGGACTTCCTTGTTCTCCAACTCTGTCTTTCCTCTCTTGAGTCTTCATCTAAAGGAGACAACCCCTTAGGCTTTTGCACCCTAATTATTTGCCATATTAATAGAGCAGAGGCTAGCTAAGCCCTCAGAGCCCATGAGAGGAGGGATGTAGATTTTCCTGAGACACCTTGTGTGGGTGCCTCCAGAACCATGTTTTACAGGTTTCTAACTGTTCTATGCCCTGGGAAGTTGACCCTTGTTAACTGTAGCCATAGGCTCTCTTGCCACTGAATTCCTGAACTTTGTTCTCATGGTAGCAACAATGGAAGACCATAGGTAGGAGGAAAGGGAGAGCCAGGCATTTATGCCCCCAGATGTTTTCTCTGCCAGATTGCTATGGGTTGGTCACCTGTCATTCAAAAGTGCTTAGGCAGTACTTTCTAAACAGCTACTCTGGAAAGCTGGGTTCCAGCACTGGAGGTCACTGTTCCTAGTCCTGGGGTCCTACACAATCCTTAGTGTAGTTTCCTTAAACCCAAATAGTTCCTTTGCTGAACTCTCCTTAAATTACCCAGTGGGGCTGTGGAGTGTCTTACCTACTAGGATTCACATGTGTATCAACAACATGGGAGGCTGAGTCAGTGGGATGCTGTTCACTGATTACATTGTAACCTGGTTAGCTTTATAATGTGGAGTTTTGGGAAGCCCTGTTTCTTGTTTGGAAAATGAAATATCCTGAAAAAAATAAAAAATGTAATTCTGCTTCTGTGCTTATGAAGTGGTTTGGAAGTTGGAAGGCATGTTTGAATTCAAACACTCACTATATAAAAATGACTTCATCAGGCTAGACATGTCCTCATAAGCTGAAATAAAATTTGAAAAGATCAGAGGTCCTGGGACCATGAATCAGTCTTGCCTACTGGAGGATGGGTACAACTTGAACTTCTGGAAAAGGAAAATTTATTCTAATAATTGAGTACTGGGCTTGCTATGATTCCCAGTATCACCTGAGAACATGTTAGAAATGCAAACTCAGGCTGAGGGTGTCGTTCAGTTGGAGAGTGCTTACCTAGCATGGCCTGTATTCCATCCCCAGCACTGCAAATTAAAAAAAAAAAAAAAAAAAAGAGGGGCTGGGGATGTGGCTCAGGTGGTAGCACGCTCGCCTGGCATGTGTGTGGCCCAGGTTCCATCCTCAGTACCACATACAAACAAAGATGCTGTGTCCGCTGAAAACTGAAAAATAAATATTAAAAATTCTCTCGCGTGCTCTCTCTTTAAAAAAAAAAAAAACTTTAAAAAAAAGAAAAAGAAAGAAAGAACAGAAAGAAAATAAAAGAAATTTAAATGCCCCAGTCCCACCTACAGTTCTATAGAATCAAAAACTCAGGGGTGGGGGTGGGGGAATCTCAGGGGTGGGAGCCCAGCACTCTGTGTTTTAACAACCCTCCAGGGGATTCTGATGTACACAGAAGTTTAGTACCACTGGACCTGTGAGGTCACTATAACAACAAGCCAAACATCGGGAGTCTAGGTAAACATCTGGCATCAGAGGGCCTAATAAATAGTGAAGAGTTCAAGAGCAGGTGAATTCCAAAACAAAAAGGTTTGCTTTGGAGAGCTTGGCTGTCTGGAAATAGTACCAGGACTCCTGTCTACAGGTCAGAGCAGGACTCCAGTCCTTGTAGGGTATGTGAAGAGCAGGTACAATTAAGGCAGTACCCTCAATATTCCAAGGACTGTGGGCTAAGCAGCCTTGGGCATTGGAAATAAGAAATGTAGGATCCTGATGAGGACTGGGACCCTCGTTCATCTGGGTGTCTGAAATAGCCACAAGTCGAAGTCATTAGAACTGGAAATGGGGGTGAGGACTTGAGAAGCATTTTGAGTGACTCAATGTTTAGGAAGTGAATATTTGTCTAGAGTCTTCTGATTCTGCTGTGATTCAAATTAGGGCTGGTCCCCAAAGCCACAATGTAATTATTTATTCTAGTGACAATCAAAAGTAGGGGAAAGGGGGTGCCGTGGGGGTGGTGGTGAGTATAACAGCAGGGCCTGACCACCACCTCTCCACACCAGTACATGCAAGTCCACTGGCTTCCTGGTTCAGATCATTATTTTTCAAATTAACTTGTGTATGTAGACGTGTGGTTGGTTTAGTCTCCAGTGTATGGCAGTGTTTTTTTGTGCCCAGGCTTCTGGTGTATTCCTCCCTCAACAGCTATTGCAGAGTTAAATACAGAAACTGCTGGAAGGCAACATCTCTGCTGATATCCAGGAAAGCTGAAGATTATTGAAGGGCAGAGGGCGGCTGGGAGCAGAGGCAGTGGGCAGAGCCTTTAGGGGCAACAAGAAGAGGAGAGGCATGTCTCAGATTGGGAATGTGGCAGAGTCCAGGGACCCACAAAAGTGCTGCCAGAGGTGGCATGACCCCAAGAGGAAGGCCCAAGTCACGCTTAATGAGAACTACACCTTCAAATCATTTAGAGCTCTTGAGAGAGTCCTATGGTCCTATATGGTCAGGAAGCATAGCTCTGGATACTTTTTCTGGAGTGAATGAGCCTCCCATAAAGCATAGCTTCCAGATGGGTAACATAGTCCCCTGCTAGGAAATCAGCATGCAGAGGCCCACCCCAGACCACCTGCTTCAGTATCAGCTCTGGGGGCCTTGCTCATTCACCAGCGCCACAACAGGTATTTCCAGTGCTGGTAGCTTCTAGGCTTCTACTCAGAAACACTGAAAAGGTGAACCAAAACCTACAGTGTTCTACTCAGACTGTAGGTTTTCTTGAGGGTCTCTTCCTTGAAAATAAGAATTCTAATTACAACATCCCAGTTCTTTGCTTCTTTAGGCCCAGCCACTCACCTCTCGAGGAGCAAAGCTGAGAAAACTTCTTCTGTTGATTCCAGAACCCATAATTTTCTCTCTCCATCCTTTATTATGAACAACAAAAAAAAATATAACTAGTGAACATTAAAGTAGGCACATCAATTTTATAGTCCATACAAATCATTCATCAATGACATAATATCCTAAAGAATAATGGTACTACTGCTCCTGCATTATTAATTTTTACTTTAATTTTTCCTTAAAGTGAGTTGCCACGGTACACTCTAAAAAATGTAAGTATTAATGTCTATCTTTTCCCCTACATTGTGAATGCCATAAGAACAGGGACCATTCGTTGTGTTTAGTCAAACTTCATATTTGATACCAAACATGTTTATGTCTTGTTACAGATTCATGATAAACTATGTGTAACTGACAAAGCCCTAGAGGCAGATAATGAACATTTAGAGGTAGTATGTATCCATTTAATTACCATTACAGAGCAGCTGGTTATTTTACATATATCATCTTACTGCACTGTAAAGAGGTCAAGTAAAAGTCATAACTAGCATAGAGTTTTCATCATAACTTAAGAACTTGGTTTCACAAGCCATGATGCAGGTTCTGTTACACCCCACTTGTTCAGTGTTAGGGATCTGGCATCTCTCAAAGCAACTGAGTCTCCTCACAGTGGTTCAAGACTCCAGGAAATCCATTGTTTCTACAACACCTTCTTCTGACCATAGAAATTCCCTTCAAAAAGGATGCCTGGTGTTTGGCTGTCCCTGTATAAAAATACTCCTACATGTAAGGTGATTCTCCTTTCCACTCATAGTATCATTCCTGCAAGTGGAAGAGGAAAAACCCATGTGTGGTCTACTAAAAGGCAGGTTGTTTTTACCCCAAGAATGCCAGACTGTCTCTTCCAACCAAACTCTGAGGACACCAAGGGTGATTTTCCAAGCAGAAATTATTTCATCTTGCTGGAAAGTTGTTTCTTCAGCACAGTTGTATTCTCCCTGGGAGCACTTCCAGATTCAACTTAACACTTGTAAAAGCCAATGAGACACAGAAGGAATGTGATTGATTCTGTCACTCTGTTATTCAATTGAATATTCATGCATTCAATCAACAAGCATTGATAAACATTCTGTGCATGTTGATAATAAAAGGATTTATTCAGTCATTAAAAAAGCATTGATATAGCATCAAATACAAGAGAGACATGTGAGAAGAAGTTCATCTAAAAGGAGTGATATTATCTCTGATCTCTACAGTAAAACTGGGAAGGTTGAAACATGATTTTGAAAAGGTTGAAAAACATTTTTGCAACCCCTGAATCCTGCTTGTCCATAGTTCATTTGTTGACATTTGAATTAATCTTAGTCATAGAAATACATATACCTACATCTTGGATGTGACTCATCACCATCTTAATTGATATGTAAGTGTCCCTTGGCTACATGTAAAGTTACGCTAGTTAAAAGACACATCCACTGTATCTGACATAAGATCTGATATTTTAAGTGTGATGTACTATCTCTTTGTTTTACTGAGGCTTTGTAAATCCCAATGCCAATTATATTAACAAAAGTTTACTTCCTTCCTGCTCTGCTCATTAGAGCACAGACACTGATACAAAAGAAAATGTCAACTTCCAGCAGGTTTTTAAGTGAGGTATTTTTGCTAGGACCACTTTAAACAAAGACCAAATTTCTCCTGACCTTTCTTCCCGGCATCCTCCTGAGATGGAATCATACACTCCAGCTGATGATTCATTATAGATTCAAGTCCAGGTGGAGAATAAACTCAAGCAAGAGATCAAACCTCATTACAGTTATACCTGTAAAAAGAGTCACAGCAGTTCAAGGTCTATTAGAAAGGCTATGCTTGTCCATAAAAATTTATCTTTGGGCTGAAATATGGCATATGAATTTTGAGTCCATAAGTACCTTAAAATCAGAAAACTCAATTATATACTCCTAAATTAAATGGTTGCTAAGTGGCAGATGATTGGATTTTGATGTTTTAAAACTTCTTGCCAAAAGCTTTGTAAGCATTTTAATATTTTTTTTTAAATATAGTGGAAAACATAGCATGACAATGAGACCCAAGTAATAAATGGGAAGTCAATTTGAATCCAGCTTTTCCTGTACCTTGATAACACGTCCTTGATTGTGGGAGACACTTTGTAATAGTTTTAAGCTGATGTTTTCTCAGTGGATGACAGTGATATTATCTCTTTCAAGAAGGAGTCAGGGAGTCAATTTAATAACACTACTTCTCTCATTAAGTTCAAAGAATGCACCCTTCCAAGGTTGGAGGCCAAAAAAAATTCTCCTTCTATGTCAGGCAATGGAGCTATAGCCAACCCCTGAGGAAGTAGGTATCCTCTCTGCTGCTCCCATTTCCTGGATGCTTAGAGCCAGAGGGGATTATTCCTTTTACTAATTCCCAGCAGCTCATGCCTTAGGAAGAGTGAAGGACTCAGGAGGTTTACTGCCTTGGGTTTGAAATTCATCACTTTCTAAATGTGTGGGCCATTTTCTTGTTTATGAATCGAGGATAGTTATTTGTGAAGGATGAATGAGAGAACACGTGTCAAGTGCCCAGTGCATGGTAGACAACCAATACAGTGAACACCCAGAGAGTGAGCCCAGCCCATGACCACCCACTGCCAGTCCCAGGAAGATAAAGACCTTCCAGGTAGGTGACTTTCTCTCACCCCCATACGGAGAAGCAAAAGACTTGTTTGAACTGTAGAAATAAACACTGAGTTAGAGAAGATGCATGGGAGATCAAGGATATTTTCACATCCTAACAATGTAATGGCTAGATTTTCTATCCAGCAGTATGGCTTTTCTTTTTAAATAATTAGTTTTTATAATGATTTCTAATATGAATTTGCTTATTTAATGGAAATACAATGTGCAATTCTTTCTTTTTTTACTAACACTCTGAGGAGCAATAATAGTCAAAGCTTGGGAAGCTTATTAAGACTAATACCCGAATGTGGTTAAATGCATTAAAAAGCCTTAGTAAAGAATATGCACTATTGATCCCATTCACAGCCTCAGCTTTTGCAACAGCCCCATTAAGGTACAGCGTGCTATCAATGCAAATTAGTCCCCAACGTGTAGCTTTCCTCCATTTAAAATGAGGCAAACCTGAAACGGAGGCTGAAATGTGCTGGAAACTGCTGAATAATTATAGCCTGTTTTTAATTCCTCTTCTTTCCGTGTTTAATTTACTTACACGGGATTGTCAATGCTTCATATCTCATGTGTGAGCAACAGTTTTTAAAATGGGCTAATAAAATAAAATACACTTTTAAAATCTATCTTAAAAATTATTTTATCTTTCTCCTTAGGGTCCCAATGCAGAATAACAGACACTTGACTAAGTGTATTCCTGAATCCTCATGGTCCGACATTTTGTTGAAGAAAAAAAAAATGTTGAATAGACTATTCTTCTCTACCAGAACCAACCAACCTCTCTCCTGAGGTAATTATTCTGTTTCATTCCCCAATAAGCAGCCCATCAGAAATATTTTTAAGCATCTTCTGCTTCTCTAGAAAGCACTAGATACAATTTGGTTTTTCCCCTCTGCAGCTTTTCTTATCACGAAATTCACATAAGAAAAAAAATAAGCCATTATAAAGTGCATTTAGTATATTTGAAATGTTATGCTACCCAAATCTCTATTCTGTTTCAAAACATTTTCATCACCCCAGAAGAAACTCTTGGTACATGTTAAGCGGCTCACCCCAGATTCCAGTCTCTGGTAACCATCAAGATTTGATTGCTTTAAAGCTGCTTATAACAGACTAGATTTAGAAAGCTCTATGTCTTTACCCTGGGAATAGTAGTAATGAACTGGAACAATTAATAAATATGGAGATTCCCAGGTCTCTGCTTAAAGAAGCCAATACAATTAGTATTGGAGGCCATTTTTCCAGTTCTCTCAACACAATGAAGAACTTTCTTTATCCTTAGTAAATACCTTTAGTCTAATAGGTTCACTGAGATGAAAAGAAGAGAAGGTCTCTTTAAGGTGTTTCATCTGATAGACATGGCGAAATAGGTGCACAGGAGCATCAGTGGGGGATGTTTGGAGGATGTGGTAAGTTCTATGCAGGATCAGAGATGTGTGCAGAGAGGACATAGCTATTGGAGTATCATCTAGTGAAGGAGAGAGGGAGAGAGGGAGCTAGGAAGGAAGGAGGGAAGGAAGGGAGGGAGGAAGGGAGGAACAGATGGTATTCTGTACACCTGTGACCAACTTTTGTTGGAAGAAGAACTGGTGGCATGTTTATTATCAGGGGAAATGAAGAAAGATGCCAGTGCAGCTGGTGGATTGGGTGGTGGGGAGATGAGGTATTTCTTGACTGTTGTCTTCAGCATTCTCTCTTTGGTGGAAGTCGTGACTTGCTGAGAGTGGGTGGCAGGTATGTGGGAGTGGGTGTGGTTCCTTACAGGAGAGCAGCAGAGATGGGAAACTACAGAGGGTGAGGGCAAGCTTTCCAGAGCAGCAGAGCAAGTTTGCAAGGCTGTGCTGAGGGTATGAATGAGGGCGATCCTGGTTGAGTAGGGGCAGGTCCAGTTCCACTGGTTGTAGACTGCTCTCAGTAGGCTCAACACCTCAGTACAGCCTGGAGGAAGCAGGTGAGAAGCTCATTCCCAGTGAGATTGTGCCAGAAACAGAGAGGAGAAAGGGCGTGAAAGCATTTGAAAAAAAGAAAAGAAAACAAAATCAAACTCTCTCAAGAATACAGGGAACTCAAAGAAAAGATTTGTATCATGGATAAGAATGATGGAACTGGTGAGATATTTTCCCCATTTTCCCCAGTAGCTCTTTTATTACTTAGCTCCATCAAAAATAATCCCTTCATAAGGGGTAAATTTTTAATAGATTTCAAAAAAATATATACTTATCATGAAAAGACAGTGCATATAAAAACTAACACAATTAGGTTAAAAAAAAGATGAGAAAAGATGTAAAAGTAAGTGCTTTGCTCACTAGCAAAGAAATTAAGATTCCTGTTGAAAATAGAACTACATTTTTAAAATAAAGGGGATGTGTTGATATTGTATATCAATGTGCCTTTTACTCTTATTGTAACTGAATCTCCTTTCCCTACACACTTACTTGAGAAACCTGTCCATGACCGAGTTCCCCAAGATATTCCATTCACTGCAAGCACCTTAGTATCCCTGTAATTTCTTCATGATGCTTCTTTGCTCAGAAGCTACCTAACAATTCTGTTCTTTTTAAATAATTAACAACAAGCAACTTATTAAGTTCTTATGCCCTAATAATTTACTGTTTGAAAATAATGTGTATAATTTGAAAAAAAATAATTTCTTAAGAATTATCATACATTTTACTTTCCTAGTGATTAATCATAAAATAAAAGCAATAAACAGAGTCAGATCAGAATTGGATGAGTATCAACAACTGAACCACTGATACTTAAGCTCAGTACCCTATTCCCTAAAAGCAAAGAAATGTAACTTATTCTCCTCTGACAGGTCCTGAAATGATTTCTAGATTCATGAAACTCTGGGGTATAAAAATAGTTACAGAAAGAGAGATTAATCTTTCAATCCCTTCACTCATTTCAGTCCCTTCCAAGGCTTTAGAAAAAAACCTTCGAAAAGTGTTTACACCGTTATATGCTTTTAATAATTCGTAAAAGTAATATATTTTTGCTAAGTTTCTAACATCTTCCAGGTAGAAATTTCCCAGGCGTAGTGGTACAGCAGCTCAGGAGGCTGAGGCAGGAGAATCGCAGATTCAAACTCAGCCTCAGCAACTTAGTGAAGTCCTAAGCAACTTAACAAGAGTTTCAAAATTAAAAAAAAAAAAAAAAAAAAAAAAAAAAAAAAAAAAACTGGGGATGTGGCTTGGGAGTTAAGTGGTGCCACTGAATTCAATCTTTGGTGCAAAAAAAAAGGAAATAAAGAGAAAAAAATTTCCTCTATTAGACTTTTGCAGCCCTTGGAGTTGCAGTGGCTACATCTACGGGGAAGTCCAATTGGGGATATCTTTATTTGGTTTTACTGGTATATATTTATGTGACTCATGGTCACTTCCATGTTGTTAATGTCAGTTGTCCTGGTGTGGGAGTCACTTTAAGGGTGTTTTTACAGCCAACTCATGCAGCATTGTGACATCGAAGGGCAGGGCCAGAAGTCATGTCACTATATGAGTATTCTCTATGGTGCTGGACACTGTAAATTGGCAGTGATAAAGAGGACACAACTTTTGTATCATATGGAGCTAGAAGCTGTCTGTAGAGAGTTCTTCAATCATCAGATGTTTAAAATTTAAAGTGGAAGTTCTCCTGGTATTTAGTTATGAGACAGAAATTCTCTTCTGTTAAGACTTACTTGATAATGAAGTATGTGTGATAATAAACAGAACATGCTTCTTTGCCTTTCCTTTTTAAATAATTATTAGGTGAAGTAGCCTTTATCTGATGTCTTTTTGTAGAACACAAATATTTAGCAACACCACAACAGAGAATATATCTCTGTAAGAGGTTGAATGTCTTATTCATCTCAATTATCAATAAAAATTTTCAATCAGGTACTAGTAGATGACTAAATGATCTTTCTATTTTCTTAATGGAAAGTGATTTCAAAAGTTATTATTGTATGAAGAGAAAACTCAGAGGATACAATGAAAATATGTAGGAAAGAAAGTATTATAAGGTATATCAAGTAATTAATTAATCATAAATAATATATATCTTTTATGGATTGTGTGATATTTGAGATATTTGTCATATGTTTACACTGTAATTTGTTGAGATTTATTTTCTAAATCTAAACGTGTTTACTTTCATAATTACATTTTTTATACTTTTTCATAAAGAAGATCTATAGAATTATAGAATTCTGTAGTTCTCACCAAAAAAATAAAAAAAAAAAAACCTCAGGTCCATTTCTGAGGACAAGCATCTCCTTGGAATGTAATGTCTTAGAGAAGGGTCAGGAAAACTAAATGTCTTAATCCAAAACAATGTAAATAGGTTTTGAAATAACTTCCAGAGAAATCCCCACCCATGGTGCAACCACTGAACCAGATCCATGCAGAGGCCTCAGTGAGATTCAGAGTAGGTGGTGTTGCTGGTATCCAGCTGGGTGCTTGCCCTGAGGATCCAGTGTTCCATGGGTAACATCATTTTATCTGCTCCCCCTAACCGAATGGTCTATAGGGTAATTTTAAGACTTTTTTTTAAATAAAGAAAATAAATCTACTTCTCTGAAATATTGCTCATTCTCTACATGAAAATCAAGGACCACAATTGCCCAGCAGTGATAGATAGATTGGCAGGTAGGTATGTAGAGAAGTAGAATAAAATTTGGATGGACAGATGGATGGATGGATGGATGGATAGATAAATAGATAGATAGATAGACCAAACAACCAATGTATGGATGGATGGATGGACAGACGGACAGACGGACAGACAGACAGACAGATAGATAGATAGATAGATAGATAGACCAAACAACCAATGTATGGAGGGGTAGATGGATGGATGGATGGGTGGATGGAAAGGTAGATATATACAGATACAGACTATTCAAAAGATAACTTGGTCAGATGTTAAGTGTCTTTATCTTATACGGAAGTAAACATTTTCTCCAAATTCATCGCAATTCCACAGTTCTGATTGCACAGTGTCTGGAATACTCCATCTTGCATTAGCCAATCTTAGTGACTATGAAAATGTACTTATAAGCTCTGCTCTGGGAAAACAAACAACTGCTATAAACCTTCAATTGTGTCATTAAGGGACAAAAAGTTATGGTCATAGACTATTATCACTCAACTCAAACAATAAGTGAAAGCTTTTGAAGAAGGAAGGTCAGAAGGATTGTGGGAGAGGAGGAATGAGGAGAAGTGGAGAGCTTGGGGCTGAGATGACAGCACAATCAGAACAGAGCTGGGAGAAGCTGGTGAAATCACAGGAGAGGGGTCCACTCATCTGCTCAGAGCCTGGACCTAAAGGGATCTGCATCTGGAGTTCAAGTGGTGCCCAGAAGGAGTAGCTTCATCCTGTATCATCATCCAGAGGGTTTCTAGAGGCTAACATGGAGTAGTGCCACTGGAATTGACGCTCTTGTGATTGATACGCTTCAATTGTCTCAAGTTCCCACTGTGTGGCTCTAGAATCTGCTGTGCTTTCTGCTCTAGAGTCTATCTGGGGTCTTCCTATTAGAGAACAATCTTGGAAACATCAGGACAGGGTATGACTGTCTATAAATCTGACTCTACACAGTGAGGAGGGTGGGAAATGGGAAGCAGGCACACAGCTCCCTGACTGCCATTAGTCTGAGCAGGCACGAAGGAGAATGGAGAAGACCAGAGAAAGGGTGTGGAGGAAAAATGGAGGATGTTCAACATACCAGCCTTCTTGTGCTTCTTACTGACATCAGCCTCAGAATGAAGCTGATGTTGTAACTTTCTAAAACATTCTCTTCAGAGAGAAAATTTTGTCCTCATTTTAATAATTTTATAAATCAATTCAGTGTTGGTACAATTCTTCTACAATAACATCTTGTATCTAGTCTCCTGGAGTTGAGAAGAAGGAAGGAGAGTGGATCATGGCCTTCCAAAGCTCTGGCATGGTCTGCCCCGATCCCTAGAGCAGTTCTGGGGTAACACACAGAGAGGGGGTACTGTCACCAAATCCACCTTTTCCCAATTTTTGATCAACTTCTGCTAAAGAAGCTGGTCTCTCTTTCTTCTGGTTATATAATGAACATGGTTGATTTGGGCAGGCTGCATTAGTCAAGGTCTCATCAAGATTAACAGTTGCCATAGTCTCATTGGACTAACTGAGGATGATGTAATCAACTATTTCCAAGGACATGGGCAGGGTGAAGGGAAGGTCCATAGGGTAAAGCAGTGTTCCAGAACAAGGAACAGAGCTGTCATCACACCTGCACCCAAAGGCACAGTAGTAGGGGTGTCAGAACCAAGCAGAGACTTTCAGAGACAGAGCCACCTGGAGAGGAATTGTGGATTTGTGTTAAGAAATGTGTTTAGCCAAGGAGAGAAATGAATTACAGTAGATGGGGTAGAGAGAGAAGATGGGAGGGGAGGGGAGGGGGGATAGTAGGGGATAGGAAAGGTAGCAGAATACAACAATTACTAATTGGGCATTATGTAAAATTGTGGATGTGTAACCGACGTGATTCTGCAATCTGCATTTGGGGTAAAATTGGGAGTTATAACCCACTTCAATCTAATGTATGAAATATGATATGTCAAGAGCTTTGTAATGTTGTGAACAACCAATAAAAATTAAAAAAAGAAAAAAAAAAGAAATGTGTTTAGCACAACTGGTCACCTCATAAGCACTGAACTAAATACTGGCAGAGGGGCAATGTATTACCATGCTGCTTAAGACCTGTGAGGTGCATTTCCTGGATTCTCTGTGAGACTCTACCTACCTGAAGATTTAGGGATCTGAATGAAATCAGGATTTTCTTGCCTTGCAAGAAGACACTGGCAACCAACAGTGTCTTTCCTAATGCCTTCTTCCTTCCTCTGATTCTGCCAGCAAAATAGGACTGCCTCATCAGAACAGGCTGTAAGACTTTAGTAATGTCAGCTCATTTGGAAAGCTCTTGGAAAATGGGTCACTGTGTGCTTTCTCCACAGTAGATAAAAGAAAAAGAAAACTGAGGTAGCAGAAACAATCTCTTAAACTTTTGCATCAGCCTTTGACTACAAATATTTTATTCCAAATACCTACTAGTGTGAGACTAAAGATGTTCAGGATCTTGAGTCAATTAGAAAAATGGCCAAGGACATAGAGAACTAGTCAAATACAAATTAATAGATGAGTAAGAGGAAGTCTAGTAGAATAGGAGGGTGGGGGGAAAGGATCATGAACTGAAATGGATTTTTATGCATGTATGAGTTTGTCCAGGTGAACCCAGCTACAATGTAAAACTGAAAACTCTAATAAAATAAAAATACTAATATTTAAAATAAAATGGCCAAGGGTATTTCAAATTTTGTGTTAATTATCTGCACATCCATGTTTTGTAAAATCTCATGAGCAATTCCAAGTGGATCTATAAGGCATCCATGTATGCATCTATATTAAAATATATATGAAGACTAAATTAGCTACCTAGTTGGTTGACATGATCTCCTGAATGTGTCTTGCCACTGAGTCACCTTATTATTCAGAATGAAATGCTGTAAATTCCTAGGAATATTCAAAATTCCTACTTGAATAGTGAAAATCTTGCTCATATATTCTTACTGAAATCAGTTCCTTTGTTTTGTAGTATATCAAAGCTATTTTATTAAAACTTAATATCAGGGCTGGGATTGTAACTCAGTGGTGGAGCGCTTACCTCGCCTGGGTTTGATTCTCAGCACTACATAAAAATAAAGATAATGTGTCCATCTACAACTAAAGAAATTTTATAACAAAAAATTGAATACTGGGGGCTGGGGATATAGCTCAGTTGGTAGAATGCTTGACTCACATTGCACAAGGCCCTGGGTTCAATCCCCAGAACCTCCAAAAAAAAAAAAAAAAAAAAAGATTTAAGCACAAGATCATTTGTTTCAACATTCTTTTCAATAACAAAAGATTGGAAACAAATTTGATGTCTGTTTACAGGGGATTAGTTCACCCATAATAAAATATTATACAACCATGAAAATAAGATATTCTTTAAGTAGCAATATGAAATGATTACCTAAATACAGTAATCAACAAAATCGAGACACAGAAAAGTATTATAGACTTTTCTATTTAGGAAAAATATTGATAAGATTGAACAATTTATATTTCTTTCTCTGGAAAGAATCCCAGATTCTGGTGATGTTGATTATCTCTAGAAAGTTACTGGTTAGCTAAAGAATAAGAGTGGGAAAGTAATTTTTTCTACATAGCCTTTCAAAGTTTGAAACTTGTGAATGTATGTATTCAAAATAAATAAATAAAAATTAAATATTAAAAACACACACACAAAAATAAATAGATATAATGTGTCCATCTACAACTAAAGAAATTTTTTTTAAAAATTGAATACTGGGGGCTGGGGATATAGCTCAGGTTGCAGAATGCTTGACTCACATTGCACAAGGCCCTGAGTTCAATTCCCAGCACCACCACCACACACACACACACACACACACACACACACACATACACACACATAAAAAAATTGAACACCAACTACTTAAAATATTCAAATTGTAAATTTTCTGCTCTAAATATGACTATTTTAGCAAGTGTTCCTGCATTTTTAAGAACTCAGAAAAGTTACTAAATGGCATAATATTAGCACAGCTCATATTATGTTTAAACTTGCCTTGGACTAAGATGCTAATGCTATAGATATTATGTAGCAATGATGGCCAATAAATACAGGTCACGGGCTCTAGTGGATGGTGTACTTGACATTTTCCAGGCATTTTCTCATTCAGTTCTTCCAACAAGTCTGGGAACTAGGCCTTCCTAGTAAAATTTTAAGTTATGAGGTAACTTATTAGGAAGATTAAGTTAATGTTCCATGATTATTTTTATCTTACATTTAAAAATAATATATTTTAATTGTCAAATTTTAGTTCATTTTTATAAGGTTGAACCAAATACTTTATATCTGCTGAAGGTCATGGATATTAGGGATATGATTCACTTAGTTTATTTAGACTAGTAGAGCCCTTTGGCTATTAGAGCCCTGGATAAGTAAAACAAATACATTGGAAGGGCACAGAGTAGCTCAGAGTCCAAGGTGAACAACTGCATCACTGGATAAAATAAAAAATAGAATAATTCCTTGTATACAGGATGCAGGAATGGATGAACCGGTTTATTCAGAAAAAAAAAAATACCACAGGGATAACCAGCTCCAACCACTTCCTGTGCTCATGGCTCACAATTTGTATTTGTGAGGTTGAATCTCATTGTCATAGCTTGGCTTACATGCCTTATTGTCTTTAAGATTTGATTATTGGCACAAAATGTGGGAAGGAGTAGTTCCCTATCAGAAAAAGGAAGGTACTATTTCCAGAAAATGGACAAGTGGGTGCTGGGCTGGCAAAATCACTAGATGTCCAGGACAGAGCTGGGATTCAGACCTAAGTCTCTAAAATCCTTTCCTCATAACCAATTTCCTACTTCTTGCTCCAGTTAGTCATAAAAATCCCAATGGAGTAAAATGAGATAGTTATATGACGACTACCCCACAGGACTTGGCACTGATGTGTATGAATTCAGTGATGAAACCAGCAATCAAAAAAAGGCCGTAAAGTCCAACAGCAAGTCTTGCTAGTGCTTTCGGCTTCTTGTCTGCTGGTCTCCATCTCGCGGTGGCCAGCTTGCTGGGCAGCGTGTTAGCAGCCAGACCAGCGTCATCCACCAAGTCTGGGACGGGTGAGTTGTCTGGGTTTTCAGTTCAGCTTCAGAAGTGCCTGCTTCCTATTTCAGGCAGGTTGACGTCAGAACATTAACATTTTTGCTACTATCAGTATCACCCAGCAGTTTCATTAACACTTGGTTGTTTCAGTATTAGCTCTGGGAAACAAATCTCAGTGTACATCTCGAAAATTCCAAGTTCCTTTTTGAAGTAGGGATTTGTTTTTTCACAGAATTTCCATGGTTTCAATGAACATGTAAAGAAAGAGACAACGTAGGTTATAAAATTATCTTTTTAAGTTAGAGATGTATTTCAAATTATAGTCACCTGAAAATCTTTTTGATATTTTACTATTCTCTTTATCCAACCTCTTCATCCTTGGAAGCTGTAAGGTGTATTATTTTGAAAGAATGGAAGGCTCCATTTGTTTTGTTTTGGTACCAGGGATTGAACCCAGGGGCACTTAACCACTGAGTTTCATCCCCAGCCCTTTTTATTTTGAGACAGGGTCTCCCTAGGTTGCTTAGGGCCTTGCTAAATTGCTGAGACTGGCTTTGAACTTGTGATCCTCCTGCCTCAGCCTCCTGAGCTCCTGGGATTACGGGCTTGTGTCATTGCACCAGCTGAAGGCTCCATTTGAAGCTATGAAACAGCCTTCTTTATTTCTTTTAAAATAATGTGTGTGTTTTATCCCAGCTTGGTCCTGGTGAATAAAATAAAATAGAAAAATTCTAGGGGAAAAAAAAATAAAGAAAAAAGAAGGGAAGGAAGAGAAATGAAGGGAAGGAGAGAGGGAGGCAGGAAAGAAAGAATCATCTAAGAATTATTCTTTACTATCACTTATTGAGGGCACAGGGTGGGGTACATGTCTGTATACCCAGTTTTATTTTATTGGCAAAGGAAAGTACTGCTAGAAAATAAATAATGTAAATAAAAGGGAAAATACCAGCTAAGCCATTGATTCAATGGAACGGACCCTGGCAGTGCTGAATTGAAGAATTTAACAGGTACTAAATTTTTATTTTTAAAAAGGCCTCTGAAGGCTTAGTTAGACTTATTGAGATGAGGGGCTAAGGACATCACTAGATCTTTACTCTAGGGCACCAAACGCAGTTCTACTGTTCAGAGCTATTTGACAAATCAAATAATACCAAAAATTACCTCAGCATGCCTCAGTTTTCTCACATGTAAAATGGGGTAACAGAGCCACCTACTACATAGCTCTGAGGGAAGAGGGGGACAGAGAGAGAAAGAATATGTATGTCTAAGGTACTTAGCATGTGCCTGAGATTTGCAGTATTTTATCTCAGATTCGGATGCTAAGGAATCATAAAAATTACATTGTAGGAATAATACCTAGTAGAAAGATTCATGATGAAATGGAGTATAGAGCATAAGTCTAATTTTAATTTTTAAGATATATCCCTAAGAACTAGGGGTGTAGCTCAGTGATAGAGTCATTGCCTAAACAATGCACAAAGTTTTATACTCAGCACTGGAAAAAAGAAGAAAGACAGACACTATACACTATACCTATGTCTATCTAGCTATATTTGCCATTTGCATATTAACAAAGGAAGCACAGACAGTGTAGTGTTAATAGTGGTTAGCTCTGACTGGTAGAGCTATCTTCATGTGTTTGGATTATGAGTGATATTTACTTTACTCATTATGTTCTTCCATATTTTTTCAAATAAATCTAATGAACCTGACTGGTTTTATAATGAGGATAAGACATTATAAATGAAAGCTGTCTTTAAAAAAAAATGGTTTCTTCTAAGTAAGAAATTTGATGTCAAGTAGAAAAGGGCCTTTCCATTTTTATGATCAAGATCAGCAAAATCAGTAGAACTTCAGAGGTACAAAAATTTCTGAGGCTTAGTCCAAGTATCTGCAGTGTAAGAAAAATAACACAGGATTCAGATTCAACAGTATTTAGATCTTCACTGCAAAGCAATAATTGTGTGGCCTTACATAACAACTCAACATCCATAACCTCAGTTCATTTCTAAGTTCAGGCTGCTTGATTCCTGATGTGGGGACAGATGAAGGATATACAAAGGTAGGCATATAGGAAGAATTTAATAATAGTCTCTCCATCTTATAAGCGGTCCTTTTATTATCTTATTTATTAAATTTAAAAATTAGAAAAATTTTATAGACCTTCCTACCATAAAGTAGAAAGTAAGTAAACTCATGAATGCAATAAATAACTCAATAATCTGTATTCCTCTTATTAGTATATGAGTCCAAAGGGCAAGAATGAACTCCATTTTTAAAAGAGACTATTTCTAGCTGATCTTTATTATAACTACTAGCATGTGATATAAAAAAAACTGAATTAAGGGCAATAATTTTAGTTTAAAAATAAATAATAGTAATTGTACTATTTACTATGGGCCATTCACCTTGACATGACAGGGATTATTTCCATTACTTTCATGTCTCATGCCCATGCAGTAGCATTTATCTAAATAAATGGGAACAAAAAGGAGGAAGAAAGAAGTCACTCTGATGTTACCTGTTCTCAAACCTTATTACCGGAAGCTGTGCTTCTCAAAGTTGTGTGTACATATGAATCCCCAGGGAGTTTGACTTGGCAGGTCTGGAGTATGATCTGTAATTCCATATTTCTAAAAAGTACCCAGGTGCCTGGTGTGGTGGTGCAGGCTTTAATCCTCATGACGTAGGAGACTGAGGCAGGAGGATCACAAGTTGAAGGCTAGTGTTGGCAATTTAGCAAGACTCTGTCTCAAAAACCAAAAAGGCCTGGGACTGGGGATGTAGCTCAGTGATAGAGTGCCTCTGGGTTCAATCCCCAGTATGGGAGGGATGGGGGGACACTTAGGTGATGCTGATGCCACTAGTCCATAGGCCAATTTTTGAGTAGCTGATTCTAAAGGCTTTACATGATTTAAATGCTCCTATATTAACAAATTACCTAAGTTGAAGAAGAGAAGTTTCTCATGATTTTTGTCTCTCTCTCCAGCCCCATATTGTTTTTAATGCTTCCATATTTTTCTCTTTTTGTTCCTGCTGACTTCTCTAAACTCCATCTCCATTTGGTAAGCTTCTACTTACCCTTAAGATTGATCTCAAAAGCTATAACTTCTGGGACAAGACCTGCTCAGTGTATGGCTATAGCCAGGTCCCTGACAAATCTCCATGTGCTAAAAATATAGTTTCTACTCCCATTAGTTCCTCTTCCCATCCTCATTTGACTCATTTGCACAGTACCCATCAAAGAGCCACAAAGAGCTTCTTGGTTTGAACAGGATGCATTTAGGAGCATGCTCCTTCCAACCAAGCATTTCCGCAGATCCACAGCTTTTTGGGACATTGTTAAGAGGGACCATACCTTCATGAAGCTAAATCTCTTCTCCATCTACCAAGGGCAAAGTCAAAAGCACAGAAGGATCGGGAAGGTGACACAAGTCAAGGTGGTCAGTTGGGAACAGTGTCCTGGTAAGACCCTGACCCATCTAAACAGGGCAGCAGCCAGTCATCTTCCCATGAGGAAACGCTGCTCAGGGTCTTCAGATCTCCCAGATGCCAGATATCCCAATTTTTGTATGCAATCTCCTACATCCACAAATCCAATTTTTGGTTGTTGTTGTTTAAACACAGAGCCAAACCAAACAAATCTATGGGCCAGATGCAGCTGGTTGGGGGAGGACGGGAAGGAACATAAGATCTTCTTTTTATGTTTGTTTTAAAATGACTCTGCCTTTGAATTAATTTGTATGTCTAGCCTATTGAAATCAATTAGAGGGGAGTATTCAGCTTACCAGTGTTTCATAGTCTGCTCTCAGCTTCTCCCTCAAGCTGGGATGTGAGTGTTAAAGTGCAGTCTTATTCTAGGTGCTCTCAGGCCCCATATGTGTAACTTATATACACGGCCAAAACAGCCAAAGGCATCTGGGAAGCCAAGTTCTTATATCTGCATCACCTGTTACTCTATTGTTTGTCCTAGCTTTCCCATGACACAAGGATTCACAAGGCTTGGGTGAGTGCATCTGGCTGTGATCCAAGTCTACATGGGCCAGGAAGCATCTGATTCCCATTGATGGTGTAGCAACCTCCCAAGGCAGGCATGGATGCAAAAGACTTTAGACAGATTTAAGAAATGCCAGAAATAAATCTATGAAACTTCCCTACATTGACCAATAAGAAGGGATGGAAAATTAGAAGCTGTACCAGAAATACATTTCACATCATTCTTAACCAGCAGTTGTCTTGAAAATCAAATGAAGGCTCCTATTAAAATATTATAATCAAGATGCCTAAAACACTCTTTTTATTGCTTCCACTTTTGTGATTTTTCTCCATTTTTATCTTTTTTTTTCCCAGATTGGAAAACAACCACCAAGATATCTGAACCAATGGTTTCATGTCTTGTACATCCTGTCATTCTTCTTACACTTCAGCAGAACTTCAAAAAACATTTGTCAATTGAACAAACAGGTAAATATATTATTTTATATCACATAGGCTAGAACAACCACCTTTTTTTACCCTAGCCTATGTTCTAGGAAACAAATCATTATGTTCAATTGTTGCATATAACAATGAATGAATAACAATGAACAGAGAAGCAAAAAAAAAAGTGCCTTCTGATCATTCAGAGGCAATGTAAAATTTCAAGCATAATATTTGTCACAAAAGTGTTAATATGTGATATTATGAGGATGTATATTAGGAGGATTTGATCTAGTGTGGGAAGTCGGTGAAGGCTTCCTTGGGGAAGAAATACCTTCGCCGAGCTTAAGGATGTATAGAACTATTCATTAGGAAAGAAGATCAGAAAGAACAGCCTAGGCCAATCCAGGCTAGCAAATTGTGGTCTATGGGCCAAATTCAGCCACATCCAATCTTTTACATACTTTTCATTGGTGATTTCAAACTACAGTGGCAGATTCAAGTACTTGGGACAGAAATGGTATGGTTCACAAAAACTAAAGTGCTTTATAAGCCCGATTCTAGGCAGACAGAATAAGATATGCAAAAACCCTTTGGCCAGAAAGAAGACAAGGAGTAGAAATGACCAGAGGAAGGCCTGTGTAATCAAAACAGGCAGAGTAAGGTGAGAGACAGTAAGCTGGAGAGTAGGAGGGACGGAGAAAAAGTAGAAAGGTGGGATCAAACCCAGGTGAAGCCTCAAAGACTATGTTAAGGAGTTTTGGCTTTGTCTTAGTAGTTATCTGAGGCAAACTGGGCATGATGGTACACACTTGTAATCCCCATGGCTTGGGAGGCTTAGGTAGGAGGATCAAAAGAAGTAATTTGAGGCATTGGAGTAGTTAGGCATGTAGGGGATAGGAAAGGAGTGGCACGGTCAATATGATTGCTTTCCATGGGGAGACCACTGAAGCCACACTATGAAGAATGGATTGAAGGAAGACACATACCCATTTACGAGACTTTAATGAGAACAATATATTGCTCAGGATAGGCCAACTGCTGTAACAATCCTCAAATTTTTGAGATTCACTGTGGTAAAGGAAAATTACATATTCCTGTAACAGTACAGTGTGGGTTGGTGGGTGACCCTCCCTCCTCTAAGCTATCAGAACTCTCTGTTCAACCAGGAGCATGTGTGGGAAGAGTACCAGGGTGGTGGTGCAAAGGTTTATTTGGACCAAGCATCAAAGGCACACACATCATCTCCATTCACATCCTTGGCCTCGATCTGCATTTAATTGCCAGGGAAATTGGTCTAATTTTGTAACCAGGAGAAACAGATTGTTGTGTTGGATACTGATGAGCACAACAATCTTCAACATAGCTGAGTCTACTCTAGGGAAGCAAAGAATAGTCATGAAGGGGACTATGTCAATGAACCTTCACTGGGAGACTCAGGATCAACTGCAGTGGGACTTAAGGGTGACATTTCTCCTTCCAGCCTAGCACAGCATGAAAAGCCAACCAGTCAGTGGCAGAGGAGTCTGTGTCCATAGTCCCACAGCTCACCCACTGCATTTCAATTCCTGAAGCCCATGTTAGGTGCATGCATTGTTGAACAGCCTTCTCTCCCCGCAATTCAGACCAGTTAAACCCATTCTTAGCAAAAACACTGTGTCCTATGGTTGATACTGATATGAAAAGGTAGAGTAGGGTCATTGCAGGGGACAATGGTGGCTCATGGTCTAAACTTTCCTTGATTATGACATAAGTGATCAATATTTCTACTAATTTTAAGAAGCAAATATCTGCAGTTATTATGACATGGCTCATTGATAATTAGGTACACCAGTCTAAGGCCAAATAACTACTCCTGTGTGTGTGTGTGTGTATGTGTGTGTGTGTGTGTGTATCTGTGTGTGTGTGTGTTTGATAGGATATTGTTGACTTCAAACAGTATTTTTCAAACTGCAGGTCACTACTCATTAGTGAGTCCTTAATCAATTGAGTTAATTACAGCCATTTTTTTTTAAATAGATGAGATTGTTTTCAAAATCTCAAAGCACGTAACACGTAGTAAAATTTTTCTTTACATGTACATTTACTGGATCACAATAAGAAATTTCTTCAAATGTATGATATGTCAAGATCATTGTACTGTCATGTGTAACTAATTAAAACAAATTTTAAAAATTTTTTTAAAAAAAGAAATTTCTTATTGTCGATCATGGTCAAAGAGATTTGAAAAACACTGGCTTATAAGTTGGGACACTGTTTCTAAATTCCAGTAGACTCCCCAGGTACTTTTTTTTTTAATCAATAGTTAATCTATGCATTATCTCAATTGATCAGCTCCAGTATTTACATTTGTAGTCTCGTGCTGTTTGCAAAGATCATCACATGGAAACATTCATTTCATTTTAGAAAATAAAAAGAAAATAAAATAGGGGCTGGGGATGTGGCTCAAGCGGTAGCGCGCTCGCCTGGCATGCATGCGGCCCGGGTTCGATCCTCAGCACCACATACCAACAAGGATGTTGTGTCCGCCGAGAACTAAAAAATAAATATTAAAAAAAAAATTATCTCTCTCTCTCTTTCTCTCTCTCTCTCTCTCCTCTCTCACTCTCTCTTTAAAAAAAAACAACAAAATAGATATATTCAGTACCTAAACAAAAGTCCTAAATCTGAAAGAAAGAAAGAAAGAAAGAAAGAAAGAAAGAAAGAAAGAAAGAAAGAAAGAAACCAAAAAAAAAAAAACATGCAAAGTAAAATCAGTTGGGAGAAGAAATCCAACAATAAAACATAAACTGGAGGCCAAAAAGAATCCATCACCAAATTCTAATCCTTCCTCCAAGTGCAAAGGCCCAGACCACTGACAAAAAGTAAAAGGTCTGACCCACCATTTCTGTCCCTAATTATCAGCTTTCAAATTGCAGCCTGATAATAGTCAATTCAGTTTTGGAGAAATAACATGAATCCATATTCTGCTAAATCATTTTGATCCCCCATTCATCCATTCCTCATCTAAGCCACACACACACACACACACACACTGTCAACAGGACACATATATGATTAAAGAAAGCAAACAAAAATGATATTGTCAGTCTTTGTTGGAATCCATTTCACTTAATCAGCCTACTAAGGTCACAACACTTATCAAAAAAAAATTTTTTACAGGAATTTGAATAAATGCTACACAGTTAGTTAACCAAGCTATCACGAGGGGACATTGCTCACTGCATTGCATGATAATTGCACCATGATAAAGTACGAAACTGTGAACAATACAGTTTGAGGTATCCAGTGTGAGCATGTCTGAAATGATCTTGATGTGTATTTTACTAACGTACGTTACCTAAAGATAATGAACAGTAGAATTTTAGGGCTGGAAGGGCCCTACTGGTCATACTGTTTGAAATCTTCATCTTACTGATAAGAAAATTCTGTGGTGAAATGACCCAATGGGATTCAGCCCAAGCTCTCATCCATCAATCAAGTGCAATCTGCTGCTGCTCAGTCAGTATCGACACTCATGTCTGTTCAAGGCTGAGTTCTTTCTTCCATAGTCTGCAATTCTAATTTTCTGAGAGATAGAAAGGACAAAATCTAAGCAGCTGGGACTACTTTCCACCAGACCTGCTGTGCTCTGAGTGGACTAAGGAGCCATCTTGCTGCCGCACGCAGCACACGCTCTGTTTCACACAAGCAGCACCGAAGGCAGCCAGGCAGGTGAATGGAGCAGATGGTCCCCTGATGCACTCCACTTCCTAGATTCATCCAAGGACAGTCTGAATTCCACTCCTGCATTTTAAGGATAAGCTGTCCTTGGATATTGTACATTGTATGTGCCTGTATAGGTATGTGCATTCATTTATTCAAGTGGTATTTATGAAATATTGAGTATATGCTATGTACCAGTAACAATCCCAGGCCCCTCAGGGAGAACAGTAACAGTTAAGTGCAGGGTAGAAATTACAAATGACACCATAAAAGTGCAGACATACAGTAAAATAATACACAACAGAAAGAATATAAATATGCATTGAGAATATACATGCAGTATAATATTAAGTAATATAGAGCATTAATATTATAAAGTATAATAATATATACAATTAAGTTGTATGCATTGTACACATACATGTAGCTCTTGAAGTAAGATTAAAAGGCTTCAGGTTCTCTCCAAAATTATTACCAGCCAAGTGAATTTTCATCAGCTTGTTCCATATTTTCTAGTCACAATAATGTCTCTGGAAGCAACTTGGTAGTATTTAGAAAACTGGCTTTGTGTCCTGGTTTGGTAAAACTAGTTGAGTGACCTTCAGCACATTCTCAGTCTCCCCAGTCATTAATGGCCCTTGTCTTAAGCGAGCATGATAGGGTCACTAGGCTTGTCAGGAGGACTAGACAATGTGTAAGTGCAGAATAGCAGAAGAACAAGTTATCTCAGCCCTCTGGGTCTCATAGTTTTTTGCTTTAAAATTAGAATAATGGTTAAATCCTTATCATACCATAGCTGTGAAAATCAAACATGATAATGGCTGAATGCATTTTAGTTATTATATGAAAGGGCTAGGTTGCCTAGAAAATGTTAGATAAAAGTGCAATGCTATGGACTATTAAAATTGAATTCAATCAAGAGGGCATTGGGCTGGGGCAGTGGCACACAACTGTAATCCCAGTGACTCAGGAGGATTACAAGTTCAAGGACAGCCTTAACAACTTAGTGAGGACCTAAGCAACTTAGTGAGAGCTGTCTCAAAAAAAAAATTAAATTAAAAAAAATATATATAATATAAACTATATAAATAATATATAAAATATATAATATATATTTAATTTTTAATTTATTTTTTTAATTTAAAAAAATTAAATTAAAAAAAAATATATATATATATATATATATATATATATATATATATATAGAGAGAGAGAGAGAGAGAGAGAGAGAGAGAGAGAGAGAGAGAGAGTTGGGGATGTAACTCAGTGGTAAAGTCAGCCACTCGACCAGCATGCTAGCTTCATAATAGAGGTTTGATGCATAGAGATTAACTAGTGAGTTTAAATTAAAGAGACATGACTCTCAGTTACCTTATTTTGCCCAGCTCAGAGACAGCTCCTCCTTAGCTCCTGCCTCCAGCCACCTAATGCAGTAGCGAGGTTAACAGAGAGAGAGAACACACCAGGGAGTGAGCTTTTATTGGGGAACAAAAAATTCAGGGGAAAATTCAATCCGATGAAGGTCGAGGGGGGCAGCATTCCAAGGTCAGGGTCAGTGATTGGTCTTCAGGTCAGTGGTCAGGCACACCCCCACACGGACAAGCCCTTGCACCTGAGACAGAGTGGGGAAGGCTCGAACAAAGCTTGCCTGAGTGCCTCTCACCCAGCCAAGGAGGTAATTCAAATCACGTGCGAGAATGGCTTCCCACAGTAAAGTACCACTGGGTTTAATCCTCAATACTCCCTTCCCAAAGAAAACTAAAATTAATAAAAAGGACATTGGGATCAGAATTATTCCAAGGAGCTACCTATCTAGGTGACAATGTCAAATCACAAGCTTTCAAGCTTGACACTAATTTAGAAGTCCAAATACATGATTCTGTCTTGACAACAATGTCATCTACCTCCCAGATGAATGTATCTACCTTTTTAAGGCATCTCCTCTCATGTTGTCTATTTCTTTGTTATTTTCTTTATTTATTCATAGTTACTGGAAATGGAACCCAAGGCCTCAAGCATGCTAAGCACACTCTCTACCACTGTGCTACACCCCAGCCTTCTATTTCTTTTTTATATCACTTCTCAAAGCATAGTGTCTTTAAGGCCCATTGTAAGTATTTATGTTAGTCCTGTGTATATAGATAAAGAAAGTGAGAGGATGCCTCAGCTTTCCACCTTAGAAATGTTTATTCTTCCTATTTTTAAAAGCACTAAGAATAATTTTTCCCATTAGTGATACATCATCCTCGAAATGAGTTCAGGCAACATCAAAACAATTGAGAAACTGAAAGGTCATCTGGGTAGAGGAGAGGTTAATATCTACTAAAAATTACCAAAAGAAGGCTCCACTTCTTTTCTTTGGGTTTCTTTGGCTCATTTCTGAGTGCTCAAGAATTCTTTGTTGGGCTAGCTTACAACCCAATTGCTCTTATGGTTCAATTCAAGTAAATAATTCTTGACTACTTTTTAATTTTATTTTATTACTTTATTCAAGTGACTTTTCCAAAATAACCATTTTTTTGTTGTAGTTTATGCAGTTGCTATTAACACAATAGTTTGTATGTGAAGAATTCAAAACTTAATATTTTATTTAGTGAAAGAAACTGAGCACAAATAAGTACTAGCATTCCTCAAATCCAGACTTGTTCAGTCAATACTAAGCAAGACTGTACAAAGAAACATAGTTATTTAGCTCAGAAAATGATTGCTCATATTTTAAATTATCAGACTTATTATGGTTTTTGAAATACATGTAGAAAACAACAAGAAAAAATTAAGAACAATTTTATTTCAAAGGACAGAGAGATGCAAATGAGATGTCAAAACATCAACTGTAATAATCTTAATGAACACCTCTATGCCTGCTGCATATTTAAAGGACAGTTTTCCTGGCTCTGACTAAGTGCTATTCTGACTCAGTGCTGTTCTGGGAAGACTTGCATGTGTTGTGTAATATTGATGAACTAGAATTTGGAGCCTCTCTTACTGTACCTCACTATGAATAATAGGGCACACATGAATGATTAAAACAGAGCAACCAGAAACCTGATATTGCCATTCTTCCATGGGATCACATTCATTTACCAGCCCACTAAGGTCACTGACCTTGATTTCTCAGGGCCTAGCCAATACAATGATTAATTGATCTTTTCTCTCATTTCACTCAGTTAATTTGAAGTGGGGAAAGAGTAAAAATGTCTTCAATGAATTGACCTGTAAGCAATTGTATTTAGCTCATTGCATCCTCTAAAGCACACATTAATGGCAGTGAGAAGCATCAACACATATTAAAGTTGAAAAAGGAACCATGAGTTTTTATATCTATCTTCCTCACATTATGAATCTGTCCAAAGTATGATCCTCTCCCTACAATCCTCCTACTTCAAGAGTTGTACAAATATATATATATATATATTTGAATATACTGGTAAGTATAGACATCTTATTGGGTTTCTGTAGAGGAAATAAAGAATGTTTAAAATATCACAGTCATCAATGGAGCAGTCTAATGTTGGGTAAAACAGCATTTCTCTCAGAACTGCAGCACTAAAGTTGTCCATTTGAAATTTCCTGCAAAGGTAAGTACACAAGAAAACAATAAGAGCATATGTATGAACTAGTTTGTCTTCATTGTAATGACCAAATAAAGAAGTAATCCATTTTAAGCATCTAGTTTTTTAAGTGTCTTCAAAATTGTGAAAATGACTTAAATGGCTCATATTCACTGATGCAATGTCAATGTTTTTTACAGCTGGAACAGGGGCTGGGGTCCCGATTTGTAGAATATAGTGATTTCTCTGGGTAAATGCAGTCACTATGACTGATTTCAAGCAACCAACATAAAACCACTGGGCAGTGAGTTAGGCGATGTGTGGTGGTAGACTATTATGTAGTATTTTCTCCATATAGAATCTTCTAGATTTCACAAATAAAAACCCAGGATGCCAAACTTTTCAAATAAACATAAATAATGATTTTAGTATAAGTACTTTCATGCAATATTTCAAATGTACTGGAACATTATTCACTTTCTGAAATTCTAATTTAACTGGGCATTTCTGAATTTTACTTGGTAAATACCATGAATAGAAGAAATGACTTCAAGTCTATAAATAAGAGAAAAACATAGTGATAAAGTTGAGCATTTATTACCTTTCTTTGAATATAGTTTAAATTTTACCTTTATATAATTAGGTTTTTAATAATGACTGTGTTTGACAACCAGCTGACAAAGTTCATGAAAATTTAACAATTGGTATTGGCAAGCCAGCTCCAGCACAGCCCTGACATTATGTTTAAGTAGAATAGTTCCATGCTAGAATGTTACATTTGAAAACACAATGAACCCACAGATTGGAAAGTGTATTTCAGTTTATAATATTCATATGATTTTAAAATGGCTTATTGAAACCTGGCTTTATGAAATTTCACATGAAGTAAATTCCAGTGTAACTGAACTCTCCAATCCCTTACATGCTTTCTTTTTTTTATTTTATTTTTTTTATTGGTTGTTCAAACATTACATAGCTCTTGACATATCATATTTCATACTTTAGATTCAAGTGGGTTATGAACTCCCATTTTTACCCCGTATACATATTGCAGAATCACATCGGTTACACCCTTACATGCTTTCTTACCTTAGGGAAATTTCTCTTTACCAAGGAAGAATACATGTTTAGCATGTTTAGATTATTTTTCCAATACTAGGAATGGATGATTTCTTCTTTTCTATTTGTAGGGGTTTATGTATTGAAGACTCAGCCTTCCTTAGAATTGAGTGGTTGTAAGGATAAGGCTGTAACTTGGAAGCTTCTGCCATCTTTGTGTGGGCTTGGACGTGGTTGGGAATTGAGTAGAAAGTCCTTTTGTTTTTGTATTTAGCTGAGAGCTTTCATCAGAAATTCCTAGTGCAAAGATACGCCTGGAATTTTGTTTGGGGTAAAGGTGAAAATTTTACAATGATCCATGAAAATAATAATAGAATTAGGAGTGTAGGGAGAAATGAGATTAAGATGAGTTTTGGAGAAGAGGCTACCTTGGTTGGAGGCCCTATCAAGGGTTTACCTATTTTTTTTACAAATTCAATAAATCAATAAATACCTAAAGAACAAAGGAGTCCTTCACTTTAGACGAGGACATTTCACTTCATTCAAGCAATATGTACAAAATGATATTCAAAATTTATTCCCTTTTTGACATTTGAAACATTCTTATTTTATGGTAAAAATCTGCAATGTGAATTATAAACCTATATTTAAACTTCTTTTTATTAGTTTAACATTTATTCTGGGTTTTCATAAAGTGTGGAACCCCCAGTACAAGTTCTATTTCACATTATAAATTTAAGTATGAATCTAGTATTATTCTCAGTAAACATTTGTCCTAGATGTTAAGTCCAAATGTCTTTGGAGAACATAAAAATATATTCTAAATGTAGCATTAAAAATAGTTGTTTCTTTTTTATGTCAGAACCTGTCACTGACCAAGATAATTGCATGAAAAGTAAACTTGGATATAATGCCTGGAACCAGCTACAAAGTTCTATAAATTAGTTCCTTTGTTAATTTCCTCATTTCTACTCTTAGAAAATGACATCATAAACAAGAATAGTTACTAAAAATGTTTGAGGTTTTTGGGAGCTTTTGTTTTGCTTTGTTGGTGCTGGGGATTGAATCCGGGACTTCAGGTGAAGTCTCTTTTGTTAATTTGAATAGTGACTCAGTAAAATTTTATTAATTTAAATAGGAACTAAGTAAAATATTCCTATCAGGTCTTCACAGTTGTTTATCAACTTTAACTTTCAAACTGAGTTTTAAGCATACCAAAAAAACTATGGCATTATTTAAAACAATTGAGCCAGAAAGAATTAAAATTTTTGTTTTTCATTAGTGTAACAGGGTTTTAAAAGTTCTTCTAACCACTTGATTAAACTGGTATTGATTAGCTCAAAGGAGCAACGTAAAATTATTAAAGATTTCATTATTTCAAAACTCCATTACCTAAAATACCAAGTGATGAAAATTAATCTCCTTGGTCTTTACCTTTGTGAAATGAACTTGAAGCTATTTCCATTTTCTCGGTGAAATGGAAGTTAGATGTACAAATCAAAGAGAGATATGCTAAATTTGTCCCAGATAGAAATGCAAAACTAATTCAAAACTTTAAATAAAATGCTTCACAGACAGTATGAAGGAAATAAAATAGTAAAAATACAAGAGAAAGGTAAAAATAAATTATTATATCTGGGGCTTGCATTCATGCATAATGCAGTTATTATTTTTATTTCTGTTCTTTTCTCCGACTGTTTTTTTACTTAAATCTACTACTGAGGTCATAGCGCTTCCTATCTTGCAATAATGAAAAGGTGACCAAATACTTGGGCCAGTGCCTGGTCCCTCTAGGTCTCAGTTGTCTTCCCTGAAGAATAAAAAGTTAGGTTGGAGCAGATATCTTCTAAGCTTCCTTTTGATATTTTCACTTAAAAACCCTGTGACTCTGAACTCACTTTGAAGGAGTAGAGTTAGTTCCTCTAATGACTCAGCTCCTTGCAAGCATTTAGGATGATGAGTGACAAGACTTCACAGCTCTCTGTCAGTTCTGTTTCATTAGAGGAGAATCTCATTACTTTTTTATGAAATCAGAATATTAATAAATGTTCATTTGATAGGATTGCTAGGGGAAAATGTTCCATATTTTGAAGAAATTTATCACAGGTTCCATTTTAACACCAGAGCAGTGGCTTTGTTATCTAGTCACAAATGCTATAAATCAAATTCTTTGCAACTATTTAGTATTTTGAGTTTTAAAATAACATGATGATTGTTTGATTTTTAAAATGTGGCAAGAAAGCCGGGTGTGGTGGTGCATGCCTATAATCCCGCAAACGGGAGGCTGAGGCAGAAGGATAGCAAGTTCAAAGCCAGCCTCAGCAACTTAACAAGGCTCTAAGCAACTTGGTGAGACCCTGTCTTGAAAAAAAAAAAAATTAATTAAATTTTAAAAAGGGCTGGAGATGTGGCTTAGTGGTTAAGTCCCCCTGGGTTCAATTCCTGGTAGAAAAAAAAAAAGGGAGGGAAGATGTGCAAGGTAGCACATAGGTTTTCACAAATTTTAGAGAGTATCCTAAAAAATCTAAAGATTGCTTTTCCAAAGGGTCTTGTGTTCAGTGCTTTATTCCTAATTCCAAATATAATGCTAGGCACATGATAATCCTTAAGAAATTAATTAAATTAGAAGTAATAGGTTTCCTGATATGTTTTAGTAACTTGAGAGGCAAACCATGACAGAAGTTTGTGGATGAATTAATAAGTAGTATATAAGATAGAAAATTAGCCAAATGAAAAGAGATTTATTAGTGAATGAACAAAAAGTAGTATGATAGGAAAAGTTGTAATATCCAACAACTATGTAATTTTCACAGTGAAGCACACCTGTGATCCCAGAAACTGGGGAGGCTGAGGCAGGAGGATCATAATTTCAAAGCCAGCTTCAGCAACTTAGTGAGGCCCTAAGTAACTTAGTGAGACCCTGTCTCAAAATAAAAAAAAAGGGCCGTGGATGTGGCTCAGTGGTTGAACACCCCTGGTTCAACTCCCAATACCACAAAACAAACAAATAATTTACATAACACATTATGAAATTGCTGAGAAGATAACAAATATGGTATTTTGGTATATAAGACAAATTCAGTTAATTTGAATTTTTACATCTGATAGAAAAGGCAGATGGTAGAATATGATTCCAAAAAACTTCTCCTTTATATAGTTAAGCCAGTGGATACCATGTCTGATGCCATAACTCTGATTCCTGGTCCAAATGAGACACTACAAATGGACCCCACAAGCAGATGTATCAATTATAGCCTGGACAGGAAGCCAGTGACACACTTCGGGGGACTGTTGATGGGATGTAGGCAAGGTGGGGATGATGGTCCAAGCAGTAGAGTGAAGTGTTCGAGCTAGCAATGACAGGTGTTGAAACCCTCAAGTCACAAGAGGTAAGAGGAGGAAGCAGACCCCAGCGAGACAGAAATAGAAAGAGTCACTTTAGATGACTTATGACCTTGGAGGTCATTATGTAGCCATCCCAGGACAGCTCTACAGGGGGGAAGCAAGGGAATGTGGAACCTGACCTCCCTTTCTCTTCCAGCTGGATAAACAACAACCTAATCCGCCAGTGAGCTTATTAGTGGAAGCTACACAGGTCTGCCTGGGAGGTGAGGACTTAGTGCAAAAGGGTGAGCAGAGGCTGGGAAAGGGGGGGTGGGGGGAGTGGATATCTAGCACAGGAACATGGCACACACTATTCTATATACTTTATCCCACTTTTATACTACTTTTTTTTTTTAAACTGCTAATTATTACATTAAGGAAATACCTTCTCTTTCTCACAATGGAAAAGTTTCCCTTTATTTTAGTTTGCTTTGGGTATAATGAGGCCAAATAACAATAATAAACAAATCTTTTCTAAGAATAATTTTAGTAAGGGCTGGGGATGTGGCTCAAGCGGTATCCTGCTTGCCTGGCATGCGTGCAGCCCGGGTTCGATCCTCAGCACCACATTCAAACAAGATGTTGTGTCTGCCGAAAACTAAAAAATAAATATTAAAAAAAAAATTCTCTCTCTCTCTCTCTCTCTCTCTCTCTCTCTCTCAAAAAAAAATAATTTTAGTAAAATATTCTCTAAGCATGTTCTAATCATATTTGAAAGTTTTATTGGATTTTGGATGTGATCATAGGCAGAAAAGATAATGTAGTGTGGGGAAGGGCCAGGAATAAAGGAACCTTTTTGACATGCATTTGAAGGACCAGAATTCCTATCACTTGGGGAGAAGAGAGTGCTATTTGATTTGGTTTTGCAATGGGATTGGACAGATAGAGGAAACTCTCATCCTGTGGGGCAGGTAGTGCTAACAACCTGCAATGAGACACTTTCACTACTTGGCTTCGCTACTTCCTGATTCTGAAACACAATGGAAGTCTGATTCTAGCTCTGAAAATACTATATTTTCATTCATTAGTAGGTTGCCATACACTGACATCATTCAACAAATACTTATTCATCAGACTCAGTGACAAGCAAAATTCTAAAGGCTATTGACACCACGATCAATAAGTCAGAATTGCCCCAGCCTTGATGAAAGCTTTGTTCAGACAAATCTTGTGCAGAAATCCATTATATTTACATGAGGGAGAGAAGATGTATGATAAATATGTAGCTGCTCTGGTTTAACCAAGTGTAGGGAATCTGAGAGCTCTCTCTGTTTGCATTTATTCCTTCTGTCCTGTGGAACTCAATCCAGAAGTATAAGTCACTGTCCTTATCAAGTTCATGTAGTTTATCATCCCCCATTATACCACAACTATAATTTAAAAATTGATTGTATCATTAGGCATTTAAAGCCATATTCCTGCCCAGAATGGACACTTCAAAAGGGCACATTCTCTCATTTCTTCACCACTGTTCTCAGTGGTTTACATATGGGAGGCACTTGATTACTGATAATAAGATAATAAAGGTAGAACATTCCACAAGGGGGCGGGGGTGACGAGCAACTTGTGTACATTGATACAGCAGGAATGGGAGCCGTTTATTGTAGGACAGGAGGGGTATATATACATTCCACACAGCTTATCTTACTTAACATAAACTAGATACAGCAGTCAACCAATAAGGAATCTCCACACTTAATGGCTCACTGGCGCCACCTCACAAACCACTCCCCCTGGCAAAATACCAGGCACCATCCCGACTTGTTTACAGACTCTAACACACAACTTCATAATATAAATAATTCTCTAAAAGTATTAAATGAGAATGATGGGCAAGGATGTTTCTGGGATTATTTGAGCCCAGATCATCCAGTAGACACTGAGATGGTTTTGCTATAGTATTCATGAGTGCCGAGAGGGAAAGTCCTGGATGTTTTGAGAGTGTGGGGATCTGAAGGCTCCCTTGAAGGAATGACATTTGGGCAGCACTGGTTGGTTAGTAGGAATTAATTAGTTCAGGGATTGTAAACTCAAATTCCTTCAATGGAGCAGGCAGGTAACACCTGCCTCCTTCTAACAGGAATAGAACCACAAGGAATTTGACAGCCCAAGGGAGACTCTGGGCCTTCTGGCATTCAATTCAAACTGTTAATATTTCTGGGCTGGCCAAACAAAAGAGGTCTGCAGCCAAAGGCAGCAGAAGGGCTGGCACCAGTCACAATGACTCAGACAGGAGGAATGGCAGGAGCAATGGCCCTGAGGCAGGAAGGAGCCTTCTGTTTTGATGAACTGAAAGAGAACAACTGTGGATAGAGACAAGGCCCAAAGGAAAGAGAGTGGCTCCCAGGGGCAGGGACACAGAGAGAAGCCATGTCACCCAGGGCCTCCTTGGCAGGTAAGGGTTTGGTCTTGATCCCAAGTAATTGGTTGCATTGAAGGACTCTAAGCAGAGAAATTAATTCATTAAACATGTTTTTAAAAGCTCAGAGGACAGCAATGTGGTAAAGGTTTGGAAGCAGATTAGTCGTTCCCCGTCTCTCTTTCAGTTTTTGGTGTACATTATGGGAATAATGGTATTTTTCTTCATTCAGTCTTATCCCTTGATCCTCACCCTAGGTGACAAGCTAGATGATTTCTTCTTAGATCTTTGCTCTGAGAAAGTGTCTACACCCTGGACAAGATTGAATTTAAAAATCTGGCCCACACAGATCTTCTGCTGGCTTGCTAATGTAGCCTTTGATTCTCTTACCATAGCCAAGATGAACAACTGTCCTGTCCTCAAGAGATCCACACAATTGAGAAGAGAAACACAAAAGCCAATAAATATTCAGTGCCATTGGTACCATCAGTAATAATGTCAGTCCTATACATCATGGAACCTAATCTGCCAGATGTGGAGAATAAGGCCAGGCTCCACCTGCAAACCTAAAACCCAGACTTTATCATTTGGTTTAGTATTTAAACAACAGCAACAATAAAACAATTCTTAAGCGAATTGTTTAGAGATACTCTCATGCAAAATTTTTGCCAATTAACATAAATGTATCTGACTAAAAAGAATAAATAAAAAAACAAATGTATCTGTTCATACTTTTTGTGTGCATTAATAACTTGGATCTTTAGCTTGTCCACTCTCTTGGTAGCACTATTCTTGGTTCTTCCAGAACCAAATAAAGGGAAGTGCTGCCCTGGAGACTGACTGTGAGTCAGCAAGTTTCTATAATGTTTATTTAAAGGTGAAATTTTGAGGTTAGGGAACATTTGAGTAAGCTAGACACATTTGCTTCTTCTTTTAAAAAGTGGAAATGACAAGCTCTTGCAACTTTCATACATAGCCGGACATGATGTATTTGTGTTTTTATTGTTATTGCACAAGACAAATTGGGTGAGCATTCCGAAGTTAAAATTAACTCACTTTTTTCCAACTCATTTATGCACAGCTATATTTGGGCTCAGGATTAATTTCTTCCCTCTTTCCCTCCCTACCACTTTATATAAAACATGCTCATATGATATTAATCCTGCAAATAAAGTGCTGTGATTAGAAGTCATATCCCTGGTGAAAATTGCTTCCCTTGCCACAGGAATCATTCCTGTTTATGATGCCTCTAAATCTAAATTCAAAGCTCTCCAGGTCTGAATTAAGGTTTCATTTTGTAGCTCTTTTGCCCTTCAGACAAATGACAAAAAATCATGTGGTTTTTGGAAAGTTAACTTTCCTGAAGGGATCGTTTATATCTGGTCATGATCAAGGAAAGGTTCTTTGCTATAACCTCTGGGGAGGAGAAAGACTTCCAGTATTTTGTACAATGAACAGATCACACACACACACACACAAAAAAAAAAAAAAAAAAAAAAGAAAGAAAGAAAGAAAGTGTCTTTAACATAAGAATTTGCACCTTTATTCCTCTGAATATTAGTGAAGTACAGCTTTGGGACAGCAGAGCTGTCAGACAAGGTTGGGTAACATCGTGCTGACTAATTCATTTTCAGATTGTTGCTCTGATATCTCAGACACAAGCCCAAACTTCTGCCAAACTGCTTTTTACCTCCAAGTGACAAAAATAAAAGAAAAATAAAATGACAGTTGTCATTGCCACACTTTTTTATCCTGATCTATACAGTCCTTAGCAACCATAGTATCCACGTTGGAGCATGTTGCAATGTCTGTCATAACTTTGAAGGAACCAAATCTCTAATCTTTTCCTGAAAGATCTGTCAATCTTTTGATGGCATAAAAAAGCATTAAAATCCAAATCTGAGAGGCAAAATATATCATAGTCTACTAAAAACTCCTAGAACCAGATAGTTGGCAGCATGTATTGTTAATAAAGGCAAGAATAGCAAAGTGACTACTGTGTGGAATGTGTTAAGACTTCTAAATATATTCCATTATTGCATTTAATTCTTGCAACTATAAATGGTAACATAAAGGGACTAAGTTTTGTTTTGATGTTAAACATGTTATAGTTTCACTACACCAAAAAGCTTAAGATGATTAATAATGAGATAAAGTATTTAGTTCAGTGCCTATCATATAGGAAGCATTAGATGTATTCATTTATTCAAAAAATTATTCATGAATGATTGCTTCAAAGATGTCTTTTGACGGATATTTCTTCTGATATGGATATTTAGTTGTCTTTAAAGAAAGAATATATTTTGAGAAATATCAACTAAGGTTTAAGTTTTATTTCTTTGCTCTCAATCTGATGAACACATTATTCCAAAAGTTAGCCATGGGAGGCAGATGCCACAGGGTGGAAAGAAACAGAAGCACTGGCTTTGAATCTCACATCTACCTCCTACTCATGAGTCCTAGCCAGCAGCTGGCAGTTGGGCACAGGAGTTTCTCCCCCCAAAGAGCTAGATGGGGTGCTAGGGCCACATTCAATAAGCAGAGGTGGAACTCAGAGCCCCAGCGCCCAGACAGTGTGTGTGGGTGTCTGGCTGTTGGAGATGAGACTGAGGGCAGCTAGGTGTTAGGAGCTCCCCAGGTATACCAGGTCCAGTCTGGAGAAGGCCAAATCTCCCAGGGTATTCCCTGCCCTCGAGGACTTGGCCCATTGTTTCTCTGAACCTGGGCTTCTAAACTGGTGACATTCAAACTCCTTAGCTTGACAGCAGAGTACACACAGGATCTTGTTAAATGGATATAGTAGATTTAATGGCTGTGTTCCCCAAATTCATGACCACCTGGAGCCTCAGAATGCAATCTTATTTGGAAATAAGGTCTTAAAAGATATAGTTAAGATGAATTTATAGTGGACGAAGGTGGATCCTAAATCCAATATCACTGGTGTCCTTATAAGAGGAAAAGAAGACCCTAGAGATATACAGATACCTACAGAAGGCCATGGGGAGACAGAGATAGAAGATGGAGCCATGCAGTGACAAGCCAGGGACTCCCATAGATTTCTGGTAGCCACCAGAGGCTTGGAAGAGACCAGGAAGGACCCATTCCCAGGGCCTCAGAGGTAGTGTGGCCCTGTCTAACACCTTGCTATTGGGCTTATAGCCACCCACAACTGTGGGAGAATAAATAGCTATGGGTTAAGCCACCCACTTTATAGTGCTTATTACAGCAGTCCTTGGAAACTAATACCAAGAGTAAAATTTGAATTCCCTGGCTCAACACCAAAGAACTCGCAGGAACTCCCTCTAGTAGATCTCACTTCTCATAGCTCCCAGACATGTGCCCTGCATCACAAACTGTGTAGGGGTCCAGAAAGGGCTTCATACTTTCCCAAGGCTTTGAATCTGCTCTCACTCCTCCCACCACCCGGTGGGCCCCATCTCCAGTCACCCATCTACCATTCCAAGTAAAACCCTTCCCTCCTTAAGAGCTCAGTGCAGAGGCTGACTCCTTATAGAGCACTCTCTGAACCCCCGAAACCAGATACGTCCTTATTGTCTTCAGAAATCCCACATCTTGCCTGGTGTGGTGGTGTAGGCCTGCAATCCCGGTGGCCTGGGAGGCTGAGACAGGAGGATCGAGAGTTCAAAGCCAGCCTCAGTAACAGCAAAGCACTAAGCAACTCATTGAGACCTTGTCAGTAAAAAAAAAAAAAAAAAATACAAAAATGGGCTGGGGATGTGGCTCAGGGGTCAAGTACCCCTGAGTTCAATCCCTGGTATTAAAAAAAAAAAAAAAAGGAAAAAAAATCCCACATCTCTGACTTCATATATTTCACATTTGCACTTTCTACTTTGAATTAGTTATTTGTATTCATAATTCAATCTCCTTTACTACACTAGCAAAGGAGGGTGATAAATCAAGCCTTGCAGTTTTTTGTATGGACCACAGAACCTGAGCTCAGTGCCTGAATTGAAGTGGCTACCCAATAAACACCTATGGAGGGGATCATTGTCTATGTTATTGTCTTGCCTGTTCTGCTGAGACCCCATAATGCATGTTTCACATATGTATGCAAATTTAATGGGGAAGAATGACAAAAGTAGGGAGAGCCGACCATTACACAGCAGAATTTAAATGATGATACATTTATATAATATTTTTGAGCGTTTAATTTGATAGAAAGATAAATCGCTAAAAGGTAACAATTTTAAATCAATTTTTAGTGAAAGCACCGATTTTCTCAAAGAAATAAGAGGAAAGAGGTGAAAAATGAGATTGAAGACAGCCATTTCAGACTCCCACTGGGGCACGCTGCAGATAGGCCAGCTTCCTCCTTCAGTGGAAATGGGACTTTATGATCCTTTCATGGAATTCATTGTTTCATGGTCCCAGTCATCCCTATTCTACCAAGAAAGAGGAGTAATATCACTGGAAAGTCTGCTGCCTGCTTTACCCTTCTCCCAGGCTCTCCACCAGGGACTTTCCTCCTTTACCTAGCATGCCTTTGCCAGCCCAGGCAGCTCAGCCACTTCCTAAGGTAAGTGGATGGAAGCACCAAAGTGAAGGTCATAAGTCAAAGCATATGTCCCAAGGTAGCTTGATGGAATTCACTGTGTCATCAACCTAGCTAATAAAGAGGGCCAAGGTGGACCAGTTAGTTCCATTTACCTGTTTTCTAGAATTCAGATAAAGTACCTTGTATGGCTGTGCAAGAATGGTTTTCATTTTGGGAATGCATATGTAGTTATTGTTTAATGTGTGGTCAAAGTCCCCATGGCTTTTGTTCTCAAGAGTGTCGGATGCCCTTGAGAAGCCAAATCCTGCAGCACAAGTTATTCAGGCTCCTGTAGTTAAGCACAACCAAAGGTTCAGAAAGAGGAAGCTTTAGACTGGTGCTAGGGAGAGCCCCAGGCAGTGGAGAGTGTTAAAATTCCCTACAGGTACTCACATTTTCCAATTCCAACAACCAAAGAAAGATTGCCTCTGGAAGGACCTGGGGCAGTTGACCCTGGCTGATGGAAAGGTCCTAAAGGAGAGGTGACAGATCTCCATGGCTTCATACAAGGAAAACTTTGCTTATTAAGTAGAGGCCAGGGAGTCAAAGCATAAATAGAAACACAAACAATTTAAATGAGATAACTTAAAGTATAGATATAATGAAATTATGTAAATCAAATCCCATGCACTTTCACTCTGAAATTCTAGTCATTAAATCTAATTACTTCCCCCTGTGACTTTGGCTTTAAATGGAAGTTAGCAATGATCACATTGAATTCCTGCTCCCTGCCCACCTTTCATGACAAAGGTGCAGTTATTAAGTGATTACAGCTGCCAAGTGCAAGTGCCTCCAGTTCCAGGACAAGATAGGAGGACACTAGCTAAGGAGGATGTCTAAATTAATGCATTTAGGGTTGGGGATGTGGCTCAAGCGGTAGCGCGCTCCTCTGGCATGCGTGCGGCCTCCTCAGCACCACATACCAACAAAGATGTTGTGTCCGCCGAGAACTAGAAAATAAATATTAAAAATTCTCTCTCTCTCTCTCTCTCTCTCTCTCTCTCTCTCTCTCTCTCTCTCTCTCTCTCTTTAAAAAAAATTAAAAAAAATAAATTAATGCATTTATGATTCTGATTTTTTTTCTTTTTGCCCTCTTCTTGTCCCTAACCTCCCCCAAAACTTTATACATGTGTGTGTGTCTGAGATTTTCCAAGGGGTTAGCAACTTGCTCTCATAAATTCTTTACATTTGCCTACCACCATCTTAACCTACAAATCCAACTTGCCAAATCCATCACAGCACCTTGAAAGGAGCACCAGCAGTCACGAGGCAAGAAGGGCAGTCTTACCTCCTCTGTCTAGACAGGTGAGCAGTGAATTTTGACAATCAGATGAACCTGTTGGAATTGTTGTTTGAGGCAGCCACTGTCCTCAAAAGCCAAACCAGCCTCCTATTTGCCTGTTCTCCTCCTGGAAGTTATTAACCTTGCTTATTAAAGGACAAAGACAAATGTGGCCAGATGGAGGTTTCACAGCTTCGACTGCTTCTGGGAACAAGATTTGCTCGAAACAAAAGTCCCCCCCAAATCAATAAAATGTAACCAAACTGCATAAATATCACAGCTGAGTTTGTTACACATATTGGATTTTATAGAGACCAGATTCTATAAAGCTTTGAAGATAGAAATTTCATGACAAATTGAGATAACCAGCTTTCTCGGTGCAGTTCTGCTTCTAAACATTATAAAATGCAAATTTGGGGATTATTATTACTACTTCTCCATTGTGTGATGGAAAATCGTCTCTCTCTGTCTTTTGGGGGAACTGAATCCTGGAATTTTTACTTGTGTCACATAAATTATAAAATGTAATCAAATTCCCAGAAAATTTGCAAGCTAAAACTAATGTCTACCTCAACTGTTGAACTCTAGGATATTGGGTGTTTGGTGGGGGAGATGGTTGATGTGAATATAATTGACTTTTGTAAGTGTCCTGTCATAAAGCTAGCAGTGGTCCTTAACTTGAGCTGAATGTTTCACCTGCATCTGAAGGAACTCCATAGACCAGGAGACTGCAGAAGGTCAGGTCCTGATTGTCAGAGAGTCAGAGAGGCCAGGGAAAAGCTAGAGGTGGTGAAGAAAATGTTCCCATAGGCAGCAGTTATTTGTGAAGCAGAGAGACTTCAAGATGGTAAACAGGATACAAGAAGACAGCTCCTCATACAGGGAGGGAACAGAATAGAGGCCATGAAAGCCCCCAAGGGTCACTGGCAGGGTAGGAGGAAGACAGAATCCCTTGCCCACAGCACATTCTTGATGTGCTGAGAGGAACAGGCTTGTGGCGATTCAGATAGAGATAGAGATACAGGGAGCAGAGACAGAGAGAAAGGGATGGTAGATAAAATAAGGCTTCTGGAGGCAGATAGCTAAATTTATTGAGCTTTTATTACTCCAAGTGACTCAGGAACTTGAGATAAGGCACAAAAAGGTCAAGTAATTTGCCCAAAGTCCTACCAAACTGAAATTCAAATAAGGCAGGCCATCTGACTGCAGAGACTGCATGCTTAACTACTCTGCTTCAAGACTGAGAAAAGACAGCTCACAAAGCTGGAGTACATTGTTTTATATGCATTTTTATTGTGCTCTGCTATCAAAAGCATCATCATACTGAGGACACAAATATATGGAGAGGTGAAGAGAATTTAAAATAGTTATTATTTTTTTAATATGCAAACTGGTAGGATCTGGAAGCTAATGATTAAATAAAATAAAATGAAATGAAACAAAAAGGCTGCTTACCACCTTCCAATAATTTAAAATGAGGGAACATTTTAAACATGAAGTGAAGGCATTTTTTTCACCCAGCAATCACCAGGAGAATTAAAACGAGCCCTAATCTCTGTCTTTCTGATTGTTCTCCATCTGATGCCAACAGACCTTTCTGGCTACTCTAAATCAGTTACCTATGGGGTTAATTTATGAGATTCTTTTTCTTAACATTTTGTTATAGAAATTTTCAAACATACATAGCAAAGTTGAAAGAATTTTCCAGTGAACCTCTGGTATACTCAGCACCTAGGCTGACCATGCTGATTAATCCAGCATGTATTTTAGGGGCAGCATTCTTGATTCCCCTCAGATTCATCTCTGAGTCATCTCACAGCATCCAGCATGATGTTTGATGTTTGTTGAGTCATTTGGATGAATGCTGATAATTCACTGTGCCTTAGGCAGGGATAAGTGATGAGCAATCGATTAAATGCAGAATCCAAAGAAGCAAAACAAAGATTCCTTTGCATAGTGTGCATGTTATTACTGGTAAATTCTCTGTGTATACTTATGACCAACAATCTCTTGGTGGTAAAAGATTTGAAAAAAATATTATAACATGGACACATCAAGCCAAGCCAAGATTGCTTAGAACCCTTGGTCTCCCTCATTTTATTCTCTTTCTTTTTATTCATCCTTTGTACTGGAATGGGATAGGACTAACATGGTGCATAAAGGGATGTTTACTCTCACGTGCTGGCCAAGAAATCCCATGTGCTTTTGAAATTCCATTCCTACAATACTACTCCCCCACATAGCCATTTGAACATGGAAGCCACATTAATATACATCTCAAGTGTGCTCTCTCTCTCGCTCTCTCTCTCTCTCTCTCATACTCTCTCTCATACTATGGATTGAACCCAGGGGCACTTAACCAGCGAGCCCCATCCCCAGAACATTTTAAATATTTTATTTAGAGACAGGGTCTCACTAAGTTGCTTAGGGCCTCTCTAAATTTCTGAAGCTGGCTTTGAACTTGTGATCTTCCTGCCTCAACCTCCCAAGCCACTGGGATTATAGGCATGCACCACCACGCATAGTATTTCAGTATTTCTGTGCTAACAAACAATACTTTTGGTGTGACTAGAGTTGAGTGAGCAGGGGTAAGAAAGGGTGTAAGAGATGAAGTCAGAAATGCTGACAGGAGTCCAATTATGCAGGGTCTGATAGGCCATGACAAGGAGTTTGACATTCTTTATTTTTTTTGGTGGGGGTGTACCAAGGATTGAACTTGGGGGTGCTCGACCACTGAGCCACATCCCCAGCCCTATTTTATATTTTATTTAGAGGCAGGGTATCACTGACTTGCTTAGCATCTCGCTTTTGCTGAGGCTGGCTTTGAATTTGTGATCCTCCTGCCTCAGCCTCCTGAGCTGCTGGGATGACAGGCATGTGCCACTGTGCCAACTTGGAATGTGTTTTAAGTGTATTGGGAAACAATAGAAGGTTTTATTTGTTTTGCAGTTTAAAAGATTATTCCAGCTGCACACATAAAGAATTTATTGCAAATAGCATCAGTTTGGAGGATTTTTAAGATTCTCAGTGACAGGTGATGAATTCTTAGATTTGAGTGGTAGAGTACAGCCAGTTGACCAAAGCCAAGATAAATTTTGAAAGTAGGTGTAACAGGACTTGTGGGTGAACTGGATAAAGAGAATGATGAGGCAAGTCAGGAGTTATTTAAGTTTGGGATTAAGTAACTGGGCAAGTAGAGGGGGAGTTTATTGAGATGGGGAAGTTTAAAGGACGAGCAGGCCCAAGATGGTGGAATTAGGGTTTATTTTAGGACGAGCATGGTGTAAAATATCAAATAGATGCCCCATAGGGAGTTAGGCAGCAAATGCAGAGCTCAGCGGGAAAGTCAAGTCTGAAGCTATATATTTAAAAATCAGCGGTGTATAAATATAGCTTAAAGCCACTAAGCTACACAAAATAATTTAAAAAATCAGTTTAGAGAGAAAAACAGAGCAGGGATTGAGGTCCAGGTGCTGAGCATTACCAAGATGTAGAGATTAGAAAAGAAAGAATGGCCAGGAAAATAAATGAAGAAGGAAGGACTAAGAAGGCAGGAGTGTGGACTCCCAAACTCAAGACCAATCAATAAAAGTTTCAAGAAAGAGGAAGTGACTGACTATGTCCAAAGCACTGAGACTGAATTTAGTGAGGACTGAGCTTGGCAAGGCATTTGCCGGTCACTGGACAATGGTATCTTTGGTGGAGTGGTAGGAAGAAAGGCCTGATTGAGGTGGGTTAAGAAGATGATGGGAGGCAAGGAGTGAAGGACACCAAATACAAACCATTCTCTGGGGACATAGGCCTTGGGAATGGTGGGTATGGTAGCTCAGTTGTAAAGCACCCCTGGGTTCAATCCCTGATATTTCAGGAAAAAAAAAAGAATCCAATGAAGTATAGATGTGGAAACTGAGGCAAGGTAATTAAGTCACTTGCTCAAATTCACACAGAAGCACAGATGGATTTCTTGGAGGCTAAGGAAAGCTAAGCATCAGAACTCTCCTCTTGCATGGACTCCTTCTAAGAACTGAGAAAAGGAAGAGGCCTCTCTGTGTGTTCACAAGGTCACAAGTTTCTATAAAATTTGTAAGAATGAAATATTTTCATTATACTTTATGATGAAATCACAATTGGCAAATATTACTGTTTCTTTCCACTCCAATTTTCCCCTCCATTGGATTTCTCTTCATGATGGATAGCCTTGAGCATTTTTAGGATTCAGCTAACAAATGTTGACTTGGGGACCTGTGTAGTTTTACAGGATCCCTTCATGTGGTCTAAAGTTACTTAAGTACATCGCTACAATAACACCAGCCCTCCTTGTTCAGAAAGAATGTGCTTCTCTTTCCACTACTCCTCTCACCCTCCCTGTGTCAACTCCTTTGGCTTCTACCCAAAGGTTAGAGTGCCACGGTTTGTCCTATAGCATCTGGCTCTTGAAGGGTGGGGGTATGAGTGTTGGGAAAGAAGCAGGATTCTATTGGACTTTCATTCCATTCTTTATAGAAAATCATTTTATTTTGAAGAGGATACAGTCCAAAAAAATTTTCAGTGACGGGTGTGTGGACTCTTACAGAAAAGTGTCAGTTGCTTAAAAAAAAAAAAAACACAAATAAACAGACAAAAAAAAAACCCTGTTGTCATAGTCCTAGCAACTCTGGAAGCTGAGGTAGGAGGATCACAAGTTCAAGGCCAGTCTCAGCAACTCAGCAAGACCCCCAGCAACTCAGGGAGACCCTGCCTCAAAATGAAAAGTTCTGGGAATATAGTTCAGTGGTAAAGTACACCTGGGTTCAGTCTCCAGTGCAAAAAAAAAAAAAAAAAGTAATATTTACTGTTTCTTTTCTCATTTTAAATAAATATTCACTTTCATACCTAATTTAGTATTCTTTTTCTTCAAGAAAGAGCCTCCCAGGGGCTGGGGATGTGGCTCAAGCGATAGCGCGCTTGGCCCGGGTTCGATCCTCAGCACCACATACAGACAAAAATGTTGTGTCCACCAAATACTAAAAAATAAATATTAAAATTCTCTCTCTCTCTCCCTCTCTCTCACTCTTTCTTAAAAAAAAAAAAGAAAGAGCCTCCCAAAGTTATATAAACCCTCTTAATAGTTACAACAACAACAAAGTATTCTACAACCTAGACTGACGAATCTCTCAGCCTCTGAGATCTTCCCAGTCCATTTATATGGTGTCAGAAAAGAAGGTACAGTGGAAAATCTGTCCAGTGGTAATTTCCATGAGGAACAGGTCATTTTTTTCTAATGACATACCCATGCAGAACATTTTGGTATCATGAAAAGATTGAGAAATTCTCCCTTCCCCACCCCAAACCTTCACCCCAGTAGTTTTCCTTTTCACACACGCCTCTGCATTTCCTGATTCTGGCCTGGACTTGAAGCAAAGGCACCTGAATCCAGCCAGGAAAGCTGTTATTACAATAGTTTTGGCCTAATAGGAGCAGGAAATACCAATAACCTTATGTGAGCTCTTCCCCAATGGACAGCCCACCTCAGTGCATAAATCGGTACTGTTCTTGCATAATTCCGATGATGCTCAGAGAAGTTCTGGATGTTTGCAAACACGTTTTCTCCTATCTTTGAGGCCAAGGGTCACAATGAAATGTGTGTGTGTGTGTGTGTGTATGTGTGTGTAACATTTCTACTGGGGAAAAGTGTTCTAAATACTAAGTTTTCATTATTTTGATCTGAGGTCTTGCTATGTTGCTCACACTGGTCTCAATCTCCTAGGTTCACATGACCCTCCCACCTCCACCTCCAAAGTAGCTGGATCGTAGGTAGGCACATACCACTATACCCACCAATATTAACTTTAATGGTCAAGCATATAAGGGAAAAAATTATGTTCATTCAAACTAGAAGATTCAGGTCCTATTTCCTGAGAAAACGGATTGCCAAATTTACTGTTCAATCTTTGTACAATTAAGTATGTTCAATCAGGCCCTGACTCCCAGGTAAAACAAAATAGAGTTCCTTTCCCAATGTATTACAAGAAACATACACACACACACACACACACACACACACACACACACACAGAATTACCCTTGCAAATTGCTGACCCTCCCCCAAAGACCATAAGCCAATACATCCTTCAAAGATACCCATTTTTCTTTCAGTCAACCATATTACCAACTACCTGAGTTGTAAATCTGAAACAATCCTACTCTTCAGCCTGACTCAGGTATTTATGATCACCTCTTTCTTCCACCTTGAGCAATTTTGCAACCTTTATTGTTGTTTGCAGTATTTGACATAATTGTTTTGTAGTTCTGTTTATTATGCTAGTGGAACAAGCATTTTAGAACTGGAATTGGCCCTGTTGTGACCTGCCTGATGAGTCACCCTGGTTCTACCAACCCATGGGTTCCCAGCACTGACACAAGGCTGTTTTTCTGCATTAATTGGGGGATCTGTTTACACTAGTTCAGTTGCATGCCTGGGCTGGGCTGCTAGTACTGCTTCAGGAAAAAGCACTAAGGCTAGGCCTGTGGGTAGTGAGTTAGCTCTCTCCTAAAATTTAAGTGGTAGTAGAGGCTGTGGCATGAGATTTTCAAAAGGACTCCCTCACAGGAAGCCTAGCATTTTTCTTTGTAGAAGTAGTTCCGAGCATAATTCCTTGGCTTCTCTGTGTCTAGTTCTTAAATATATTGGAGCTGATAATGTCCACTGGGGATGTTCACAGAACAGTGGAATTACATAAAAGGGTGCTAGTGACCAGAGGTGGCCTAGTTATAATACATCTACTGTTAAATCCTTCACTCAGAATAAGAACCCAAGTCTGGCGGGGCATGATGGCACAGGCTGGTAATCCCAGCAGCTCTAGAGGCTGGGGTAGGAGGATCAAGAATTCAAAGGCAGCCTCAGCAATTTAGTGAGAACTTAAGCAACTCAGCAAGACCCTGTCTCTAAATTAAAAAGGCAGGATGGGAGTATGAGGATGTGGATCAGTGGTTAAGTGCCCCTGGTTCAATTCCTAGTACCCCCCCAAAAAAACAAAACAAAACACGTCTGCATCTGAGAAAAGATGGCTGCATGAATAAAAGAGTGAAACACACTAAAGAATGAGCAGAAATGGGATAAGCAACTATATATACTTTATTGGAAATGAGGCTCTGCCAATTCAACACAACCGCTTAGATGATAGCAATGAGAGCCTGCTAACCCTAATGCCATCTCGGTTTGTGATTGCCCATCCAAAAAACCCAGATTGGAGTGTAACCGTGGTCCACTTTGTGCTCTGCCACCGAAACTTATTGGTCATGTTTCTTTCTCTTCCCTTCTCCCTGCTCCTCCTTAATCTCTCCCCATCCCTAGTCTCAGGGGAAACAGGATTACCTTTCTTTCCCATCCTAGGCAGAGTTATTGTCCCTGAGTAGAACCAGAAGAACCAAGTAATCCAGATTTTCAGAATGGTACCTGAAGATCTCAGAAATGACCATCTCCCAATTTAACAAGTAAATTACCACTCCAGACAGAGAACACATAGAATGTAGCCTTTGAGTTGCCTCTTTAAGAGCCCCTTGTTCCTGCTGATGGGCAGAATCACAGCCTTTGGGACAGGAGTCCCTGTGTTTCTCCTTTTCTAACAAGGCAATAAACCTTCTTATTCCTTTTTTTCAAAACCATGTCCTGGCTATTGGATTGGCATCGGGACAAGGACAGAGCTTTCAGCAACAAGAGGTAAAGGATGACATGCCTTGCCTTCATTGTACTATTACTAAATTAACATTACGACCACGAACCATCGAAACATCAAACTATGGATTCTGCTAAAATCTCTATTTTACACTTATACTACCTCTGAGTACTGTCTCTAATACTATCTGCTGTACCTAAACCCACCCACCATTGACCTTTTAGCCTCTTCACTGTTCATTCCAATCTCCTCCCAAATTAAAAGAATAAGGGAGTGGCTTTTAAACCAGTTTGTCTCTTAATTAGAAATTCCAGGAAATGGGAAGTGGGTGGGGGAATGGTAGAGAGAAAAGACTGAAAAGCAATTTTGATACTGCTGTGAGTTTTGGGTTATCACAGGACAACCTCTCTCCAGATACCAGATAAAGAAGAATAGAAGAAGTCGGACACTTACAAGTCATTTATCTCCTTCAATAAACCTAGAGTTTATCCATCCATCCTTCACATTCAGCTTAATCATAACCCAACCCTACCAAACCTGGTGATGGGAGTGGGGTGGATGGAAAACCAACAAAACCAATGAAACTCACTGCATTACAAATGAATGAGAAAAACGCCCTTAAGGGGATGGGGAATAAAAGAACCTGTGCAGCTTTGGGAAATCGAATTTCTTCTATATATTAAAATATTGAAGACAAAGGAACTGCACACAAATATTATGCTCCAATAAATTGGTTATCTGTCATGGGTATGAGTTAGCAATTCTGAAACTACTTTATGTGCTATACTTAGGAATGAAGAAAAAGTAAATCTATTGTGCATAATGAGAGCCAGGTTTTTCACTGTCAGAGAAAGGAGTTAGAAATTTGGAAAGAAGAAGGAAGCTAGAGAAAACCAGATAGATCCAAAACAGAGGTATCAGGATAAGCTCATGAGTGTATGTTATGGGGTGGGGGAGGTGGACTACTTTGAGCAGAGTTGATCTACAGCCATACCTCTCCCTTTTTAGAGAGCTTAGCTAGAGTCCTTTGAGAAAGAAGGGGAATCGTGTCAATGTGGTATTTATTTATTATCATTGTTTATTTACTTATTTATTTATTTATTTATTGGTATTGGGAATTGAACCTATGGTACTTTAGCACTGAGCTATATTCCCAGACCTTTTATTTTTGTATTATAAGACAGGGTCTGTCTAAATAACTGAGGTTGACCTCAAACTTGCAATCCTCCTGCTTCAGCCTCCCACACTGTTGGAATTACAGGCATGTGCCAGGTGTGTCAGTATGTTTTTAAACTTAGCTACTTCACACTTCAGAAGTGTTATTGGAAGAGGCACAGAGGGATAGAGAAGCTGGAAGATGCCAGCAGCAGCTAAAAAGACCCCTGTTTCCAAGATGACATACCCAGAGCTTTGCACAGTGGCAGTATCGCAGCCAATGAGGCTTATCCAAGGTGCGATTATTGCTGATTGAAAACTTTTCCCAAGATGACATATCCAGGAGCCAAGTTCTAGGTACTGAAAACATTTACTTCATTTCAACTCTCTAAGATCATCTACAAGTTCAGAGACCACTGCTGAATTTTAGGTCATGCTTTTGACCATTAAAATGTCTTTAAAGGGAAAAAAAATCTCCTGATTAAAATTTGTAGGAAAAAAGCAATCCTAAAACTTTTAGGGAGTCTTTTGAGCCATTTTTGGATTATCCTGAGGCAGATCTCAGAGATTCTCATACAGGCAGACTCAGGAAACTTATAAGCAATTAAGTTACTTTCTCTAGGGAACTTTCCCATCTATTAGTCACTTACACATCTTATATGAGAGATTAGTCAAAGAGGCTAGATGCCACACTGAGTGAATCACTCCCCCTTCAACTCAGAGAAGTCTCAGGGGTACTGTCAAGCAATCCACTCCTCTGTTTCTAAGGAAGGATTTCTCAAGGAGAGAAGATGACTTCAGATCAAACTGAGGCTTGAAAGAGAATTAGCAGGTTCCAAAGACCTATGTAGACACAAATGTAGTGGCAGCTGTCCTTTATAACAGGAGCACTATGATATCTCTGACAGATACCTACTCTGATAAAGGATTTTCTTGTTTCCACCTTACCACTCTCTGTGAAAAGCTTCAGTTCTGTTGAGTCTCCTTGTCTTGTAACTTCTTTCTTAATCTGATGGACAGCTTTATGAGACACCACAGGGCTAAAATCAGACTTCAGTGGGTCTGCTTCCCTTGCCCATTGTCGTAGAACCATCTGAGGGGTCGATAGTAGGACTACATTGGGAATTCATCATATATAATCATACCTAAATTGTAGGGTAAAAGACGCACCCAGGAGCTAGGATGATCCTACATAGCCCTGTTTGGGGTCTCTGGTCATGAACCTAGGAAGAATACCACTATTTATAAAATTCATCCTACACTTACAGAATCTGAGAGTTCAGAATTGAAAATTTATTAGAGAATTCAGTTGAAAGGAAGAGATTAAAATGAATTGAGGGGCTGGGGATGTGGCTCAAGTGGTAGCGCGCTCGCCTGACATGCGTGCGGCCCGGGTTCGATCCTCAGCACCACATACCAACAAAGATGTTGTGTCCGCCGAGAACTAAAAATAAATAAATAAATAAATAATAAAAAAAATTCTCTCTCTCTCCTCTCTCACTCTCTCTTTAAAAAAAAAATGAATTGAGTATTGTATAGTATCTTCTAGGATTCACCCATCCAACAAATATTGATTGCTTACCATGTAGAAGACTCTGTCTAGTTGCCTGAAAATAGACAAACAAACAAACAAACAAACAAAAATGCCCTGGCTCTCAACAAGCTTATGAATGGGAAGAAGACAGATAAAGAACAAGAACAAATAACCTGGTACCACTGATCTTGTGAGAAGGATGCAGAATAGTATCAAGGAGAGAACGTGAAGCTCTGGAGATGCCAGGAATGGAAAGAGTGGGCCCTGCAGTACCAACACTGAGCTGGCTCTGAAGAAACAGTGGTCACCAGGCATCCTTTAGGGGAAGGGAAGTACAGAAGCAAAGGGGAAAGGCCCAGGCTTCCTTGAAAGCAAAGAAAATAGCAAGTGCAAAGTAATGAAGGCATGAAATAGTATCTTGTCCTGTAACACTTGACATCTGTGTTATTGGCAAGTTCAATGGCAAGGCAACAGGAAGCAAAGAGGCACCTGGAGTGAAAAGAGCAGGTGCAGCTGGAGGGCCCTGGGCAGCCAGTGCCACCTGTACCATGCCCATTCTCATGCCCAGCCTTGATCCAGCTGGCAATGGGAGGCCAAGGAAACACTTTGAGAAGAAATGGACAGACATGCATTTTGGAGAGATGTCTTGGGGTGAAAACAAACGAGAGAAACCATGGGGATGGCGTAAAGTTATAAGCGTTTCTCAGCAGTGTCTTTTTCATCTTCTAAGTCATATGTAACAGTACTAGCCTGCATCTTCTAATCCTTCACACTCTGGTGAAGCCTCTTTTTTTTGGGGGGGGTGGAGGGGTTACCAGGATTGAATGCAGGGGCTCTTTAGCACTGAGCTATATTCCCCAACCTTTTATTTTTATATTTTGAGACAGGGTCTTACAAACTTGGGATCCTTCTGCCTCAGCCTCCTGATACACTTGGATTATAAGCTTCTTTCCCCACTCCGAGATGCTAATGATATCTTTTTTTTTTTTTTTTTTTGAGGGAGAGAGAGAGAATTTCTAATATTTATTTTTTAGTTTTTGGCGGACACAACATCTTTGTTTGTATGTGGTGCTGAGGATCGAACCCAGGCCGCATGCATGCCAGGCGAGCACGCTACCGCTTGAGCCACATCCCCAGCCCCTAATGATATCTTTTATTCCCTAAAGTCAGCATCAGTGACTTGGAATAACAGACTGCTGTCACTCCCCACCTGCTTGTTATCTGCTCCCACAGCTAGCAACCCCCACGTAAATGTTCCAACTGGGTAAAGATATTGCACTACCTCTGCAAGGGTAGCTTCCAGACAAGGCTCTGGGCCCCTTTGCCTCCACCTGCAGCTCAAAGTTCTCAATATACAAATCCTGGGGCATCACTGAATATCAAGCAATGACACTTAGGCTCAAAGAGGATCGTATTCTTAGATTCCTTGAGACTCTAGAGGTCTCTTCTTACATAAGGCCCAGTAGGAAACCCCTTATCAGAACCCCACTGGTCTGTGATGACTGAGAGACGAGGGCAGGGCAAGGAAGTCACCATAGACCAAACCACCTGGTGACAACTAATGGTGACTTCCTTGCCCTGCCCTCGTCTCTCAGCTGAACTTCACAAACGTCTTTTCAGGCATGGACTGTCACATAGGCATATTATATCAGAAAATCAGAAAGCCTAGAATAGTTCCATAAAACACAGTGTTGATCATCACCAGAATGAATTTCCTGTAGTGCTTTTAAAGCATAAAACTAATAGCTACTCATAAATAGCTTCCTTTGTTTTATGCCTTTTAAATAACTTTGGTGAGGTCTAATATGGAACTTCAATTTACTTTTTTGAGACTATAAATACCTTGTACCTGTCTTCCTTTTCTTTCCTTCTTTTTATTTTTTCACACTTTATTTTCTGTTTACCTCTTACCAAATAATAGATTTTTAATAAGTAATTAAAACTTTTTTCAAAAATTAGTAACAACGAAGTGAGGTAAACATACCCCACACATCACCTTTTTCTCCTCTCACTCATAGGGCTGCCAGATGAATCAAATAAAAATAAAGATGGTTCAGTTAATTTGAATTTTAGATGAACAACAAATACTCCTTTGGTGTAAGTGTATCCCATGCCATACTTGGTACCTGCTCATACTAAAAGAACGATTTTTCTACTTATCTGAAATTCACATTTAATGAATAATCTATATTTTATTTGTCAACTAATTCAAATAAATCTGTTTTAATGATATTTTTGTTAGGGCATCTGGCTTTAGAAAAAAATCCACCCAATTTTATAGAATGAAATATAAACTTGTGTTACTTTATTTGGATAAAGAGTAATTGGATGTCAGAAGATAGCAAAAGACATTTTATGATATGTGTAGCCTGACATGGGAAAATGCACATTATAGGTTAAGTGAGAAGCACGAGATGCACAATTACATAATTGTAATAAAACAATAATAACTGGGCTTTACAGAACACAAACGAGGTGGCAGGCATGTTCTAACTGCTTTTTGTATTAACTTGATTAATGCAAACTATGAAGTAGAATACTATGATTATTCTCAGGATAAAGATGAAAAAGGTCAAGGCTTCCACAGGTTTACCAGCCCACTAAATACTATGTATTCACACATACACAGAGTATGTTACCAAAAGGCAGCACAAAGGAAAACAAGGCTAACAGAAAATAAAATAAGCTGTGACACTCAGCATTTTGTATAACAATATAGTGATTTCTGAAATCTGAAATCTTCTTCCCACATTTTCTGTATTTCCCATAGTGGTGTATGTTGCTTTTCAAATACAACAATACAATTCAAATTTTCAAATCTATTTATTGGAGAAACTGTATTCTGGTTTTGTTTCTGTTTTTTTAAATGCCATTCCACTTACCTACAACATACATTATGATGCTAGTTTAGGAGAATTTCATCATTCCAAGTTTCTTCTTCTTCTTTTTTTTTTTTTTTTTTTTTGGTACTGAATTGAGCTCAGGAGTGCTTTAACTTACATTCCCATACCTTTTCATTTTTTATTTTGAGGCAAGGTTTCACTAAGTTGCTTAGGGCCTGGCTAAATTGCTGAGGCTGGCCTCCTCAGCCTCTACAGGCATGCACCACCATGCCAAGCCAATCCAAGTTTTAGCCCTCCCAAGTCTTTACCAGGCAGATGTGGGCCACTGTCTTTTAAATTGATGTCTCCCTTTATAATCCATTAGTTAATTCAGTTCTATGATTCCAGTGGTCACTACACATTCCAAAGTTCTTTCAAACAAGACCTGCTATTTCCTATAGGTAGACAATTTATCAGCCTAAAAAGGAAAAATTAAAAAAAAAAAAAATGAAGTTCCTGCGACTTCTTGTAGACTTTCCATTAGATGGAGCAATCCTGGCCGGACAGTCAGCAAGGAAAGTACAAGCTTTAAACATGCCTCTACCTTGTCCCTCAGCATGTTCTGCAGAACCAGTCAGCCTTCAGAGAATTATAGATTCATCCTCGGTGAGGTCACTGTGTTGGTGTTGGCGCACTTGGGGAGCAGGTTTGTCAGCTGTGTACCACAAAAAGGGCTTCAGAAGGGCATGGGCAGGCTCCAGGCTAACATGTCCAATGGCTCTTCTGTCATCAGTAATAAGAGAGTTATTTTTACAGGAGACTGTCTCTAGCAAAACATAAGCTTCTGGCTTTTGCTTTAAAGGAAAGATGCCAGCTTCTAAGCTTCCCCTTTAATTGCCTTCTATGTAATAGAAGAGGTCGTGAGTGTAGCACATAAGCCAGAACTGGGACTCGGAAGACAACTGTTCTCTATTCCTGAGGAAGTTCGCTGGGAGGTGAGATCTGAGGCCTCCAAAGCATGCAGAGACTGGGGGAGAAATCCCTTCCCATTCAGGCCCACAGCATGGTATACTGCCTTCCTTCCTTTGCAAAATAACTATCGGCTGCTTCTCAGGGAGATGCTAGGAAGATGCCTCTGAGAACAAGAGTGAGTCACCATTTGTACAACCCAGCGATGCTGCCAGCCCGCCTCTGCTCTCCCTCACAGTTTTTGTTTTCTTGGTATGATAATTAGTTGTTGGCACTGTGAGTGTGTCTCCTGAGCTTAAAAAGAAAAAAGAAAAAAAAAAAACTGGGCACCTGTTATTTCTGGAGTGAGTGTTCTATGCATCGTATTGAGGTAAGCTATTTACTCCAATCCAAGTGCTGGCCAGCATTGGTCACCTAACACTGAGTGTCCCTGCCCTCATGTTATATTTTTATAGTCCATCATAAAGGAATGTGATCTATGGCTCCTACCTCCTGCCTTTTCCTGAGTTAAAGAGTGAGTCTCTTCAAAAAAAAAAAAAAAAATGCAGGGACTCTAGAGTTAGCCAAAACTTAAAGCTTATAGCCCAGTGATTTCCAACTTGGGAAACACATTAGAATCTTCTTGGACCTATTTAAAAAATATGAGTGTGTGAGTCCTTCCCCAGGACAGCAGGGCCTATGAGGCCACTGGTGCTCTTTCAAAGCTCCAAAGGATTCTAGAGGGCCGTTGAGGTTGAGAACCACTAATCTTGTCCATCAAGTCCTTCCAGAGGGAACTGAGACCTGGACAGGATGATGGGCTATCCCAGGTTTCACAGCTTGTTCGTCAATGTAGCTTTATCTGTGTGTCTGTCTTCTAGACTATGAGACCTTTGAGGCCACTGCAATAATGTTTGAAGGGGGCAGAAAGCCAGAAGGGAAGGAAGAACCAGGCCATGATCTTTTCTTCTCTTCGTTCCATAGCCTCTTACTGAGAATAGCCGTTCAGATAATCTTACCATTAACTCTTTCACCGCCAAATTGTGTCGTTAAATATCAGATTCCCCAAACTCGGAATTCATTCATTTCTGGAAAAATTCCGTAAGTCAGAAAGCCCCCCAAATCCCAAGTCAACTATCTGTACCCTAATTAATTCAACAGTTTTAGGCTAAGTGCTTGACCTTGCTCCATACCCCGTGCTTCACAAAGCTCTTCTTTTGTGGATTCTCATTTACTTCCCTAATTCAACTTGGCTGCTCAGAATGGTGTGCTTTTCTTCAGTATTGAGAACCCAGAGTGAAGCAAAGAGGTGTGGAAAATATGTGCTGCGATTAAGACGACGTTGACCTGGAATTCAAGGTGTTGCCCGGGCCCCAGCAATGAGTTCCAGAGGGTTCCGTGGTTTTACTGGCTCCAGCCACCTCCAAGCCATTTCTTTTCTCCTAGTTGGGTAGAATTCAAGTCAAATCCAGCCAGTGCCGTGTGGGGCAGGACACATGCTTGGGACCCTAGAACTGGGCAGCAGATATTTTGGTGTCTGAACCCTGATCCCTGACCTTGACCCTTTTATTGCCCTCCAAATGCCTGTATCTCCATACTTGGACACCGCTGACCAAGGGTTTTCTCTGTCCTGGAGGACCACCTCACCCACCCATATGGCAGACTAAAAGTGCCAGAAAATGAACATCTCCTTACTCAAATGTGGGCTTCAACCAACACTGACAGGATTGAGGTTTTTAATCCCTCATCCCCCTCAGATAAGACATGAGGCCTGGGTTGAGTTTCCCTGCAGTGCTACCTGCTGCTATAGTTTAGATCTGAAATGCCCCCAAAGGCCCATCTATTAAAGATTTTTTTTTTTTTTTTGGCGGTGTTGGGGTTTGAACCCAGGGCCTTGTGCATGCAAGGCAAGCACTTTGCCAGCTGAGCTATATCCTCCTCCCACTAACTTGCATTTTATTAACAGCCTCTTCCTGCTCCCTTTCCCACTTCATTGCTGCTATTACTGAAACTTATCTCCCCCCAAAATGGATGATACCCAGTGTCATGATCTACTTCTGAGGATACCTAAGACCGACTGAAATCATAGCCGTTTGATTTTTAAAAAGCCATTAAACCTCTCTGATAGTGACTGTTCTCCAATTTAAAATAAGGAAAAGCTTCTGAAGGCCCATACATATCATAGCAGACAGCCAAGGGCTGCTTCATGAAGCTGCCAATGCCCTCTCTGACTCAGCCACCATCCCTTTCCCTTCCCCTCATCTCAAAGAGGGTCCCTCCCTCCCCTAGACTCCCCTTCAACCACAGGGAGTTGTTTGATGCTTGAAATGTGCCATGTTCTCACTTGCTTTTGGGACTCTTACTCATGCTGTCCCTCTGCCTGGAACACTCTTCTTCCTTCTGTTTGCTTGGCTCACTCATATGTATCCTCCAGCTCTCGGCTTAAATATCACTTCCTGTTGAGAAGCCTCTTCTGACACCCAGGCTAGGATCACGCTCTTGTTATATGCTCCCAAATATAGTGCCCACCACGGCATTTGGCATGCTTTATTATAATTTCCCTTTCCTTCCCTGAGTCCATTCACCATCCACCATCCACCATCACCACAGGCCTTCATGTTCCTTGAGGCAGGAACCTAATTCATCCTGCTCTATATGTACCCTAGCCTACTGTCTGCCGTAGTGGGTACATAATAATTAATTGTTGAATCAGAATTGGTGAATAGGAATATTTGGGAATAAAAGTTAAAACAAAGCTTCCCATTGTAGGCTTTGAAAAAAGCCAACACCAAACAAGCAAACAAACAAACAAAAAAAAAGAGGTGCCCTTTAACCTGAAAGAATAAAATACTTGAAGGACACTGTGTTAAAATCATCTATCCTAGTACTTGTAACAATGTGGAAAGTGAAATTTGGCAAAGAATAAATCTATACAATAATTATATGTCAATTTGAAAAGTGAAATAAATTTGGAAAAGAAAGGTTAGTAGCCAACACTGAACGTGAGCCAGCTTGGGAAGTAGAAGATACCCTTGCTTGTCAGCGTTAAGGCCAATGCAGACTCCCCAGGTACAGGCCCCACTGACATTCCTTTACCCTTGGAGGCCAGATGAGCTTTATCTCTATAATTCCTAGGTTCTCCAGGACTGTGTTCGGAGAGCCAGGCCCACCTTCTTCCAACCACCACCTTTCCCGAGTTTGGTCCAAATTGCGTAACCTGGTGTTGAGGGCCTAATTCTGCCTACTCTTCTCTCCTGGCTCATCTTTCTGAATGTTCTGCCTCCTATGTTCCTTCTCTATTTATTTGCAAGCATAATGCTGTTCCTCATTTCTGAATAGGCCCTGCTATTCACCCAAGGGCAGACCTCTTCCCCACCCTTCCGTCAATTTGGCTCACCAACTCCTATTCATCCTGGAAACTCAGCTCCAGCCCAGTGCAGCCTCCTCTGAACTCCCAGTTCCTCTCTGTTTTCCCTGCCTCCTCCTTTTTCCTCCAACACTACTTTTATGTTTTGAAAATACTTTTCTGCTCTTGCCCACCAACTTCACCCCAACCACTTTATCAACTTTTTTTTTCCTGCAGTACTAGGGGTTGAACCTAGAGGTGCTCTCTACCTAGTGACATCCTCAGTTCTTTTTTTTTTTTTTGGTACCACTCAACCACTGAACCACATCCCCAGCCCTCTTTGTATTTTATTTAGAGACAAGGTCTCACTGAGTCGCTTAGCACTTAGCTTTTGCTAAAGCTGGCTTTGAACTTGCAATCCTTCTGCCTCAGCTGGGATTCCAGGCATGCGCCACCCCACTACCGTGCCTGGTTTATTTATGACTGAAAATGCCTAATTCCTAAGGAGGCCATTTTCCACTTTAATCAAATCAAATGAGAGTAGCCCTTTGTTAAGAAGAATGAAGTCTGCAATCAGACACTGGAATTCATTTCCAAGGGAGGGGTTATGCACAGAGCCATGCCCCAGCTCCGCCCTGGCGCCTGCCCTTAAGAGCACCCAAGGCCAGCATGTCCACACCCGGGCCAGGAAAGGGCAGGGCAGCTAGCAGCAGCAAGGGAGCCTGTGGCAGGATGCTCAGTCCATTCAAAATTCAGCCACAGGCCCTAGGGAGGGGAAGCTGTAACCCCACTATGTTTGTCCCACATACACAGCATGGCTTGTAGTCTCATGTGATTGGTTCTGGGCTCTGCCTTGTGTACACTCCCATGTCCCCTGTCCCCACCACCCCCATACATCATAATAGCTATGAGCTAGCTAGCTGTTCTTTGACAGTGTGCTGCACGATCGACTAATACCTACCTTCACACGGATGCAGTAACTAAAATCATTTTTGGAATAATTTTCTCAAAGTTGGTGCAGAGCCGTGCTGACCTAACACCTGGGGATCTGAGCCCAGAAGAGCACTCCTGATGGTTGCTGTATTACAATTTCGATGATAGTTTTTGTTTTTCACATATATCAATTCATTTAATCTCCACAAAAGCCCTTTTAAGAAGAAAAATCTTCCTTTTAAAGATGAAGAAATTGAGGGTCTGTAGCAATAGGGATGGCAGGCCACCTACTGTCTTCTGATGCAGAGGTCTGTCCACCCCATCACACAGGCATGCATCCCCCAACAAGTACACACACACACACACACACACACACTCACAATATTTCACAACTGAGAGAAAGGAGACAGGTGACAAGAGTTTATAAGGGACCAGATGTGTGCTTTACATAGCTCAGGATACATAGCCAGGGAACATGAGAAATAAATGATAAAATTCCTCATTGATAATTTAGCTAAAAGCAAGAAGATCTCGGTTTACAGTAAAGATGGCTGAGTTTTGTCCCAGTTTCTTACTTTGCTCTAAAGCAGAGACTACAATTATGATAAGGAAAATATGTTTGCTATTTTAGCTCCAAGAATAAAAGCATTCGAATGGAATTCTCTGTTAACACCTGGAATGTGGCCTTAAATGAAGACTCGTTGTCTCTCACAGTGAAGGATATGATGTCTCCAGTTATCTGAGGATCTCAAATGTCCACTTAGTCTAAAGACCCAACTGTTATTACACTACAGTAATTGGAGTGTGGCTGGGATGTGAGCTGAAGATAGCCCTTGAGAAAATGAGCTGCTGGTCTCAGGAGACGCCCCAGGGAGTGGAGTGCACAGGGATGAATAAACCCTGCAGTCGGTGTGCCACTCACTGTCTTGGGAAGAACAACGCTACTGGCTCCTGGCAATTGCCCTAATGCCATGACTGCTCTTCCTGGATTAGCCTTACTTTGATTAATGTTAGTTTAAAGTAACAGCATGCTGGGTGTTGACTTCCATGAAGCTGCAAAGCCACGTGAATCTGACGAGGGGCATGGGGAAGGAGGCATGATGTGAAAAAGAGCCCCCTGACACCTGGTCATTGGGGACTTACATCACAAAGAAGTCAGGTCATGACAATTTCTTTTTTAATTTGTCCATAGACAATCACAAATTGTAGTCACTCACTGCATCAGGTGCCAAATGACACAGTATCAGAGAAACTGCCAGTCCTGCTGGAGTGACTTAGTGCTCTGCTTCCAAATAATATAACACTATGTAGAAAATTAGGTCAGTATTTAGCTTGAGTATCTTCCAGAAGTAGATCATCTTTTTTTTTTTTAAACTAAGGTTTATTTTGGGGGGTGGGGGTGGGTAATGGGATTAAACCCCGGGGCACTTAACCCCTGAGCCACATCCTCAGCCTTTTTTTATATTCTATTTAAAGACAGGGTCTTGCTGAGTTGCTTACTAAGTCACTGAGGCTGGCTTTGAACTCTTGATCCTCTGCCTCAGCCTCCAGAGCCACTGGGATTACAGGCATATAACTGCACCCAGCTGTACTCAGGACTGAACCCAGGAGCACTCTACCACTGAGCTACATCCCCAGCCACTTTTCTTTTACTCTGATAAGAGTAAAATGTAACCATGATCAGCTGTATGCTGGTTTACTCTATTTCTTAACTACCTCTCCACATCATAAAAGCAAGGATTTTTGTTTTTGTTCTTCATTATTAAAATCTCTGCTCTTAGATGAGTTCCTAGAACACAATAGTCATTCAGTAAATGTGTCTTGGATGAATGGATAGATGGATGATCATTGGAACCATGAACTCCTTCAGTTGGCTGGAATCTGACACAGAAGGTACAGGTCCAGGAGTATACAAAGAACCAATTGACTTCTCAATTCCTTTCTCTCTATTAAACCATCCATCGTACAGGCCTAAACTACCATTCCAGTCCAGAACCTGTGAAATCGTATCACTACATGGTAACTTCTCCCATTTCCAGGACAACCATGTGGTCATGATCTTCGGAGAAATTTCAAAACAATAGACTTGCCTGGTTTGGTTAAAAGGAATGGAAGTGGTTACGGAAGATGTGTCTGTGGGATCTTGAGTCTTTATATGGGCTCAAACACAGTCTCTGCCCTCATGGGCAAAACTCTATATTCAGGTTAACAGTCTAATTGTCAGTGGTACTTTCTAAGCACTTAGAACTATCTGAATTTGCCCATTTTGAATTCAGTGGGTGCTTGTTTCTATAACTATTTTTTTTCTTCTGTATGTATTAGGAATAGTGTGACCACCAGTGTCCTCACTGAAAGGTAATTCCCAGTTGGTTCTGTTGGGCCCTCTTTAGTCCTGCGTGACTCTGCTCATTTTCATAAGACATCCATGGGCTTCCTCCTTAGACCCGTGCCAAGTCTACTGCTGTCCCGCTCCCTGGTCCTGTAGGTGCAAGGACTGTGTTTGTTCCCCCCCCACCCCCACTCTTCCTTCGGCAGTTCCAGTGACCCATCAGTGCCCTCTTGTCAAGATCCAGTTTGATTTAAAGGATGAGGTAAAAGTGCTGCACACACTAAAGGGCTCACACGTAGGATGCTGCTTTCTAGGAGCCTTTGCTTCTGTTTCCCTGCGGCTGCAGATGAGGAAAAAGGCTGCAGAGAAAGGCATATTTAGAAAATCCACAAACAATTATTTCAGAATGTAATCTCCTCATGCTTAATGAAAGCCTCCACGTCCTTTATTCTGAGACCCACTCCTACCTTGAGGCCTGATTGCACTCCTCCAATAGGCACCCCTAATTCCCTTCTCAGAATTACCTTGTCTCCACCATTCACTTGTCTCCATGTGCTTAATCATTCCTGGCTCCACTACCGTTTTCATTTGTTACAGCTTCCTGCATGACACCTCCCCCTCCTCCTCATAAAATGCCCAGGCCCTTCTCACCTCTGTTGATGATGAGAGAATGTGGACTTATAGGAGTTTAGCACCCAAAGATGGTAAGCTATTCACAGGCAATGAAGTGGGGAGAGGCCATTGTTCAAGGGTGGGCAGTGAGTGGCACCTGGGGAGTGCTCATTAGACAACATTTTTTTATCATTTATTTATTTATCTATTTGGGTACTGGGGATTGAACCCAGGAGTGCTATCCCTGAGCTACATCCCGGCCCTTTTCATTTTTAATTTTGAGACAGGGTCTTGCTAAGTTCCTGAGGTTCTCACTAAGTTCTTCAAACTTGCAATCCTCCTGCCTTAGCTTCCCAAATTACTGGATTTACAGGATGCATCGCCATGCCTGGCTTAGACAGCATTTTTTAAATCAGTTTTTGGTTTGTCTTTCCAACTGTTATTAACTCCTTTAAAACAATGAATATCTATAAAGGTACTTTGTAAGCTACTGTGCTTTACACACTGGAAAAATCTAATAGATCCATTGAGTTTCATTCTCTGACTAAGGGAAGAGAGAAACAAGTTGATGTGGCATATATCTTGGTCAATATTATGTGTTCACTTGACAGGGACACAGAGTACCCAGACATTTGGTCAAACATTTTGTTGGGTGTGGATATGAAGGTGTTTCAATTGAGTAAAGCTTACTGCTGTCTCCAGTGCAGATGAGCAATATGAAACCAGTTGAAGGCCTGAATTAGAACTTAGAGACTGACACTCCTGTGAGTAAGAAGAAATATTCTCCTGCCTGCCTGCCCGCCCTCAGGCACAAACTGAAACAGTCTCTTTCTTGGTCTCAAGCTTGCCAGCATGCAGACTATACCACTGGCTCCAGCTTGCCAACTGCTGATCTTGAGACTTGTGAGCCTCTATAATTGGACAAGCCAGTTTCTCATCTGCATCTAAGTGTGTATCTATATATTTCTTTGCTGGGGATCAAACTCAGGGCCCTGAGCATGCTAGGCAAGCACTCTACTGCTGAGCTACACCCACCCTATGTCTATATCTTTATCTGTCTTAATTAGTTCTCTTTCTCTGGAGAATGCAAACTCATGTAGAATAGTATTCCAAAGCCTTGTGTTTAAGGAAAATCTCCATTTTGAGTATTATCATATAAGGTCCCATGTTAATTAACTTTCTCTGGCTGCGACAAAAATATCTGACAAAAACAACCCAGAGGAGGAAAAAATTGTTTTGAGCCCACAGTTTCAGAGGTTCAGTCCAGTCCAGTCTATGGTCAACCAATTTCATTGCTCTGGGCAAGGAATGGTGAGGCAGAACACCATGACAGAAGGGCAGAAGAAAGCTTCTCAGCTCATGGCAGCTAGGAATGAAGAGAACAGGAGGGGGGAACAAAATATAATCCCCAAAGGCATGCCCCCAATGACCTACTTCCTCCAGCCATGCCCCCCACCTACATTTACCACCTAGTAGTACATTCAAATTATTAATCCATCAAATGGATTAATCCGCTGATTAGATTATAGCTCTTGTACTCTATTTCACCTCTGAATACTTCTGCATTGCCTAACATGAGCTTTTAGGGGGACACCACATATCCAAACCATAACAGGTCCTAATACCAAATGCAAAGTAGAACTCAAAACAACTTGAAGAAACAGAAGGAAAGTTCTAGAAGGAACTTTACATTGATGATGATGATATAATATTTTCCTGTTAAATATGTTTCAGGTACGGTTCTAAATGTTTTCCATGTAAAACTGAATGTAACCCTAACAATAGATAGTCTACATGATCTACATTTATGTATAACATAACTGAATAGACTCAATATGAAAAAGCAAAATAAAAATTGAAAGGGATTAACTTTTGAGCTACTGTCACTTTTCTATTTAAAGTCTTAATTCTCACCCCAGGGACACTGAATGTTACATGATATTAAGACATTTGCATTTTTGTAGTGGTCTAAAGCTCTCCATTACCAAGGAAAATGATTTCAGCTCAATTAGATCATGAAGAAGAGGATTATGCAATTTGAGTCCCAAGATGTAAAAGGCTTAGAGACTGTATCTGGGTAAAAACTAATTGAAAATAAGAAATCATGTAGTATGATGTGCATTAATACTGTGGAAAGAAATATTAGAACCAGTGGAGATATTTCTCTTCCTTTGATCCTTCTTGTGGTTGCCTGACTACTACCACTCATTTCCAGTAGAAAAGAATCAAGCATCCTGAAGCTGAATATTGTCACCTGAATCTAGAAAGTTTGGGTCCATGAGTAACCCACAGTCAAATATCTGCAGTTTCATTGCTTACTTAGGGTGTAAATTAAATTTCTGAGCTGATACAAACTAGTGAATAGACAGCAGGCTGAATTTATTGTCATAGAAAAGGATACACACAGCATACCCTCCAGAAACATGTTAGGATGTAAATGTGAGTAGGAAAAAATGTTGGCATGTTTATTTTTGAATGTTGTTACTTAATCCGATTTTTTTTCCAGGCGATTCAAGTTAATGTAAGCTAAGATTCAAGAAAGTAAGGAAATATTGAAGGAAGTAGTATTAAATTCTCAGTCTGATTTGGTCGTTGTTTTCTGTTCAGACCCAGGATAAATATAATAACCTCTCTCTGTTTCATTTTATTATGCATTTCAAAAATAGTTGTAACATTAGGACTAATCATGGTGTTTTATTCTCCAAATGAGGCTATGCAAGTTAGATCATTTGATAAAGCCAAGGAAGTCATTAGGACAAGGTTGCACACCCTGAAGCCCACATGAGTCCCTTTGCCTTCATTGCCACCCATTGTACCCCCAGCATATTCCACCATTTGTCACTAGGAGGACCAGATGAAAGAGCATAAATAGAGCAGTGTGTAGTTGATGTTCAATAAATAGTTATTGAATGAATGTTTATTGAAATTACAGCCTCAAGTGTTACATTTGGCAGTAGTTACCCATAACTGTCATCCCTTTTAAGCTAAATTTGGTTTTCATAATGTAGAATATATATTAGGATGAAACAATAAGAATCTGAATGATACTAAAAATAGTCATTTACATGGCTAACCAGTCTGAATTGTTCCATGACATTTGAAATGTGATAAATGTCACCATCTGTGGAACATTCAATTACCAACTCCCTATACACACACACACACACACACACACACACACACACACACACGCATGGTTTCCAGGCCTAGGCACCACCCTAATCCAAGCTACACTATACAGCAAAACTGCCCATCCTCCTACCATCCCAGGGGCCTCGACTGAGAACCACAACCTGCCTGAAATTGGCACCTCATTTGTTTGGCCAAACAATATATATATATTTTTTAATTTTTTTTTAATATTTATTTTTTAGTTCTCGGCGGACACAACATCTTTGTTTGTATGTGGTGCTGAGGATCGAATCCGGGCCGGACGCATGCCAGGCGAGCGCGCTACTGCTTGAGCCACATCCCCAGGCCCAAAACAATATTTTTTTCTCTGCCCTTTTTGGTGGGGAAACACGAAAGAAAACCCTGTTTTATGTCACCTGTAGTAACAAAGAACCTCGCAGAGGACTCAAAAGAATAGAGACAAACTTGCAGACCACTTCTTTGGTTTACATTATAAAGAGTTTGTATACTGGTGATATTTTACATACACTTAAGGTTTTGCATCTTCTTTAGAAATGTCAGATCTCACACCACTGGACTGATATTTCCATGTGGTGATAATTGGTTGAAGCTGGTAGCAGCCACATTTTTTAGGGGTCCCCACTCACCTTAGCTTTTTTTCAGTTGGTGGCTTAGCCTAAACTTTAGAGGTGAGAGTTAGAGGTCTGTGACCATGGAAAACACAGCTCAAAATAGCAATTAACTTATGAATATGACTATAGGTAGCATTGGCCCCTAGACATCTGGTATATTTGCATTCACAACTGCCCTCTCTTTCAATTTCCCACAGCAGTAAGCAAATCAAAATTCATATATTAATCAGGCATGGTGACCCGGTAATCTTAGCTACACTAGAGGATGCAGCCTGAGGATCACAAATTCAAGGCCAACCTCAGCAATTTAACAAGGCTGCCAGCAACTTAATGAGACCCTGTCTCAAAATAAAAATAAAATATATTGTGGATGTAGCTCACTGGTAAACCCCGCTGGGTTCAATCCTCGGTACCAGAAAAAAAATTCATGTATTAACTCATTTCAATTTTCAAAAGAATATTAGGAAGTAGGTTTTCTCTCTCCCCCAACCCTCCCTCTCCTCCCATCCCCTCCCTCTCCTCCTGTGCCCTCCCTTCCCTTCCCCTCCTCTCTCCTCCTCAGTACTGGGGATTGAATCCAGGGTCACTTTAGCACGGAGGTACATGTCCAGAGCTTATTTTGAGACAGGGACTCACTAAATTGCTAAGGCTGGCATTGAACTTTCAATCTTCCTGCCTGAGCAACCCAAGTAGCTGGGATTATAGATGTATGTTACAAATACTGAGGTAGGTACTATTTCTGTTTCCAGTTTTCAACAAGAAAACTAAGGGAACAGAAGTTAAGTAACTTGGCCAGGCATGGTGGCATACACATAATCTCAGCAGGTGAGGAGGCTGAGGCAGGAGGATCGAATATTCAAAGTCAGTCTCAGCAATTTAGTAAAGTCCTAAGCAATCTAGTCTCAAAATAAAAAATAAAAGAGCTGGGGATGTGGCTCAATGTTTAACTACTCTGGGTTCAATCCCTAATAGAACAAACAAACAATCAAAACACAAAAAATAAAGAAGTTAAGTCACTTGCCTAAGATCACATTGTTAATATGCAGCAGGATCAAGAATCAAACCAGGCAATCTGATTCCAGAAACTTAGCTTCAGGCCAAAGAATAGCTTAGCTTCCATACCCCACATCCATCCACTCAGTTACAAATTCAATTCTCTGCACACAGTGGCACACACCTGTAGTTCTAGTTATGGGAGAAACTGAAGCCAGAGAATTTTGAGCCGAGGAGCTTGAGATTAGGCTGGGGAACACAGCAAGTCTCTATCTCCAAATAAATAAAAATAAAAGGTAAATAAAAATTCATTTTTTTCAAACTCTCTCTCCATGATACTCTGAATACCCAAAGCTAAAGGCTTTCCTCGGGCTCCCAGATTTCCTGTGTTCCCTGCCGCATAATAGCTCTCACCACACAGCCCTGAAACTGGCAGCTGAACTTCCTGTCTAACTCTGAAGCAAGGACAAAAATCTTACTCACCATCATGCGATACACAGCAAGCATTCAGTAAGTGGATGTTGAATGAGAAAATAAAACATGTGCCTTTTGACTTTTCTAGTACTTCCCTTTCAATAAAATTGCCTTTGTGTCAAAATTGGACCAATTCAGAGCCTACCGAATGGTCTCATTGCTTCTATACTCCCATCTTTCCATAGCAATGCTCACCCCAGTAAGTGTAGATAACATCTTGTTCTCAAAGCTGTTGTGGGAATTTAATGAGAAAAATGCTGATGAAGTGCCTGACACTTAAAAGGTATTCACCAGAAAGTATCTACTGTTCTAGATAATCCAAGAATATTTCATTCAACATCCTTCTTGTAAAGGCACTCCCAGACCCAACTTAAACTGTTAAAACTCTTGTTTCCAATCCTATGCACATGACTTCCTTCTCATTTTCTTCCTATGTTTCTGCATCTAGAATTAATGAGAAAAATCCAGAATAAATAGGTTTCAGCCCTTATCAGGAGAAATTGTACTTGAGGATTTGGAATGCAAGATGAAAGAAGCATATTACTCCTATGTTAACCCCTATGAGTGTATATTATGGAGTCTACTGCAAGGTTTGCATACATTTTTCAAGAGAACTTAAAATTCTTACTGGAAGATAACTGCTTTAGGTTAATACTCTCAGATCCCTCTAGAAACCAGGTCAACTGCCCTATGAACGTTCTGTCTAGCATTCAACAGAGACTCAAAGCCCTTCCTGACTTCAAAGCTCTGAGGGCTCTTCAGTAGCCACTGGTATCAGCAAGAATCTGTTCTATCAATATTCCAGATAACAATAGGGTAATAATAGCCACATTGGTATCCTGTTAAGCAACTGACCAACATTGTATCTTCTACTTTTTAAGAACTCAGAGCCATATGTACAACTATCATTTTTATTTTTATTTTTTCTATTTAAAGTGGAAAACATGCTTGGAAGGCTTAAATAGTGTATCCCAAGTTCCATAGCACAGCTGTCTTTTGGCAAAGACAAAATTCAAGTTCAGGCATCATTGTTCTTAGCCATTAGGGCACATGGCCCCACGGTCTGTAGCTCACTGTTTTATTATTATTATGGCTTTGCTTTATACTTGGATATAAATACTTGAAATAAACAGATAAAATTCATGTCCTTTATTTAGACTCTCTCCTTTCTCACCCACGCAGTGGTGGTATATATCTAGTAGACTAAGTACTGCTTAGCATATATACCGTTAAAAATAGAGGGAAGTTTTATTTTAGACCTTTTCTTTTTCCTGAGGACTTGATGTTAATACACTATCTAGAAAGTCTTGAAATCAGATACAAATTTGTGTGATGTTTTCAAGCCCTTCAATGGTCCATTTCATTATAAAAATAGCATATACTGGGTTAAAAATAAGAGTATTCTATCCTAAGTACTTTTTAAGCCCTTACAAAGAGGCTGAAATATTGGTGCTCAGATCAGCCAAATCTGAGAAAGAATTCTAAGTAGAACTCTCTAGCAAAGCCCCATATTAAAAATTAAAAATAGAAATATAAAGTCATAGGCTAGATAAGAAATGCATTTTTTAAAATATGAATAAGCAAACAAGAAAGTTTTAGAAGAATATATTGTTTTTTTTTTCTCTCCTTGTTTCATAACAAGACTGTGAAAGAAAAGGCCAAATCAAATAAGAAATATGGTCACTAATATGTTTAACCATATACAAATCTAAGTTCACAATTCAAGTGATTTGGGAATGCACAGAGTAGCCAGTTTCTATTAAGAATATGTTATTTTACATATATGTGTATGTATATATATATATCTACACCTCTACACATACTACACACACCCACATAAACATGAACATAAACATAAACATGCTGGTCTCCAAGTTACGATCTTCCTGCCTCAGTCTCCCAAGTAGCCAGGATTATATGAATGTACCACCATTTACTTATGTATTTATTTATTTTTGATATTAAACCCAGAGGCATTTAACCACAGAGCCACATCCCCAGCCCTTTTTTGTATTTTATTTAGAGATAGGGTCTCACTGAGTTGATGAGGGCTTCACTAAATTGCTGAAGCTAGCTTTGAACTCGATCCTTCTGTTTCAGCCTCCCAAGCATCTGGGATTACAGACATGCACCACTGCCCCAGCTTACACTTTTATTTTTATACTTATATATTTAATTAATTAAAAATTAATTAATTATTTATTTTTTGCAGTGCTGGGGATAAAACCCAGGGCCTCATGCATGCTAAGCAAGTTCTCTACCACTGAGCTGCACCTACAGCTCTGTTATTATATTTTAATTAAAAATTATATTTCCATGTCATCTGGAAAAGTCTAAACTTTTCATTCCACTCTTTATAGACCTTTCATTTACTATGAAAATTCACTCAAATTCCTAATCACTATCAGAATCTTGTAGGGATGAATTTTCCGTTTTGATTTAGAAAGTTACTTAGTAGGAAGAGGCAGTTTGACTGACTGTGGAATCAATAATGAAAAAAAAAAAACAGTCACCAAAAGGAGAAGTTACAATCTATTAATGTAAATTTTGTTCTATAGACTGCTATAGAAATAAGCCTTAGCTTGGTGCAGTGGCACACACCTATTTTATCCCAGCATCTCAGGAGGTTGACAGGAGGATCTGAAGTTCAAGGTCAACCTCAGCAATTTTTTTAAAAAAATATTTTTAATTGTAGATGGAAACAATACCTTTATTTTGTTTATTTATCTATTTATTTTTATGTGGTGCTGGGGAATGAACCCAGTGCCTTACATGTGCTAGGGAAGCGCTGTAACCACTGAGCAACAACCCCAGCCTCTCAACCTTAGCCATTTAACAAGACCCTGTCTCAAAATAAGAAATAAAAAGGGCTGTGGATGTGGCTCAGTGGTTAAGTGTCCCTGGGTTTAATCCCTGGTACCAAAAAAAAAAAAAAAAAAAGGAGGAATTCTTGAAAAAGGAATCAGAACCTCAAGAAATGTGAGAGACACTTAGTGTTGGACTCAGTGCCTAAGGAATAATTGAGTCCCAACAAACAACTGGTTGTCTTGTTGCTTCTAGTGTGGATGGGTTTCACATATATGTGCCTATAATTGACTAATTCAGAATAGGAATGTCATTTACTATGCAGTGACTTTAGGCGAGTCGGTCTCTGTCTCTGAGCCTCAATTTCCTCATCTACAGAATGAAGGCTTTGGATTAGAAGATATCTAAGTTCCCTTCCAGCTGTTACATTCCACAATTCAAGATACCTGATGTGGTCAAGCACTGTTCTTGTAAATGTCCTGGTACCTCACATAATGTCTAAGATTTATGACATATACAATCAAAAATGAACAAATGGAGACTTTCAAATAAAGGAAGTAAAGTATATGGTAAAAATGAGACAGAGTGCAGAGTTAAGCCATGGGATTTTAACATTTTTCAAAATTGTAGTAATACACCCTTGTAATAAGTACAACACTGAGAATCCTCCATTCACCCCGTGAAGTAACTAATTTACAACTTTTGATACACACCTTTGCATTCCTTTCTCTATGCTCATACAAAATAAGATGGGGTTTTCCTTAGAAAACATTAGGATTATATATTTTCATCTTGTGAATTGTCTTAGTCCACTTTCCATTGCTATAGCAGAATACTGAGACCATGTGATTTACAAAGAAGAGAGGTTTGTTGGTGGCTCATGGTTCTGGAGGCTAGAAATCCGAGAGTACGGTGCCGGTATTATCTTGGCATCTTGCCCTTGTGCTGCATCACAAAATGTCCAAGGGGCAGAAGTGAAGTGAATATGTGTGAGAGAAGAAGAGCTTTAAAACAGCCACTTATAACTTCCCATTTTCTCAAGAACAATCTTACTCCTGAAAGAATGGCTCTAATCTACTCACGGGTGTGGTGTTCTCATGACCAAATTATCTTTTTAAAGTCCTATCATGTCTCACAATTGCTACAGTGGGGACTAATTTTCCAAAACATGAATCTTGAAAGGCATGTTTAAACCATAGCCACAGTATATAAAGAAAGATTTAAAAATTCATTCTTATTAACAACTGCATAATATTCTTTTGTATGGCTGTACATTTAACCATGCCCCTATTTCTCAAAAGTCTTACTTTTATGGTCAATCCTGTAATATTGATTCTTCTACAGAGTCATGCATACGAGTGATTATATTTTCAGAGTTTATTCTTAAAAGTAGGATTACCAAGCTGTGGTGCGCGCGTGTAATCCCAGCAGTTTGGAAGGCTGAGACAGGAGAATCTCGGGTTCAAAGCCAGCCTCAGTGGCACTAAACAACTCGGTGAGACCCTGTCTATAAATAAAATACAAAATAGGACGGAGATGTGGCTCAGTGGTTAAGTCAGGAAAAAAATAAAGTAGGATTATCAAGTCCATGGATAGGCACATTTTTAATTTCATGTAAATATGGATCAAAAAAAAATTTTTGTACCAGGGATTGAACCCAGGGGTGCTTAATCACTGAGCTATGTCCCCAGATGTTTTTATTTTTCATTTTGAGACAAGGGCTCAATAATTTCTTAGGACTTCAGAAAGTTGCTGAGGCTGGCTTTAAACTTTCAATCCTCCTACCAGAGCCTCCTGAGCCATGGGATTACAAGTGTATGCCACCTCACTCTGCCCATCAATTATTTTTGATAATATTCATACTCCCCTCAATTATATGTGAGTGCTTATTTCCTCCAAGTCTTATCTGCCTTAAATGGAGAACTTTTTAATAATTTCTTGTTTGATAAATGAAAAATAGTATCTTACATTTTTTTTTTCTTTTTCTTTAGTACCAGGGAATGAACCCAGGGGCACCTAAACACTGAGCCACATCCCCAGCCTGTTTTATATTTTATTTTGAGACAAGTCCTCACTAAGTTGCTTAGAACCTTGCTAAATTTCTGAGACTGGCTTTGAACTCATGATCTTCCTGCCTCAGCCTCCAGAGCCTCTAAGATTATAGGCATGAGTCACCACACCTGGCATGTCTTGCATTTTCTAAATTGCATATTCCTTTTGTGCATATTTTTCTTCTTTTGCATTATGTCTTTATCAACTTGATTTTTATATCCTGGGCACCTTTTCTGGCCTCTGTCACCCAGATGCCTGCTTCTGGCCTCTTCATGAGGCTTGGGCTTCCTCACCTTATGGAGCTTCTGGGCAGTCAACCTTCCTCCATAGTGGCTCCAGAATCCAAGAAAGAATGCTTCAGTGGATAATGCAGAAGCAACATGGCCTTTCATGACCTTGCCTAGGAGGTCAGATAACATCAGTTCCCCTGTACTATATCGGGCCCATATAGATTCAAGAGGAGATAATCCCCACCCCCAACAACAGAAGCAGAATTGAAGAATCTGCAGTCATCTTTTAAAACTGTCACACATAAACACAAACATACAGATAGATATATGTACACATATGTATGCATGAAGCCCCCTATAAGTGCCTTTTATTTCTTACTACAAACATATTGTTGGGTAGCATTTTGTTATTTTGTCTATTTTAGCTTGCCTTGGGTCACATAGCTGGTAGCATAAGGATTCAAGTTCTCCTGTAGCAAAGCCCATGCTAAATCCACTAAGCCATATAGACTAGAGGGGGCACCTCATTAGTTTTAATGGTCATTATTGCCACTCCAATAATTTTGAGTTGATACCATATTTATGTTGGTTGATCTCTGTTGAGAATAAAATAAGCTGGGTGAGATAGAACTGTGTTTAATTTAAATAAGCATAATTTACAAAACAGATCCACCCCAGGTACACTGAGAGAGTTTCAAATTGAAACCAATTGTGCTTAGGGATTGATTGATCCTAAGGCACATTTTTTAGAATAATAGGACATGAGGCTCCTGGGTATGTGTTTGTCTCTTTGTTGGGGCTGCTCCTATTGCTGGACTTATCTTCCCAGCTTGCTCGTCCTTCTCTGCCAGCTTCTGCTGATTCAAATTATCTGAGAAATTGACTCAGCTTGTTGTTTTACGGCACACAGAGATATAGCCAAAGATCGTGCCTCTGGAGTGGAGAGATCAGGACTCTGGCTACTCGTTTCCCTCTAGCAACTTTCGATCAATACCAATCACAACAGCCTGTTTGTCATGTACCCAGCATGGTGAGAGGGTTGACAGGAGCAACCCTCCCGTGCCATGGTTCATTTGTGCTGAACACAGAGAAATAGCTAATGAACATCCTTTGGACAAGTCAAGTTGAAAATATAACCTTCTGACCTATCAGTTAAGAGATTATTTGAACCTTATCTCAACAGTTGAATGTTGAAAACAAAACCAAGAATAATTAATAACTCCAAAAAATGCATCTTAGGAAAACGCTATAAAATCCATTATCTCCGGTAGCTTCCATTTCATTCCTCAAAGTCATTCACAAGGTCCTCCAATTTGTAGATGATAATGACCTTAGTGGGATGCTCTGCTGATCTACGCTCCCCACTGAGTGTGTACATATGTGTGTGCTTCTGCATGAGAATGGGTATCTGTAAGGTTTCCAGTTCTCTATTAAGGAGGTCACACAATGATAAAGTCCTGCGGCAACGTTGAAAATGCCCTGACTGAGGAGACAAGAGATTGCTATAATAAAGAGGGTCAGATCAAAAGAGTTCAAAGGAATATTATTTTCCCCACATAAGCAATCTTTGCAGATTCTAAATCCTTTGTAGTGTTCGAACAAGAGAATAGAAATAACTGTACAATGGGAAATCTGAGAGAGCTGTAATATTCATCATCAAATGAATTATCACTAATATTCAAATAAGCAATTTCTAACAAACTGATTTGCTCCCCACTGCCACCCCCTAACACACACACACACTCCTGCTGGGCTACCTGTTATCACAGTGCCATGAGAATTTCTTTATGTCTTTTTGACCAGACTATGTCATAAACATGTTTGGCACCATTTTATCATATAGAATCAATAAGAAAAAAAAAATAGTGAGGTGTGTGTGGGTGCCTGTGTGGGAGAGCAGGCCCAGATGAGAAGCAAGAACAGAGAGGTGCAGGGGGGCGGCATGCATTTTTAATCAGCTGCTACAGCTTCTCCTGAACTAAGAAACTGCATTCCTGAATTCCACCTGAAAATGTTTCAGGTAATAGGGATAAATGAGAATCCAGATATCCCTGGGACGGGGGCAGTGGGGGACCGGACAATATATTCCTTATGAATTAAGCACTATGATTAGGCAGAATTTGCCAAGACACACGTGGGTTGCTTCATTGAATTTGTTGCTGAAAGCTCAGTCTTTATCCCCAATGCCAATCCAGCAACCAGGATATGGTTTTGAGAAAAAAAGAAAAAGAAGGTTTATTGCTTTGCGAGCAAAGGAGAAACACTGGAGACTCTTGTCCTAAAGGCTGTGATGCTGCCCATAAGCAGGAACAAGGGGCTTTTAAAGAGGGAACTCAAAGGCTACATTCCACGTTCTCTTGGAGTTGTAATTCACTTGTTAATTTGGGAGATAAGTCATTTCTGAAATTTTCTGGTACCATCCTCAAAGTCTTGATTACTTAGTGTTTCTGGTGGGTATGTACTCAAGGACAGATGAAACTGCCTAAAATGGGGAAGAAAGTAATCAATCCTGTTTCCCCTGAGATTTGGGAGGGGGAGAGATTAGGGAAGAGCAGGGAGAGAGAAAGAGAAAGAAATTTGTCCATTTTCAAAATGAGTTGGAGGGGCTGGGGTTATGGCTCAATGCTCACCTAGCATGTGCAAGGCACTGGGTTCCATCATCAGCACCACATAAAAATAAAGGTATTGTGTCCAACTATAACTAAAACACAAAATTTTTATTGAGTTGCAGTGGCAGAGTAGCAAGGGTTATATTCAAAGCATAAAGTGGACCACTGTTACAATTTGATCTTTCTTATAAATATAATGACTTATAAGTGTAACATACTTGATGTTCCATAAGCCTTCAATTATTTAGCACTGGAAATACTGCTTGACTTTGTGTCCATTAGAGTAAGCTGACTGATGAATACTGACCCTATCAGGAGGTTGTCTATTTACAAACCTACATGACTTTTTTCAATACAGTGAGAGGTAACAAAGTGCTGGCATAGACCATTTAATCCCTCATCTCTTATCTACAAAAAGAAGCATAATCCTTTGCTACTTGCACTTTTTCTACAATATTCCAATGCTTTATTCTATTATTGATTATTTTTACTTTTATATACTTATTCTCTCAAAAAAAAATGATACTGATGTTTTAGATTTTGTTTTTCTTTTGTAATCTTTCCTCTATTCTAGGCATGAATTACATGTAAAGAAATCTAATTTGGTGAAACCAAAGCATTCCACATTAAAAAAAAGAAAGAAAGAAAGAAAGAAAGAAAGAAAGAAAGAAAGAAAGAAAGAAAGAAAGAAACACATAAACAAACAAAAAACATAGTCCCCAATGGAGTTTCCCAATTCCTAATTGCATATCCCACTAGGACAGCAGTTGGAATTTCAAGGATACCATACGATCAGGTCATCTAGGTCAAAGAGGAATGTAAAACATTTTACTGATGTAATCTATTTGTATCCCTTTCTCCTTAGGGACATTTGTTTCTAGGCAAGAATTTCATTGCTTATTAACTTTTTAAGTTTTCCAGGATGCTATATGGAAAAAAAAATCACATTCCATTCAACAACTAAATGTATTAACAAAAACTTTACAGAAAGCTAGACTTTTTAAAAAGTATGACAGCACTATGGTAACAGCGGTCCACAATATGCTTTGAATATAACCCTTGCTGCTCTGCCCCTGCAACTCATTTTTAAAATGGACATGTTTCTTTCTCTTCCTCTCTCAATGCTCCTCCCTAACCTCTCCTCCTCCCTAATCTCTGGGGAAACAGGATTTCTTCCCCATTTTAGGCAGATTTCTCTGTCCTTGAGCACACACCCACCCAGAGGAACAAGTAATCCAGACTTTGGGGATAGCACCGGAAGATCACAGAAATGACTCCCAAATTAACAAGTGAATGACAACTCCAACAGAAACCGTGTGAAATATAGCCTTTGAGTCCCCTCTTTAAAAGTCACCCCCCCCCTTCCTCTATGGGCAGAACCAGAGTCTTTGGGATAGAAGTCCCCTGTGTTTCTCCTTTGCTAGCAAAGCAATAAACCTTCTTTTTCCTTTTTCTCAAAAATGTATCCTCATTATTAAAATGGCATTGGGGAGAAGGACCGAGCTTTGGCAACACTGCCTCTTGCTTCAGGGAAACCAAAAATATATAGAGAGATTTATTGATTGCAAGGCCCTTTCACATATAATTTGATGCTGATAATTCCCTTATAGGGTAGGTGGAAAAGCATTTTGTTATTATTATTTTACAGATGAGGAAACCGAGGCTCAGTGAGTTAAAGGACCTTGTTGAATCTCACAGTTAGGAAGGGTGGTTAATATACAATCTTCTAAATCAACCCAGCATTCTTCCCCCTCCAGGAGTATACTTGTCATCATTCCTACCTGGATAGTAAATTTATTTATCCTACCTGGATAGTAAATTTATTTTATTCTTTGTGTTGAACTTCAAACAATCTCCTGGGGAGAAAGAGTGGATACGTAATCGGTGTCCACTTTATGCTTTGAATATAGCCCTTGCTGCTCTGCCACTGAAACTTGTATTTAAAACAGACATGTTTCTTTCTCTTCCTCCTCCCCTGCTCCTCCCTAATCTCAGGGGAAACAGGGTTACTTTTCTTCCCCAACCTAAGCAGAGTTGTCTGTTCTTGAGCACACACCCACCATAGGAACAAAGTAATCCAGATTTGGGGATAGCACCAGAAGATGTCAGAAATGACTATCTCCCAAATTAACAAGTGAATTACAACTCCAACAGAGATCCCCTGGAATGTAGCCATTGAATCCCCTCTTTAAAGACTCCCAGTTCCCCTGATGGGCAGAATCACAGCTTCTAGGACATAAGTCCCCTGTGCTTCTCCTTTGCTAAGGAAGTAATAAAACTTCTTTTTCCTTTTGCTCAAAACCATGTTCTCCTTATTGGTCTGGCATCAGGGACAAGGACCAAGCTTTTGGTAACAGATGTACTACAAGACAGCAAATAGAAGTTCACAAAATCCTTCAAAATCCTTTTTAACATTAAAATTTTCCATTAAAAAAAAACAAATTAAAAAAAAAAAAAAACAGAGCAAGAAGAGCAAGAAGTATCAATGTCAATAAGAGCTAGGCGTGGTGACAGCAGGATCACAAATTTGGGGCCAGTCTCAGCAACATGGAGAGACCCTGTCTCAATAAATAAAGGGCAGGATAGAGGGCAAGTGTTGAGCAGAGATAAAAATAAATACCTAAAATAAAAATTAAAAAGGGCTGCTGATGTAGCCCAGTGGTAGAGTGTCCCTGGGTTCAATCTGCAGTACTGCAAAACAAAAAGCAAAAAATGTCAATGAAGTCTGTAGAAGAAACCTGAAAAGTGAGGGTCACTGGTTTTTACAAGAGCTTTGGTTAGTATGGAAGTTAATGTAATGGTTTAAGACTCTCAGGGGTATTTAATGATTCCTGCAAATAGTCTAGTTTCAGGGTCACTGATGTCAGCTTGGCTCTTTATTTAATTCATTTGAAAACCATTCATTGAGTACCTAACCTGGCCCAAGTATTCCCACTGTGTGTTGAAGATATAAAAATGAATAAGAATTCTTAGGGAAAAAAAAGGGTAAGTAAAACTATTACTTAAATTAAAAGAAGCTTAATATATAAACACATGCTGCCAGAATTCAAGGGTTAGTTTCCTTTTTACTTTCAGAAAGAGCCTAGGGTCCTTTGTAAGCACTAACAATGAGCTGTCAAAGGACATCTAGTAAACAGTAGCCCCTCTGGGCCTACCTGTAGGCATCTAGAGAATGGAAACAGAGGTGAGAGTGAGAAGAAAGATGCCTTGTTTCAGTTAACACAATTCTCTATTATTGCACTGACCAAAATATAGTCCAAAGTCATGGGTGACTCTAAGTCCTCATCCTATGCGTCCATTCCTCCATCTGGTTAACCGTTGCCCCTTCTTCTGAGCCGTGCACTAACATCAGCCATTTGAGGAACTTCCTAAGCTTCCCAACCTACCCACTTCAGAGCCTGTGCAGACCGGATGCCTGCATATGTGCATACAAACGCACATGTTAAGCTCTGCACTGAACTGAGTTTCCTTAGTGACAGAATCATTGATCATTGTATTCGCAGGAATCCAGCACAGACTCCAGCATAGACTAGTTGGTAAAGGCAGCATCACCTAGGGGTGGCATGTGGAGGGTAGGTGAGATAGCATTCAGTTTTCTTTTTACCTCTTCCCTCATAATTTCTCCTGTCTTCATCACAAATAAACATAATCTAAACAAAGCCAAATAAATAAATAAATAAACAAACAAAACCAGGATGTATCATAGAATGATGCGGAATCAGGACAAGGAATCAAGCTTCTCACTAGATTGCTTAAAGAGCTCCTCCTCTATCACTATGTATCACTGAAACAGAAATAAAAGTCTGTTAAAATACTTTTTGGGGGGAGAATAAATGACAGGAACATGAAAGAACTTGAGTGGCCACTATATTATTTTAATGAGTGAGGTCTGTTGAGGTATAATTTACATGCAGCAAAGATGTTCACTTCCGGGGCTGGGGATATAGCCCAGTTGGTAGAGTACATGCCTTGCAAGCATGAGGCCCTGGGTTCAATCCTCGGTACAAAAAAAAAAAAAAAAAAAGTTCCCTTCCCAGTTGGGCATGGGGGCAAATGCTTGCAATTCCAGTGACTTGGGAGGCTGAAGAAGGAGGATCATAAGTGTGAGCCTGTCTAGACAATTTAGCATGACCCTTTCTCAAAATAAAACAAAAAGTACCAGGAAATCCCTTCCATATATGTAGTTTGATGCGTTTCGACAAATGCGTGGTCCTGTAACCATGATTAAGAGCATTTCTAACATCCCAATAATGCCCTTTGAACTACCATAATTTTAATGAACCTTTCAGAGGAACCACAAAACCTATAAATATCGCAGATGACCTAATACAGCATTGCCTCTTAGACAATTTAGTGCATCTCTCCAAAATAAACCTTGCTTTCTCTCAACCAGGCCATCATTTGCTTGTGCTGCATTTTCTTTTTTGAAAATCTCAAGGCATTTAGCAAACAAGATTTCATTGTTATTCCCCCCAAATCTGGCTTCACAGAAGAGATTCATGCTTCACTGCAATGATATCATGTATTGTCTTCCTAAATTTACCTGCCTGCTTTTTCTGTCATTTCTAGAGACAACTATGCAAGTGGTTGAGCAGTGTTAGACTTGTAGTTCTTAATGAGGTGGCCATCAGTTGCACCGAGTTGACACTGTGCCTTTTCCTTACTTATTGATTATTCTCCCTTGGGATGACTCGGAAAAAAGCTCTACATCCTGGGGACACTTGCTACATTTGGATTTTATTTGATGGATTAATGGAATGATACAGGGAACAAATGAATGACTAAATAAATGAGGGAATGAAGGAACGAGTGGTTGCCTCCATTTTATGGATGAGGCAGCGTCTGAAAGGCACAGTGAGGTCAGGTGACTGGCAGAAAGCCACACACTGATGTCGTAGCAAGCCTGACCAGATGCCAAGTCTATTTTCTTTGCTTTCTTCATCTAGCCATAAGCTTGGTCTAAAGTAAGTAAGTAAATAAATAAATAAATCCCTTAAAATATCAACATTAAGGAGTGAAAATGAAAAAAAAAAGTCATATGCAATTAAATGGTTTTAAATGAATTTAATGTGCAAAGGATAACAGCATTTGGTGGTAAATTTTGGGAAAGGATTTTTGGGTAAATTTTCACTTAATAGAAGTAAAAATAGGTCTTTATCTACAAGATCTTCTGCATGGATAAAAGGAGTCAGTAATACTTTTTGGTAACACCCTGTTTGCATGTGTGTATGTTTTGTTTGTAAAATTTGGCATAAATAATTCGTGTAGGACTGTGTGTGTGTGTGTGTGTGTGTGTGTGTGTGTGTTCGTTCTCAGAATTCTTTAGTGAAAAAGACACAATTATTTACCCCGTTGCCCACTACAATATGATCAATAAGCAATAGGATGCTGGGGAAGATTCTGTGGCAAGAGATCTTCCATTGTGATACCTAAGCTTGCACTTTATTGCAGTTTTCTCCACCTTTGCATAGGTCAGGAACACACTGGATTACACTTCTGCTCAAAAGCTTTTATACTAGAACAGGTATCAAAAAAAAAAAAAAAACTTCGAGAAGCAGAAAATAAAAAGTGCATTTTATATGAAACTCTGATTTAAATGGTCCTCTCAAGAAAAAAAAAGAAAAAGCTGTTCAAGTGGCCCTCCCAGGGGACCCAACTGCTCTCCAGCGCGACCTGCGCTTGTGGTGCCTTTGGTCCATCTTCTGCTCCTGCTCAGATATGCATGAATCGCTGCTTCTCCCAGCCTGGCTTTCTCTCTCCCTCTCCCTTTCTGGCGCGGCTCTCCCTCCCTCCCTCTGGCTTCTGCTCTTTCTTACTCCTTCTCTCAGCTGCTTAACTACAGCTCCCACTGGAACTTACACAATCAAAAACAGTTCTCCTCTCCAGCAGCCTCCAGAAGCGCATCACCTGGAGCAGCAACTCGCTCCAGCGCCGGCCCCGGAACTGCGAGGTAGCTGAGGGCGGGGTGGGTACCCACCTCCCGCCTGGTGGCTGCAAGAGCATCTCCCTGGAGACTTGTCGTATCCCGCCATCCGTCCCCCGGAGTCCTGCAGCGGTGATGCTTATGTTTCGGAGCAATGATGGAAAGAGAAAAGCCACGGCTGGTGGCAAATGAAAGTGGGGAGAGGTTGCTGCAGTAGCTGGTGCTGCAGAATGTGCGAGTGAAGAACTGAGCCCCGCTAGATTCTCCATCCCGCTCCTTTTTCATTCACTGTTTGCAGGAGGGAAACCAACCGGGGAAACAGATGCCCTAACCAAGCGGGTGCCACCCTGGATCTATAACTGTGAACTCCTCACTGTGGAAAATGGTAAACAAAGACATGAATGGATTCCCAGTCAAGAAATGCTCAGCCTTTCAATTTTTTAAGAAGCGGGTAAGGACAGGTTGTGTTTGTTTCTTTTGTTTTCTGTGCTTCTCTTAAATGCTTTTGAATGCTCGCCTGGGGTAAGCCTAAGGTTTTGTTGCTCAGCCCTTCATGGAAGCCTGGTTTCTGGTAGCAGTGGTCAAGGTGAAAACTGTCCTTGCCTTGATTCAAATTTGTCCGGGTGGGGTGAAGTGGAGGGGGCTAGCAAGAGTTGCAATGGGAGGAGGGGGTTGGGCTGAGATGCCTTAAAAAGGGTGTGAGCTGGGAAAAGGGGTTTTCTCAATCAAAGCCAAGACAAAGATTACAAGGTAGTTTCAAAGAGAAGTGATGAGTACAGTTATGGCTAGTAATTTAGTCAGGGCTAATTGAGTAGTGTTCTCTCTCTCTCTCTCTCTCTCTCTCTCTCTCTCTCTCTCTCTCTCTCTCTCTCCTATCTTTGAAGGGTTCAACTTTTCCACACCTTTCATTCACCGGTCTCCAGTGCTGCATTATCATCTTCTTTCGTCAGAAACAGCAGCTTGGGCTCTCCAAATCTATTCAGCCAATAATTTACTGTGCCTCTATCTATGATATAAATAGCAAAGGACTAGAGTGACCTTTTACAGAAATGATGGAATCCAGCATTTAAATCCTCTATTTCAAGTTGCCTCGATTTTGCTTAATGTATCCACCTTTCACCTTTTTTTAAAAAGACAGAGCAGGGGTGGTCTGTACTTGAGTAATAATTCAGGGTTATGCTGCTGTATACATTTATTTGAATTCCTTGTTCTTCATGTTATTAACAATTTTACATGGGTAGTAAATGAACAAATGTCTTTGTGTATGTGTGCGTGTGTGTTCCGCAGTAAACTCACTTCATTGTAATGGCCACACTGGTGGTCTGTAACGCTGAAAATTTATACACAGGTAGGGGGTAAGAAATGAATGATTGTTAGAAGAATTGATGACTGACATTCTTATGGAGAATGTTTCTTAAGCAAAAGAAGCCTCCTCCAGCTCCAGCTGCCCCATCCGACTTAATGCCCTAGGGCAATTCTAGCAAAAGGGTTCTCTCCATTCATTCTTCCTTGCCTTCATTCAGGTCCTTTCTGTGCCATGCCTGAAATGCAGTCCTTCAGTTAACTTCCCAGCACAACATAATGAGTTATAGGCTGGGCTGGGCTACCTCCCTGCACCAAATGGGCAAGCTGGGAAACCAGGCCTGGAGGTTTGGCAGCCTCTTAGGCCCGGCCACAAGGGCAACAGGGGCTCCCATGCACCTTGACTGAGTGCCTCATCAGTTAAGAAAAATCTCCCCTAAAGTCCATGGGCCAAACCACACGCGTATAAACTAAAAGGAAACCAACTCATGGGGCTGGAGTGCCAGGTGAGGTATCTAACTAGTGGAGAACTACAAAACTGAATGAAGTATGTCAGTGCAACTTCCCAGAGCTCCCCAATGCCATTTAGGTTCCCAAAATATTTCTTTCCAAGTGAAGGGCCTTTTGTGCAGATTAATTTCCAAAAACAAGTAGATATTTGTTAGTAGAAAATATCAGGGCCCCTTTATATAGTAGACTCTCTACTTCCTTTGGCTATATTAAATTGTGTTGTTCTTTGTGAGAGGAAGTCTCCACTATGCTGCCCAGGCTGGTCTGGAACTCCTAGGCTCAAGCCTGCCAAGTAACTGGGACTTCAGGGGCACACTACCATGTCTAGTTTAGTTATTCCGTGGTGTTGGGGGTATTTATTTACTTATTCATATTTTTTTTTCCTTTTTGCAGTGCTTAAGATCCAACCTTTGGCTATGTCTCCTTATCTACACTCCCAGCCCTGGGGGTGTTTTAGAATTCTTTCAGTTAGATATCGGGAAATGATAATGTAGCTGGGCTTAGACTTTTTAAAAAGTTATCTTTTATTATTTTCTTTGACTTAGAAATGGACTACTGGAAATACTAACTTGCCATCTGATTTCATTTTGCTTAAAAGCATAATTTACCAATATACTTTAGTTAGTGCTCTGGCAGACCTTGAATTTTGCAAAGAACACTGATAGTAATGTCTTATTTGAGCACTTGCACAGAGAAAGAAGTTTGCACCAAGATAACCAGCAGGCAACTCCACCTGCCTAAGAGTCTGGATCTATTAGTTGCTAGAGATAGGATCAGAAGTCCCTCCTTATTCTCCCCTGTCCTTGCTCTTCCAGGAAAGCTAAGTAGAATATGACTTAGTCAGGTCATTGACAGCCCCAGGAGTAAATTCCTTGATCCTTGTCTACCTTGTTTTAATCCATGTTTGGTTTATTTTTGCATTTAAGTGTTCCTTGCAGTTTGTACCTTGATTTTGTTGCTTTTGTTTTGTTGTTGTTTTAGTTTGCTTTTGTTTTTTAACTATCCATCAACAAAAATGCAAACAAATGTGTAAAGTATTAAAACAATACTAAAGTGTATTTCACCTCCTCCACAATCTTCCTCCCTTCCCAGAGGAAACTGTTAACATACTAATATTGCTACTTTCCGGGCCTTTTTATGGATATTACATACACATTTATATACTATAATGCCTTTGTTTTCAGCCAAGAATGATCCATTTTCCTATGTTCTATTGTTAAAGCTCCACACATTTCTGCATATTTTATTTTTAACCTAGCTAGACAGTCTTACAAAGTGAAGCTTTGTCCAGTGCCCACGTTGAACCATGAAAAGATCTTGATTTTTGAGGGCTCACTAGCAAGACTGAGGATTAGACCCAAATTTTGATTGTTAATGCCTAGGCCTAAGATATTTGAAAAGGAAACAGAGAAGCTACAAAAAAAGTATAGTTGACCTGCACTGTGACTATCCACCATCACTGCTTATTTGTGCTGACTGATTCAAGTACTAATGTATTATCTCATTAAGCCTCATAGTAACCCTACGTATGAGGTAGGAAGAATTACATGTGAAAAGTGCAGCTTAGAGAGATTAAACAACTGGCCCAAGGTCACATACCTGAAAAGTAGCAGAGCTAAAATTTAAATTTTGTTTGACCCAAAGGAAAGTCTGGTGTTCCAGATGTTTTCATTTCAAACCACAGTCTCTCCTCTTTCTCTCTGCCCCGCCTCTCCTTTTTTTTTTTTTTTTTTTTTTCCTGAAGCCACTACCAGTGTTTAAAAGCTGTTAAGACAGTCAGGGCTCAGCAAACAAACCTCTCATGACTCCTGTGTAGCCCTCCGCAGTGACAGTGACCAGAAGCAGCTGGGGGGTAGGGGCAGGTAGACTTTGGGAACTTTATCTGAATAAAAGCTGTTCTGATGCTACTCCCACAAAATCCTCCAGACTTAACGTTTTTTCACCCTCCGAGTTCTAAATACTGGACTAAATCAGCTTAATTTCATTTAGCTGAGAATTGCTAAGCTAAACTAGATAAGAATCCTACTTTTATTCTCTACGTGTTAATGATAAATTAACACTAAATGTGTATGGGTTATGTTTTATTCTTTGAGTCTCCAAAAATTCATTTAAGATGAATGGGAAAATGTCCTTATCAGTTTTCTTCTGACAATCCCGGAGCTTTAAAAAGTATCAATCCTGCTAAAAGTAATCCATTTTCATGGATTTAAAGAGTTGGTCATGGCTCTTACATAATGACTCCCAAAACACAGGAAAATGACATCATCTTGAACTTGATAATTCTTTTTGGAAATACACTAGGTGTGTGAAAAAGATACCTATAGCCGGGTTACATTACCTTTATCAAATTTCAAAGAATATCTAGCCATATTGAATTTGAGATTTGGGATGAACTTCAGAAATCCCCTCATTGACCTCCCTGTTTAAAGATATGAAAACCTAGTGCCTGCCAGGTGCTGTAGTCCATGCCTATAATCCCAGCAACTCTGGAGGCTGAGTTTAAGGCCAGTCTCTGCAATTTAGTGAGACCCTGTGTCCAAATTAAAAATGGAAAAGCATCTAGGGATGCAGCTCCATGGCAGAGCACCCCAGAGTTCAATCCTCAGTATCAAAAAGAGAAAAGAAAACCTCGTACTTGAAAAACAAATTGCCTGCTGGAATTCGAATGGGGCTAAGCTGAGCTTCATGTTTAGGGTTTCCTGGCACATCTAGAAACCTCTTCATTGTGCCATCAAAGGAGGGAAGAATTTCACTTCTCATTCATTTTCAATGAATAGAGTTAGGACAAAAATGCAGTATTTTTGTCTTCATGGGATGAACTGCCTAGAGACTACCAACTTTGACAAGACACTTACCTTGACTCAGTAGTTCATGACTATGCACATTTAAACAATTCCTTGTATTGTTCTTTCATAGCAATAGATTTTTTTAATCACAATCACTATGTGGCACTGATCTTTCGGGGCACTAAGAGCTCTAAGTATACTACGTATTTAAATTCTCACATACAAAAAGCCAAAAGTAGGTACTAGTATGATCTCGATTTCACAGATGAAAAAAGTGTGGTAGGGTTAAGGAGCCAGCCCTAAGTCACATAGCTGGTAAGGGCAGGATCAGGGTTTGGATCCAAGCTCTGCGTCCTTTCTTGACCACTGTACATCTGGTCTCTGGTAACATTAAACAATCCAGGGCTTGGGTCAGAGAATTGGAAAGGTGTGACTCTGTGGCTTCCTCCTTTCTTTAACAATGATAGAGAAAAGGAAACAAAGGCTTTCAGTCCTATTAGGGTGTTTATTCTCACAGAGCTGAGATTGAAATTCAGCCCCTCTGCAGTATTCTTTACCACTGTTCCACAAACACCATCCTTTTACATTTTGTTTCCCTTTACTATTCTATTAAGTCTGCTTAAATCATCTGAATTGGAAAATAAAGGCCCTTTTCTTAGGGGAAACCTCAATGTCTTCTGAAGAGGGTATTTATTGATCACTTACTAAGCTCAGGCACTGTCCTAAGCTCTCTGCTTGTGTGATCCTCACAATCACCCCCCTAAGACTCATTTCCTCACTAAGGAAATGAGAGTCAGAGAGGATAAGTAACTTATTGAATGTCACAGACCTGAGGAAAAACTGTAGCCGAATTTAAACTCAGGCAGTCAGCTTTAACTCCACCAGTCTTAACATGTATGTCATTGGAATACACTACTGTGACACCAATACTGTCCCAGGCTGGCTGTCCTCACTGGACAATGTATTTATGTCCACTATCCAGAGACAATTCCCCTTCCCACCACACCGGCCTCCCATAGCTATGGAGAGGAGGTATGTTTTCTAAGTGACTTCCAAGTGCAGCAGGAATACTTTGTAACAAATCTGAAGTCTTAGATTTCTACAAAATGCATTTGGTCATACTTCCTGGAAACATGGTACAGACCCCAGTAACTTCCACCATGCTTTCTTCAAAAGTAGCTAACATCGGAGTTTTTTCCTAGACCTTTCTGGCATGCTCCCCCAGCACAGCACGGAGCCCACCTGCCCTGCACTACTTATTAGTCTGCAGCTCTCCGGGGCGGGAAGGTCCCTAGGAACGGAGAACTGGCTACCTACTGCACCATGCCTCCTGACTTGTCAAAGTGTGTTTGTTAAATGAAAGGATTCATAAGTTGAAGAGTGGATCTTTGTATTAACTTGTCCCTAAGGCATTGACTTCTCCTTCTCCTTACTTTCTTTGAACAGGTTAGTGGCTTAGGAACCTAATGAATTCTAGTTCTGTGCTTGGATATAGATTCCATATAAATGAAGACTAAAAAGTAATTTAAATCTGTCTCAAGGACAAGTTTTCACTACCCCTTAGCAACTGGCAGGTATTTTAAGGAATTTGACCTCGGTTTGTTTGCTTATCCAGTGTCTATACCACAACTTATGCACATTGTTTCTCCTGTCAGTCCAAACAAGACAGACATAGTGATTCACTAGTGTCTGTCTGTCTGTCTGTCTGGTTGTCTCTCTCTCTCTCTCTCTCTCTCTCTCTCTCTCTCTCTCTCTCTCTCTCTCCTAGGGATTTAACCCAGAGGGGGTTTACCACTGAGCTTACTTCAGCCCTTTTTATTTTAAACATGGTCTCACTTGGCTGCTTAGGGCCTAAGTTGCTGTCCTAGAACTTGCGAACCTCCTGCCTCAGCCTCCCGAGTTGCTGGTATTTCGGGTGTGTGCCACCACCCCTGCTGTCCCTTCTAATTTTACAATTAATATAAATTACTGACTTCAGTATTACATGGTATCTCCATTATGTATTCTTCCACCTAGAATTCTGAAAAGTTCTTTCAATTTTTGGTTTTTATGGGTTTTGTGTGTATGAGAGTGTGTGTCATTTTGTTTTTTTAAGGATTTTTTTATTGCTATTTTTGTTTTTGATTTTTGACACTGGTGATTAAACCCAAGGGTGTTTAACTACTGAGCTACATGCTCAGACCTTTTATAGACAGCATCTCACAATGTTGTTTAGAACCTCTTTAAGTTCTGAGGTTAGCCTCAAACTTGTTATCCTCCTGTCTCAGCCTCCTGAGTCATTGGGATTATAGACATGTGCCACCAGTCTATTTGATGTTGGAGACTGAACCCAATGCTCTCGTTACAGAAAACTCAGTCTTGTCCCCCTGCCAATCCAATAATGAGTACATGATATTGAGAAAAAGAAAAACAAAGAGTTTTGTTGCTTTGCTAGAAAAGGAGAAATATGGGGGACCCCTGTCCTGGAGGCTATGATTCAGCCCTCCAGAGAGAACAGTTTTTAAAAAAAATGATTCAAAGAAATCATATTTACTAAGATTAGTAAGGAGAGATTAGGGAGAATAAGACCAGGGAGGAGAAGATCAGGGAGGGAAAACAACAGGTCAGTTTTAAAGCAGCAAGGGATATATTCAAAGCATAAAGTGGACACTGTTACATCTTGACATATTAAGCATGTCCTCCACCACTGAGCTGCACCCCCTGCCTATTTTTCTTCATGATTCAATGTGGTCTTAGGGACTATGGAGTGTAAAGAAGAGATTGAGCTCAAGATGTTTTTTTCCACATTGACTGCAAAGCTTGGAGGCTTTGGACTGGAGCAAGGGTGAGCTCTGTTGACTGGGTCTGATTATTTTGGGGAATGAGCCTCCAGGACCTCAGAATGTAGATGCTGAATGGTTTCCATGAAATGGCTATTTTGGGGCTGGGGATGTGGCTCAAGCGGTAGCGCGCTCGCCTGGCATGCGTGCGGCCCGGGTTCGATCCTCAGCACCACATACCAACAAAGATGTTGTGTCCGCCGAGAACTAAAAAATAAATATTAAAAAAATTCTCTCTCTCTCTCTCTCTCTCTCTCTCTCTCTCTCCTCTCTCACTCTCTCTTTAAAAAAAAAAAAAAAAAAAAGAAATGGCTATTTTGTCTCCTTAGCATCTCTCAGCAAAGTCCTATGGTAGGCTCTTTCTCTGCTCATAGTTACTTGACACTGTTCCACTTTTAAAGAACAGATGCTAAATTGTGAGTGCCATATCCAACACTGAGGGGAGAGAGATTTGGAGCTCACTAGTACTTTATGATCTATAATCACCAGGTCAAGCAGAGTTATGTAGGGGGAGGCTCCATAGATGAGCTTGTCCCCAGTTGGATATTTCTGTTTATGAAAGCACAAGGGGAAGAATTGTAAAGGGCATCAGATCAATAGAAAAGTTTAATTAGTCATTTAGCGCAAGCTTAAGATAGTTCATTAGACCAAATATTGTGGGAGCATATTTTTATTTGTTTGGAAGTATATTTTTAGTGTGATGTTTTAAAAATACATGCTAGCTAATTGTTTTAGACATAAGTCCAATGTTAGATGGTAAATATCAACATGCCTCATATGAGTAGAGAAGGTTTCTAACCTTCAGGTTGGATCCTGGCTCCTTCCTCCTAACAAAAGCCGGAGCTCCTGGCTTGTCAACTCTCTGAGTGTGGAACTGCTGAATACTCATGAATGTGAGGATGAAGACTTGTCCCACACCAGGAGTGAAGAAAGTGCAGATGGCAGTTTCCTTAAAGTGCTTCCACTGAAAAAATATGCATGACATCTCTAGAGATCTACCTCCTTCCGACTGGAAATGCAAACTGTTCTGGACCTTAACCCCAGAGCATCCTTCTAGTTCAGAAATAAGAACAGGTGCAGTGACCTACCTTGGTGCTTCGCTGAACCTCGTGCTTGGTCTAAGAGCAGGCTAATCCAGCAAGGGGCCAGGTTCTCTGGCAGAGTGCACATAGATGCTGGCAAGTTTATAAAAGATCATTTGTGGAAGAAGGAGGAGGAGGAGGGACAGTGGGAGGAGGAGGAGGCAAGGACAAGTAAGGCAAGTCTTCGTGCTGTTTGGTATCCTCCTGCAGCTGCTCCAGCCTTTGGAGAAGGGACTACTATTACAGTTTGTTTACTCTCACACCTATTTCTCCACAGCATTCTGAAATGACTTCATAAATGTTTACAAGAGGAATGAAAATCAAAGATGTAACTAGAACAGGAGGAGAATCTTCACTTAGTGTAAGCTGCCAAAATAGTATTCTAAGTGCTTTCTAGAGCCTGCAGTGACATTTTTCTGGGAAGAGTCCATGTAGCTACTTCTGTCGCATTGGGGGTCACCTTGGCCTCTTTTTCCTTCCTAGGTCAGGGCATTCACCCAAAACACCATTTGCTTGGGGAAATGACTAGTCATGTGGTGTTCCTCTTCTTCCTCCCCTTCTCCCTCTTGCTTCTCCTCCTCCTCTTCCTCAACCCCCGCCTCCCTCCCGTCGTCTCTGGAGGATAAGCTTATAACAAAGCAAAAAGACGAAAATTAAGTGAATGCCCCTAGACTCATGCCACATAGAACAAAGAATTCGTGTCCTAACCCAGTGGCTGCAGGAGCATCTCGCTATCCCCAAGTCTGTTGCAGTGAGGTCAGCCAGTATGCAAGACCTGGATAGCTCAAAGATTTTGATTTCTAGAAATAGCAAGATAAAAAGGATTCCCTAAATCATTAAAACATATTTAGACTCAAGTCCTTGTAGGACCAAAATTTTAAAATGTTAAGGAGGGACAAGAATTAAAAGTTAAGGATTTGAGAATTAGAAATAAGTGTTTGTTTGTTTAAAAAAAAACATTTATTATCTGTGGATATAGTTTTTTCTCACAGGTAAAAAATTTCAGAATAAATTTTCTGAAAGACAACTAATTTCCTTAGAATGCTGAGTCTTTCTGGGCTACTGCATATTTGGATTATAATATAGAAAAAATATGAAAAAGGTGAATATATAACTTCTAAGGTGGTTTAAAAGATTAGGGTGAGAGAGGAACCACTTCTGTGTATAACTATAATGAATTATAAAACAACTGTAAAAATGATTAGAATGAAGTTAAACAAAAAAATACTGGAGAGGTAATACAAACCCTCCCATCTTTTTTTTTTTTTTTTTTTTTTTTTTTTTTTTTTTTTTTTTTAGCAATGGAGAGTAAGCCCACATGTGCTTTATCACTGAATTAAATCCACAATCCTTTTCATTTCTTATTTGAGGCAGAGTCTTGCACTTTGTTATTACTGAGGCTGTCCTCAAGCTTGTGATTCTCCTGCCTCAGTGTCTTGAGTTTCTGGGATTATAGGTGTGTGCGTGTCACCTGGCAAAGATAATATAAAATTAAAGACATTCAAAAGAACTCTCTCATGAGGCTCATTTGGCTTCTCTGAAATCTCGACTGGAGACTCAAGGCAGGACCATATCTGTCTCACACAGAACTCTGTCTTTGTACCTAGTACATAGCAGACCCATAAAAGATGTTTGATGACTTAAAGACAACTTAGTCAAGGAGTTTGAAGATGAGGTATTACATGCAATTGTAATATCATGACTTAGGTTAATAAGCAGTATTGATGAAAAGAAGTAAGAATTTAAAGAAAATCATGGAGGGAATTTTTATTGCTTCAATCAGTGCTGTTTGGCATTCCAACTAAAAAAAGCAAAGAAGCAGTAGCTAATCCTTTAATGCATTAGTGTACTCAAAAGCAGGTAATGAAATTATACTTTGGTTAGGCTTGATAGAAACTAGATTTGAGCATTAAACACTAAACTGGGCTCCATTTGATGAATAATTTTGCATTTTATGATATTAAATATAAATTATTATTATTATTACTACTGTTTGTTTAGGGGCATAAACCTAGGGTTTGTGCACACTAAACATGCACTCTAACCACTGTGTTTCCCCTCCAGCAAGAAGTTTTGTAAATGCCCTTGAAACAAATTGGAGAACATAATCTGTAAATACCCATATCTTTTACATAAATTTTACTATGATTAATAAGGAAATATTACTAATGCACCAAAGAATGTTTAATGAAATTACAAACTTTATGAAATTAAGAGAGAGCAGATATGGTGGCACATGCATACAATCCTAGTGACTTTGTAGACTGAGACAGGAGGATCACAAGTTTGAGGCCAGCCTGGGCAACTCAGTGAGCCACTATCTCAAAGTTTAAAAATATTTAAAAAATACTAAAAATGCTAGGGTTGTAGCTTAGTGGTAAAGAACCCCTGGGTTCAATTCCCAGTAACAACAACAACAACAACACACACACACACACAAACACACACACACAGAGAGAGAGAGAGAGAGAGAGAGAAAAGAAAAGAAATTAAGAGATATTATCAAAGATATGATATTTAGGAAACTTAACTTATGGGGAGGTAAATTACAGAATTTCTAATGCATTTTTGGATAAGAAGTGAGACGTTTACAGAAAATATCTTTAATTTTAACAAGAAAATAGAGGTTGTATTAGTTTGTGAGGAGCTACTGTTTACAAAGTACCACACACTGGGTGACTTAAACTACAAAATTTATTGTCTCAAAATTATGGAGGCCAGAAATCTGAGATCAAGGTGTCCACAGGCCTGGCTCCCCCTAGGTGCTATGAGAGAGCATCTATTCCAAGCCTTCCTGCTTGGCTTTTAGGTGACCATCTTCTCCTCGTGTCTTCACACAGGGAATATATGTCTGCATATATCTGTCCAAATTTCCCTTTTTTATAAGAAGACCAATCATATTGGATTACAGCCCCCTCATAACCTCATTTTCACTTGAATACCTCTGTAAAAAATCCTGTCTCCAAGTGAAAATCTTGAGTGTCCCCCAAAGACTATGTATATATTGAAGGGTTGGTTTCCAGCCTGTGGCATGTTGGGAATCAGTGGAGCCTTTAAGAAGAACCTAGTGGAAGGAAGTTAAGTCTTTGGGAGTGTGCCCTTGAAGGGGATGTTGGGACCCCAGCACCTTCCTCTCTCTCTTCTGCTTCCTAGTTGCCAAGATGTAAGGAGTTTCCTCTGCCACATGCTTCTACCATGATACCCTGCTTTGCCACAGTCTCAAAGACAAGTGGGTCAAGTGATCATCCAACTGAGATTTCTGAAACCATAAGCCAAAATAAACCTTTCCTCTATATACGTTGATTATCATGAGAATTTTTGTCTCAGTGACTTAAAGCCAGTTAACACAGTCACATTATGAGTGTTGGGGTTAGGACTTCAATATATAAGTTAGAGGAACAACTGCACCCATTACAGAAGTATTCCCCTTACTGACCATTTAAGTCCTATTTTTATCTGAAATGAAGCATCTGCAACAAGATAGACTCAAAGGTAGTTTTCTTTGTTAAAATTATTAATAGACTGTAGGAAGCATCAAATATTGCATACACACACACACACACACACACACACACACACACACACACTACAGAGCCTCAAGTGGAACAAAGAGGCAAGAAGATTTTTCTTGGGCAAGAAGATTTTTCTTTTAAAGTACTGAGGATTTAACCCAGGGGTACTTTACCACTGAGCTACATCTCCAGTCCTTTTAATTAATTTATTTATTTTTATTTTGAGACAGGATCTTGATAAATTGCTGAGGGTCTCAATAAATTGCTGACGCTGACCTCCAACTTGGAATTCTGCTTCCACCTCCCAAATTGCTAGGATTATAAGAGTGAACCACCACACCCAGCTCAGGCAAGACAGTTTTACAAAAAAGGAGGATGGATAATGAGGTAGAACTGAGTAATTGGTATGGGGAGAAGTGCTGCTAAATGTTATATAATAAAGTTTAGGAAATTAGATGGCTGATAGCATGCCTAATAGCTTTTAAAAGCTCGCAACTAAATAATAGCAATCCGTGAATGATTTTCTCCAAGAACACTGATGTAACAGTTTTCTCATTCAACCACTTGACCTCAAAGATTAACAACTAAGACCTGGCACTCCTCCTATATAGGGCCTTAGTTATAAGCTTTGGCAGAGCAACAGTATCTAATTTATTTGTCTGTTAATCAACTTTTACATAAAAAGGCCCAAACTTTCTCTACATTGTCACTAATAAGATGGCAAAGACATTGCTAGTAATTGGGCTTCCAGCACACAATGAACATGTCAAATTAGTCTCTTGAGATTAACTCTTCAGAACTAATCTCAGTCAGACAGAATTTCAGATTGTGATTTTTTTTCATTCGATCCCTTGGCAGTTATCTCTTTCAGTGTATATTTTATTGTTTTCTAAAAATCAGAGAAATACAAATTTCTAATGTCTTCCTTCCTAAATTCATTGTTCGTGGCCTGATACGGTGGTGCACACCTGTAATCTTGGTGACTCAGGAGGCTGAGGCAGGAGGATCACAAGTTCAAGGTCAGCCTCAGCAATTAAACAAAGCCCTAAGCAACTTAGCAAGACCTGTCTTGAAAAATAAAAATAAAAAGGGCCTGGGATAAGGCTTAGTTGAACACCCCTGAGTTCAATTCCTGGTACAAAAAAAAAAAAAAAAAGAGGAAAGAAAGTCATTATTCTCACAACAAAAGATTTTGAATTTATTTCAGAAGGATAGTTGAAATTCACCCCAATTTCCCTTAGTATTCTCAACATCAACACTCAACATGAATTAAGAATATTTATGTGTCAGGCATTAAGGTTGGAAAGGAATATAAAAAATGACATGTCTCCTTTACTTCCCCAGCCACACTCCTTTTGAGCAACTTGGATCTTCTCCTTCTTTATGTGTTCTTTATGGGCCTGTGTACCTTTTTATGGCACCTGCCAGTTTATAATTACATATTTGTATAGCTTTTTAATTAAATGTCCACCAGGACTATGATCTCTATGAGGGCAGGCACCTTCTTTCTGTTTTACTTACAAATACACATTAAGAGCCCGGCTCCTGGAAGATTATCAATAAATACTTGTTGAAACAAAAAGATAAGCAATTATGAAATTTGAAATTTATGGCAGAGCTTTCGAGATTTAAGAAAACAGCTTTTTTAAAAAAAAAAAAAAGACATGAAATTCTATCTCCAGAGAAGAAATAAGAGTAAATCTAAAAAAATAAAATAAAAACCCACATGGAAATGAAAAGTCCTTTGCATTTTATTCTGTTTAGTTTATCTTAAAATTCCATCATCTAAGACACATTTGTATTCTAAATAGCATGTCATTTGAAGGCATTGTCTCTTCTACCGTTTACTGTTCCCTATGAAGGGGATCATGGAATAAATTATTCTCATAATGTAATTGTAGGTTAAAGATCTGTATTTTTTTTTAAGGGAATCGCTTTTAGCATGAGATAATCCCTTAGGCTTGCTCCAGTTGCCAGGAAACTCAAGCTAAATTTAAAGGTAAATTTCAGCGAACAAATTAGACAAGTCTTTAAAAATAACTTCCCAGTTGCTGAGTTTGATTTTAATCTTGTATTTTTATTTTAACTCTCCTGTTATGTTGTAAACTGCCTCCAATGTTTTGGGGAGTGGAGGAGAAAGCATGTCATATAAATAGAAAAGCAAAAAAACAATGATCAAGGGTTAGTTTCAAACATTACAAGTAGATAATCATCCTGGTAATGCATTCCTATGATGATAGCCATCACCTATGGAAGAAATGAAGTTCTAAAACCTGAAGGACCTCTCCACTAGGTTTCCTTCCTGAAGATACTTGCATCAGATGAAATTAATCTCTGAGTCATAGCTAACATTCAAGGGTAGATTTCTTATCTCAGGTATTCAAGGTAAGCCATTTGGACTCAAAGAACAGCTATAGGAATGTTTCCTAAGTGTCCCACCAAGATATAATGTAATTCCCCAAATTCTATTCAACCACATTAAGTTTACTGAATTGCATAGAATTTCATTAATAACCGATTATATGTAAGGCATAAGTATTTGGGTATTTCTTCTGAGGACATATAAGTAGTTTCTGATGAGATTCTACCGAATTTAATAAATTTTAAAAAATTAATAAGAAGTTTTGTTTTCTAATCTGCCTTGCCAAGTCAGGACTTGAAATCCATTTGAAATTCAAAATCATAATTCAAGTGACTCATCAACACTCTGAAATTATCTTTAAAATCCTTTCATTGCTCCTGTTCACAAAAATATTTCTCATTAAAGGCTTGAAATCAGTATTGGGAGGCATTTCATCTGTTTTCTTTGCCTTTTAAGATCAAGTTCTTTCATCTTCTTTTTGTCCTGTGGATACCTATCCATGGTCACCTTGCCTTCCCCTTTCTCACTGGCCTCCCTGAGGGCTGCTCCTCTCATGCAAATCTCACTTGCCATTTCTGTGGTACATGCCCCAGGTCATCCTCGACCTCTGGGTGGGTTCTTAGTTTCCTTTGAGGCTCTTCCTACTACTGATAAAAGTGTGACTCAGGCTCAGCCTTTGGCTTATAGGCCTCCTCTCCATCTCTTTCTATCTTATTCTTCTTATCCTGTTTTCTGTCTTTCTCACTTTCCGGTGTACTCTCCAACCTCCACCTTCCCACTCCCTAATACACAAGTTCATTCATTCCTGTACTTTAAATATAATCCACTAACTTTCATAAATTTATCAATTCTTGCAATGCCAGAATGTTTCTTCCCAGTTGCCTGCTTAATAGTCCCATTGAAATTCATCAAAAACACCTTGAACTAATCATTCTTCAAAACTGAACTCTTGATTTTTGCTTCCTAACTTTCTTTCTTTCTCAATTTTCCCAATTTCAGTACCTGCAACTCCCACTACTGCTTTGTTAGAGTCAGAAATCTGAAAAGTATTCCTCTCTCCTTTTCTTCCAATATTAATGCAATTCATCAACACATCCTGCTGAGTTTTCCTCCAACACATAATATTTTTTAAATTCCTTTTTCAATATGCACAGAACCTACACCTCAGTGTAAGCTACTACCATGTTTTTTGTTTGTTTTTGAATTTCTGGGGATCAAATCCAGGGACTTGTTCATGCTCGGCAAGTGTTTCTACCACTGAGTTTCATCCCCGGGCCTTTTAATTTTTTTCTTTGAGGCAGGAATCTTGCTAAATTGCTGAGGCTGGCCTCAATACAGCCTCTCCAGAGGCAGGGATTACAGGCATGCAACACTGGCACCTGACAATGCTACCAACTTTTACCTGGTCTTAAGAGTCTCTTTTCCTCCTCGCTCCCCTTCTCTTCCTTCCCTGCCCTTCCTTTGTTTAGCCTTCTCATGAAGAATTCACTGCACTTTAAACAAATTAACAACTTTGCCATGGTAGGAGATTCCCCTGAAGAAGCATGGCATAGGCAAGGCAAGACCTTGCTAGAGCCTCATATACATGCGACAAGACATCAGAAGCCAGCTTCCTGCTTTATGGTGATAAAACCTCTTATTCTGGGGCTGGGAATGTGGCTCAGGCGGTAGCGCGCTCCTCTGGCATGCGTGTGGCCCAGGTTCGATCCTCAGCACCACATACCAACAAAGATGTTGTGTCCGCCGAGAACTAAGAAATAAATATTAAAAATTCTCTCTCTCTCTCTCTCTCTCTCTCTCTCTCTCTCTCTCTCTCTCTCTCTCACTCTCTCTTAAAAAAAAAAAAAAAAACCTCTTATTCTTTCAGATGATTACTGTTGCTTTCTGTTGTTATTACTATTGTGTCTTTCTTTTCATTTCATCTTTCTTTCTTTTTTTTTTTTTAATAAAAGAAGCACTTCTTTTGTGAGGAATTGAGGTATTTGGACCCTCTTGAGAATAGCTGAAGTTGATAAAGTTTAGTTTAAATTGTATTATTTATTCCCACCTATCTCAGTGAAATAAATAAATAAAAACAAACAAAATTCCAGGGACTGAAAAAGCTCCCAGAGTTTCCAAAACCCCGTCACAGGAAAAGGACTAATTCTTTCTTTGCAACTAAAATAAACAGGCATAATGAAACACTGATTATTTTCAGACTGGGTATCTTTATATTTTAAGTGGTTTACTAATCCAGATATTAATGATGTCAGGGCTAGGCACAATGGCACTCACCTGTAATCCCAGAGGCTCTCAAGCCTGAAGCAGAAGGATCACAAGTTCAAAGCCAGCCTCAGAAACTTAGTGAAGCCCTAAGTAATTTAGGGAGACCCTGTTTCAAAAACTTCAAAGTGATGGGGATGTGGCTCAGTGGTTAAGTGCCCCGGGGTTCAATCCCAGGCATCAAAAAATAAAAATAATAACGGTCCTAGGGATTCTACTTATTATGAGTTTTATTATAGGTCACTAACATTTTACATAATTTTCAAAGTCAACCAAGTGCTCCCTGCCTTATCCCCTACACTCAGGCATATCTCTCTACCTCTGTTATCTCAGGAGTACAAGAGCCTCCAGCTCCTTGCCTTCCACTTCTACTAAAAACTCTTTTTCTCACACCCCTTACCCTAACCCCACCCTTAGAACAATTCTGTATAGTTTTCCAGAGCCAGCCATAATTCCATGTGATCCAAGTTGCTTACCCAGCTACCATGGATTACACAGGTTGCTCTCTTTAAACTCCCATTTGACTCTTAGTGAGCACTGATTTATAGTAATAACTGCCCTTTATTGATTGATTATGATATAGTAGCATACGTAGCATTCCCAGAACACTTAATTTACAAAGTCTTTAATGATCGTCTCTCCCTCATTACTCCCAACTCAGGAACACAGATGTCCTTAGCCTTGCCTTACCAACAAGGCTACTGAGCACCAGAGGGCATGAATAATTGCCCCCACAGTCACACTGATCAGAAGACCCAGACCAACTGATGACACTGGAGACTCTCTTCCCCGACTTCTCTATCAACTGTTGTGGTTTTTCATTGGGCATTCTATGCTGACCATCTACTACTGTGGAGAAACTTGAGAAAATGGAAATGAACTTCTTTGTTCTCATGTTCCCACTGTCAGTCTTCAGTCTATTCCTAGAAGGGAACCCAGTGATGTCATTTCTCCCTTCTGGGCAGCTTTTGTTCACACTCTCATTTCCTTACTGATGATCTTCATTGTCATTTCCCTGGCTAGGCCACCTTGATCTTGCTGAGGGAAAGAACACGACATCCTAACTGACCTCCTGCTGTCAGTTATGCCCCAGGGAATCCTCTGAACTGCTGTCTTGGAGGGACTTCTAAAACTCAAATTAGAGCTTGATTAAAACCTTTCAATTAGTGCCACGGTTGGTGCCGCATACCTCACCTGTAATCCCAGCTACTCAGGAGGCTGAGGCAGGAGGATTGCAACTTTGAGGCCAGCCCCAGCAACTCAGAAAAACCCTTAGAAAGACCCTTCCCAAATAAAAAAATAAAAAAGGGCTGTGGATATATTTTAGTGGTAAGCACTTGCCTAGTCTGTGACAGGTCCTGGGATCAATCCCCAGGACCAAGAAAAAGAAATTCAGTGGTTCATCTTGGCTCTCAAAGTCCTACTTCCTTAGCACTGCAGAGAGATTTCTAAGAAGCACCCTGGCTTAATTCTCTGCCCTTCACCCTTTTTGTTCTTCTCCTTCCTCACCTCGTGAACTCCATTCTATATTCTGTATGCTGAATAGCTTATTCTTTTCCACCCACCCAGTGGCTCTTAACCCAGGGTCCAAGGACCCCTTGAGGACAAGGGACTGACTATGGGTGGAATTCAGAACTTGCATGGAAAAAGATGCATTTGTTTTCATTAACCTTTCACTGAAATCTACTACCCCCTCCAATTATAATATAACCAATAAACCACAGTAGTATTAGCAGGACCTGCAATTTTGTTACTGAAGTACTTTCATGTTACATGACAGCTACTGAAAATGCCACATATATCATTTATGCTCATGGTTACTGGGAAGTTTACAATAGTTATTAGTCCTCTGAATCCTGTTATCTAATAACATCAATAAAGAATCTCATAGTACTAAGTTGGTTTTTTGTTTGCTTGTGTTACTGAAGATTAAATCCAGGGTCTCATGCATGCTAGGCAAGTGGTATACCACTGAGCTACATCCCCTTTTAATTCTATGTTGAGACAGGGTCTTGTTAAGTTGTCCAGACTGCTTTTGAAGTTACAAACCTCCTGCCCTAGCTTTCCTAGTAGATGGGATTGAAGGTGTGCACCATCATGCCCAGTGAACTAAGAGATTTTTTTAAAATATTATATTAACTATAGTTTGATATAATTGATGGCCTTTGTAATCCTATTTTACTTTATACATTAAAAACATATGCTAGGAAGGGACCCATAGTTTCACCAGATTGTCAGAGAGCTCAAGAAAAGTTAAATATCCTTTCCTTAACCGTGTTCTTCTGACCTTCTGCTATACACCCTGGACCTAGGCAACACCCATTCCTCCCTAGGGATTGGTTTAAAGGTGTGTCCTTGGAAGTCCTGTTCCCTGACCCTCAAAGATAGGAAGCCCCCTCTGTCTCTTTAGCAGTGACCTTTCCCTACTCTGGCACAGATTTCACTCTGGTACAACGATCTTTCCCTGTTGACTCTAGCATAAATACAGGTCCTTAAGGCCAGCTCTGTGGCCATATTCCAGTAATCACACATAACTAGTGCTCAGGAATCCTCTGTTCAGTGTTGGCTCATCTAGCCCATTGTAACATTGTGCTGTATCCTGAACCGTTCATTCATTCATTCATACAAACACTTATTGAGTATCTAATATGTCCCAGGGACTTTTCCAGGCACTGGGAATAGAGCAGAGAACAATACACATAAAAACAAATGCCCTGCATGTTCACATTCTTAAAAAATAAGTCAATAAACAAAACTATAAAACATTCTGGTGAGAAAAGAACAAATATTCTACATTTCCACCCACAGGAGGTACTTAGAGCAGCTCAATTCAGAGATAGAAAGTTAGAATAGTCATGGCCTGGGCCTGGTGGTGGGGGCTGGGAGAATGGGGTGGAGGAGTGCTGTCTAATGACTATGAGCTTTTCAGTTTGGGAAGGTTGAAACTAGAGATGGGTGGTGGTGATGCTGAATGTACTTAATGGCCACTGAATTCACGTTTAACAATGATAAGAATGGTAAGTTTTGTGTTATGTATATTTCATTGCAGTAAAAAATTAAAATACAGTATATTAGATGGAGAATGTGCTGGAGATCAATAAGGATTGGAAGAGGAGGCAGAGAGAATTGGGAGGTCTGAGGCCAGGACACACCTCAGTGCTGCAGGGTGTCTGCCCTGTGGCTTTTGCTGGGAATCTGCACTACTTGCACAACCCTGTGTTCTGAAGATCCAGCAGGACTTGGATCTTTCCTGGGGTGGTCAGTGGAGTAAAAGGGGCAGTTGTTGTACTGTGTTGCCAAATCCCTCTGAACAGGGAGTCTTTCTTTCCCCAGCTCCTCCTGGATACACAGGAGTGAGATCCTCAAGTGGAGTATTGGGGTCGCAAACTGTTAACACGAGCCCGTTGTTCATCTTCTCACAACCACATTTTAATTTAAGCATTTTTCTGTCATGCATCATTAAGGAATTATGAGGCTATTTGAGGAGGTAAAAGTGTCTAGTTTTTGAAAATCAGATAATTATATCTGATTAATATCTTCCGCATCTCTCTAAATCATTTTAATTGCCATGCCTCCTCGAGTTTGCTTTTTAGTGTTTACATTTTTTTAACTCATAAAACATAATCTATGTGGATTCCCGAGTCTAATTGTCATCTCTTACGAGTGATCTGGCTTCTGTTCTTTTTGACATTTAAGTAGAAGCATTCCCCCCCTCCCCTCCCTGTACTAGGGATTGAACCCAGAGCTGCTTTACCACTGAGCTGCATCCCCAGCCCTTTTAAAATTTTTTATTTTGAGATAGGATTTGGCTACATTTCCCAGGCTGGCCGCAATAATCCTTCCGCAGCCTCCCAAATCACTGGGAGTACAGGTGTGTACATGGCTTAAGTAGAAGTTTTTATTGAAGTAAATATTACCAAGTTGTTGCTGAAAGCACGGTCCTGGTCCCTGATGCCAATCTAATAATGAGGACACAGTTTTGAGTAAAAGGAATAAGAAGGTTTATTGCTTTATTAGCAAAGGAGAAACACGGAGGACTCCTGTCCCAAAGACTGTGATTCTGCAGATCAGCAGGAACAGAGGCATTTGTAGAGGGAACTCAAAGGCTACGTTCCACAGTGTTCTTTGTTGGAGTTGTCATTCACTTGTTAATTTGGGAAATTGTCATTTCTGAGATTTTCTTGTGCCATCCTCAAAGCCTGGATTACTTGGTTCTTCCTCTTAAGGCCAGGGTCTTGGTGGGTCTCTGGTGGGTGTGTGCTAAAAAATAGATAACTCTGCCTTTTTTAAAATGGGGAAGAGAGGTAATCCTGTTTCCCCTGAGATTAGAGAGGAGGAGAGATTAGAGAGGACCAAGGAGAAAGGAAGAGGAAGAAACCTGTCCCTTTTAAAAATGAGTTGCAGGGGCAGAGCATCAAGGATTATAAACAAAACATAAAGTGGCCCATTGTTACCAAATCTTGAGGTTTCAAAGTTTGATATCAATGTTTAAACTACACAGTGTCAAAACAACTGTTTCTAAAGTGAAATTTAAGTCCATTCAAGGCCGTTTTGTCCTTATGATGTCAGCCATATGGTATAGTTGTTTTGTTTGTTTTGTGTTTTTCTTATCTGGCCAATGAATAATCACTGATCTTCCAGGTGTCTTGTTTGCCAGCAAAACCTCATGGAATGTTAAGTCTAATACCTTCTGCAACGTTATCTTAATTATAGCTATTTGAGATATTTTTAATTAAAAATTTTTTATTGGTACTAGAAATTGAACCCAAGGGTGCTTTATATCCACACTACATACTCAGCCTCTTTTATTTTGAAACAGGATCTATCTAAACTGCTGAGGGTTCTGCTAAATTGTCCAGGCTGGCTTTGAATTTGCAATCTTCCTGCCTCAGCCTCCATAGTTGTTAGGAGATTTTTAAATTTTTTTTCTAATGTAATAGTTAGACTTGTGCAACTTTTTAGAAACTGCCAAATTATGAACCATCTTGCGCATCTAGATCCTAAAGTACAGATTGCCAGAGCTTAATTCTTCCAAAATTAAAAACATTCTCTCCCTCTCCTCAACTTCTTCTGAGGTGCCTGAAGACAGTTAGACATGGAATTTAACTGAATACACCCAGAAACAAGTGCGTTATCCAATTATGAAGATGAAATATGACTTTCTTTCTAAAATGTGTAGCTGAAACTCTACAGTGAAAATAATAGTTGGGGGAGAGGGACAGTTTTCTCCCCAGGCCTTCAGAAGACTAAGCATATGGAACATGTGGTGTGATATGACAAACATGGCAAGTCACGGCTGCTGACTCAGGCGGGTTTCTCTGTTTCCAAAACAAGGACTTTTATTACAGCGTATGGAAACATACCAGGACAAGAGGATCCTTGTGGTTCTCACAGTATCTGTGGGGAAAAAAAAAAATCGAGGTGAAGGTTTAAATTAAACTGACAGCCGAGGAGCCTTTGTAGTTACTATGTTAGTTCTGGTTGCTCTAGCTAAACTCACACTGATCGCCATGAATGGGGTTTACAAGTGGCGCAATACCATGGGGTTTCCTGCTAATGGATGTTTCCTAGTGTTGACTTGGTCTGCTTTCATGATGAGACCAAGACCAGAGAAACTTGATACTAAGAGTGTAGAAAAACAGCAGAGAGAACAAAAGTATTAGGATGCCAAGCATTTCTAGTATGGGAAAGAAGTTATTTAGGACTTTTTAATACCACATCTATAGTTTTATGGGCTCTTTTGTCACGGCTGGCTTCTGGTTTAGCAAGTCGCCTTAGGGTTCATTGAGACTTTCCCTGCGGGTGTCTCCTTTTTGTATAAGAGATCTTTGAAGATAAACAGACATATTTCTCATCACAGAATGACTGGGGACACCTGTCTGCCACTCTCCTTGCCACCTGCGCATGTCACCCTGCCTGATCCCCTCATCGGCACAGCACAGCTGAGGCCTCACATGACTGGGGAACCTCATATTCCCCCAGTACCACCCCAAAATTTAAATAGCAGATATGAATTCATTTCAAGTGCCATCCCTTTCATGGAAAACATCTTCCTCTTCCTAAACCACATGAAACTTATATTAGAATAATTTATGTCTTTATCTCTTCTACATGCTAAACTTATAAGGTCCACGTGGCTTGGAAAATATATGTATACACACACATAATTGTACTTATTTCTGGGCGGATTCAGAGGGGAAGTTGAAATTCAGGGGCATGATTTGGCTGCTACCTTTAAACTGACCTCTTTGGTACCAACAGGCTCCCAAGGTCTGGGACACATTCAAATGAGTTAATCAGATTAGCAAACAGTCATTTTAGAAAGTACTAACAACTTGGCCCTGTGGGAAAGAAAAAAGAAATGGCCTCAGTTGTGGGGAAATAAAGGATATCAGGACTGTAAAAATCCCTCTTTGATTTCAGGGTTGGGGAGACATAGAGGGAGGAAAAAATCAGGAAGTGAGGCAAAGCTTGTTCAATGGTTCTGAAAGTGTAGTCCCCAGACCAACAGCATCAGCTTTGCCTGGGAACTTGAGAGAACTGCAAACTCCACTTGCACTCCCCTCCAGCCCCACCCCACATCCTGAATCAGACTCAGATGGGGTCTAATAATCTGTTTTAGCAAGCCTTCCATGTGATTCTGATGAGGGCTTACCTTTTTTTGTTTGGTTATTTTTTGTTCTTTGGTTTGGTTTTTTAAATTTTTGTTGTTGTTTCCTAAACACTTGGCCACAAGGGAAAGCCTAAATGTGAGAACTACTGGCCTAGTGGAAATTGAGAGGACTCAGGGTGTTGTATGAGGTGGGAGAGAACTCTGTTAGGGGTACAGCTCCTGAGACCAAGGCAATAGGAGTCCTTCCAGACCCCGTTTATGAAATGCCTCTTCTTTCAACTTTGTCCACAGTGGGGGGGGGGGGGGGTGTCCACTAGCCTCGTACGTCTGAGTGTGGGGAATCCAGAGCCAAACTTCCAGCATCCTTGTGGGATTTCTGAACAAACAAACCCAAGTCCCAGCTGACGTTCAAGCCCTGTCCTCTAAGGGCAGGGTTGGGGTGGTAAATTGGGGCCCCATCTGTGGGTAGAGTCCATGGCCTGACTGGAGCTCCATAGCAAATTTTGGTAGATGCCAGGCAACCCCAGGTACTGCTGCCCACATTAACACTGGTGTCCAGGACAAATCAACCACTCACAATTTTATCTCAGGGCCATCTAGGGGACCCAGGTAAAATTAGCCTCTGACCCACTGACAAGACATATGATAATTATTGCATCTTTTTCTTAGGAAACTCCTAGTCCTTGAGAGGAACTCAGGAAATTCTATGAATATTGATATTAATATAGAGAAGAGAGAAGTTAATTCTTTTTTTTGTGCCTGCCTACTTAGGTGCTATGACCTGAATTGTTTATGTAATTGTCTCTCTAAGGTATTATTTCTTTAGCTGTTTATTCTATGTACCATTCTGAAATAAAGTTTGAAATTCTAGGTTAACTAGAAAGTAAATGTCTATTGAAACTGAATTTTATAATAACCTCAAATTCCTAATGAATGAATTTATTTTTTAGTCAAAAACCAAAAAAAAATATATATTTCACAACATGACAACTCTGGAAATTTTTAAATATGTTTTTTTTTTTTAATTTCTCCATTTCCAGGAAAATGGGAAAGGGCAGACAACTGACAATACTATAGAGACTTTAAGAACCAGAATATAGTGAAAATATATTCAAAGACAAGATTTGTTATTTCTCTTTAGATTGATACCAAATAGAGCCTTTCCCTTTTAGAAATTCATCTTTAAAATTGTTCCAAGTCTACATTAATTCAGTAGAATTAATATAATTATATATAATTTAATAAACTAAAAGAAAGTAGGTACAAGATTATGTTAACCAGTACCAGAACACACACGGTGTCCTTCACGGTGACTAGACATGCAGAGTTGAAACATGCATAATTTCCACCTAAAAACTAATGATTAGAGTTAAAAGGTGTCTCATTTCAAATGAGGAAATCCATTACATTCACCTTTAGCGGCAAGGGATTATTATTATATTGTAATTATGCTTTATATTGGCTTCATATTTCAGCCAGAGTTGCTGAAGAGTAGGAAAAAAATAATTATAGCAAGCACTCCCATCAGGGGTATATTGTAAGGAGTAAAATCATTGGAGAAGCCTTTCATGAGCAATGTTTGCGCGTTGGCATGCAGGATGACACTCTTAAAATATGCATTTTTTTCATAGAGTGCTTAAGGCCCTGGTTTTGATACTTAACATTGCAGATGTGTGTATGCATGTGCACACATGCGGACACACACACACACACACACACACACTGGCTGCTTTCTAAATCACCTGTGAGCTTTGAACTTATTTGTACAGATTTCATAAGATTTGCTCAATAGTTTTTAGAGACACAGCGAGTATTACTAAGCATTACAACACAATAATGCCATTTACGCATTTCAAAGACAACCTTTTAAAAAAATCCACTTCTTGCTGCTATGCTTATCTACCATAGAATTTGTTTTGCTGGCTCCAGTCCCATAGAAAACTTTGTGGAGATTGGACTTGACTAAAGGCATTTGGCTGAGAGATGGTGCCCAGTGTGGTAAGAAAAACACTGTCTGTAAGTTTACAAACTTGTTAACCTTATCAGAGTCTCGATCTGTGACAAAATGGTTGAATAGCTTTCAAAAAGCATCAGCTTTATCTTCTACAAAATGAGAAACACGTGAACAGCTTTCCTGGATGTATGTGTCTGGAGCTTTCTGCTTTATCCACTGGTCCAAGATCATATTTTTATATTTTACATTTAGATGAGCCACAGGGATGTTCTTGGAAAAAGGGTTATAAGAGCAAATAAAATTCCAAAAAGCTATAAAAGGGCTATAAGGAAGACTCATTTAATGCCTTGGAACCAAAAACACATGATTTTGACACTTCACAGAGTCAAAGATTGGCCAGACTTCCTTTTCCATCTGCCCTCTGCAGGGCAACTGCCTCCTTTGAAAGAAAGCCCCATTTAACTTTTAGTATATGGGAAGCCTCAACATGTCTTCCTGTTCCCTCCATCCATTGGATCATCTTTCACAGCATAGCTATTCAGATCTTGGAAAACTGTGGTAATGGTCTTTTTGAGTTTTTAACCTGTGCCTTTCTTGTTTGATCTCCATATCAGTGAGGTTTTCCAGAGAGAGACAGAACTATCAGGAAATAGACTTGAGAAGAATGAACTGAGATTGTGGGTCTAAAGTCCATAGAGAAGGTGAGGAGACTCGCGCTGCAGTCCTAAAGGAATATTCTTTCTCAAGGATACCTCAGTTTTGCTCTTATGGCCTTTCAACTTCCACCCATATTATTAAACTCTTTTATAGTCAACTGATGGTGGATACTAAGCATATCTACAAAATAATTTCACAGAAACACAAAGACTAATATTTAATGTAATAACTTGTGAGGTTGATGCATAAATTGGCCAAAACAATTTCCTTTTCTATTCTACCTGTTCTTATTTAGATATTTCCTCCTTTGTCAATACCCCCGACTAAAATCAGAAGAATGTAAACAGAACTAGGGTTCCAAGTTTGATTTAGCAGAGCAGAGGCCAATGTTTCACTTCCCCCTTTCCATCCTCAATACCTCTACTGATAAAACCTAATCCAAGTGGTCCAGAACATGGGCTAGACCTTTCCTATCAAGCTTATGAATCATAATTTCTAAAACTTTTTGCTAATTTCTCTCATTCCGCAATTAGGAGGAGAAGAATTATGAGTTTACCTCCAAGGGCTCAAATGTAAGCAATATATATGGTTAAACTTTATTATTATGTGAGAAACTTTTCCTAGTACAAATTATACAGGGACTGTAACAGAATTGAACAAGGTCATAAGAATTTGACTTCCCTCTGCCCACGCTTGCTAAGTCCTACAACTTTCTCCGGAGTATTCTAATGACTAAAAACTTCTTGTCTCTTCAGATAGCTTTATCTTTGGGAAGCTAAATGTGAATAATTATAAAGTGAATTATCCTTCATATTCTATAATCATTTTACATATTTTCTACTTATCTTCCAATCCTTAGAACTTGTTACATATATATATATATATATGCTCATTTCCTCTTTAATGGGTGAGAAAACAGAGTTAGAGGGTAAGTTAATTGCTCAAGATTGCACATCTATTAATTGGTAGAAACAACACATAAAATCAAATCTTCTAACAGGACTAAGACACTGAGATTAACACCAAAATAGACAAAAACTGAATCATGAAGCGTTAGGTAGATGAGAAGATTGAAACAGGGCTTTAAAATGTGGTTAGGAGCTAGATTCAAGGAAGGTGGAACAGAAAATGAAGAGTGTGAACTTTACAAAGATTTGATCTGCTACTTCAATCAGAGCCTGTAGGGCGACAGGTGCACTCTTGATTGAGAGTGCAATTAATGTAACTAAGGTCATAAGCAACACAAAGACCAGTTTTTAGGTGATAGGTATGAAGAGATTTATTTTGATAATTTGTCTCATTGATTGTAGGGATGGAAAGTCCAAAATCTGTAGAGTAGTCCGGAAGACTGATGCTGCAGTCTTTGAACAAAGACTGCTCCAAGGGGAAATCTTTATGTAGACTGAATTTACAATCCAATAAAAGACACAAATCAAGAAGTTAAAGCAGCAGAATACATTTATCTTTTTTTTTTTTTTGCTTTGCTGTGTGTGTGTGTGTGTGTGTGTGTGTGTGTGTGTGTGAATGTGTGTGTGTTGCTCAGGAGAAACATAAGGGACTCGTTTTCCAAAGGCTGTGATTCTGCCCATCAGCAGGAATAGAAGGCTTTTAAAGAGGGAACTCACAGGCTACATTCTACATGTTCTCTGTTGGAGTTTTAATTCAGAGGACACCTATCTAATCCTTTTCTTATCTATTTATTCATCAAATGCTTAGGAATGTGTCCCCAAGACATCCATGAGTGAGATGTAGGCTATAAAATAGCAATAAGAAGTATATTCTTAAGGGTACACACACCCTTCTCCAGAGAAAGGCCACTTGTCAGACTGAGTGGGACAGGAAGAAGTTTAATCCAAGAGAGGAAACTGTTGGAAAGATGAGGAGTGCTCATAAAATGAGCCAAGCGCTCCTACCCCAGTTACTACGGAAGTGTGTGCCTCCAGACAGTCTCATGCTGGTCCTCATGTGTCTCCAGAGGAAAATTATTCTGCAGGGAACAACTCTAGCCATGCCAAAGACTTCCCAAAAGGTGGTGAGTGAAAATATTAAAACATGATATAATCAGAGAAGCAAAGTTCATGCCAAGGGATGGGATGGCAAAAGGCAGCTGGAGATGAAGCTATGAGTGAACTCCTGGCAACTGTCCACGTCAAATAAACGTCAGTCAAATAAATGTTCTGGAAATCATTGGCCCAAGGATTTGCTAGAAATCTTCCTACAGTCCCTATGCGGTCTGATACACTCTGTACAGAAGGGAATAACTGATAGTAGTGACATAAAAATTAGATTTACAGACTAAAATCTCACAGTATAAATGACATCTTTCCATTTTCTGCACATGTTCTGAGTTTTGTTTTGTTTTTGTTTTGTTTTGTTTTTTTTCCACTGCACTCTCCTATTGTGACATTATGGCAAAAAAAAAAAAAAAATTGTGGGTCTGAAGTCCACAGGGTAAGCGGTATCCTATTCTAAATTTTCTATAACCCCAGGATTTCAGTTGGTAATCATCCATGAAATAATTATTAGCTGAGATGATCAAAGATTATAAAAATCATGGTACTCCATATCTTAATGGATTCCTATGAGAAGCATAAAGTATAACAGGGATTCAAGAAGGAAGACACTTTATAGAGTTGTAATTAGCATCTGTGAAGATGTTTTTATTTTATTTATTTATTTATTAAAGAGAGAGTGGGGGGAGAGAGAGAGAGAGAGAGAGAGAGAGAGAGAGAGAGAGAGAATTTTTAATATTTATTTTTTAGTTCTCGGCAGACACAACATCTTTGTATGTGGTGCTGAGGATCGAACCCGGGCCGCACACATGCCAGGTGAGCGTGCTACCGCTTGAGCCACATCCCCAGCCCCTGTGAAGATGTTTTTAGAGCAAGGTTTTCAAATTAGGGAAAGATATGATCCAGCAAAACTGAGATGGAGTAAGGAATAAAGGGAACACATATTGACAGGCATACAGAGCAGCCAAATGCTCAAAGGTGAAAAAGTGTAGGATTTACTAGGGGAAAAAAAAAACAATCGAACAATCTGTTTGGTCTGGTGCATGAAGCAAAGGGTGGCAAGTGGTAGACAACAGAATTATAAGTTGTGCTGGTGTCAGAGCATAGAGAGGCCAGACAAAAGCTAAACAAACAACTTGAATCATACTGTAAGTAGATAATGAAGTCATTGATGGTACCAGGCAAGGAAGTAATATGGTCAGAACTGGGGAAGATGGATCTGTCAGTAAAGTGTAGACTACAGTGAATGGGAGCATAGGAAGTAAAGGAAATGAGTAAGAAGGCATTCACACTGTGATGGTGTTTAATCATCACTTAATCTGTGGCTCTTGTGTTCCCAATAGATGATTCCAGGGGACTGAGGAAAGACTGTGTGCTCCTAAGCTAGTCACCTGCCCATCACACTCTTTCATCCGACCAATAGCATTTCTTTAAATTTCAGCTCATAGTAAACATGTTTGCATTTCAAATCTCCTATTTTCATTAATACTTTATGTTTTTGTTTTGTTCTGGATTAATGTGTGTGTGTGTGTGTGTGTGTGTGTGTGTTGCTTGGGTTTGAACACAGGGCCTTGTGCATGCCAGGCAAGCACTCTACCACTGAGCTACATCCCCAGCCCCTGGATTAATGATTTTATTAGCCAATATATCTACAAAATCCACTCAAGAAATTTTATTCCGTGTTTTCAGGCTCTTCTTCCTTATTTTTTCCTATTCATTAAAATTAATTTCCCTTATGTTCAGAACATTTGCTCTGTATTTCTTTATAAAACTTAAATGCTATTTTAACTTTGGACATGGAAAAATAATTTTCTTTTATATTCTTTATTATCTTTGGGCATTTAGTGGGATGTTCAGGATTGTGGAAAAGCAATAAACCCATGGCCATGATCAATTGGCTATAAGACTATAAAACTATAAGAACCCAAACTGCACAACTTGAGTTCAAGCAGTTTGGCAGTTTTTTCTGCCATGGACAATCTCTATCAAGAAATCTTGCTGGGCATGGTGAGGCACCCCTGTAATTTTGGCATCTGGGGGGAGGCTGAGACAGGAGGATCTCGGGTTCAAAGTCAGCCTCAGCAACACCAAGGTGCCAAAAAATTCAGTGAGACCCTGTCTCTAAATAGAAATACAAAAAATAGAGCTGGGGATGTGGCTCAGTGGTTGAGTGTCCCTGAATTCAATTCCCAGTACCAAAAAAAGAAAGAAAGAAAGAAAGAAAGAAAGAAAGAAAGAAAGAAAGAAAGAAAGAAAGAAAGAAAGAAAGAAAAAACTTCACTGTCACTTCCACAAAGAACAGCACCAAATCCATTTCATCTTTTCTCAAATTGGTGCTCATGTTTGGCTTGTATGTACTGATAAGTCCATAATAGTTCAAAAATATTGAAATATTTCCACAATAGTTATTTACTAGCTGCTACCCAGGGTTCACTGAGTGTCTGCCCCAGTAAAACACAGCAGTTTCTCTCTGTCTTGGAAGACTCTTCCACAAATCTCTCCCAATCCATCAAGCAAAGGGGTAAAATTTATCATACCGGGGACCCTCAAAAGTCCCATGTGGGTCCTACCACCAACGTCTATGGTCGGTACCCCCACTATTTACTTTGTGAAGTGTTTTAAATAATTATGTCTACCTAAAATTCATTTTCTTTTCCCATGCAATTTTATTCCTTGCATTTAAGTACAACATGATACACATTTTAAAAGGCACAGTCATTCTGAAATCTGGGTGCAAAGCAATTCTGCCTCTCTTTCTTCTCATTAGGTGCACCATTATCTCAAGCTCTTTCACTTGACAAAAGCTATGGCTGCTGTTCTTCCTCAGGACTTATCCTCAGAACTTGCAATCCAAAAGGAAAGAAAAGACTTTATCCCCCAGCTTCAGTATGCCCCCATCCCCCCACCCCCCCAAAAAAAGCACAGAAAAGAATCTGATTGCTTTGCTTGGGTCACATGCCAATACTTGGACCAACCATGATAAACATAGGCGTGGAGTTTTGTAATTGTCTTTGTTTGAATCATATATTTACCTATCCTTGTGGAGAGGCATCCATTGAGCTGTCCTTGGCAAGACTCCAAAATCATAATATTTGAGATGAGTAGTTTCCAAGTGAGAAAGTGGATGTGGAGGTGGGGGTAGGGCTGCAGTTACCATGAAAAGGGTCAAAGGATACCAGAAGAACTGCTTCCATCACGGGACTTTCTTTTTTTCTTTTTTAATTTAATTTTATTTATATTTATGTTTTAGTTGTAGTTGGACACAAAACCTTTATTTTATTTTACTTATTTATTTTTTTATGTGGTGCTGAGATCAAACCCAGGGCCTCTCATGTGCTAGGCTAGTGCTCGACCACTGAGCCACAACCCCAGCCCTTCTATCACTGGACTTTCTTTCTTTTTTTCTTTCTTTTTTTTTTTAAAGAGAGAGTGAGAGAGGGAGGGAGAGAGACAGAATTTTAATATTTATTTTTTAGTTTTTTGGCGGACACAACATCTTTGTTTGTATGTGGTGTTGAGGATCGAACCCGGGTGCATTCATGCCAGGCGAGTGCGCTACCGCTTGAGCCACATCCCCAGCCCTCACTGGACTTTCTAAGCAAGCTAAGCAAATGTTTATATTTTTGTTACCAGATTGCAATACAGTGCTTACTGAACATCTGCTAATTTCATATTTGTATATAGACTTAATACATGATTCATTTTGAGAGTTAGTTTTATAGTAAAGATTGGCAACAAGCAACATGATCAGAAGTTTCTAACTCACATTTCTCCATATATTTTCTCTATGAAGTTCTCCAAATAAAGCCAAGGGCTTGCTATTTTCTTAATGATAGATGTGTAAATGTAATTCATTAAATGCGTACATATGGATTATAAGTTATATGCTTGGTTCCATTTCCCCCCATTTGGCAAATTACCTTGTGCTGTCCAGTATGGATGCCTACTGGCACAATACACCATATCTGAAGAGGGTGATCACATCACAGGGATAATACTGCTGGGTTTTGCTTTGATCTGAACCTTTAGCTTTGTGATTATTATGCTTATTTGTGCATCTGTCTTGAAAAATATCCTTTTTCTCCCTCTGCATTTTCTCAGATGAACATTAAGCATCATTTTCTTCTGTTTCAATTGTTCTGAGGTCAGGGGGGTTTTGATCTTCCACAATTTCTATGGGGTCTTTGAACATGTGCAAGTCATTCAATCCATTTACCCCTCTTCCACATTTCAGAACTAAACACAGTTCTTTGACATAGTAGGGTCTCAGTAACTATCTATTTATTAACTCCAACTTTCTTCTTGTTTTCAAGGAACAATTAAATCTTACCATTTTCTTCATTTATAAAACATGATGTGAGGGGAAAATATAATAACAGAAATAGAAACCATTACGAATACAGCACAAGCATAATTTGGAGGAAAGCTGTTTTTGTATGAAATGGAAACGGAGCATGTTGTACAGATTTTTATAAGAGGACTCTGCCACGAGTGAGCAGATATGTCTGAGAGTGGTAATAAGCCCCCCATTTGAATTTTAGTCATCTTTCCTTTCATTTACCATTTTCAATTTAATTAAGTAATGTACACAGTTCCAAATAATGAGACTTTCATTCAGTCTTTTATCTTTCCAATTTAAATGGATTTTCCAACAACTGCCCTCAAGACCATAAAATGATTTTAAAAGCTTTGTGGATTCTTTTCAGTTTGTCTAATGGAGGAAATGCAGAGCTATAGAAAGAACGTGATTGGAATGACAAGCTTGGAGACAATGTTCTGGAGGAGAGCAAATGCTTGATCATTCATTCATTCAACAAACCTGTGCTGAGTGCTACATACCACAGGGGTTGGGAGATCCAAATCATATTAGCAGACTCCAGAAAAAAAAAAAAAAAAGCCTTGAGTCTGAGACACAGCCAGAAGGCTTTGCAAGGATTACCTGCTCCTCGACCTTTACTTCACAGATAAGGGCACTGAAATTCCAAAGTGAAAAGTGTCTTGCTCAAGGTAATTGCAAAGCTTGAAATAGAATTCAATTCTCTTAATCTAGTTAATCATTCACTCCCATATAAAAATCATCTTTATATCTTAGATTTTTTTTATTCAGTGAATTATAAGAAAATCCAAATCATTTGTAAACTGCTTAATCTCAGAGCAATATACAAACGATATTATATTTGCTGCTTAGTGATACTTTGTGCTTTATACTTGACCCTATTTTTACCCACAAAAACCTATTTAATTCACAGTATACCTAGATCCTTTTAGAAGCCAACACCTGTAAGATACTACTTAAATTTGAGGAGGGTGAAGTAAGATACTACTTAATTTGAGGAGGGTGAAGAATGCAAGAAAGGAAGGAGATCTTTGAGAAGCACTATTGGTGAGCTCCAAGTAGAAATGCAGAATAGCATTTCCTCTCTGTTATTTACAAGGGTTTGCCTATTCTCACCTGCTCCCCACTCTGCTCTGTGACCCTTACTCACCCTGCCCAACTCCAAGACCTCCAAGATCCCAATTATTTCATGCTCCATTTAGTCTTTCCTGCCCTTCATTCATGTCACATAGAGTTTAAAAATAAATCTTAAAACATTTAAAAGCCACTGGTGAACTTGAGTTTTTAAAGTTTCTCTGGCAGACCCAAGTTAGGAGATGGGCTTTTTCCCTGGGTCTAGACTGCTTTTCCCCTGAGCCTGCTCCAATTCATCAACAGTACAGAAAATCTGATGCTATCACTCTACATTCTAAATTCCTTCAGGCTCCCCTTCCCCTGAGCTAAAGATAACACCTGGTTATTCAAGTACTCCAGTCTCTTTGCTATCTGACCCTCTTACCTCTTTGGCTTTCTATCTTGCCATAAAAGCTTTACTCCAAGCTTGGCCTTCTCTACCTGCGAACCTTGAAGCTTCCTACCCTGCAACCCTCTTGCCCTCCACAACCCTATCCCACTTGTAATAGCAAATTTTACCATGACACCACACACTGGACTTGTATCATCCCAGGAAGCCCCAAGAGATAGGTACAATTAATTGTCTCCCTCTTCCAAATGCAGATATTGAATTCTATAGAGACTGTCTTTCACCTGCTGTCAAGATGGTGACAAACAGAATTATTAGCCAAACAGAATTATTCTAGAGCTCATGTTTTTACCAGTTTGCTATGCAATACACTCACTGTGCTCTGAGAACCATAGGTTCATGTGCCCATCTCCTTCCAAATGCAAGCATCCTCCCTCAAAGATCAAAAATGTAACTGGTACAATATCTCACGCCTGTAATCTCAGTGGCTCTAGAGGCTGAGGCAGGAGGATCTGGAGTTCAAAGCCAGCCTCAGCAAAAGCAAGGCGCAAAGCAACTCAGTGAAACCCTGTATCTAAATAAAATACAAAATAGGGCTGGGTTATGGCTCAGTGGATGCCTGTGTCTGAGTTCATTCCCTGGGGGAGGGAGAGAGAGAGAGAGAGAGAGAGAGAGAGAGAGAGAGAGAGAGAGAGAGAGAGAGAATGAATTAGAAAGAAAGAAAGATAGTATTTCTCTTCAACATAATACTAGGCCCTTTGTTGAAACTTTTAAATTATGCTGCAGAGTATAGCCCAGTGGAGGGCGGTGGGTGGGGTTGGGGGAGACTATTACCCAATGGTGGACTGTGCTGCTAAGCTGTGATGTTTGGCAAAGTAGGTGCATTAGGTGCAGTTCTTACTTATCTTATTTTCACTTTACAATGGGTTTATGAAGACATGACCCCATTGCAAGCCCAGGAGCCTTTGTATGTATAAGTGAGATGAGCACAGAAAGGTATCTGTTGCATCTGGCAATGAGGTTTATTGGCATCTTGTGAAGACTTGTCTCACTGGGTGAGACTTTCTGTTATATTCTTCACTTTAGTCCCAGCAAATATTAAGTGATCCATAAATATTGCTTACTGAATAAATTATAATCAGTTGAGGAGAAAAATGTGAGATAAAAAAATGGAGATTAGTTTTTTTTTCATGAAGCTTGGCTAAAGAAGGAAAAGATTTGGGGTGTGGGGAAAGGGGGTGCTGGAACAAGGCAGAGTTTGTGGGTGTGAAAGGGCTGTTTTTAGTTAGCTTTTAGAGATATTGCAAGAACAATGTGTTTAATATGCTAAGAGACAAGTATCCTCAAGAGAGAAGTTAAAAAATACTGGAAAAAAAGGATTTCTTGGAGGAAAACAGGAGAGGAAGATTATAAACTGGATTAGCTGTGGACAGAATGGCCAGGTCTTTCCTAGGGATTAGTCCACCGCAAATAACACACATCTCCCCTATGATATAGTACCTGAAATAATTTTCTTCTACTTCTTTCTTCTTCTTTATTTTCTTTAAAATTTTCTAAATTCAGGACAGTCTAACCCAACAAATAGGACCATCCTATAATTTAAAGGAATGAGAAAAACCACTTTCACTTCAAAAAAAAAAAAAAAAGACTCATGTTAGTGAACTCTTGAGCTTATTTAACACTTGGTGAGGTGGGTCTTAATGGGGAGGAAGAGAAAGGGGCTTTATAGTTACTGAGCCAGAAGTTCAGGGAAAGAGCACTTGGGTGTCTAATCCTCATGACAAGGTATTGGGGTGTAGGGGAGAGGCTTGGCAGCACCCTGGGCTGTGACAAGGGTAGAGAAATGTGTTCCCTCTCCTTCCTTCCTTTTCCCTAGAATCACAACTTCCATCCTATCCCCCAGACCAGTCCTGCAGAAACACAAGGATAGACCCTGAAACCCTAGAACAGGATGCAACTACTGGTCAAGGCCAAAAGGAAAGAACTGGGAAATCCCAAGGGCATCAACATGAAAGGATGGGGATTTCCAATGACCATTCAGTTTTCTCAGGGCACCTGCTCCAGGGCAGGCTCTGCTGTATAAGGAAAACTGTCAACTAGAGCACAGTTCTTACCATGATGGAAAGAACACCTTAACAAAGCCTGCTGATAGTCATAAATAAATAAATATAGTTATCAGAAAAAATAATCAAGCAAGTCCTATTTTTGTTGCCTATTTTATTTGTAAGGCCATATGCTAGTCTCTAGGGAATAATTTTTTTTATCTTTTGTATTTGTGGGGGGACAGTACTAGGGATCAAACCTAGAAGCACTTTACCCCTGAGCTACATCCCCAACCCTTTTTATTTTTCATTTTGAAACAGGGTCTTGCCAAGTTGCTGAATCTGACCTCAAACTTGTGATCCTGCTGAGTCTCTGGGATTACAGGCACCCACGCCTGGCTATGGAATTATTTTATAAAGAAAAAAAAAAGCCTAAAGCTGTTGGGAACATGACATAAGCATAATAGCAGAACCAGTTAGCATAAAAGTACTGTGGCTTTATATAAGCAATAGACACTGCAGATGTTCACAGAACAGAAGGCTATAAAAGGACCATGTATAGCTGAGGTGAAGAAATCAGATTACTATTACCAACCTTATATTATAGCATTGACATTTTCAGAAACATGCTATGAAGTAATCCCAGGCACCAGTGGAAGAGAAATGTGCTTCCAGGAGCCTGAATTTTATTCACCACGACTCGCCTGCTAACCGGCACGGCACCCCCTGGAAAAGTAGTGGATATGGGGGAGAAGGGTCCCTTTTTTATAAGGATTGAAATTCCAAGTAATCTCACTAGAAGGTTGGGCCAACAATTTCTGAATTAAAAGTGATCATGGCATCGTGCAAACAGTCCGTTTTCTATAATGAAAAGATGCCTCTTTGGAAATTGTGAAAGTTGCATCCAACTTTCAGGTTACCCTGTCTTTCAGGAGACAGCTCCTCACCCCAGGAAAGAAAGGGTGTGATGGGACAGCAGGTGCTGCTGTCTGAGTTCACACAGAAGTGCCTCCTGCTCCATCGTTCTTGTGTATCAGTTGATATAATTATCAGCTAAACCATTTTAAATTAAGAGTAATATCTGTTTACAATTACATAATAGGAAAAAAAACCACAAGTGGAAAATCCCTAGAAGCTGGCCAATCTCCTTCACATCTGGCAATCTTTTGGTCTGAGGGATTATTGCTCAGGAAAACATTTCCCCCGCCCCCCAAATGAAGAAATTAATAAAAACCAAGGCAGACTGGATTTAGCAAATAATTTAGTTTAATATTTTACGTATACACAGTTTATTCAGAATATCTGCACGGTTAAAAGAAGGGCCTTGCCTTTCTCCCCAAAGTCTATGGAGATAGTTATTTCTAAAAGTCTGGCTCAGTTTGGAAACAGGCTCCTTTGAGCCTCAAGCATGAAAATTCTTGATTTGTGCAAGATAAGAAGGATATTTTGCCCACGTCCATGTTTGTTTACAACACTCTCCACAGATGAGTTGTGTAGCTCTGAATAAAACGAGGGCCCAGGTGGCCACAGGGCCTGGGCTGCCTCTGTATCCCGGCATTCATGCTACTCACACACGCAGCTGCTGTCACTCCCCGTCGCTCTCCCGGCCATTGTGACTGGTCTCAGAGGGGCTCCCAAATCCATTCACCGACACTCCCTCCAGCAAAGCAATTCACCGCCTGAAGGAACACAATGGGGCAGTTGTAGCTAGAATTCTCTAAGGGCCAGGGGGAGGGGTTCTCTGCTCAGCAGATTTAGAGGGCACCTTGCAAGACTCCAAGGCTTCCAGGGAGTCTCTGTCTACTCACAGCCCAGCGTCTCTCTCAGGATCAAGTAAACATCATAATCTGGTCCTTAATTGGGCCTGTAAAAGCCATTTGTGAGGCCACAAAGCTAGTGAAAAGTGTCAGGGAGGAAAATGGAAGGGACACATTGAAGCCAGGGTGAGCACTCAGCCAGAGGAGATCAGGTATTTCAAGACAAAGTGCGCAATAAAAGCCAGCAACAGTCCCCTTGGAAGATGCCGCCCCGTGTCCATGTTTATGAGGAACACCTTACAAATGCCTCTGGAGAAATGGACTGTTTCTTCACTTCTCTTGCCACACACTCTCTGTTGAAAGAGAGATGATCATATTCTATATCTGTAAGAATCAGAATGGGTTAATTTGTCAAGGGTTTTTCAGGATCAGGGTCCAGAAAGACTCCCACCCACACCTTGGCCCCCAGTGGAATGAATTAAGGCGTCAAGTACACACCTAGCTCTCTTAAGTAAAATGTATATTTCTCTAAGCTTTAATGAAATGCATAAGATTGATTCTAACAGCCAATCTCCAGAAATATGGGGTCAACACGTAGACACATACTTCCCAAATAGAGCCACAGAAGTCATTGTTTGCTTTCGTCTGTTTTCCTGGAAGACTTCAAAAATATGTGGCTATTGGCTTTAAGTATCTAATTAACATTTGCAGTCTAAATCTTCCCCAGAAATCCACGCTTGGTCATGCACCCTGCTCACAGTGAGTGTCATGTAGCCACCACTCTGTCCTTAATTCTCAGGTCTTTACCAAAAAAAAAAAAAAAAAAAAAAAAAAACACCTTCTCAGTAAGGACTCCTTATCTCAGACCATGTAAAATTGAAACTTCCCACCCACAATGATCGAATTCACCCAACCCTGCTTTATATTTTTCCTTCCATGCTAGACTTTTGTTATTTATTTTATTAGGTAAATAACATGTCCTTTTTGCAGGGGAGGGAGGGGGTACCAGGGATTGAACTCAGGGCCACTCAACCACTTAGCCAAATCCCCAGCCCTGTTTTGCATTTTATTTAGAGACAGGGTCTCACTGAGTTGCTTAGAACCTCACTTTTTTGCTGAGGCTTGCTTTGAACTCTCCATCCTCCTTCCTCAGCCTCCTGAGCTCCTGGGATTATAGGCATGGACCAAGAAACCCAGCTAACATGTCCTATTAATGAATAAATGTGTCCTCCTCAAGCATACAGACTCGAGCTGCATTGGGCAAATTTCTAATGGCGTGTGATTGATCTATATTTCAAGATACCAAAAATCTTAATCAGCCCATTCAACTTACAAATATATTTGAAGATAAGTCTATTTAAATCCTGTTCATAGTAACCACAAAGTTAAATCTACTTGGCAAAGGATATTGAGAGAAAGTAAAGCCAAAGTAAAAATGATTAATCCTAAATTCGCATTTGGAAAGGAGTACCAACTTCAACCTCAAAACCTCAGAATAAGAATAATAAAAAATATTTTCCATCTCTAATGAAACTGAATAGTTTCTAGATTAATCAAAAACACATTTGGGACTAAGAACATCAGGAAGAGATTTTTTTTATAGTCTCAATCTTTGGATTTTGTTTAGACTTTCATTAATACATTAAAAATGCACACACACACACACCGCTTTTCTGGGGATGCAAGGGCTTCATGCATGCTAGACAAGTATTCAACCACTGAGCTCCATCCCCAGCCCTCAAATACACTTTTGAATACACCTATTAATATACTTATGGAATCTTATAGTGCAAGAAATATTGATGGAAACTCCCAAATTTAACTATTAGGATAGTAAACTCAAAAGGATAGTTTAACAGCTATTGTAAAGGGTATATGTAAATAAAGCAAATAAAGTACACATATGTAGCCAAAGAAAGAAATTGGATTTTAATTGCTTAAGCTTCTTGTAAACTTAAAAAAAAAGTTATATTAAAAAAGTAAAGGACAGGATGTTATAAAAGGAGAAAAAATAAAATACTCATGATCCTAGCAAAAAATTGAATAGTGTCTATTTTGTCTATTACTTTCTTGCTTTGACTATAAATAGCACCCACGTTTCTACATTTGTAATTATAGTGATCAAATAATTCTCTATTTACATTTTTCCATATAATTGTGTTCTAAACATTTTTAATATTTTCACTGTCTTTCTAGTTTTTACTTTTTGGTGATTACATAATTATCCATCAGTAATAAAGCAAATTGCCTAAACTTTCTACTGTTATTACAATTTTAGTTCATTCTCAGTGTAATTTAAAAAATTGCTGATAATATAAAGTTCTATATGGTCTTCTTTCTTCATCTTTTGCTATATGCTAATTTCACTAATTGATTAACTCTAAAAGAATCTACAGTAGTCTTTTGTGGGGAAGGAGGGATTCTGGGACTCAAACCCTAGCCTTGTACTTTCTAGGCATACTCTCTACTACTGAGCTATACCCCAGCCCTACAGGAGTCTTAAAAATCAGGGAAGTGATATATTGAATCAAAATAACTCTCAAGTATCTGATGGCCAGGTCTTAGAGTGTGCTTGTAAATTCTGGTTGCAAGATACCTAGGTCTTGCCTGTGCTCCATCATCAGTGTATCCTGGGGAAATTTGCTTCATCTCTTTGTGCCTCTGTTTTCCTGTCTATAAAATGAGTTTGTTAATAGTAGCTATCTGGTAAGACTATTCTGAGGATTAAACAAAATGATACGTGTGAAACATTTAAAAGAGTTGCTTTGCCTATTTAAAATGCTATAAAACATCATCTCTTTTAATATTAGAAAAACTATATGTTTTCCCTGTACCTTACAGGAATCCTACATGTAAGAAAGACAAGTGGTGAGTTTAAGAATTTTAAAAATAAACTTGAGAAAATTTCTCAGCTAGAAGTAAATTCTTTTATAACCAATATTTTGTAATATTAAAATACATATTAACTTGTTTAGAAACAATTAGCTTCTAAACTGTAGTTAGAATTTCCCCTAGTAAGCATAACTAACAATGTGCTTTAGAAATGTGTGAGCTCTCTTTCCATCTGCATAATCATAATACTAAGAGTCAAAATGAAATAGTCACCATCTATTCAACACCAACCATATGCCAGGCAAACTACTTGCACATTTAAAAACACTGTAGGGCTGGGGACATAGTTCAGTGGCAGAGCACTCGCCTAGCATATGTGAGGCTCTGGGTTTGATCCTCAGCACATAAAATAATAAAATAAAATGAAATAAAAACATTGAACAATTTTTTCCAATCTTATAAACGAGAAGATGGCTTCATCACAAAGAAATAAACAACAAATAATATATGCTGCTGGATAGGGACTGATCAGTATTGACCAATTTGGGTTGTGTGAAGACTTGGAGGAGAGAGAGGTTGTGAGACTGAATTATCTCTTTATGAGTGTCCATCCCACCAAATTTCCCATCAGAGCCACATTGCACATCAAAGAAAGTTGAATGCATTTATTTTCTCTTTCTCTCTCTCTTTTTTCTTTTGCACTTTGTAGGTTCGAAGATGGATCAAGAGCCCGATGGTCAGTGTGGACAAGCATCAGAGTCCCAGCCTGAAGTACACTGGCCCCTCAGGGGTCCACATCCCCCCCGGGGAGCCAGACTTTGAGCCTGGCTTGTGTCAAACATGCCTGGGTGACCATGATTTCCATAGAGGAATGCTCCCTCCAGAGAAGGAATCCTGCTCATGGGAAGTCCAACCTGGGTGTGAAGTAAGTTTTTTTGTTCTGGGTTCATTCTTCTGGAAGAATTGTAAACCTTTTTGTTCTATTCATGCCTGTATGATAAAAAAATAATAATGATCATTTCTATTGCATCTTTATAAAGCTTCTGAGGAAGAAACAGAATTGTGGTCTTCATTAGTTTGTTAATTTTTTTTTTTAAATAGAGTTTATAGCCAAGCATGGTGGTGCCTGCCTGCAAAATCATCTACTTGGCAGGCTGATGAGGCAGGAGGATCCCAAGTTCAAGGCCAGTGTTGGCAACTTAGTGAGATGCTGTCTCAAAATAAACTACAGGGGCTAGAAATATAACTCAGTGGTAGAGCACTTTGTTTAGTATGTGCGAGGCCTTGGGTTCTATTCCCAGTATCACATTTAAAAATAATAATAATAATACATTTTCTAGTTTAGAGCAGTTTCAGGTTCAAAGCAGAAGATATAGAATGTGTCTTCTTTCCCTACACATACCCTGTTTCCTCCACTGTCAACATCCCCAGCACTGTGGTCCATTTATTAAAATTCATGGACCCATGTTGGCACATCATTATTGACCAAAGTCTGTAGTTTACATGAGGTTTTTGCCTTTGGTGTCATACATTTCTTGGGTTTTAATAAATGTGTAATAGTATCCACCAGTACAGAATTATACAGAGAAATTTTACTGCCTTATAAATCCTCTGCCCTCCACCCATTGGTCTCCCCTTGCCCTAATCCCTGGCAACCGTTGGTCTTTTTACTATCTCCATAAACTTGCTTTTTACAGAATGTTGTATAGAAGGAATCAGACAATGTATTTTACTAATTTTATGCTGTTCTAAGACTGATACACCAATGTGCTTATCAAATTCCTCATAAGTTGGGCTGAGGGTATAGCTCAGTTGGTAGAGTGCTTACCTTGCATGCACAAGGCCCTGGGTTCAATCCTCAGCACCACAGGAAAAAAAATTCCCCATAAGTTTTTAGTTTTTAGGCATATAAACTATTGATTTTTAGATGCTACAGAAAAACTATAGATTTGTAGCTACCACTGGAATTTTTAGTTAAACATGACTTGACCCATGTACAAAGTGCTATTATCAACTTTTCAGTATTTTTTTAAAGTTCATATATACTCATATTTTTAATGATTAATTTTTCTCTGATACTCTAAGAGTTTCTGTTGTTGTTGTTATTTGTGTTAATCTAAAAAAAAAAAGCCAGGTAACTGACTCATCTTGCAGATTTTAAAGTTTGAGATTGTTACTTAATTTATAACTTAATTAGCTTCATTTATTTTTATTTTTAATCAATTAGGTAAAATTTTCATTATCTTCATGGCCATTATATTGACATACAATGCACTATTTAGGAGACATAGTATATTATTGCAAATTACAATGAATTGCAGGTGATCTCTGTAATACTATTTCAAGTCGATGCAGCATGAGATGACAAATGTTAATAACCACCACCCCTATTTTTAATGAGATAAACATATTCCAGAGGCAAAGTTGTTAAAAGATTGAAAGCATCAAATCTGAGTTCCTTTTAACCCTGGATATATCATGAAATGTCTCCAAGTCTTTTTCCTCTGGAAAGTAGTACTTGCCTGTCTAGTCTCTAGGGTTAGTGGAAGTTCAAAAGAGCTAATACATAAGAACCATTTCATAATTCATACAAGTGCTCTCCCATTGAGTTACACCCCTAGCCCTACATTTTACAACCTACAAAGTTCCATGCAAATATATGTCATTATTACTAATGTTTGTTGATTTGCATGTTATATGTGAATCAGACTTTGGCTCAACTCCAAATGGTCATAAAGGGCAATAAATAGATTTTTTTTTTCTTGTGGTACTGGAGATTGAATCCAGGAGTGCTCTACCACTGAGCCCCACTGTAAACCCTTTCTATTTATTATTTTCAGACAGAGTCTCCCTAAGTTACCAAGACTGACCTTAAACTTTCAATTCTCCTGTCCCACCCCACTGAGTTGCTGGGATTACAAGCAGGTGTGTGCCACCACACCTGGCTAATAAATAGATTTTAAATACAAAGGTTGGTGAACTTTTTCTGTAAAATGTTAGTAACATTGCTTCTCTGTCATCTATTCAGCTCTGCCCTTGTAGGGAAAGCAGCCATAGGGTAATTAGTATTTAAATGAATAGCCTGCCTGTGTTCAAAGAAAATATTTATTTACAAAACCTTGTGGCTAGTCCACTGGCTATAGTTTGCAGACTCTTGGAGTCTAGAAGAGTTTGCCAGTTCATTAGGATCTAAAGAGCCATTCATGATTTAAAGGCAGAAAGAAGGCCCTACATATTCTATACAGAGCACAAATGTCTAGTCTAAATATTTACTTGGGAACCTATTATTCTCCCCATTTGATAGGAATTGGGGATACTTAACGAATAAATAGAGTTCCAGAGAGAGGAAACAATAAACAAGGAGCTGGAAGGAATTTAAAGCAGTGTTGTGTTTTATTCTTTTACTTTACCTGGAATAAGAGGTAAATCATTGAGAATCTCCAGTTTACAATGGATTACCTGGTTCTCAGATTTTGCTGGCTTTTCTCATAAGGTCACTACCAATCAAGAAGACTCTTACATATTAACAGTTAAAAAGTAAAACTGTGTTTCATGTTCCTATAGGGATAAAATGATGATATGGTTCCTCGAGAAAGTAGTTCTGTTCTTTTAAAAGTGAAGTTGTCAGGCTGGGATGTAGCTCAGTGGCAGAGCACTTGCTTAGCATGCACCAGACCCCTGTGTTCCAGTCCTCAACAACACACACTCACGTGCACACACACACACACAAACACACAAATAAGAAGAAAACTAAAAAGTAGAGTTGGGTGGCAAGAACATGGAGAGACAGTGAGGTGTTGGAGATGGTGATAGAAAGGGTGTTACTTGGTAGGAAAAACCCCATATTAGTCTCTTGAAATCTTCTGGGGTCAATTATTTTAAGCAAATCATTAATTCATCTTTCCCACTCCATGATCCCTACTATAAAAATTGAGGTATTACATGCTCTCTATTTTATTTCTTTCTAGGAGTTATTTTTTTAATAGTTTGCAGATGTGATAGGATCTTTAAAAATCTTTCGTATAAGAAATAAGTTTATGTGCAAATTGTGTACTGGAGTTGGGCGACCTATATTTTGATGCCAGTTCTGTGCCAGATCAACGGATCAAGTGACAAAACCTCTCAAACATCACATGATAGGCCTAAGCTAAGTAAAACTCTTTTTATTATCTACAGTTGGAATTCAATGACCAACAAATGAAAATAAACTCCCTTTGATATATAAAAATAAAACATAGAAGGCTGGGGTTGTGGCTTAGTGGTAGAGCACTTGCCTAGCATGTCTGAGGCACTGGGTTCAATTCTCAGCACCACAAGTAAGTAAATAAAATAAAGGTCCATCAACAACTAAAAAAATAAATAAATAAAAAGATAAAACATAGAAAAAATGAGGTGAGGGTGAGAATGTTTTAAGTAAAATAAGAAAACAAAATAAATCACATCCTTTATAAATAATTGTGAGGTGTGATTTTTTACAGTTTTCGAAAGAATGTATTTTAAATGCTAATAGCCCGAAATCACTAAGAGTTAGGTCTTGCCCATAGTTGAGTTGGTGGCCTTCAACATGTTTTTCCCATGGAAGAGATTGAGGTATTTTTATTGCCAATAAATTGTCCAGAAGAAGAGAAATATTGTGATGTCACTGGCAGTGCTGTCTAAAATGGACTGTTTATAAATTAAACAGATCTTTCTGGGAATGAGATGGGAAAGATGGTAACTGAGACTATGAAAGCTGTTACTGAATAATGCATGCTAGTAGAATACAACTTGTAGCATTTGGTCTGCAATAAATTTATAGGCAGCAAAGAAATGGAGACCAAAGTAATTTTTCAATGGGTGCATGCTGACTAAACATGTTCACAAATTCTAAATATACCAAATCTCCCACAGAATCTTCAATATCTGAATCAACCCATACTGGAAGGCAAAAAATGAAAAAAAAAAAAGAAATATTTTGGAGTGGATGTAGGGAAGGAAATCCAAAGGTGGGGAAGCAATATAAATATCAGACAAAATGCAATGTAAGAAAAAAATATTGAAAAAAAAACAAAAAAGAAATATTTTACATAGATGAAAGATTTTTACCAAGAAGATGAAGCATTCCATATGTCCTTCACATGAAAATATTTATAGCAACAACTAACAGAAATACAAAGGAACTGATAATTCATATACAGGATATTTTTAATTATACTTTTCCCAGAAATTACTAGTTCAAGACTGAGGGATCAAGGTGGAGTGCTTGCAAGTGTGAGGCTCTGTGCTGGATCCCCAACACCACAAACACACACACTAAAGAAGACTGGAAACACATAAGGGTATTTAAAAAAATCAAGATAGTAGAATGAATCAGACATAACTTTCCTATGTTCACATATGAATATACGACTAGTGAAATTCCACATCATGTACAACCACAAGAATGGGAAACTAATTAGAATAAGTTATACTCCATATATATGTAATATGTCAAAATACACTCTACTATCAGGTATATCTAAAAAGAACAAATAAAAACTAAAATAAACAAAAATATTAATTAACATAATTAACCAAAATCTGATTTTTGTAGAGATTTGTATCTAATAAACAAAGTATACATATTATTTTACGCATAAATGGAGGAGTTGCAAAAACAGACCATAAGTTAGATCATGAAACATATCTTGTCAAATTCCAAAAAGGAAAAGTCATACAAGCCACACAATTTGATCACAGTTTGATAAAATTAGAAAGTAAGAGCAAAAATGAGGGTCAACCACCATCCCCAGCCAATTGATACACCTGGAATTGAAAATCACCATTCTTAATAACCCTGGGCTTACATAGAAAATAAAAGAAATTAAAAACTATTTTTAGTGTTTATAACACCACCAGGAAAATGCAAATTGAAACAATAAAATCCCCCATTTGTCTTTAATCTTTCAGTTACTGAATGTTGAATGATAATATTATGTTGATTAAAAGTATAGGAAAAGCAGTGTTATTGGAATAGTTTTTTAGCAATGTTCCTCTATTAAAAATTTTAGAATCTCATACTTTTTGATTTAGCAAATCCATGTTTCCACATCTACCCTAGATAAACATTTGCTTATGTGATAACGGGGAGAAATAGAACAATATCCATTGCAATAGTGAAATAGGGAAAAAATGGAAACATCAATGGTTAATAGAAGTGTAAATTCATAGGGATTGAATTACGGTTTGTACCTAATATAGGCTACCAAACAGCTTTTACAAAGAAGGAGATATGCATGTGCTAACATATTCCAAGGTACATTAAACTAGAAAACCAAGTCAAAAATGAACATGAATATGGCATTATCACATTTGTTTTTTTTAAAAAAACTTTATATTTCTTTATCCATGCCTTTTGTGGTGTGTGTGTGTGTGTGTGTGTGTGTGTGTGTGTGTTTAAGTGCAAGTAAAAAGATCTGGAAGTACATCAGATCAAAATGGTGATAGCCATCTTCCAGGGATTAGAATAAGCAGGTAATGAGATGGGGAAAATTAATCAAGAGGGCTATATGTTGTTTGAATTTTCAAGACCATATTATTTGTGGGTTTGGGGAAATTGCTATGCCTACCAGGAGACCCACTGTAGACAGTAAATAGTTACAACTCCACCTCATTGGTTAGGTACCATCAGAGTTTCACCCCATGAGATTATTCCATCATTACAAAGAAAGACAGTGGAGAGAAATGGAAAACGCAATATTTATGTTCCCACAGCACCCTGATTAAACTCAGTCTGTCAATTAGCTTGCTCTGGCCCTGTGTGATATTGGTTTGGGTGCCCATTTATTCGCTAAGCTTCTTACAGTCATGAAATCCAAGGTGTTCATTTTCTCATCTCCTCCCAGGGCTTGCACACATACTATAAACTTAGTGTGCTCTTTTTTCTCTTTGCCTTTATTCACTGAAATTGGCATTTTGTTCATACAAATGTTTTTAACATGAAAAAAGAGAGATGAAGACAGAAAACTCTGCAGCCCATGCTGGCTGTAAAACCCGTGCATTCCAGAGGCTGGGTGCCAAGGGCTCACGGCTGATTCTCATTAGGTTTGCCCTCTCATATGGGATAGATTTGGCTGAGCAAGGATTTCCTCAGACTCCTGTGTCTGTCTTTCAATTGAAGGCAGCTTGGAAAGTGCTTAGTCAGCACCAAAGGCTGAAGCCAGGGCACTGTGTGCCGTTCTTAAGGACTGGTAAAGTCAGAGTCCTCTGGAAGGAATCAGGCAGTTTAGTTCTGAACCACTTTACTACAAACAGTTGACGTGATTAAATGTAAGGTCACTGCCTCTTCCTCTCCTCCACAATTTAGCAAAGGCAATCATAGAAGACACTTTTAATTAAATAGACTTCACACAATTCTGGGCTGGAGTCCGGGTCCCTCCACTTACTCAGCATTTCAGATGCCGCATCTACAACTGTCAGGCTGCCAGTACTCAAGGTGTATTGCGTCTTCATCTCTCTTCTCCAAATTGTTGAGCGGTTCCTTTGAAGCCCAGGAATCTTGGAAGGGAAATGGTCAGCTGGGAAATAGTTTCCATACTGACTTCAATATCGTTTTGAGTTTTTCTGATCTTTCTTAAAAAGATGCTATAAAAAATATACTTAAATCGGCCAGATGGCTTTATAGATTTCTGGTTTCTTTTAATTTACACTATAATTTTTTTTGAAGCCTCATAGAGATGAAAATAACAGTGCTTTAAATTGCCTTCTTCCTCCAGTTTTCTGCCTTTGACATGATGTGTTATGGTCCCAGGGGCGGGAAGGGCTGCTGATTTCTGAACTTGTCACCCACAAGTGTGCTAGTTCTTCACAAATTTCTTCCATATTAAGACAGTACTCTTCACATACAACAAAAGGTCAGCACACTCAGAGAGGGACAAGCAAATGCCCTTTGCTTTTGCTTTGTATACCTGGAATATGACCAAGTAGATGACATTCTATCCAGACTCAGAAAACCTGAGCTCTGCATGCCACTGGCAGTTCACATGACCTCACACAAACTACCTGACCTCCTGAGGCTCACCTGCAAGAGAAGACAGCACTTCCTGCTTCACTGGGCCATTGAGAGTACATGACTTAAACCAGAGTACACATGTGTAGAAGCTCTTAAAATATAGACATATGAAAAGCATTTGAAATATAGCTAATCGGCAAATAACCTAAGGGCACTTAGAGTTAAAAACAGTTCAGAATAAGTGAATCCAAAACAAACATCACATTTCCAGCTTTCCTAATACACACACACACACACACACACACACACACACATATAATATATATAAAATAAAAATACTACCTAAACATAATGTCTTGAGAAATATTAAAAATAATTAACTTGCTCATTAACATAGCAAAAATCCCTATAGCTTCTATTACCAATATTTACCAGTATATTATTAGTGTAAATAGAATTAGAAAAAAGATCATTTAATCTCAAAAAAAAAAAAACTTGCATTTTTTTTTTCTCTAGAAAGTCAGCATTTACAAATATATGTTTATTCCCAGGGGTATATAAAACAGAGGAAACTATTGATTTCTCTTTGAGTCTTTAGATTTTTTTTTTCCTTTGGTCTACAGTAATTGAAAATGTACTAAGTAAACCTTCAATTCAAGCAATTCTTTTTGGGTAAGAGCTGTAAAATGATTACCTTGTTATTCTATAATTTCTAGGAGCTATTGGTTAGCTAAAATATCCATTTTCAGATTTCATACATTTTTTAATATAAATCTACTTGATTTATATAAGTCTTGACTTTTTCCATGACTTAAAAGTTATGAAAGAATTTTTATAACAGCATTATTGATACCTTTAATAATACCTTTAGGGGCTGAGGCTGTGGCTCAGAGAGCGCTCACCTAGCACGTGCGAGGCCTTGGGTTCAATCCTCAGCGCCACATAAAAATAAATAAAATAAAGAATCTTGTGTCTAGTTACAACTAAAAAATTAATATAAAAAAGTAATACCTTTAAAAATAATTTCATTTTCTTGTACACCTACTGTTTTTATTATTGTGTGTTCTATTTTTCTCCATGTATATTCGAGTTTTTGTTTGTTTGCATGATTGTTATTGTATATAAGAGATAGTAAAGCTACATTTTCTTCATTTAATATTAGACACTTTCATACATTGTAACATAAATTCAATAATTATGATTACAGTTAACATTGCATCAGATTGATATGTTATATAACTACCGACCTATTAGCTCTTTCTTTTTATTAATTGTGTTCTTTTTTGGATAAGACTGCAAATTATAGGTTTTTTACTCAATTTGAATAACCTTAGGATAAACTGAACCTTAGTATAAATTCCCAGGAATGGAGTGGTTTGAAGATAATAATAGTGCTTTTCAAAATACTTTCCAGACCAATTTGGAAAGAGCTGAATAAACAGCAATGCTACCAACATTGTATGAATGAATCTATTCCATTAGCACTTCCCCGTTGGAAGTGGTGGCATGCTTCAATTTTTGTTAATTTCATTAATTGAAACATCTTTGATTTGATATAAATTTCTTTGATTATTAGAATTGTTAAGAATATTTACATTTTTAATTTATTGCTTATAATTCCTTGTGAATTCCTTATGAAAATTATTTTTTTGTTTTGCCTCTGTGTTAAGATTTTGCAGTTATTTTCATAAATGAAAAATGAATCACCCCCCGACACACACACCACCACCACCAATACTGGAAATTGAAACCAGAGGCACTTTACCACTGAGCTGCATCACCAGCTCTTTTTTTAAAAATGTTGAGACAGGGTCTCAGTAAGTTGCCCAGTCTGTCCTAATGCTGGGAAAACTGGAAATCCATAAGTAACAAGATGAAATTAAATCCCTATCTCTCACCATGCCCAAAATCAAGTCAAAATGGATCAAAGACCTAGAAATTAAACCAGAGACACTGTGCCTATTAGAAGAAAAAATAGGCCCAAATCTCCATCATGTCTGATTAGGGCCCTACTTCCTTAAAAGACTCCTATAGTGCAAGAATTAATATCAAGAATCAATAAATGGGATGGATTCAAATTAAAAAGCTTCTTCTCAGCAAAAGAAATAATCAGTGAAGTGAAGAGAGTCTACATCCTGGGAGCAAATTTTTACCCTTTGCAAATCAGACAGAGCACTAAATTCTAGAGTATATAAAGTACTCAAAAAGCTAAACACCAAAAAAATCAAATAGCCCAATCAATAAATGTGCGGGGGAACTGAACAGACACCTCTCAGAAGGTGATATACAATCAAACAACAAATATATAAAAAAATGTTCAACATCTCTAGCAATTAGAGAAATGCAAATAAAACTTACGGTAAGATTTCATCTCACTCCAATCAGAATGGCAGCTATTAAGAATACAAACAACAATAAGTGTGGGGCTGGGGATGTGGCTCAAGCGGTAGTGCACTCGCCTGACATGCGTGTTGCCCGGGTTCGATCCTTAGCACCACATGCAAACAAAGATGTTGTGTCCGCCGAAAACTAAAAAATAAATATTAAAATTCTCTCTCTCTCTCTCTCTCTCTCTCTCTCTCTCTCTCTCTCTCTCTCTCTCTCTCTCTGTCTCTCTCTCTCTCTAAAACAACAATAAGTGTTGGAGAGGATGTGAGGGGAAAGGTACATTCATACATTGTTGGTGGGACTGCAAATTGGTGCAGCCAATATGGAAAGCAGTATGGAGATTCCTTGAAAAGCTGGGAATGGAACCACCATTTGACCCAGCTATCCCACTCCTCGGTCTATACCAAAGGACTTAAAAACAGCATACTACAGGGACACAGCCACATCAATATTTATAACAGCACAATTCACAATAGCTAAACTGTGGAACTAACCTAGATTCATCAATAGATGAATGGATTTAAAAAGTGGTATAAATGCACAATGGAATATTATTCAGCAATAAATTAGAATACAATCATGGCATTTACAGGTAAATGGATGGAGCTGGAGAGTATAATGCTAAGTGGAATTGGTCAATTCCCAAAAACCAAATGCTGAATGATTTCCCTGATATAAGGAAGCTGATTCATAGTGCGGTTGGGAGGGGAAGCATGGGAGGATTAGACAAACTCTAGATAGGGTAAAGGGGTGGGAGGGGAAGGGAAAGAGCATGGAGGTAAAAAAAATTGGTGGAATGAGATGGACATCATGACCCTAGGCACATGTATAAAGACTAGAACAGTGTGTATATACTTTATATACAACCAGAGATATGAAAAATTGTGCTCTAAATATGTAATATGAATTCTAATGTATTCTGCTGTTATATATAACAACTTAAAATTTTAAAAAAGAAAATAAATAAATTAAAAATGAATCCTCCCCACCAATACTGGAGACTGAAACCAGAGGCACTTTACCACTGAGCTGCATCACCAGCCCTTTTTTAAAAAATATTGTGACAGGGTCTCAGTAAGTTGCCCAGGTTGGAGTAGCTGGGATTACAAGTGTGTGCCACTGGACCCTGATTATTTCTATGTAGATTTTAACCCTCTCTTAATCCTACCTATGGCAATTTTTTTTTCTGATTCTGAGTTTTGCTTATTAAATTCACAAAAATGAACTAGATCTGGTATCCTTACTGTTAGAGAAATATCTGTGTTAGCTGAAAGCTAAATAAAGCACATTATCTTTCTCCCCCAAAGAAACTGAGCAAGCAAGCCCTTGTTCCCAACAGAATATTGCATGTGAAAGGATTCAAGCAAATCCAGCTTGCTTTCTGTCCCACGGGCACATTCTGTGACTGTCCAGGTAACGAGTAACCAGGAAGCTGCATCCCTCTCTTCCAAAAGTATTGTGTGTTTCCAGTCCTGTTTTCTGGGTCTATTAGAGCCAGTAGGGCACCTCCTTCAGATTTAATGCTACCCTTCTCTTCCAGAGATGAGGGCTGGGAATCTAGAGAGTTCTCTTTGGATCCAGGATGGAGAGGAGATAGTAGGGATTCTGGGTCACTCTCTTATCTCATCCCTCTAGGCGAGGACCAAACAATTGCTTTACCTACCAAGCAGCACATACCTCTGCTGTATTTAGAGGCATGATCTAAGTCATAAATTTTAGGATGAGGACTTCGGGGTAAAGCAAGCTTATGCCTGCACCCATAGCTCTGTTCCTTTCTATTATGTAAACTCTCCTACGAGTTACATCCCACGAATATGCCACATTCCCAGCAATGAGTCTGGAAAGGGATACGGAACTTCATCCAGACTACTTAGGCTATAAAATATTCTAGGAAAACTATTCCCTATCCTCTCTGGGAAATCTCTTGCCAGTGGTTATACTCACCATTGGGGTTGAGCATATTTTGTTGGCTTTTGTTGTATGTAACCCAATCTTTCCTGCTTCTAATTAAATTTATTCCTTTTAGTATAGTTCTTCCCAGAAACTATATGGCTGATTTCCACTAAAATAATATCCATTTTTAGTAATTTTGAGATTTTTAAATTTTTAAAAGAAGACTTTTTACAAACTACTAAAAATCTATAAACAAGAACAGAATTTAAGGGATAAAGCAAAGTTGGATTACATGTCACTTGATTTTTTTTTGTCATTGTTTCTCTCATTTTCCACAAAGTTTATAATTATTTTTTTTCAGTTTGGCTGTTCATTGAAATGACAGAATTTAATTATCAAGAAATGTCTCTATCTGGGTGCAGTGGCACATGCCTGTAATCCCAGCAGCTCAGGAGGCTAAGGCAGGAGGATTGCAAGTTCAAGGCTAGTCTCAGCAATATAGTGAGGCCTTGAGCAGCTTAATGAGACCCTGTTTTAAAATAAAAAAGGCTGGGAGATGTGGCTCCGTGGTTAAGGGCCCCTGGGTTCAATCTTCAGTATCAAAAAAAATAAAAGAAAAGAAAAAGAATATCTTTATACTGTAAACTCCCATATAGAGAACAAGTTAAACAAAAATATGAAGAGTTTGAAGAAAGTTGTAATAATAATTTCTTAGAATAGTATAACTTAATCTAAAATTTACCTTTGGGGACCTGAAAAGACTCTTCCTTTAAGTCTTCTGAAGAAAAGGAAATAAAAGTTATGAATATTCCCTTGATATTTTTCACTCACACAAAGTAAATTGCTTCTCATTCTTCCTGCTTCCACAGAGAGCTTGGATGAACACCTAAGTGTGCTGAGATACACATTTCCCCCATAGTATTCAGTCGTTCTATTTTCAATAGTCTCTGACATTAGATTCCCTAGTCTTTATGAACTAGTAAATAAATCAAACTATTTCTAGGTAAGGTTCTAGCAAAACTTAATTTGTATGACACCATCTCTTGGAAGAATTATCAAAACCAACAGAAATACACTGATAAATAGCTCAACTCTATTCCACATTAGATCAAACTAACTTATCGACCATGAGTAGCAGTCACTAGTATAAGAACATATTAACAAAGTCTTTGAAGTCCAGCCAGATTCCACAGCTTGTTCCCTATAATTTAAGTTTACTTTTCCAATGTCCATCAGCCTTGATAGTCTAGTCTCAATAAACTTGTCATTTATTTTGGTGGATATTTCCTGTTGTTTTCCTTATAGGTTGAGTTTTAAATGACTATTTTAGAAGATTCACTTAGATTTCTAAATCCAAGGAAAAAATGCAAGAATTCAGCACCTCTGGCCGTTTTAGATAAGCAACAGATAAGTGGCTCCTTAGTTAGGTAACACAAAGAACAGAGGTTATAGGTCTTTGCAGATTAGAAAATGCTAAATGTATTAACTTGGGAGTAGCAAAGGAAGGAAAATAAAGAAGGAAATTGATGACAGTTACATTTCTCTTTTTGGTTTAGAATTCCATGTATCAGCAGCTAAAACAAACAAATCTGATATCAGCTTGAGGACAGATCTGTGAGGTAGTGACCATTTACCTATGTGACATGGTAACAAGGACATCAGGGTGCTGAATCCCATTCCAGCCTATAATAGAGTCTTGGTTGGTTCTCTCAAGTGTTGTTCATTGAGAATTTCTGTTGTAGATTTGGCAGTTAGTACCTCATGCCGTGCTTCAAGGAGAGGGAGAGGTACTGGTAAGGAGCCAGCCAGCCATGTGCTCAGTGATAAGTGCTACCACAGTGGAAGGTCTGGAAGGCTCAGAAGAGGGTCCTCAGGCTACCATTTGGAAGCCAATCACGCCTCCCCAGAAGAAGAGGGATCTAAGCAAAGAGGTGAAGAATTAATACATTAACAAAGTAGGGAAGGGTGAGAAAAAGACAGATGGGACAAATAAACAAAGGCCTGGAGTCCTGGAATGCCATCGTAAATTGGAAGTCAGGAAAATGCAGCTCAACAGGAAAATAGAGTTCAGATCACTAAGGGTTTTCACAAAAGTCATTTAAAATATTTTTTCTACTATACTTAGGAAATGAGGATTCATTTAATGTTTCAATCACCAAAACTATATCAATAGGAATAAAAAGTAAATGACAGAGTTGAATTCCAGAAATTCTTCCATTGGAGATTTGTGGCTTTGGATTAAGGTTTATGGTTCTGACCCCATTAAGGATAAAATATGCTTGAGATTTAACACAATGAGCTTGATTCTTGTTTTACAAAGACAAATACAGATTCCAGATTTGAGAAAGGATAAGATTAACTGAAGAACTCTCAGCACTAAAATGGAAAAAAATATTAAAAGAGGCATTGAAACTACAAACGAACTTTATTTACTATGTTTGTTATTACTTATTGACTGACGGGAAATTTTAAATGAATTTAAAAGCTTCTCAGAAAATGGTAGGATGAGGGGAATAAAAAGGAAGGGAGGGGAAACCTTTCAGGTATGACTTAGTTGAATACAGGGTACCCTCCACTTTATGCTTGACCTGAGAACTCAGCCTACCTCGATCAGTTAGGAGTTTCTCTGTTGAGATTTGTTAAAGATGAGTTAATTAAAAGTCTTTAAAAAGGCAGGAGAGAGCAGATGTTTTTAAGATGCTTCTCCACATGGTTTTATGGGGGAATAAGTTATTGGTCTTATATCAATGTTGAATGTACTTTGAGTGACACTTGTTAATTTAAAGAATGGACTTGTATACTCCCTTGTCTAATCTCACAGACTAGATATTTTTAATTGTCTAAGAAGATTTTTCTGATATTCCTTGGGTTTGAAGGGGCCTTGGCCTTTTAGCACAGTTTTATAATCCCCCTATACTAATCAGACCCACAGTCTCTGATATACATGATGAAATAAATAGCAATGTTTAAAGAAGTGGGGGGTTTTGAGCAATATTTAGCCTCTGGAAAATGCAAAGTTCCAATTTTCTTCATAGTTGAAATAGTAACAGCTGTGAGAATTCTGCTGTTTATCTAAGATATGAACAGAAGCCATAGGCTGTATTTCATGCATTAAGACTAAAAGCTGTATTTATTTTCATAAAGTATCATAATGGATCAGTAATGATTATTATGGATTATAATATTTATTTAGACAAGTCAGAGATACCAAGTAAAAAAGGCATTTAAAGTAAAAATGGCATAGACCATTTTGCAAATGCACAGGCTGAAATTGTCTATAATTTCAGTGAATAGCATAGATTGTATGACAGAGTTGGCTCCCATTTCCATTTTCATGGCTTATAGATCAGTGACATGACTCATGAGTCTCAGGCGTGGTGCCACAATCTAGCACCTGCTTTCGCAATCAGTCAAGTTACATTCATATCTAAACACAAATAACTGCATTATTAACCTCAGTCACAAAAATTATCTTTCAGTATTGAGAGGAGGTGCAAGTTCAAGCTAACAGGGTTCATTTCCTCCTTGTGACACATACCATGCGCTTAATTCATAAAAACAGTACTATTTTTTTTTTTCTGTTCAACATCTCAAACGTGGTGAATGCCATTTTGAGTCCTGTCTTTGTGGCTTTGTGTGGGCCACATATAGGCAAATTTTGCAAAAGTCCACAGCAGGTGTGACTTTGAACTAAGGCCATGTGACAAGCAGTAGCATGTCACCCTAACCTCATTTTGGGGAAATCCAAGCTTCACAATTGCTAAACAGGATGTTTCGTAAAAAGGGATTTTCCCCTCTGTAAAAAGGGAAGATTTTGCTTCCTTTTTTTTTTTTTAGCACTTTTACAGTACCAAAGTATTCTCAAAACAGTTACCCTGTCCTGGGTGAGTGGATGAAAATGGGGGATGAGGAAGGGAGGTGGACTGGAGTATTGGAGAATGGAAGAGGCAGGAAGAATGTCATGTCTCCAGGCATGTTACTTGCTATTACCCAATATTTAGGGGGGGGGAAAAAACGATTACTGGCCCTTGTATGTGTAAAACTCAGCTTTGACATTTACCTGCTGTATCTTTGAGTCTTCCAGTCTATTAAATTAACAACACAGACTTAACAGTGCTGCTGGGAGGTTTAAATGAGAGAAGGTCTGCACACAGACATCATTTTTTTCCGCTTTCATCTCCCCTGTTTCTACACCAGTTTGCCCACCCTGGAAACTCTAACGAGCCTGAACTATGTGTGATGTGCTCAGTCTCCTACTGCCCATTACATTGCCAGGGGGGTTGCCGGAAACAATATTTATTAATCTTAAGCCTGTGTCCTATATCTTTTTGTTCACCAAAAAGAGAATTTAAAAAGAGGTAGAGATTTTAAAGCAAGAACACCCCTGAATAAGCTTGTGCCAGTGTAGCTTTTATAGAACAAGTGAGACTTGTTCCAGACAGGGCACTGATTTCTAAGCCATGTTAAGATTGTCTCATTTCCCTATCTCTTTACCTAAAACGGTGGGAAAATTGGAGTAAAGATCTTTTAGTTTGCCTTTGTCTACAACAAAAATTTGAGGATTGCCATCCTTGTTCTAAAGGTTATTTGCCCTAAATATCTATTTTTGACAAACCTCAAAGAGTATTTGTCTAATCCACATGGTAACCTGAAATGTTTTCATAGAAAACAACTTGGGGGCTAGGGATATAGCTCAGTTGGTAGAATGCTTGCCTCACATGTACAAGGCCCTAGGTTCAATCCCAGTGCACACACACCCCCCCCCCCAAAAAAAAAGAAAGAAAGAAATAGGAAAATGAGGCAACTGGGATTTTATCCCATAGAATTGCAGCCACCTATGGAAAGGCAAATTGTTGATATAATCTCCAGAGAAAGCATCTCAAGCACCTTACTTTTCAAGGACAAAATCTCTGCCTAGAAGGCTAAACTATTATGGCCTAAAAATAAATAAAACCACAGCCCCTAGAGTTTTCAAATTTGGTATTATTTATTTATTTATTTGCAGTACAGAAATTGAACCCAGGAGTGCTCTACCACTGAGCTACATCATCAACCCTTTTTATTTTGAGACAGAGTCTCACTAAGTTGCTAAGCTTGGGCTTGAACTTGTGATCTTTCAGCCTCAGCCTCGGGAGTCACTGGGATTTCACACATGTGCCACCATGGATGGTAGTTCTATTATTTTAAACTTTAATCTCATCAAGACTTAATTTCCTTCACCTGTGTAGATAAACATATAAATGAGTTTTTAAAATATAGGTAATAATTACTTGTAGATTGATGACCAACATCATGAACTTTCTGAGAACAAGCCACGTAGCACAATTCATTAGCGTAGGATTAATGAATACTTATAAGAATTTCCCTTAAAGAATAATTATTGGAAAATCACCAATGATCTAATTTTTGTTTGCGGGGCAGGGGGTATTGGGACTGAACTCAGGGACATTCAGCCACTGAGCCACATCCCCAGCCCTATTTTGTATTTTATTTAGGACAGGATCTCACTGAGTTGCTTAGTACCTCACCATTGCTGAGGCTGGATTTGAACTCTCGATTCTCCTGTCTCAGCCTTCGGAGCTGCTGGGATTATAGGTGTGCACCACCACAGGCAGCTAATTTTATCAAGTATAATATTTTAAAACTGTAAGGTACAATAAGAATATTTCCATAGGCCATAATGAATTGTCCCAATTTTATCATTTATATTTATGCTTTATCATTTATAAGTGTGCTTCCAACTCAGACAATTTGCAAATAAAGTTAATTATTATTGTATTAAATATAGGCATATATTATTTGGCCATCATTATTCATCCTCTATTTCCTATACCAGAAAGCAAAAGCTAACTATGGAAAAGTACTGATGATAACACATAAGACGTGAAATCACTTTAAGATTTTTTAAATATTATTTGAAATATCTATTCAAACTGTCATTGTACAATCTAGTTCACACTCAAGGACAAATTATAGGTTTGAACATTTTCAAAAAATTCTCAGTGTTCAAAGGGCCACTTTACCCCAACTTTTTAAGTCCCTCACTTTTACTCCTCTCAAAATACCATCAACATGGAGTTGCAGAGACGTCTCCATTGCCTTGCCGCCATATCATCTCCTGCTCTTGTCTTTCCATTTGCTTCATAAGCAGCAGCTCCTCACAATCACGTTTCCCATAGGTTTCAAACCAAAGTCCCTGGCCTATCCTTTTTCTCACTCAGTCTATCATTAATCTCCTGTCCTCCCTTCCCTCTGAACTATTGTCAATAAACTACATTAAATCTAACTCTCCTCAACCCTTCGTGCTGCCCTCTCATCTTATGCAGAAAAATGTTTCTGGCATTAAAATGGTCTATTGGCCACGAGAGCTTTGAGAGAGTCAGGTTAGATGTTTCACAACCCTCATTTAGGTAAGGTGCTATATAAATCTGCAAGAGGAAAGAACCTAAGTGTTTCTCACCTACCTGGACCAAAAACCTGGTTAGGAAAGGGCTGCTTTAACTGAGATTTGACTTCCTACCAAAGATGGCACTTCTTCTCTGACACCCTCAAACAAAAATGGCTTCTTCTCCAGTCTCTGCCTCAGGGTTTAGAGCTTAGCAAGCACTCTCATAGACTTTCAGAATGTCATCAACTCTGCTCACCCACAAACACCCTTCCCTTGCCTTTTATTGTCTTCATTTACTAACCTCTAAGAAGCTTCTTCATATTTTTAATCATTTTGGTGCCTGAAGTAATAGTTTTCCTCTCTTCTCTTCCTAAGCAAATATACTATGCACATTCATGATTCAACTAACCATAACAATAGTAGTAATAATGATAACTAAAATATCAGTTTTTAATGTCTACCAAGGACCAATAAATATCTTTAACACTTGATATGCATTATCTTATTTAATCACCACAAGCATTGTACAAAAGAGAAATTATTTTAAACTTACTCATGAGGAAAACAAATTATTTAACAAGTCCAAGGATATAAAGGACATTTAAGAGCACAACCAGGATTTGAAGCTGAATTCAATAGACTAAAATATCTTTCACTATATTTTAGCTACTCAAACTCTTTCACCATACCTCTCTAGCTCTTGTCTCCCAGATGGATATCTACTGGCCAAGTCATTTGTTAGGTCTTAGGATTTTTCTAATTGGCTCCATCTCTAAGTGTTTTTGTCTGTCTGTTTTGCCCACCTCACTTCCCTCAGGATCCCTGCCCTCATCCTTCTTCATGCCTTCTAGACATTCCCCTTACCCTGCTGCTCTTCATCCTGTAGCCACCATCTTGACCTGCTGAAGCCACACATCCTCCCTTCCTCTATCCAAGATTCTTTTGGTGGTTGTAATGTGGGTCAGACCTAGCAGGTAGTCTGCAGATAGCTTAGAACAGGGATGACACCTCAGTTTTCTGACAGCATAATACATATTTCTCATCATTTGAGAAGTCATCTCTGAGTTCAGCCTTCTTCCCCAATGGTCTGATGCCATCCAGCAACTTGCTGTCCTGGAACTGGCTTCAAATATTTGCTTTCATTTCTTGTTCCTTAGTAGTCCTTTCTCTCTGTACTTAGAATGTTTTCTGTAAAATCACAAAGTGATGGAATGTTAGGATCAGAAAAGGCATAAATTTCATGCACTTCAGCCCTTTCATTTTACAGATGTAGTACTGAGTCTTGGAGGAGCCCAGAGTCTGACATTATCAACAGAGATTAAGGAAATATTAAACAAAGGTAGCAGATTTACCCCATGCCATTTCCCAAAGGACTGGTTTTACGAATATTTCTCATCTGCTGGGTTGTGGTGGACTTAGATCCAGATCAGCTCGTGAGCACTTTGTGCACATGTATCTCTCTTGATCACTCACCAGTTGAGAAGTTGGTGTGTTATCAGAGGGAAGTGCAGCTGACTGCTTTTCATAGCAGCACAATAAGTTTCTTTCTGTTGCGTGGGACACTTTGTCCAGATTTCCTTTGTACCAGATGGCTGGCCCTCAAAGGTCCCAAAGCTCCTGGGATCATTAGGATTCCAGATGTGCTTGCTTCTGTAGATCTGGGGGAGTGTTATGGTACTTCTCTTGTCGCCAAGTTCAGCTGCAAGACTCTATTCAGAAATGCTGTTTGACATGCTTCTAGCATATTATAATTTTCATTTTCAATTTTAATCCAAAAAATAGACTTTGTACTGTATTTCACAACATACTTTAAGTAGCTAAGAACCTTAATGTATGAGTAGTGTATTCTTAAAATGTATTGGTGAACATCTGAGATGATCTAAATCCCAGGTACCAGAGTTCATGGCTTTTCCTTTCTTAATACATCAAACTTGTTCTGAATCCAATTATATCTTGCCATTTTGCAAAATAACTCACTTTGTGTGTTACTAAGTAGAGTGCACTTTGATATTAAGAAAAAAAATGTTTTTACTTTAATGTGCTCCAGATTGGAGATCCTTATTAAGGCCAGTCTGCCTTATTTCCCAGTTGTACTAATTAAAAGTACTAATTATTTCCATGCTACTATCTCAGGACCATCTTTTAATGCATGAAAGTTTTGAGGGAATTTTTTAAAACCTTATTTCGGGAATCATGTGAGAGAATTAATATTCTTTAGTCCCGATTTTAAAAATAAAGAGTTTTATGTCAGTTCATTAGGCAGTTGCCCCCACTCCTTTGGCTTTGGGTTGTTTCTGGATTTCTGCCATGAGGGAAATAGTTGCCAGAATCCCCTTTCTTTATATAGCAGTAAGTGTAATTAGTTCTGAAAAGAGTCTTACTTCAGCTGATGCTACTAGGCTGCTCAAAAGTAGTTTTCATATCTAAATCTTGTCATTTGTGAGGGAATCCACTAATTTCCAAGATCCTTCTCATCTAAAGGCAGAGTTTCTTTAAAACCTTATGGTCACTTTCTTAGTTCATAATTCAACCCATTTCTTGTTCTCATGAGAAATAATCCAGGTAGTTATCTACTTTTCTGATGCAAAAGGTGAACGAATGAGAAAAGGATTCTCTTTCTAGCTGGAAGGTAATCCTTTCCTACAGACATAGTTAAACATTTTTTTAAAATTCTGAACTTTAGAATAATTATACTCCAAAAAAGGAATTGCTAAATCACTTAAAAAAGGCAAGGCATCATATTGGGGAATAAGATTCCTATTCACCCTTTAACTGTTGCAAAATTTTGTGAGTAATATGTTATTTTACAATATATCATTCTCAATGACTAGTTTATTCTAATTTAAATTGTCTGATATTGCAATGATATACCATTTTATTCCCTTCAGTATCCTGTTGCTTGAGAGAAGAGAGTATTTTAATAGAAACCTCTTTCAGTGGAGTCAGCCTATGCAATAGGGCTGAAAAAAACAAAGCTATGGTGGAAAATCACTCTCCTTAAAAAGTGTATATAAATGAAATTGAGTTTATTTTATGGAAATAAAGCCAATAAAACTGAATTCCCAGAATGGGAAGTATTCACTCAACAATGAATTCATTTATAGGTAATATAGCAGCAACCTTGGGGATGATTGCAGAGGGTGCTTTCTGGTCCAAATATAATGTTGGTGGGAGGAATAGGAAAATTGAAAACAGCATTGATGGCTTCTACCTGAATCCCATTAGCACTTGGAAGTTAATAGCCTTCTCATTTTTGAGAAGGGGAGAAATTGGAACTCAACATGTAGCAAACCATTCTGTTCTGCAATTAGTATAATTATTTCGGGAAAAAAAAAGACCCTTTAACATTCAATACTTAGAATATGCCTATTTTAGGCATTTCAGCTGTTGGCAAACCACCCAACATAGTCATCCCTTAATGAATTTTTAAAATCATTTATCTAGGGCTATTGATGAAAACAACAAATGAAGCATAGAAGCAATTATAGGAAGAAAAAAGTCTCCAATATTATGTAAAATGTGTTGGAACTGAGTCATATGCAAATTTTTAAACTTCACTCTTAAATTCGAGTTCCTGGAATCCCTCCTTCATGAGTGACTCACGTTCTATTTTGGGATAAACCTGTCAGTACTAAAATCCTATCACTGTACATTAAAATTTCTATAGAAAAAATCAGGGGCTAATAACAAGGGACCTCACATACTGTGGCCCTGTACTAATACTGAGCTCATGTCCTCAAAGTCAGGGCTGCTAACCTATCCACATTTTCTGATGCTGTGTTTGCAAAAATGGGTTAATTAGAAATCCCTAGTTCATAATTTAAGTGAAACACTTGATCGTGTTCTTTATTTCAGATGTCTAATTTTTTCTATATTATTATAATGAACTTTATTATTTTAAAGTGATCTTTTTTTTTTTTTTCTAAAAAGGGTCCAGGCCTATATTTCCCTCTTGATCCTCGCTGTCCTCTCCTGTTTTCTTAATAATGTTCAGTTCATTTGCTTCAGAGTTGACACTGACTCTGACTTCTCCAAGGACATGGACCTTAGGCTGAGAGATACAAGGAAGTAGGACACAGCTCATGCCTATCCCTCAACACAGTGACAGAGAAGATACCAGCTTTGGTTCATGGCTGTAGAGAAGACTGCAGAACCTCAACCGTGTCCCATCAGATCATTTAGTTAGTCTTACCAGAGCATTTATACTTCAAACCCAGCCTATTTTCCTTTGTGTTATACTCACTGAAGATAAACAATCATCTCCTTCCAAAGAGCTTTCTATAAACTCAAAGATTGTACTCAATTGCCATCTTCTCTTCAAGAAAATTAATACTCCTGCTCATTTCCCCTAGTTGGTCTTACTTTCCAAAACTTGAATTATTTTGCAAACTATGTGTTTGTATTCTAAATAATTTACAAGTTCTCCAAACAGTCTTTCAACCTGGGCCCCAGAAGTTCACAATTAAGCACAATTCCAATTTGAGATCATCTAACAGCTCCTTAGTAGCACCAGACTCTCATTCTGAATTTATTTATTTACTTTTTATATTTTCCAGTGCTGGGGATCAAACTCAGGGCCTACCACATGCTAGGCAAGTGCTCTACCACTGAGCTACATTTCTGGCCCTATATTAATTGTTGGGGGGGGTATGGGGGATTGAACTCAGGGGCACTCAAACACTGAGCCACATCCCCAGCCCTATTTTGTATTTTATTAAGAGACAGGATCTCACAGAGTTGCTTAGAACTTTGCTTTTGTTGAGGCTAGCTTTGAACTTGAGATCTCCCTGCCTCAGCCTCCCAAGCACTGGGATTATAGGTGTGTGCCACCATGCCTGGTCCCCTATATTAATTTTTATATTAGTTTTTGTAAGTGTCTTATTATTAAAACAGGATTTTTGTTTAAATTTGGGTTTGATTTTAATACAACCGATTGGTTTCAGACAAGTTTGTTTTAGAGAATTGAGGTCACACTCATATTTTATCCCTCTATTTGATTTTTTTCTGATATTTTTCCTCTATTTAACCTTGGATAAATTTTCCAGGTTCATGTTTTTCTAGCCAAGAAAAAAAATATCAACTCCAGTTGCCTAATACTAGTAGAATAACTATGACAATTTAGTTTGGCAGCAGTGTGATTATGAACAAATTTAGTTTTTAGGAATGTATTCAGCTATTTCTGCATGATTATATTTAAATCCCATGTTTATTGTTTTCTTTCTTCTTCTTCTTCTTCTTTTTTGTTTTTCCGGAAAGCAGGCTGAAAATGATTACAACACATGCAAGTATGCAACATGGGGTTCATTAGTTCCTCTGAAGGCTCAGGCCCTCATAAGGGTAGCCGAAGGTAACCTTGTCTGGCATGTTCAGTATTGGCCTTTGGGAAATTCAACACAGTGCTTCCCTGGCATGCAGATTTACTTTGGGAGAGAACCAAGTCCACAGGGGAAAAGTCAATAGAAATAATGATTGAAGCCCATGGCACTTAAAGGAAATCCCCACAGGGGAACTTTGACACTCCCTGTCCCTGTATTACCCATGACACAAAATGAACCTCTCATGGCTTAGTATCAGAAGGCCTTATTTTTGCACAAATCCAGAGAAACTCTACAAGAACTCCAACATAGAATTGAAGACTGTAAGTGAAATGCACATGCATTCAAGTTCACTGGTACTGTTCAATACTGAAAGAAGTAAGGGATTGTCACTTAAAAACACAAACCATTTATTAAACACACACACACACTTATTTACTTACTTTATTTCAGTCCTGGGAATTGAACCCAGGGACTCAAATATGTTAGGCAAGTGCTCTACCACTCAGCTACATCCCCAGCCCTTTTTAGTATATTTTGAGACAGTATCACAACATCACCTGGCTTCCCTCAAATTTAACAAGCATCTTCCTCCAGAGTAGCTGAGACAACAGGTGAGTGCCACTGTGTCTCACTCATTTATTCTTTTTTATAGTAACACTTTACACCAGGGATTTTTCCAATCATGACATTCCTGTCTCAAAATAAAAGCCTTGGGGAGGCAGCTCAATGGTAGAGCACTCCTGGGTTCAATCCCCAGTAAACAGCCACCTGCCTCAAAATCTGGAAAGCTAAACCAATCATGACATTCGTCTCTCCACCCCATTTTCTGACAAGCTCTCGTAATAGAGTAGCTTCCAGAAAATTAAAATGCAAGCAGTCTTTGAGAATACTTTTTTTTTCTTTTGGTACTGGAAATGTTGCATCCCTGGGTTCACCAGAGATGCTTTACCACTGAGCTCCATCCCCAATCCTTTTTTATTTATTTATTTTTTTAATTTTGAGACAGAGTCTCACTAAGTTGCTGATGCTGGTTTGGAACTTGTGATCCTTCTGCCTCAGTCTTCTGAGTTGCTGGGATGGCAGGTGTGCACACTGCATCTAGCAAAAGAATACTGGTTTTATTTAACTCTCGTCATCACTGAATGTTACCATTTTAAAAAATTAGTTCTATATGATACTATGGGTATTATTTTCCTTTCTAAAATGAATAGTCCAACTGAATAATACCATTATTGCTAATTCTTTCTCTTTACCTGGAGAAAGAGACAAAAACATTGTTTGAAATATATTTTACATGCTAACTTGAATGATTTGAGGAGCGTGGTAACAAACCCCTGACTGCCCTGGGTATCAATCTGCCTGGGTAGTCTTTGGGGCCAGTTTTCCATAGCATCAAGCCTGAGTCTAACTCATCTTTAGGAGAGATATGTAAACTGTTGTGATCTGAGTTCTCCTTCTCCAGTCTTTCTTGGCTTCTGATTATTGCAAGGTCAAGTCCTGTTAATTATCACCCAGCTGTACATCAAACTTTTTTTTTTTTTTTGTACTGGGGGATTGAACCCAGGGGTACTTAACTACTGAGCCATGGCCCTAGCTCTTTTTATTTTTTTTGTTTTGAGACAGGGTGTCACTAAATTGCTAAGGCTGACCTTGAATTTGCAGTCCTCCTGCCTCGGTCTCCCAGTCGCTGGGATTACAGGGATTACGGGCGTGTGTCATCATGCTCAGTGTGTACATCAAACTCATTTTCTGAACAGAATGGGTTTTTTGCAATAGACTTTATCAGTGACTTTAACTGGGGAACAAATCATTACTCAAAAGAAGTGTCAAACTCAGAAAATAAATTTCAAAGATTATAATCAAGACATTTTTCTTTTCACCTGATTTTTCCATCCCGAGCCTCCAGGCCTCTTTCTTGCTATTCTCTACAGAGAACAAAGCCCAAATATGTTCGTGGGAGTGCACAGGCAAACATACAAAGAGGAAATCGTTGCAAATGTATATTTGTGTGCATATAATGTGGTATTTTCTGAAAAAAAAAAAAACAGAAACTGTTGGTGGTTAGAAAGGCATGGGGCTGAACTTGTCTTCCCCAAGCACTTCATCTGATAATGAGAGATTACCTTTCACCTTTAAAATCATCTTAGTGTAAAAATGGGTAACTTTCATGAATGTTCAGAAAAGATATTTGTCCATGTCTTTTAAGAAAACTTGTGGGCATTTGTGACCAATATAAATAGAATCAGCACTTTGGGCAGTTATACAGTAAATGTAACAGAATAGAAGGACTTTAGCAGATATTTAAGTAATAGACAGTTAAGATTTGTGTACTTGAGAGTTACAGGTTTACTAGGTCAGTGGGAAAGTTAAGAGAGATTTGCAGGCCAAATTAAAATGACTAATAATCCCCAAGTAGTGGCACACTCCTGCAATCCCAGAGATTGCAAGCTGAGACAGGAAGATTCCAAGTTCAAAGCCAGCCTCAGCAATTTAAGAGGCGTTAAGCCACTTAGTGAGACCCAGTTTCAAAATTAAAGAATAAAAAGTCCTGAGAATGTGGCTCAGTGGTTAAGTGCGCCTGGGTTCAATCCCTGGTAGCCAAAAGAAAAGAATAGGGGACACAAAACTTTGCAATTCATTTGCCCCCTAGCATCTCTTTTCTGCGATTATGGACTTGAATTTTTGTTACAATTATAACAACATTCGGAACTCATGGGGGACCTTGGGATGCATTGCAAATGAGGTAGCATAAGCAAACTTCTATATCTGTTTACAGAAAATCTACTTCTGGTTTTGAGCATAGCCCAATAGTAACGTATGTATACAGGTAAAACAGAAGTTTACCTTTCATTCATTTAACAAATATCTATTAATTGATTATTATGACCAATGTTAACGTGTGACTATGCTCAGTCAATAGAAAGTGGTTTCTGAATAATTTAGGACACAATCCCTTTTTCTACAGAGTTTACAGTCTGGAGATACCTAAATGATAATAAGCAATACTAATACTTTATTTTATTCAAATACTAATACTTTATTTTATTCAAAATGCTTTATTTTATTCAGATATTTTTGCTTCCTTTGCTCTCCCCCTCCTGTTTTTTTTTTCTAAGTCCTAAAAATAAAGGTTTGTTCCTAATTGTTCTTAATCTTAGTTTTATGAAAAGGTATCCTAGTTTATTATCTTCATTTTCCCACAAGAAACAAATCATTAAAACACTAATTTATTTTGTCCTGTCTAGGAAGAAAATGAATACTCATTCTATCAAGAATGAATTCCATCCATTCTTGTCTTTCAAACAGGTTAATAAGGAAGAAATAAGCCGTAAAGTTAAAAGGAACTGAATTTCAAATAAGACTTTATGAACGGCCAGGGATGGTGGTGCATACCTGTAATCCCAGTGATTTGGGAGGCTAAACCAGAAGGATTGCAAGTTCAAAGCCAGCCTCAGCAACTCAGGGAAGCCCTATGCAATTTAGGGAGATCCTATCTCGAAAACTAAAAAGGACTGGGGATGTTGCACAATGGTAAAGCACACCTGGATTCAATACCTAGTTTAAAAAATATATTTTATGAACATACTTATTATATAAGTAATCATTGCAATCTAAGCCATGTGACTTCAAATCTGTACATATTTGGAGGCAATGTGATGAAGTAATTAAAAGCCCAGGCTGCTTTGATCCCCACCAGGACCAACACCAAAAAAAGTCTTGAAATTAAAAACAAAACAAAAAAAAGCCTGAACTTGCTAACTGCATGGACCTTTCCCAAGTTACTTCAGTTTCCTCCTCTGTAAAATGGGGATGATGATAATAATTTTTCCCTCCTGGAGATACTGTATAAGTTAGTTATAATAAAGCACAGAGAACAATGTGCTTTTCCTCCTCAGCTTCAGGCATAGTCTTTCCTCACAGGCAGCCACAGATTGCCCATCATCTTTGCAAGGTTTGTCTTCAATGCCCTCTACTTTTCTAGCCTGAGGAAGGGACAAGCACGTTGCAATCTGTGTCTTTCAGTTCCCAGATAGGTTAGAGAAGACAAATGCCAGACCCAGGGACCTGGAGAAGGAACGCCAATTCCTGAGACTGACACTGAACTGGGGAAGGAGTGGGTATGAACAAGTGAAAATACCACAAAGCATTCCTACTAGTTTTAAGAGAACTTTTCTTGGTGGGGAACAGGGAGTGCAGATTTCAGCATTCATTTGGTTGCTATAAGTTTTCTGGAATGTTAATAGGTTTGATTCTGACAGCTTCTGTTTATTATTTTATTTTATTTTATTTTTGATGTTTCCATTGAGGAATGGGAGCTTAGAGCTGCTTATTCCACCCTTTTGCTGATGCCACCTCCCCCCATAAGATTTTAAAGGTTATCTTTGTCTAATTCCCCTTCCCCCAAAATGGAGCTACTGAAAGTGCCCATTGGTTCAAGAGATTAGCTAAGAAAACAAGATAATAAATGTGTCCAGCCCATCGTAAATACTCTATAAAAATATTATTAATAATTATTATTCTGAAATATAGTGTGAGTTGAAGTGCTCAATGTTCTAGTTCTAGGAAAATTTCAATACCAGATTGCAGTGGGATTTACTTCCTGTTTGGAAACAGCTAAAAGTAGTTTCATTCATTCCTCAGCCACAGCCTCTTGCCCTCAAATATCTGGAATGTCTATTTGGTCCCTGACCAGGGTCTGAATCCACAATTATACTTCATAAACATTATAAGATAAAAGCTGGACCTGAGAAAAGGGAATGATAAAATATAAATTAAATTCATGTAAGGATAAAGTACACATGTGGTATATTGTCATGTTCCCAAGAGTTCTCTAAAAAATAAAAATAAAAGAAAATATAGACAAAAAGGGCAAAAATAAAACTACATCTGATGTCCTGCCAGAACACCTAGCAAAAACACATGGAAATGTCACAGAAAATACCTGTAAAGGGAAGCCACTTAATACAGGAGCTTCTTGGAACACTCACAGACTTGCATTTTTATTTTTGACTTCCCAGAAGTTAAGAGCTCAAGGGATCTGGCTGGGTTCAAAACTGGCACCTCTTAAAGTTGAAATTCAGTACTTAGTAAAACTAGCCACTTCACATGTTATATAGATGTTTTTCATTCCCTGGACATTCCCCCACTTATTTCTTCATGAGACTAATGACCTACCCACTGAATACCAAAGAGATGTTGGAGAAAGAATCATTGTGGAGACATATAATTAACTTGGCTAAATGCTAACTCAGTTTCACAATGAGAACCTTACATGGCTGCTATTTGAAACTTTGGAAAAGACGTATACATTGTGTTTTTGCTTCTGCAGAAATGTGCAGTTCTTATTTGTCAGGTATTGTGTTTAACATGTGTTTCATATCAAATACAAGAAAGGTCAAATGAAATCTTGAAAAAAAAAATGCTGGCAGGATCTGCTGTGAGCGCCTCTTCCAGCACATCTGGGAGCCTCTGTAAAAAATTAACTCAATATTCTGGACTCTTGGGATGGCCAGATTATTAACTAGTTTTGCAAAAGCAAGGCATATAAGAAATATTTTAGATTTGTAGACCATAAGTACTGTACAGTCAACCTACTACATAAAAAAAAAAAAAGCAAATAGATTAGCAGGATATCTAGTTCCATTCATAATAGAAGAAATAAACATAGCATTTGTTGACAATTGCATTTGGCAGGTTAAACTGTATGGCTAAAATGTTAATGGAAGATTAATATCAGACTTTTTTTTTCTCCTTAGAAGAAATTAAACATTGTAAATTATAACGTAAAACAAATTATAATGCCACACCTGCCTTGACCTGATATAGCTTCTGAATAGGGAATCAGTAGGAACAAACGTATTTCTGACAACTACACATGAAGTTCAAATACGGAACCTCTTATCAAGTATCCATTTAGAAGTAAACTCAAGGAGAGACATACTAATGATTATGTCGTTTGCCAAAAGAGATACTTAAAACATTTCTCTCTTTCCCAATAAAGCCCTGACTGGATGTTTGCTTATTCTTTAACCTAGGCTTGGAAATCATTTCTCATATTATCCTCATTACCTTGAAATAGCCATACTCAGCATCTCGGCTGTATTAGTGGGTAAATACCACTCGTTCTGTGTTACTTCCATTAGGCAGAAGTGGATTTAAGCCAGTTAGAGACCCCTGGGGAGCCTAAAAATATTCTGATATCTCAACTCTCCCACTTCCTTTGAAGGAGAACCTGACACTCTACTTTTGGTTTTGTAAGTTCCTCACCATAATGAGTAGCCATGATTGAGAATCACTGGAAAGCACTGTGCCTTAGATGGGGAAAGGAAAATCTGGTGGCAGGGTTTAGACAAATCTAAATAATTTACTGAATTGAACTTGAGCCTATGGAAAGAGTTTTGAAGATTATAGTTTTCCCAGCCACATACTGTGTTGTAGTCAAGACAATAATCTGAAAGATGCAAACAGTCAGTCATTACTAAGTTTTTCTAATGAGTATATTTGATAATAGATGACAGCCCAAACAGTTTTCTACTTCCTTATGCAAAGAAAAATAATAATAATACTGATGTGTAGTATCACAATCTCTTACTGCTAGGCTGGGGAGTGGTTTCTTTTGCATCCGGTTATTTACAGAGACATCAAGTGCTCTAAGCTAACCATGCTATTTATCAATTTATTGTCTCAATGCCAGAAATTCAAGAGGAATGAAGACACATGTGTTAAAAACCATAACATTTTGGCATAATGATTATCTCCTTAAATTCTAGTGGTTCAAGTTGAATGGGATTTATGATTCTCATTTGAACAGTTTAGAGATTAATAACTTATTAAACAAATATTTATTGAATGCCTCCTATATGCCAAGTACCCCTTTAGGATTCAGAAAATTTGCAAGAGACCACAAACAAAGAAAATAAGAAACTCATATTCTAGGACATATTAAGTATCATGAATAAAAATATTAAGCAGGAACAGGATAGGAAGTTGCCATTTAAATAGGCTTTACCCAGAAGTTGACATTTGAACAGATACCTGAATAGAATTCTGGGGATATCTGAGCAAATCAAGTTCTAGGCTGAGGACTTAGAGAGCACAATATGTGCAAGCAACTATTTTTGCTTTTGCTATGCTTCTTTCCATGTAGATTTTCTATCATCTATCTATCTATCTATCTATCTATCTATCTATCTATCTATTTTGCTCCATGTAGATTTTCAACAAACAGCCAACTTCTCTCAAAAAATTTTATCCCCTCCAGCCTCTACCTGAGTCATTGCACTCCTGTTGACATGTTTGATGATAAAACCATGGATAATAATAACCATTGCCAAGTATTGAAACTTAGATGGAGTTAACTCTAACCCTATCCTTAACCCTACCCCTTAACTTTGCCAGGTTTTCCAATAAGGAGAGTAAGGGTAGAAAAGATTAAGTACCTTTCCATGGGCCCTACGTAGTCAGGACTGGGGCTGCCTTAATTTTACTCTGCGTGTATCTCACTCCAAAACCCATGCTCCAAACAGCTTTGTCTAACCATATCTACCAACTGTGTTCTAAAATAAATGCATTCTAAATGGAAATGACTTCTGACAATCTGTGTAACCTTCCATATGTCACTTTTTTGTATAGTTGGACACAATATCTTTATGTTATTTATTTTTATCTGGTGCTGAGGATAGAACCCATTACCTAGGTGAGCGCTATACCCTGAGCCACAACCCCAGCCCCCATATGTCACTTCTTTCAGAATCTGTTTCTCCTCTTAAATAAGAAGACTGAATTAAATCACCTGTTAAATACTTTATAGCCACAAAACACTATGATTCTCTGATAGCATTAACTTTGGCTACTTTAACATAGTTCGAGTCCTGCCAAATCAATGATGTCAAAAGACATGTATTAATTGCCTTCCCTCAAAATCAAGCACAATCTACCAACATTATGCCCCAAGTAATTTTTCTTAAGAAGTTATTTATATGCATTGGAATAAGATACAGAAAGGTTTGCTCTAGATACCTTGGCTTTGTGTCGACTCCCAGGTGGACACTCAAATGCCTGGGAGTCCAGGCAGGAAATTTAAGTGGGTGAAGTGAATGTTGTATAGCTGTGGCTCTGTGCCAACTCAGAGCAGCCATGTTAGAAATGTGGAAAAGCTGTGTTTCATTCAAACCAAACTCTGCTGCCTGTTTTGCTGCATATTTTAACTTACAAATGCAGAGACTGATTAATTCTGGTGATATTATTGAAAAAATATGTAAGAGTATACACCCTTAAAAATCCAAAATGACCAAGTGTCACCTCATTCCCTACTCTTGTCAACTGCCTCCAGAGGACCCACTTCTATCAACAGCATCAGAGAATAAGCTCCATGAGAGTGGGGACTTGCCCTTTGTTCACATCTATGCTGTGGTTCCTAGAACTGTGCTCACTGTATAATAGGTTATCCATAAGTGCTTACTGAATGAATAACTAAAATAACTTTAAAATTGAGCATACATCTGAGTTTTAAGAAACTAATATCAATTCTCATCTGACATTTTAAAATAGAGACTTGGGCTGTAACCTTCATTCAGTCACTAACATAAATCATGCTACTCTCTGGTAATCAGTTTTCTCAACCATAAATCAAGAGGGGATGGTGAGAAAAGGTCCCTTCCAGTTTCCTAGGTCTCTGATCCTCTGAGCTCTAATTTTGGTGTAGAATACAGAAAACATTTGATATGGACTCAGTGTAGCTCTGTGGTAGAGCACTTGCCTAGCACACGTGAGGCCCTGGGTTCAATCCCAAAACCATCGAAGTTTGACCTGGATGTCTTGACCTTATGTAGACTGGAGTTGAAAGAAGTGCTTTCTCAGCCAAGCAGGAAACATAAATAAGAGAAGTGGGCTGGGTGATGGCTGCCTTAAGCAATTCACAATCACAAGGGCCAAGTTGAAAAATATCAAAACCAACAAGAAGGCAAATGGAGGAGCATTCGTCTAGCTGGTTGGCATCACAGTCTTTTCAGAGGTCAGGAATAGTCCCTAACCTCCATGTTATATGGATGTAATTTAATGTTAAGCAACTGAACTAGGATAAATCATTAACTTGCAGAGATAAATTGATTGCTGACTCTTCGACTAATCTCTTGACCTGAGTCCTGCTGTCCTTGTCCACACTACCATCTTCATGAACGTAGAGGTTTATGATGACAGATGCACAAACTGTGGATGTATTAGCTGTAGTGGAGTGGGGGTACATTCTCATACAGCTGCATGAGAAGCCCACTTGACTGTGTTGGGGAAGATTCAAAGGTGACACAGTTCAGTAGGTCAGAGATGGAGCCAGTTCTCCATAGAGGATGGCCACCAAGCACATGACCAGGGCCCACCTGTGCTCTGTAGGCCTGCAACACCAGCACAAAATAGCTTGCTTCCTCCAGCAGCCAGAAACTGTGGACTGCTTTGACCCTAAGTGGTCACCAACTTCCAAAGCTCTGAAACATTTGAGATCCACCCCACATACTCTCACATGTCATTCCTGACATGTTGGCAAATCTTTCTTCCAGCTGCCCTTCATATCGATCCTCTGTTATTACAACAGCCTCCTAATTATCCTCAATTTCTGTGTTTTCAACTGTGGTCCCTTATTCAGAGTGCAAGGACTCCCAAATTCCCACAGCATGAAGGAACACACTGATATCTAAAACCTGCCACGATCCAACTTCTCTCTAGTTTCCAATCATTTCTCCCATAAGTTTTCTATTCCTATGATATTGTTCACCCATCTGTTGCCCAAACATGCCTCATTAAGTTCTGCTCCCACACCTATATTTGTGTTGTCCCACCCACCTTGGACACCCTTCTAAGGCCTCCTCACCAAGCCAGCCGTCATCAATACTTTAAAAACCTCTTCAAGTCCTACTTCCTCCTTGAAGCCTTGCTCAATAACATCACCCACAGTGGTGCTTCTGCCTTTAAGTTGACAAAACTTAATAGCTATACCATCTACTTCACATTTATCGGAACTCCATCTTGGGCTCCCTGTTTTGTAGGTATGTATGTCCTGCTCCCCAATCAGAATGTAATGTTCAAAGATCAATGAGTTTGCTTTCTGACTTTATAGCAATCAGAACAGTTGCATCTTGGACTTAATAAATACTTGTTTAAGGTCATAAGCCCATCAAAATAAGATGATGAACCAAGTCTTTGTCTCCTTCTCCATACAAAGAACTGAACTCAGAATTAGTATTTGCAGGACAGTGTTATATGCCATGCTACCAGGCAGGAGCTTTTTACAAAAGTCTGCAGCAGTTTGAGGAGCAAGCTTTCACTTCCCTGGATGTAAAATATTATGCAACTTTTGATCATGCAACTTGGGATGGAAGAAAAACAACTTCCAAGCTAATAAGACAAATATTTTAATAACTTCTATTTCTTCTTAGGAAGTTCCTAAGTTCCTAAGAAGAACTTCATTTCTTCTTAGGAAGAAATGATAATTTTATAATAAGTTGCTAAAGAGATTTATGGAAAGTTGTATGCAAATTACTACAAATAATTTAAAAATAAATAGGGGACAAATACATATTGTCTGACAATTCTTTTATATCAATATCACAGGTTATTTTAAATAAGTTATTTGTGCATACATATGTGATGTTATGTATGCATTTTATCTTTTTGGACCAATGTTCTTAAAATAAGGATGAGGTAGCCTAGAGAAAAAATAACTCTAACTACCATCTTTCTACTAATGTTAATGCTGTTCAACTTTCCATTAAATGGAGGCATTTTAAAGAAGTAATATGTAGGGGCTGGGGATGTGGTAGCGCACTCGCCTGGCATGCGTGCGGCTCGGGTTCGATCCTCTAGCACCACATACAAAGATGTTGTGTCCGCCAATAACTAATAAATAAATAAATATTTTTAAAAAAGAATTAATATGTAGATTTGTTTCTCATATCAGTAGATATATTAGTGATTTATTCACAGGCTCGTTTCTTAGAGTCTATTGAAAATTTCTGAACATCTCCTTAAATATGATATCCTAATACCTTTCATCTTCTGATGGTCAAATCAGCCAAAATGGTGTTTGTAGGTCTCACAACTATAGTAATTAAGCATTTAGCAATTACTTTCTAGGAGCTATTTTTCCTCCCATTCATGCTCCAATATGTCTTATTCTCTCAGATAAGGAAATTTCCTTCCCTCCCTCCTTCCATTCTTCCTTAACCTTCTAGAATTCTTTTGAAATAAGTTGAAAAACAAATACCACTTCTATTAAATAAATAATTTGCTAAGATTCCCATTAAAAAAAAAACTATGAGGATTTAAAGAAGTAAAGCTAAGTTCCATTGATTATTGTGGAGCTTGCAATTTTAAAGTATCTTCATAAATAATTTATTCAAATTATTCTGTCTATAAAATAATGCAAGCACTCATTCTGTTTTTCAGAATGCACATGCTTTAATTTATTAAATAAACTTTAATAAATCCAATTATTGCTAAAATGATTAGTTATGACAATGGCATGATAATTATACCACAAAAAGGGGGAAAAAAGTTGTCAGTCTGAACACATTCTAAAAAAAATATAGGTGAATTTCTGTGATGTCTAGGATTTGCTTTAAAATATTTCAGCCAAAAATAAAATGATAAGTGAAAATAAGATTGGCATGATGTTGATAATTATTAAAGGTAGATTTTAATAAATAGGTGCATAGAGGTTTACAAAATTGCTTAGTGCTTCAAATTTTCCAAAATAAAATACTTAAAAATTCTGTACTGCTGTTCTACTGCCGTTCTACATTATATTGTCACCCCCTGACATACAATTAAACCCCCAAATGGAAGATCCTATTAGAGAAATTCCCCTGAGTCCTTATACCAGGGAAAGAAAGAAAGAAGGAATCAAAAAGCCCATTGCAGATTCTTCCAGCAGTAAAATCCTAGGAGTTAGTCATTCCTTCAAATTCCATCTTTTTTTTTCTGAAATGTAGGTGTTTCATGAACACATCTGATAATGAATTTTCTCTTTTGTGAAGTACCTAAAGCTACAGGATTTAGTCATTGAGCATTGCCTACTGACGATTACAACGTATATAGTGACTCATGGATTTTTGCTTAAACTATACTGTATGAAGCAGGCATGGTGGTTCACACCTGTAATCTCAGCTGTTCAGGAGGGCAAGGCAAGAGGATTACAAATTCAAGGTCAACCTGGGCAATTTAGAAAGATCCGTCTCAGAATAAAATAATAAAATGGGCAGGGAATGTAGCTCAATGGTAAAGTGTCCCTGGGTTCAATCCCCAGTACTGGGGATACACACACATACACACACACACACACACACACACACACACACACACACACACACACTATATGAGCTGCCAAGATAATTTCCTGCGAGTACTTTGGTTCTTGCGAATCATGAAGAATGGCATGTTATACTTGCACAGTAATAACACAAAGAACAAGAAGAAATTTTTGATGACCCTGGCTTTATACAGGGGCATCTTCCACATGTAGAAGAATTAAAAAAAAAAAAAAAAGAAATCTCGGTGAAGAATCATTCATGAGTAAATGAGATCTAGAGGAATGATGTTTATTTTACACAAACTCTGCAAGGACCTGGGTAATTACAAAGCTTAACACAGAAAGCAAACTTGCATATGGCAGTTTTCCAATATGGATGCATAGTTGTGAAATCAATTAGAACTTTTGTAATTAAAAAGGGTAAAAAAAGTGGCAAAATCATAGTATTCTTTACTCTCATGCCATGTTAAATTGATAAAGGTGTTTAGGAACATTTTAATTCCTCACTCTGGAGATAACACAAGTAGTCCTCCCAGAGAGCTGTACCTCAACATCAGTACCTCATTTCAGTGATTATTATCTGGCCCTAGCTGGGAAGCTCCCAGGGGACTAGCAGACATGCCAGAAAAGACTTAAAACCATTTCATAAGGAACTATGGAAGGGAAGAAAGCCAGTTAGGGGAAGGGGAAGCTAAGGCAAGACATAATCGTGATTTCAAATATTTGAGGTATATTACTATATAAAAGAGAGAGCACAACTCTTGTGTGTAACTCAAGAGTGAGCTAGAGTCAAGTTTCAGTGATCCATATGAGATTCAAACTGTGACGAGCTACCCAACAATTACAACGGTTCTTTAGAGAAATAGGTAACTCCTTGGAAGGAACTCTTTACTGCTCAGTGGAGTATGAGGGTGATTTTACAGTGCTGCTCAAAATGTGGCCATGGAATGAGATTTATTGATTTGATTGATTTATTTATTTTCATTTATTTTTGCAATACTGAGGATCAAACTAAGCCCTTACACATGCTCCACAAGTGTTCTAACACTGAACTAGAGATTTAAATTTTAAATTTTAATGAAATTTTTACTGTATTTTTTTTTCTTTTCTCTTCACGTTTCCTATAAATGAAAACCATATTACAATTGCCAGGAAATTCCATTCCTATATTTAGAACACTTACATATTTATGTGTCAAATATCTTATGTGCTTTTCTGATACACTAACAGACATAGGGTGGTAATCAATTCCAGATTGTTTAATTGCAATAAGAACACAACATGGATCTGACCTCTTCACAAATATTTAACTGTACAATATGGTTATGAGAACTATAGGCACAGTGTAGTACAGCAGGTTTCTAAAACCTAACCATCTTGCATGACTAAAACTTTATGCACAGTGAATATCAACCCCCATTGCCCCTCCTCACAGCCCCCTACCCCTCCCCATTCTACTCTCTTTATCTATGTGCTTGACTATATAATACACCTCATGTAAGTGGAAGTATAGTATTTTTTTCTCCTGTAACTATCATTTCACTTCGTATAATGTCCCCCAAATTCATTCATATTGTCACTTAGGACTTCGTTCTTTTTAAAGGCCAAATAATATCTCTCTCTCTCTCTCTCTCTCTCTCTCTCTCTATATATATATATATATATATATATATATATATATATATATACACACACACACACACACACACACACACTGTGTTTTCTTTATCCATTCATCTGTTAATAGACTTTTAGCTTGTTTCCTCATCTTAGCTATTATGAATAATATCATATCAAGTGAATATGAGAGTACAGATGTCTCTTTAAGATTCTGGTTTCCATATGTTCTCTGATACTAATCCTTAAGAGAAGGAGATTATGCCAGACTGAAAATTCACACACTGCTTCCTTCAATAATGTCTCGCTATAGAAAGAAAATGCAGTGAAACCAAATAGTGTCCTTCATGGCATTCTTGAGCCCTTTGATTATTACTGCAGTGGAAATAATTTACCCATTGAGTAGTTAATAAGACTAGAGACATTTAACAGTAATCAAATGATTGCACTACAAAAACCAGATAAGTGGAAAGTCCCTTTTAACATTAAGTTCTATATTTCACTGGTTAAGGATACATCTGAAAGCTATATATCACAGCAGTATACAGTTGCCAAAAAGAAGAAAAAAAAAGCATCACAGCCATTTTCTTGAGCTTATTATAAGGAATCTTTTAATTGGATCTACACTAAAAAAACCCTCTAAGTTGAATAAATAACACATATCACATGTGTACATATGCTACTATTTAAAAATATAATGATTCTATTAGAATCATAAAACAAGAATTCATTTTAAACTGCTACTGAATTCAATTATGTATTTTCCCAAGCAGTATTTACTAAAAATATCATTTGTTATGTAGAATTCCAACATGTTTTTAAATGTCAGTTAGTGTCTTTGTACAAGCTTTGCTAATTGATGGCTTCTGCATACAGCTGTGTAGTCAGAGTACTGCATAGGAAGCAGGAGCAAGTGGAGGGCTGAACTCCAGCCCCCATGGGCTTGCCCAGCCATCAGCCCCGATAGTGAAATTGCATCAGGCCTAGCTAGGGTCATCCACCTTTGCAGTTAGCCCAGGATTAAAGATTTCCCAGGATACTAGACTTTCAGTGCTATAGTCAGCTGAGTCCTAGGCAAACCACCCTAATCACAGCACAGGTGTGCTAGATGCCCCAGTGTCAGCCTCAAATCCCTGTTCTAGCACCAAAGGCCACTGCAATGGTGACGCCATTTTCACATCACCTTTTTTTTCTCCTTATGTTTCCAAGGTGAAAGAGCCATGTAGTCACGCCAACATCCTGACCAAGCCTGACCCAAGAACCTTCTGGACTACTGATGATTCAGGTATTATTGGGAAAATACACTTTGATCCTGTGATATGCAGGATGCATTCTGTACTGTTTGCTGGCTGGCTTATACCCAGCCCACCACTTGAATGCACTTCACAAGCTATTTTATGATCATAAAAGTCTTTTCCATTGAATCTCCTTTCTGAGTTTCAGGAACATATATAGCATTAGGTGTAGGTAGCATCATGGAGTGTGAACTGTGTTCAAGTGTCAGGGGAACACTGGAATGAGTCTATTTCCTAGAGTCAAGGAGAGAGGAGTCGAACGAAGTGGGCAAATACATAGTTCAAGTCCTCCCTCACCCCAGGATGAAAAGGGGATTTTAAAAAACTACCTTGAATCAGACTTCAGAATACTTAAAAGAAGGCAAATGTGCCTTTTTGTGTGAGATCTAGAGGTAAAAACCTAATCAGGCTGGGCATGGTGGCACATGCCTGTCATTTCTGCGGCTGGGAAGGCTGAGGCAGGAGGATTGCAAGTTCAAAGCCAGCCTCAGTAAAATTGAGGCACTAAGCAACTCAGTGAGACTCTGTCTTTAAATAAAATAGAAAATAGGGCTGGGGATGTGGCTCAGTGGTCAAGTGTCCCTGAATTCAATCTCCAGTACAGAAGGGATGAAAAAAACCTAATCAGAATCAGACGAATACCATGTTATGAGCTCAGACTGTGCCCTTACCTTACACAATTAAAAATCAGACAAAGGGTAGGGCTTGTTCTTACAGGAAAATAAAAGCATCTTTTGATTCTTTTTCAGCACACATGTGAGCCATGAGGACTAATTACACTAAGTAGACACTAAAGATGGGGGGGGGGGCGGGGGTCAAAAAGAGCTGAAACACTTAAGAGAGTGATAATAGAGCTTTCACCTCTTCTAATTAAGTGGGGTCTGATGAAACAGAAAACCAGTGCTGTTGCCTAATATTTGTATTATGCCTCACACTTTTATGAAGTGTGTTCACAAAAATCCAATTTAGTGTGTTGCAGCAACGCTGTGGAATAGGAGGGGCAGTCTGCCCTCACTATCCCTCCTTAGAAGCAAGATAACAAGCTCCAGAGGTTATCTGACATAACCAAAGCTCACAGCTCCAAAGTATGAGAGCTGGGAATTGGGCAGAGAGCCGCAGGCCTGTTCTCTCATCCACTTCCGAGGAAGAAGCAGCTCCTACATGGAGCCGCACAGGCTAAATCTGTGCTTTAATCTTCTCTTTGTAAAAGAGTCCGTCTGTGCCTCTTAGCAGAAGCAGAGAACTTGAGAAGGGAAATGAAAACTCTCTGATGGCTTTTTTTTTTTTTTTAGACCAGGCTTATGGTCTAAACTTATTATTAATTTTATCTGTCAATTTTTTTCCTGTTTTGTTTTTATGTATTTCCTTTGAAGAAAGATGAAGAAACATGAAAGTGAACTGCCTCTTTTACCATCATTTCGATCCATTAGCAGTGCAACACCACAATAAAGAAGCCATCTTGCTGGTTAATACTGCTATTAAGATTTGTAGCCCTGTGTGGTGCAGGAGCAAAATAGAACGAAGCATCATAACTGAAAATTAAATGATTTGTGATGTTATGTAAAGAGATTAGAATGGAACAGGAATTAGCATAGGGTAGGACCAGAAGATGCTGCCTGGACACTTGGAGAAGCTGGAGAAATTAAGTTACAAAAAAACCTAATGCCAGGTGCAATGGCACATGCTTGTAATCCCAGTGAATTAAGAGGCTGAGGTAGGAGGATTGCAGCAATTTAGCAAGGCCCTGTCTCAAAACCAAAACTAAAAGGGCTAGGGATGTAGCTCAGTGGTGGAGTGCCTGGGGTTCAAGACCCAGTACAGAAAAAAAATTTTTTTCAATGCAGAGCAGGTAGAGAAATGAGAAATCAGATGAAGTTTTCCATGTCTATTCACTTTTATAACTTTCAATGATTTGAGGATCATCAGTGGGGTTAAAAAGACATAGTATTCTTCTTCCTTCATGAGAATTTTTCTTGACAACTAAGGCATAGACTAAGATCTGTGTCTAGAGGGATTTTTTTTTTTTTAGTTCTTTTTACCTAGTTGTTCAATCAATCTGACCAGGGTGTTAAAAATCTTTACCTGTGGTGGTGAAATTGTCTTTTGCAGCTTTAATTCAATCAATTTTGATTTTTGATCAAATTTTGAAGTTGTGATATTTCACGTATATCTTTATGAGTGTCATGATTTCCTGATGAAAGATCATTTTGCTATTAGAAAATGTGCTTCTTTATCTCTGGCAAACGTCTTTGTTTGAAGAATATTTTTAAAAATATATTTACATAGCCAGTCCAGTCTTCTTATGGCTTTTCTTCAGGTGGTAATATAGGTTTTCTATCCATTTAATTTCAAACTATCCATGTCATGGTTAAAGCACTTCTCTTCTAACCATCATGTGCCAAAGTTTCCCTTTTAAATCCTATCTGACAATCTCTGTTCTCTTTTTAATACAAGACATTTATACCATTTATGCTTAGTTGCTAACACAGATTAAGAACAGGCAAATAAAGAAAAGAAGGTATATATAGAAACAAATAGCAATATGGTAGAGTTACTTTCCTGACTTCTCTAAAATTATTTGAATATTTTTTATACCTTAATATAAATTTTTTGTGATACTCAGGATTGAACCCAGAGCTGTGTACATTATAATAAGCAAGTGCTCTACCACTGAGCTACACCCCTAAGCCTTTTTTTATTATTTTTATTTTGAGACAGTTTCATTAAATTCCCAAAGCTAGCCTCAAACCTATCATCCTCCTGCCACAGCCTCCTGAGTAGCTGGATTACAGGCATGCCCAGCTGATGTTAATTTACCTGTTGACTTTCTAATTATACCTCACTGCATTGTATTTTTATGGTGGCTCTAGATATTGTAAAGGTACGGCGAAACGTCGGAGGGAGAGACCACCCAAGAGACTTACTCCATGCAATTGGCAAAAGGGGATTTATTAGGGATCCATTCCAGTGCGCTGGGGCTCCGTTCTTACTCAAGAAGGGAGAGCAGCCCAGAGCCCCGAGCTGAGGTCAAGCAGAGCTTAAGTACACTTTCTGGAGAGAGTGGTGGGCTTTGCATACATCAGAACAAATCATCATGAGGCGCAGGAAAATTGAACAACAACTCTGAGACGTGATTGGCACATTCATTGGCGGGAACAGGTTGGGCGGGGGTGATTCGTAAGCGGGTTACACATTCAAACTGATTGGTTCGGGCCCTGTGACAAACTGCACAGGGCCCTAGGCTAAATGGCCAGTAGGGTGTTGTCTTAACTATCTCAGGAATCTGGGTGTAACAGAGGAACTTAATAATACCTAATCTTTTACATTCAAGCTTTCCAGCTTAGAAACTTTACCCTTTCAATATTACAATAAATAACTTTAAATTTTCAGTCTATTTCTGAGACCTTGAAACATTGGTCCATTTACCCAACCCCCACCTTGACCTTTCATATTATGGTTGTCATGTATGTTACCTTTATAAATAAACCCTAGGGCACAATGTATTTAAAGGGCAATGTTATAGTCATTCTTATAAAGTGAATTTTATTATCACAACTTTTTTTAAATTCCTGATTTTTTTTTCTTTTGTACCAGGAATTGAATCCAGGGGTGCTGAGCCACTGAGCCAAATCCCTAGGCTGTCTTTATATTTTATTTAGAGATAGCGTCTCATTGAGTTTCTTAGGGCTGAGCTGTTGAGATTACAGGTGTGTGCCACCGTGCCCAGCTCCTGAAATAATTTTCATAAAATGTTCTTATATTTCCTATGAAAATTATTTTAAGTGATTGGAATCTTTCCATTCAAAGCCAGCCATCATCAGAGAGTATTTTATTTACTGAATTCAATATGTAGTCTCTTGATATTTAGTTCAAGTAGAATTTAATATCAGAGGAAACTAGTCCATCTTGCTTGATAGAAATAAAATTAATAGGGCTGGGGATGTGGCTCAAGCGGTAGCGCGCTCGCCTGGCATTCGTGCAGCCCGGGTTCGATCCTCAGCACCACATACCAACAAAGATGTTGTGTCCGCCGAGAACTAAAAAATAAATATTAAAAATTCTCTCTCTCTCCCTCTCTCCTCTCTCACTCTCTCTTTAAAAAAAAAGGAAATAAAATTAATAAAAACATTTCTTTGTTAAGAACTAAGGAATTATTGAGGATTAGCACATCTTGAAATCCGGTGGGACTAGCTAATTTTTGCATTCAGTATCTTTGTGCTTGAATACAAGAGGACAAGATTGGTGTGCTCAGTTGCCATATGCAGATATGGGTACACAGTTGGAGAAAGAAGTCATTTTTAAAAAGTCCTTTTTTTCACAATTATAATCAAAAAGTGGCATATTAGGCAAAAAAAAAAAAAAAAAAGGAAAATAGAGAAATGAAGGAAACTAATCAGCCATAATCTTACCACCTCTACTTCTGTTCATTGAGCTCTTATGACTTCCCAACATTTGTTCAGACAATAAGCAAACAGGCTGCACAAGTTTAGGCTCTTTCCTGTAATCTTTGTTTTCAGTCTCTGAAACCTGAATTGTTTGTTTTTGTACTCCTTTGCTTTTCAATTGCTGGTCCTGCATTGGCTTATAAATTAGAATTTTTCGGTAGGATGAGATTTCCCATACTTTAAAAATTTGTGTTTTTCCCCATTGTTATTATTGGTAACACATATAATGTTCATTGGTTAGAAGTAAGTCACATAAGTGAGTCAACAATAGGATTTCTCTCAAAGGCCATCATTCTTACTGGGCACTTATTTTTTTGGCAGGAAAAATATAACCTCTTGATATTCTCCCTGCATCCTTTTACTTGAAGTTTCCTTTTTTTTTTTTCTTGTGGTGCTGGGATTTGAACCCAGAGCCTTATGCATGCAAGGCAAGCACTCTATCAACTGAACTATATCCCCAACCCCCTAGCCCTTTTTATTTTACTTTGAGACAGGGTTTTGCTAAATTGTCTAGGCTGGTCTCCAACTTGTGTGCTATCACACCTGGAATGAAGGTTTCTTTTAACAAGACAATTCTACCCTGGAGGTTTTGAAAATGCCTAGATTTATTTCAAGCAAAAATTAAAGTACAAGAATCATAATTGTGCAAATTTTTCCCAGAAGGGAAAGTTGAATGTTCCCTTTTATTTCCATGATTATGCATTTTTTTCTTTATATTTTCTAATAATGTATTGCATTTTAAAATTTAGTATAAATTTCTGGGTACTTAGGAATCACTATAAAGCAGCATATTTATATTTATTTAAGAGCAGTAATAGTTTATGTGCTGAATATAGAAATGAAGTGATTCATAGTTTAAAAACATATGGACTACAGAAGTATTTCAGTATTTCAGAGAATATGTAAAATTAGATCACTGAATTAATATAAGTAGTGGGAGGAATTTATTATAAATTTTCAAAAATGAAGAAAACAGTTTTCTAGATTTTTTTTCTTAAAACACACATCACTCTCGTATTTATATCTACAAAATAGTTGCTTTGTCCTCCAAAGTATAGCATTATCTATTTAAAAGAGAGAGAGAGAGGTAACTAGGATAAATGTTAACCATGATCTGCTGACACAGAAATTTTCCATCTGATCATGTTGACCAGTGTATTCATGGTAGTTTTTGCCTCTTGATAATCATTTAGTAAAATGCCTATAAATACATAAAAATCCTTAAAGTAGACTGATCTTAGGTCAAAGTACAAGAACAGTGGCTCTCAGTAAAGTCATCCTATACACAGTGAAGAATCCCAGAGTCATATAATGCCATTCTCAGGAGTAAAAATGAAGTCGGGTACTGGAACACAGAGAGGCACCAACCTAAGTACTTGAAATTGTCCTTTGACCTAAATCTTGAATACCCTCTCCCTCATTAAGCATAAAAATCCAACACAAAGGTTGATTTCCTAAGAGACTAGTCTTATGGCTCTTCGATCATAAAATTTGTCCTATCAACTGTCATTTATTCCATTTTTGCTTTTTGTGTTGAAATTTGATCAATAACAACCTCAACATAACAATGGCTGTTGACATTATTGATTGATTAACTCAATGAAAGTCACCAACCATAACTTTTTACACTATCAAATGAAAGATCCTCTTCAGACTCAGCTTATCCCATGTCAAACACAAATAAAAACATAACACCCTTCTTAGCCGGGCACGGTGGCACACACCTGTAATCCCAGCGGCTGGGGAGACTGAGGCAGGAGGATAGCAAGTTCAAAGTCAACCTCAGCAAAAGCAAGGCACTGAGCAACTCAATGGGACCCTGTCTCTAAATAAAATACAAAAAACAGAGCTGGGGATGTGGCTCAGTGGTTGAGTGCCCCTGAGTTCAATCCACGGTAGCCTCCCCCCACCCCCCTCCAAAAAAAAAAAAAAAAAAACCCACAAAACATAAAACCCTTCCACAAAGAGAAAAGAGTGTACCATATCTCATGTAAAAGTCACCAACTCCTTAGACATCTCCACTGCTCCCTAAAATAATTGCCAGGACATTCAATGTTTTCTAGAGTCCTTTGCACCTGGAACATGCCTGATCCTACATTGTGCTTGGAAAATGAGTACAATGAGTTCTCTCCAAAATTAAAGGAGGTTCATTTTGAAAGTCTTATTGAAGACCTAACCCTTTAGAAGTACAGAGATCCAGTCTGCCACACATATGCTGATTTTTTTTCACATACCCTATTTTTCCAACTCAGACTTTTCAAAATTGAACTTGACTTCCATTACCTCCATCTTAGAAGCAGAAGCCACAGTCATTCTCATTTTCCTCGACCACACCTCTTTTAGGGCAAGTGAACTCCCCATAAGAGTTAGTTGACCAGCCAATCATTCAAAGAACTGCAGGAAGCTGCTCCATAGTTCAGGGTCTGTTGTGGTTAGTGTGTGAGCTTGTGAGAACTCTTGTGCATCCATTTCTTTCATCTGCAAAAATGGAAGAGTAATAATTGAGCACGGAGTTTTGTGAGAGCGAAGATAATGCAGTAAAGTCACTTAGAACTGTGTAATATATATTTAGTGGTCAATTTATGTTAGCTCTTACTTGGAGAAAGAATTATATCACTTATGTGGGATTAGGTTTGCACAGGATTTTCTGGGTTAAAAGAAGGATACATTTTATCATTATTGTTTCTATTTATACTTTACTAGATGTATAGTTTGTTTTTTATTCCTGGACCATGAAGCTCATCATTTACTGTATTCCATTATCTGCAGCCTCAGACACAAGACTGATAAGCTTCCTGGAAATAGACACATGCTGGCCCTAAAATCCTTGAACTGGAGATAACATTAGACATTGCCAAGTCATTTAGATAAAATATCTCATTCCTTTTTTACTTTTAACTAGTTTTAACCTTAAAGCTTTTGAAGGTGTAATCAACCAGATGAGAGAACTAGGGGGTATTTTCTTACCTTCATGTGTAAACTCAACTTTTAGGTTGTTCTTTGAAGTAAAACAGATTCTTCACTGGTTACAGAGTAAATCCTGAATTGCAAAACTTGTCTCCCATTCCCCACGACCTCCCCCACCCATCCCGCTCATGGTTTAATCCAGGCTGCCACAATCAGACAGATAGAAGCATGAGAACACTGTTTTCTTGCATCTCGAGTGAAAACTAGAGCAGAAAATATTGAATTTGTAAGCAAGGATTTGCAAAGCAAAAGACACTTAGTTTTGCATGACTTTAACCATCTACAATGGATTAGAGGGCTCTAGGTTGAAGGATGGGTTATCTATTTCAGTGAGTAGTGAAATATCATTTCTAACCTCTTGTTGAAAGATACTTAGAGTCATGCTCATCTAGTATTTGAGTTAGGTTTGGCAGCAGAGAATTTATCAAATCCAATCCTCACAACTGTCCTGCTGCAAATGTTTGCATATGTGACTGTAGATTCAGCTCTAAAGAGAAGCTCCCTTATGTTCCTGTGGATTGTGTAAATTAAGGATTTAGCCTTCTGAAGCTTTTCAGATGGAACAAAATCTGTTCATGCCTTTGTGGAGATCAGAAATTTTCTCTTTGTTGAGATGAATATTACTGGGTGCTTTTTATTGTTTGTTGTTGGTTTTTGATTTCTTGGTGGTAGTAGGACTTAAACCCAGGGTCTCTCACATACTAGGCAAGTGCATTATCACTGAGCTACAGACAAAGTCTTTTCTTTATTTTGAGACAGGCTTTCACGAAATGGCCCAGGCTGGTCTGAAACTTGGAATCCTGCTGCCTCAGCCTCCCAGATAGCTGGGATTATAGACAGGCATGTTCCACCCATCATGCCTGAACAAAATTACTTCTGCTTTTAATTGAAGGGTAAACTAAAAGTTTTTCATCCTGGATGATTTTCTTTCTTCTTTCTTTCTCTCTCTTTTTTTTTTTTTTTTTGCTTGTGTTTGTGTGTGTGTGGTACTGAAGAATGAACCCAGGGGCCTTACATGCTAGGCAAGCCCCGTACTGCTGAGTTATATCCCTGGCCTTTTTAAAATTTTATTTTGAAACAGGACTATGCAGGCTGGACTGGAACTTGTGATCTCCTGTGTCCAGAGTAGCTGGGATGACAGGTGTGTGCCACCACTCCTGGCCAAAATGGCCAATTTTTCTGATTTCAAGGATTCTCTTAACATATTTTCAGAGTAAAGTTGTTCTTCCACTTACATAGATATTTGCATCTCTACAAACCCTTGTAGATTGAAAATATCTCGATTAAAAACACTTTTCTACACTTTATTTACCAACATTGTAACTTGGCCTATCCTACCTTAAATGTGCTCAGAACACTTCAAATAGCCTAGAGCTGAACATCATGAGTAAGTATCTTACTGCATATCTCTACCCTAGGAAATTATCAAAAATTTAGAAACACAGTTTCTACTGAATGCATGCCAATTTTGTATCATCCTAAAGTTAAAAAAAAAAAATCAAAAGTCGAACAATTACAAGTTGGCTAGTGTCTATTTCCTTGTCTATTTTATTCAGATTATTTATTTCATGCCCAAGATCTTTGATTTTCATTATTTTAAATAAGATTTTATTATAACTAAAATGGTAACTGGAAATTTTGTCACTTAAAAAAAAGCAAGAAAAATAGAATTAAGTGCACTTCATAATCTTGGAAAAGTCATTTTCTCATATTTTAATGAATCTTTGCTCATTTTATTAGTTTACATCAGGCTAATACAGCACAGGATCAAAAAGATCTAGTGGATTCCAATTGCAGCTAAAGTTTAAATGTCTGATATATATCACTAGTTTGAACATTCCACCTTTGACAGTTTTCTTTTTGCCTGAAAGAATATCTCATAATCCATAATATAAAATGCTGTTAAAATTTTTTTTCCACAAATTAAATTTGAGTTTATCTGAGCAAAGAAAAGTTCACAAATTTGGTAATCTTCAGAACCAGTACACATTCAGGGAATTTGCAGGGTGGAGGATAAGGAGTATTTATAGACAGAAAATGAAATTGAGATACAGAAAATAGCTTGATTGATTACTTCTCCAAGTTTGCTTATTTGGACCTGTTCTGATCAATGTGCAGTCTGTGATTGGCTAACATGTGACTGTTGTGATTGGCTGAGACTCAGCTAGTTGTTAAAAAAATCTACACAGGGCTGGGGATGTGGCTCAAGCGGTAGCGCGCTTGCCTGGCATGCGTGTGGCCTGGGTTTGATCCTCATCACCACATACCAACAAAGATGTTGTGTCCGCCGATAACTAAAAAATAAATATTAAAAAATTCTCTCTCTCTCTCTCTCTCTCTCACTCTCTCTTTAAAAAAAAAAAAAATCTACACACACCCATACACACACACACACACACACACACACACACTCACTGTACTCCTAAGTCAGATTTTCAGTTTTTTCACAACTAGTTTAGGCTTTAGTTCCTAAGGCAGGGATATAAAGGTGGCCACAGGACAAATTTATTTTGCTTTAACAATACACAAGACAATATATCATAGGAAAAACAAATGGAAAAAAAATGTTCTGAATTTTTGTTCTTCAGAGCAGAAACATTTTATTTGGTTAAATAAATTATAGTTTTTAACCATCTGAAGAAAAATTATTTTACAACTTTAACTCTGTACACAGTTAGAAAGATAAGCCCCAAAAATTAGTGATGAAAAGACTACCGGGAATGAAAAGGCTGATAGAGAGGGACAGATGTGGAGTAGGGAGTAAAGGTCAAGAATGAGACCTGGGTGGTGGGATGGGGGGGGGGTGAGAGGAATGTAGTGGGGTGGAGGTGTGTGTAAACCGGGTGTGCTTAGATATGAAAATTAAATTGTTAAGACAGAGTTCCCCCAAAAAAACTAATTGTTGACCCTGAAGCTCCTTTATTTCATTAACAAGTGAATCAACTGTAAATAGAGAAGTCAATGGGATTTAGGAAAAGATTGGCTCAGGGTGGGCTGATAGTTGGAATACACTTCAGTGAGCAGGGTAGCTCCCTTATCTATGTGCCCTCCCTTTTCAAAAATGCATGACAATCAGCTCTTTCCACTCCTTAAAATTTCAGTTCTTGCTGGCCTCAGCAACTTTGCAAGGCCTTAAGCAATTTAGCAAGACCCTGTCTCAGAACTTCTGGGGATGTGACTCAGTGGTTAAGCGCCCTTGGTTTCAATCCCCGGTACAAAAAAAAAAAAAAAAAGTTTGGTTCTCAGAGGAAAATTTTGCATTAATAACTAGGTTGTGCTGTTCTTGTGGGTATTAAATTACATAACCTACTTGAGTTTTAAAATTGTTCTCCCATACCTAATCTCATCTGATCTTTCCAATCACTCTGTGGGATTAGCAAAATGGGTGTTAACCCTGAGGATACTTGAAGAAGTTAAGAAATCACCCAAAACTAAATGTTGGATCATAAATATTGAGACAGAACTGAAAAAGTCACATTTCCTGGAAACACCACCAATTCTCCTCCAACCACTACTTTGAAAAGGTAAGAGTACAACTATGCAATGAAAATACCTGGAGTGTGGACACAGGGCTTTGGGGATAGGGTGTTAAGTGAAGGGTAAGATTCAAACTATATTGCAATCTTGTTCGTGGTGGAGGAGAACTGGACAGGGAGGAGATGAAGACGGACACGAATGAGGTACACCTTTCAACTCGGCAATGGGCTAAAGAAGGAGGCAAGCGTTTTCCCTCTTTTGACTGGGGGCTGGGGGCGGTACTGGGGTTCTAAGCCACATCCCCAGCAATATTTTGTATTTTATTGGAGGCAGGATCTCACTGAGTTACTTAGCAACTCGCTTTTGCTGAGGCTGGCTCTGAACTTGAGATTCTCCTGTCTCAGTTTCCAGAGACCCTGGGATTACAGGTGAGCTCCACTGTGTCCAGCTTAGTTTTCACTCTTGAGGGCTCAAGTGGATAAAATGGACAGGCACGGCTAGAAAATGAATAAAGTAGCATAAAATACAAGTTATAATGATGAGAGCTGTCTAGACATATGTGAAGGACTGTCATTTAGAACAGATCAGGATGAACATTACAGACCATCCTGATTGACCCATGATCTAATTCAAGAATCTTTTCTTTTCACTTTCTAATGGGGTGAAAGTGATTCCCTGAGTGCTCAGAGAGAACTAAAAGGTCAAATTTCCTACAAACTCCTCCAACTCTTTTTCTACTGCTTCAAAAAGGATAAAGTGGAACTCTTAAGAGTACAGTCAGTAGAAATCATACTTTGAATTTTGAATTTTGATCTTTTTCTGAGCTAGTAATATGCACTATGATATTCTCTGATGCCCAACTGGGCTGAGGTAAGCGTTTGAGGTAGGCAAGGCTAAACTAGGATGTTCAGTGTATTCTATAGGCTAGGTGTGTTAAATGTATTCTCAATATTTTAAACTTCTGATGAGTTTGCTAGGTGGTAACCCCAACATAAGGAAAAATCTGCACTTTACTGATTGAAAACAGGGCTTTTGGTGTCACGGACACCTGGTTTGCTTTCTGACTTTGCCATTACTAGCTATAATAATATATTAAAATAATATCTCTTGAAGCTGCAGTTGTTAAGAACATAACAGTTTTTCATAAGATCATTAGAGGGGATTAAGTGAGAAATGGCATAAAGAGCACAAAATATAGTGTCTGCCACTTAGAATAATCATTCAATAAGCATTAGCTAGTATAATAGATGGGTTAAACTGTGGAAATGACAGAGAGGAGGATGTTCATTTGTGCTTATCAGAATGTCCTAGGCCCCAGCATAGATCTGGCTATAGAATGTACAGAAGAGTTATTTTTTTTTTATAAACTTTAACGAGGATATTAGAGCCTAGCCTAAAAAAGCTCAATTGCTGCTGACTGAAAATGATGAAGACAGATCTTTGGTGATTTCAATGAAAAATTAGACAAGTTCTCAGTAAGTGACTACTAGGACTATTATTGAGAGGTAGGGAAGCTTGTCTTCCTTGAGGTCCTTTTAACACCAGGACAGTTCTGTTCAGATTTTCTATGCATAGTGTGAATTGATACTGGCAGTACTGTTCAAATAAAAAAAAAATCCAACTTGCATGTGTATAATAGCTTCAGACATTAAAACAAAGAGAAAAGAAGGCTAGCGTGGTGGTGCATGACAGTAATACCAGCAACTTGCCAGGCTGAGGCAGGAGAATTGCTAGTTCAAGGCCGGCCTCAGTAATTGAGCAAGGTCCTAAGCAATTTAGTGTGACCCTGTCTAAAATTTAAAAATTAAAAAGGGTGGGGATGTAGCTCAGTGTTAAACTATGATCAATCAATTTCAAATACAAAAAAAAAAAAAAAAAAAACCAAGAAGCACTCTATGTGCTTCCTGTGAACTATCTTTTACCCTGAACACAGCCTAAGGTGAACACCGAACACACAGAGTTGTTGTTGGGTTACTTTTAGAAATGGCAGTGTTCTGCAGTGATCAAGCCCTATGCTTTTACTACCCAATCTCTTTGTGAGTCAAATTTCCAAAAAGCAATCTGAAACTCAGAAAGGATTCAGTCTGAGGAAAAATAATTAGCTTGTATGGAGAGACTAAGATCTTAGATTCAGTAATATCATGTCTTAACAAGCTACCTGTTTTAGACATGTTTGTTCTTATTCCTAGAAGCAGTCTAGCTGCCTCTAGTGTGCTTGTTATCATTGTGCCTCTTTGACATTTTTGTGTAAATGTCTTTGCTAATATTTTTAATGTATAGTAGTAATTATAATTCTATAAATGATATATGTAAATATTTATTTATAAATATGTAAAAATTTTAAAATACTTTTTGTAAAGGAATAACAGTCTTGGAAGTTTTTAACAAGGTCCCTATAAACATTTCAGAAACCCATAATCCTCAGAAAAATGAAAGTCCTAAGAAAAGAAACCAGGAAGTGGGAATGGATAGGAGGAAAGAGGCAGAGAAGAGTGGTGATAGAGAGACAGGCTAAATAAATAAATGTAGGTCAAGTAACCCAATTAATAACCTGGCAAATGAATTAAACAGATACTTCTCAAAAGAAGAAATGCAAATGACCAACAAATACATGAAAAAAAAGTTCAACATTATTAGCACTTAGGGAAATGCAAATCAAAACTACACTGAGATTTCCTCTCACACCAGTCAGAATGGCAGTGTGAGAATACAAATAATAATAAATGCTAGAGAGGATGTGGAGAAAAAGGAACACTTTTACACTGTTGGTGGGACTGTAAATTAGTACAACCACTATGAAAATCAATGTGGCGGTTCCTCAAAGACTAGGAATGGAACCACCAGATGACTCAGCTACACCGCTCTTCAGAATTTAGTGATATGTGCATACCCATATTTGTAGCAGCACAATTCACAATAGCCAAACTATGAAACCAGACTAGGTATCCATGCTTAGCCAATGGATGAATAGATAAAGAAAATGTGGTATATATACACAATGGAATTTTATTCAGCGATAAAGAAAAGTGAAATTATGGCATTTGCAGGAAAATGGACGGAACAAGAGACCATCATGTTAAGTGAAATAAGTCAAACTCAGAAGGTCAAGGGTCATTATGTTTTCTCTCATATGCAAAAGCTAGAGGGGAAAAAAAGTTGGGGGTGAATCAAAGGGAAATCAGTAGAGGAAAGGGACCAAGAGGTAAGGAGTGTGGAGAGAGTGCTAGGGAGAGATATTGGCCAAATTATATTGTTGTATCATGTGCATGTATGAATATGTAATGACAAACCCCATCATTATGTATAACTATAATGCTTCAATAAAAAAAAAGGTAGAAACAACAACAAAAAAAAGAAGTATATATTGGGGCACATTCCTGCCCTGTGGTCATTTGTTCTCATAATACAAAAACAAAGGTCAGAAGGCAGTGGACCTTTACTGATGACTACAGGCTTAGTTCATAGATACAAAAATAATAATGCAATGAGGAAAGAATATTTTTACTTTTAAAAGGTAAAATCAAGTTTTATTAAGCAGAACTTGCCACTTGAAGTAATGTTGGTAAACAGCAGGATTTGAAAAGTGAACTTCAAATAGGTCTACCATGATGATATGTTTGTGTTCTAAGGCTTTGGATTGGATTTTTAAGCAATAATATGTGGGTTATGAAGTAGAATTATTATAGATAATAATGGATGAAAATAGTTTCGTCTCTTTGGAATAGTCATCTGCACTAAATGAGTATGGAGGACCACTGTGATTTTATTTTTCATTATTATTTTTTTATTGGTACTGGGAATTGAACCCAGGGGTTCTCAACTACTGAGCCACTTCCCCAGTCCTTTTAAAAATTAGAGACAGAGTCTCACTGAGTTGCTTAGGGCCTAACTAAATTGCTGAAGCTGGCTTTGAACTTGCAATCTTCCTGCCTCAGTCTCCCAAGTCACTGGGATTGTAAGTGTGTGCCCCTGCACTCAGCACACTGTCATCTTAAGCAGTTGTATAGATAATTAACACTAGAGTAGTACTTTTTCTTTTTTGATACTGGGAACTGAACCCAGGGCACTTTACCATTGAGCTATATCTACATTCCTTTTTGAGACAGGGTTTCACTAAATAGTTTAGAACCTCATCAAGTTGTTGAGGCTAGCCTTGAATTTGTGATCCTTCTGCCTCCGTCTCCTCAATTCCTGGGATTGCCACCAAGCCTGGCTTAGTAGTACTTTTTTAAGTGACCATAATTATTTAGTTCAGAAGGTTAGATATTATTCATGATTACAATCTCTTGCTCACATTTATTTAATTTGTTCACTGTCATTTTCTTGTGGTCACAAAGGCTTATTTTTTTTTAAGATTTCATGTATATTTTTGTGAAGTGGAAATTATGAAACAAAGTTTATGTTATCATATATACATAATACAGCTGAAACCCTTGATCCAAAATCATCAAACAGTTCTTTGGGGAAATATCTTATTTGCTAAACAGATTCTGTAATCATAATTAAAAAACAAGTAGGTTTTTTTTAAAGTGTCTGATTTTATGATGATGTGCTCTGAAAAAAATAGGCTATGAAAATGAATCATGGAAGTTTTTTTCCCCCATATTTTCATTAGTGCATTATAATTATAGTAATGGTTAGATTCATTGTTACATGTCCATACATACACACAATATAACAAGACAATTTGCTCAATGTCATTCATAACCCGGTATTTCCCTTTTTCCCTCCCTCCTCCCTCCCTCGGGTCCCTTTCTCTACAGATCTCTCTTCAGTTTTCATGAGATCCACTCCCACCTTTCTTTCTCCTCTTTCTTCTTTAGCTTCCACATGTGAGAGAAAACATACAACACAACCATTGACTTTCTGAGTTTGATTTATTCCTCTTAACACAATATGCTCAAGTTCTATTCATTTTCCTACAAGTGCATAATTTCATTCTTTTGGCTGAATAAAACCATTGTGTATATATACCACATTTTCTTTATCTCTTCATGCATTAGTGGAACCTAGGCTGGCTCCATAGTTTGGCTATTGTGAATTGTGCTGCTATCTATACATGAGTAAACATGCATCACTGTAGCAAGATGACTTTCATTCTTCAGAATAAATTCTGAGGAGTGATACAGTTGGATCATATGTGGTTCTATGCCTGGCCTTTTGAGTGACCTCTGTACTGATTTCCATAGATTTTGTACTAAATCACAGAAGTTCTGATGCTTGTGAAATCTGGAATATAATGATGAAAGCAAAAATTGATTTATTCCCATGAACTAGTCTACAATAAATATCTTTGGCTGAAATGTGTCTTTTAGAGTTTTTAAGCTGAGGGGAAAAAAATAGGGAAAATTATGGTAAACATAGGAGCAAGGGGATTTATTCACTAAATATCTCCAGGATGTACTAAACATTGATTATGTCCAAGATGTAAATTAAGAAGTAAGGAAAGAGGCGTGCACAGAATCAGCCTACCTTCTAGTGTCTCCAAATGCTAGGGAAAAGGTGAGCATGTACAGACTCCTGAACTCCCTGCCAAGCTGCAGGGATAGCTGCAAGAGGAGGGGACAGCAGTGGAGGCTTTTGTGCTCTTGAGTTGAATAAGCCTCGAAACTTCGAGATGAAGTATGGCAAAAGGGACGCTTGGCAAATCTCCTGCAATTCTAGGAGTACAATAGACACTTCCTAAAAAGACTGGTATGAAGATGCCACAATCTCTCAGGGCTTTCTGGTCATCAGAAGAACTAATGTGCCCTATCCAGGCATCCTGGGAGTGTGGCAATTTCACATTGCCATGTGGGGGTAGTGCTGTGTGAAAATCAAAATTCTGTCTGGTACTAAGACAATGCCCTTCATACTTTTACCTACTGTATTTAAATAGATGAGAGGAATAATACGGCAGCATAGTAACTTGTCTTTGAACTTTTACTTGATAAACTGGTGCAGTTCCCGATTTTCATAGAGTTACAAATAACGAGCTGCAAAAGGACACAGAGAGAGCAACCTGGATAGAAAGCAGGAGGATAAGAGAAGAGGGTGGAGAGGCCAGCAGGGAGGTGACTAGAGAACATTATTAGGGGGGTGAAAAATATGAATTGTGCTGTTTGGTCTTCAAGGAACCCAAGGCACAAAGATGAGCCAGAGATGTAAATAGTTAAGAACACAAATTTCCCACCTAAAGGCTGCAGTGACAGGCAGGAAGGCAGGCCGGCCGGCCGGGGAGTAGGTATAGAAGGCACATGTTCTAAAGGATTAGCTGAGTGTGGGGATTATTCTGGAAGCCATGTGAGGTGGTTCTGGACCTCCAGAACTTTCTTTTACATTTGTTTTTTCCCCTGATATCACAGAATCATGTGACATGAGCTGCAGAACTTTTAGCTCATTCTTCACTTGAAAAAGTAGATATTCTAAATGATCAAGTATGCCCAAGATTTTGTTTTTATGGCTTGGAGGTGTAGTAGGTAGGCCTTAGGAAAGAGAGCAATCTCTGTAAACTTATCTTTGCTTTGTGGAATGCACGGTTCATTTTAATAAAATATAGACTGTTGCCCTCCTTGTGTGCTATATGCCACCCATCCTGTCATCCTTGTTAAACCCAGGGCTTGGCAGCATTGGCCACAAAAGGCAGGCACTGCAGAGATCTGAAAGATTAAAAATAACAAGAGACAGGATCAGTGGGAGCTTGCTCCTCTTCTCTTTCCTGGAAGATAAGCCGATGACCTAGAAAAGCATCTTAGGCTCAACTGGTCCTCTTTGACCTTCTTTGAGACTCCACCCTCTCAATAGGCCCATATTTACCTTCTATTGTTTCCTACCTACCCTGAACAATTAAAAACCTCTTAGAGTTAGCTTTTGGCTTTTTTACCCAGAACTGCTGGTTTTACTTCAAACACTTGGGGTAAATAAATATTTATTTGGTTATCACTGCATTTAGTTATTTGATGGAGCCCATTCAAGGGTGGAGACAGTGGCTAAGGGGGGAGTTAAAGAACAAAGTGTATAATCTTTTAGGTCCTTTTCCATGGAATTCCTACCTTTGGCCTAGTAGATAAAGTGGCCTTTAATCACAGCACACTCATGAATTATTTTGACTTATTGGAAACCTTTCTATTGTATGAGGTGTTCTTTTTGTAGTTGCGATGTGTGTACAGTGAGGGTAGCCAATACAGATGCATATTTTTTATGTGAGATTCCAACTCCAAAGAAACCAAGTTCTTTATTTCCATTATTTTTCACAATTTATGTGAGGGAAGTAATAGTGTCCTCACTATACAGAGGGTAAAGTTAAAATACATGGAGCACCCTGCCTAATTCTTGCAAGAAGGAGGCCTCAGTTACAGCCAAGTAAAGTAGATCACAAGGATCCCTTCCATAAGCATGACACTGACACTCCCAAGTTTCCTGAAATTGACATACAAAGGTATGGAGCTTATATTCAGGGTTGAAACCAAAAGTTAGCTCACTAAGCTGATGTCTTTTAAAATGACGCCAATCGGTCAGCTAGCCATGCCTCCTCTGGTTTTTCTATTGCTGGTTACTATTACGTATACCGTTTGTTCCTACAATTTGTAGGCAGGGTTTACAGGAAACAGTTCTTAAGAGTGTCCTGAACTTCTGTTACGTCTTCCTAGATTGATTATAGGGTCAGAAACAAGAGAGACTTTGAGGAGATGCTTAAACTGAGCAAATTAAAGCTTTCAAGTTTGACAAAAGATGTCCGCCAGAAATCCAGATGCCTTATTTACTACTGGCACTTTGTAAATAAACTAGGAGTGAAAAAGAGTCCTTTATATCCCATTGCCAGTTCTGATTTTAACATGTGTGTCTCAAGAATGGTTCAGCCTGTAAAGAAATTCCAAGTCCTGTGCTGCCTGGCCTCTGGCCTTGATTGCAGGGCTTGTAGGGAAGTGGATGTACCTTGGACCTGGGAAAGGGACAGGAGGCAGAGCAGGCCAGAGAGAATGAGGAGGCTACTAACACCAGTACTCTCTGACCTGCCCCTTGACACGGTGCTTGACATTTTTTATCATGACAAATTAATTTTGTGAGTTGACAAATTGCCTTTTAAAAGCCATATCTATAGTACAGAAGGCTTTCAGTAAGGCCACAGTCCTTTTGAGTCTAGAAAATCACAGGCTGGGTGCAGTGACTCATTCCTCTACTCCCAAGCTACTTGGGAAACTGAGGCAGGAGGATTCTGAATCGGAAGCCAGCCTCAGCTATTTAGTGAGACCCAGTCTCAAAAAAATAAAAAGGGTTTGGGGTGTAGCTCAATGAATTCAATTCCCAGTTCCAGGAGAAAAAAAAGAAAGAAAAGAAAATTCACAGAGAGCATTGAATTTTGACTTAAAGATTTTTCCACATTTCTCTTCTGTCCAGACCATTGTATTATTTTTCATAATTCTGTAGAATGTTCCCAGACATCATTTTCCAGGTAAATCCTAACAACCAAATACAAATCTGTGAAGTATGTACAATTCCTTTATAGTATTCTAGTTGATGGGCTTTTAGTTTTTTTTTTGTCTTTCATTGGATTGGATTGTGCTAAATCAGACATTGGCAACATTCCAAAGATGGAAAGAAAGTGAGTTTTCAGCCTGTCATAGACCCACTGCTTCTGTCTATCATTCTTCCTTGTCAAGAGCTCAGCAACTTATCTGAGACTCTCAGCAGCTTTGTAAAAATAATAAAAGGACTGGGGTTGTAGCTCAGTGATAGAGTGTGCCTGGGTTCAATCCCCAGTATCAAAAACAAACAAACAAACAAACAAAAAATCCCAGGGCTAGGGATGTAGCTCAGTGGCAGAGTGCTGGGTTCAATCCCCCATGCCAAAAGAAAAAAGAAGAAAAAGTCTTCTCTTAGTTATCTTACTATATTGCATTCTTCTTCATGTATGTCAATTTTGACAGTCATGAATAGGGAAGGTAATAATCTCTAGAGAACCTGTGTTCTGTAAATAGACATTTAAATACCACCATTGCTGGTTACTTGTCCATAATAGCTGTCATGAATAAACCACTTGTCATCATCATTTTCTGTTCAGTGAATACTATTTAAAAACACATGCATTTAGTGACAGCCTCAACAAAACCTGATCCATTCCCTTGTTCTCTAGAGTAATAATTATGTTTTCTGGTATTTCTCTGTAGTTTCTTTGAGGATGCTCTAGGGAAAGGTTTCTATATGCATCACCCAATGAAGAAAAAAATATGGGATCGTAGACTGTGCATAGGATTGTTCTAGAATTTGTGGCACTTTGAGCAATATAAAACAATGATATTACCCTATTATCAATGAACAATCAAGACTAACAGAGCACTTAAGAAATAGTGCAAGGGAGGTATAGCTGAATCCTTATAATAATATATTTCAGGTTATTTCCTCTAATGTGTTGTAATAGTAATTGGTGAGTCTTTCAATTAAATGGGGAAAAAGATATTTTAGTAAAGGTTTTATAGTCTATTCTTAAGGAGAAATAATGGAAAGAAGCAATGAAACAATCTTCTGAAGTATTAAAGTACACATGCCCTGAAAAATGTTTTGTTTCAGTGCAAAGTTTATATCTTGGTGCATCATTTCCTTCAGAGTTTTGATTGCAGGTTTCCCCCGCACTGAGGCATAAATGTGATACGATTGGCTTGGGAGCACTGGGGAGGTAATTAGCAGGTCTCCTATCAAGACATCTGTATTTTCTGTGACTGCACAAGACGTTGTGGAGAAACTTTCTGGGACTGATTAAACATCCGGAGACAAACGGTGGTGGTGGTGGGGGGGATTCTTGGAATCTGAGGTGGTTCTCCCAGAGAACACGATCGCCCTCTAGGTTGCATTAATCAGCAGTGTAAGGCGACTCCGGCAACTTCACTACCAGGGAGGAACAGGGAAGGGGCCAGATCCCTCCCGGTAGGAGGACTATCTGGACCAAAGAAAGAGGCTGGCGACAGGAAGGAAGAACAGATCAAGCGCCAGAATAGCGGCCACAGGGCAACCTAAAGCCTGTGCAGTGTTAACGGGCGCGTCACACACAGTTCTCCCGCTTCCCCTCCCCACCACCGCCGTGTGTCACCTTCCTGTTCGGAAGTCTTAGTAGGTTGCTGGGACAGAACAGGGGGCGCCTGCTCCACCCATCAGGTATCCGGTTGGAAGAAAAGCCAGTCTCAACAACTTGATTCTCTCTGCTAAATGATAAGTTTAGCAGACCATCCGTCTCCAAGAGCTGAACATTAGGGTAGGGGGGAGGAAGGAGCACATCAGACTGTTCCTTTTCTGTTCCAACCACAAATATATGGTTGTGCCTCTTCTCTATCCACTTAGAGTCCTCTAACTTGAATTCCACATCCATCCTGGAATGCATGCAACAGAGCTTCTTTGAGAAAATGAATCCTGTGCATGTGTTTTGAATTTTTCTGGACTGATTTGTGATGATAATCAGTTAAGTTACGTTTCTTGTGTGTATTGCTGGAGGTGTAATAAACCTAGGATGCTGATGACTGTAATCTTCTGGATGGTGTTGCAAGGAGGGGGAGTGGGAATAAATGGCCCAGTGTTGAACTTTGCAGCTTGTTCCCTTCCTGTATGTAAATTCCCTTTATATAAAGTGGGGTTCATAACAACAAGAACAGCTGCCTGTGTCTGATGCTCCCTTGTCATCTCAGAGCTTCCAGTCTTATCACAGGCACATTGCTGGGAGGCTACTCCAGCCATAACTGACTTCTCTAGCCTCCAGAAAAGAATCCAGAGCCTTCATATTCTGTGCAACTCGAGGAATGAAAGAGGAGGTTATTAAGTCCCCTTGGAAAGGTTTGTTCTTTGAGAACTATAATGGGGTGGGTAAAACAGATGCTTTAAGGATTTGGGGTTACTTGGCATAGGGAAAGTACATGAGGCAGTGTGTGGGGGAGGGTCTCTGATGGAAGTTTTCTTAAAGTTTTAAATAAGCAAATAACTTTGTGAAGGTTAGAGTTTCTGGGTGATCTCAGGAATCTCTGCTCAAGAGGATTAGGAACAAGGTGGGTCTGAGCAGGGCTGGCATGAGCCCTGGGAGGTGAGACCTGCAACAGGGGGGGTGCTGCCTATAACAAAGTTATATGCTCTTAAGAATCCATGCATGGGGAAGTAGTCTTGGATCAGTTAACCTGATTTGCAATTGAATTCACCTTGCTTTGGGTTGGAGGATCAATTTCAGACAATACTAAATGCTTTTATTGAAAAGTGGGTGCAGAGCAAAATTTGCCAACCACAGTCTCTGGGAGAGGGAATGCTAGTCTCCTCCCAGTTTCTGACTGTCCCAACTGATCAAACCAAAAGCTGTTGAGACTAAAGATCATATTAGGGCAAATAAGGAGGCTGTGCCTGCAAAACAAACCCCTTTCCAAGACCAAGGGAAAAGCGCTTCGCATGCTATTCCTGGTTTGACAGCTGGTAATTTGGAGTGTGTCAGCTCTAAAGTAGCAGAGCCCTTGGCAGCAAGGGGTCACCGCAGGGCAGCCACAGCAGACAGCACCAGCAAGCTCCAGGTACCGGTGCTGCGAATATTGGTAATATGTAGCCGTCTTCCCTGCCCCTGGTCCAGGCGCGGTGCTTAGGTTCCCGGCCAGCGCTGGCGCGTGTCCTCGCGCGGGCAGTCAGACTTCAGCTCCCTATTCCGGGGTTACTGTAAGGCACCGGCCTCTCTGCCCTGCGGTGCCAGAGCCGCCGCCTCCACCTTCCCTCCCTTCTCTGTTTCGGGAGCGGAGTGTCCGGGCTTATCTTTCAGGAATTAGTGATCTTCGTTTATATGGGAACTTGTGAGAAAAAGCGAGGTGGCAAACGACTCGGGTCAGCACCGAGATAAACCAAAGGAGGGGTAGGGAATGTGAGGACAAAGGGGGTTTAGAGCAATACAATGTGACCTTCAGGTGGGAGAGCGGGAGAGGAGCAGGCCTCCTGAGAGGAAGAGGAATCTAAGATGCCAGGGTCACCCCAGGTCGGTTCAAAGCGAAGTCACTGCTCCCCTCACTTACCACCTTCTCACGTGTTCTTGGCATGGCGGGGATTAAAAATGTAAGGAAAAAAAAATATGTGCGGAACGGACAGAATGTTCTCAGAGATTACTTTAAGGAAAAAAAAAAGTGAAATGCAGTTTGTACTTTTCCCCCCTTTAGTGCAGAGACTTATTTTATTTCCGCCCCCTCCCCTACACATTCCTAATCCCCCCCCCCTTCCCTCTTTCTTTCCTTCCTTCCTCCTCTTCCAAGTTCTGGGATTTTTCAGCCTTGCTTGGTTTTGGCCAAAAGCACAAAAAAGGCGTTTTCGGAAGCGACTCGGCCGTGCACAAGGGCCATTTGTTTGTTTTGGGACTTGGGGCAGGAAATCTTGCCCGGCCTGAGTCACGGCGGCTCCTTCAAGGAAACGTCAGTATTCGCCGGTCCCTCTCGCTAGCTGCGCCCCGCAGTCCGCTGCCCATGGGGGAGATGCAGGGCGCGCTGGCCAGGGCCCGGCTCGAGTCGCTGCTCCGGCCCCGCCACAAAAAGAGGGCCGAGGCGCAGAAAAGGAGCGAGTCCTTCCTGCTGAGCGGACTGGGTAAGCGCCGCCGCCCGTCCCGCTGGGGACTCGGCTTCTTGGCCAGAGTTGCTCGGCTACTGCCCGGTTCGCGGGCTTCAAAGAGGGGCTGGGGATGGAGGTCCTGGTGGCGGGGCGGTGGGAGCCGGGGGGGACCGCGCCAGGCGCCCGGGACCCACTCTGCCCGCTCAGATTCTGGGCGCTAAGCCGCTTGCACTCGAGAAGTAACTCTGGGCGGGTCGCGCCGCGGAGCCAGGGCTGGGGGGCCCCGGTGGGGATGTTAGAGGTCGGCCGGGGGTTAGGGCCGAGAGGGTGAAGCAGTGAGGAGGCTGCGATGGGGTCCAAAGCCACCCCGGTTACCACGCCGCTCTCCTGATTTTTCTTGCCTCACCCAATAAATGGGAAAAATGGAAAATTACCCCGGGCTCTGCAGCCCTCCCCGCCCCCTCGGCCGACGCTGCCCTCTCCGGACGGGAAGGCTGATAACCGCCCCGCGCCCTCCCCACGCGGTCCCCAGGCGCCTCGCCCCCTCCCGGAGCTCGGCTGCTAGTAGGGGACCCTACCGCCGGCCACCAGTTGCAGCGCCGCGGGCTAACCGCGGGGCGGCGGGGGCGGGGCCGGGGCGGGGCCTCCCAGCGCTTCCTCATTGTGGCCCAGGCCCCGCCCCCGGAGGCGCAGTACTTATAAAGGCGCCCGAGCCGCCCGAGCGCAGTGTTGGCCAAGCCGGTCTCCCGTCAGCCTAGGTTCTCTGTGCTCTGTCGGTGGCAATGACGGTGAAAACCGAGGCTGCTAGAGGCACCCTCACTTACTCCAGAATGAGGGGAATGGTAGCGATTCTCATCGGTGAGTGTAGGAGAAAGACTGGGCTTCTACCCTGGGATACGCCAAGTGGAAACGATGGCTTGTGTGGCGTCCGACGTTAGGAAACGGTCTAAAGGTTTCTTTCTCCTCTTTAATCCACAGCTTTCATGAAACAGAGGAGGATGGGCCTGAACGACTTTATTCAGAAGATTGCCAATAACTCCTATGCGTGCAAACAGTAAGTTTCGGGGGGGGGGGGAATTGGAGGCGATAAAAGACTTGTATCAAAGACTTCACTCGGGGAAGTCTCGGTTCTCGTTTATTGGAAACGTTGTAAACGTTAAAATTATCTGAAAACTGAGCTTGTCCCGGCGAGGTAAAATAAATTTTTCCAAAAGTCTTATTTAATTCACAACCTATCGCCACTGACAAGCCTGATTTCTGTATTTAACTAGGTTATCATTTTTCTTGAGCTATTTTCTTTAAGTAGTTTATTTGGATGTTTTCAACTTCAATTACTGAATTGTCCGGGAACATTTGAATCAGAAGTTCACTGTTTATGTCGGTGTGCCCTCTAGTGGCGAGTTAGGAGTTTCTAAATTGTTCCTTTACTCTCTACAGCCCTGAAGTTCAGTCCATTTTGAAAATCTCCCAACCTCAGGAGCCCGAGCTTATGAATGCCAACCCTTCTCCTCCAGTAAGTACTCTTTATTTGTAATGCATCTGTGGAGGAAAATTGTAAATTAATATTTCTACATTTAAGATAGCACTTATAGAAATTGGCTCCAAGGCAAGAATGCCTCATTAATTCATAAGTATTGAGTCAGTGGAGCATTTTTAAAGGCTTATTCCATTAAAATTTTTATCTGTTAGTGGCAGCATGATTGTATTAGTGGCAGCATGATTGTACAATTTTCGTACTCATTTTAAATGATGATGTGTGGGTGAAGTCATTTTGAATGTGTTTGTCAGTGTTTTAGTAACTTCTCTTGGTCATTTGTAGTTGTAAATCTTTTTCATTGCCTGTACTTTATTATAGACATCTTTCTTTGAATTAATGATATTAAGAGAGAATGTTTTATTTTCTAGCCAAGTCCTTCTCAGCAAATCAACCTTGGTCCATCATCCAATCCTCACGCTAAACCATCTGACTTTCACTTCTTGAAAGTAATTGGGAAGGGCAGTTTTGGAAAGGTAATTTCACATCCAAAGACTTTCTACAATATACTCTTTCATGTATTCATTTTACTTTCTCTGTGAATGAGGATTTTAAAAAAATATTTTTTCTATTGAAATTTTAGGTTCTTCTAGCAAGACACAAGGCAGAAGAAGCATTTTATGCAGTCAAAGTTTTGCAGAAGAAAGCAATCCTGAAAAAGAAGGAGGTATGAGATATACTGGTGGGTTGGGGCTATAGTTGGACACTTATTCAGTAAGTGTCTTGAAATTTTGGTGCCAAGTTGAAAATTGTCACTGAATCTTAATCATCCTTTTCATAGGAGAAGCATATTATGTCGGAGCGGAATGTTCTACTGAAGAATGTGAAACACCCTTTCCTGGTGGGCCTTCACTTCTCTTTCCAGACTGCTGACAAACTGTACTTTGTCCTAGACTACATTAATGGAGGAGAGGTGAGCTGGGGGAGTAGAAGTTAGTTCTTGGGGTCTCAAGGGGTTTGCTTAGTTTAAGTTCCAGAAAAAAATTTTTTTAAATACTTAGGGGAGAAAAGTTACCAGAATTAGTATTTCCTTTAACCTACCAGGTTTTAAATCATTAATAGATTATTTAGAGCCACTTCCTGCAATTGTTCTCCTTAGCTCTCTATGTCAGGACTAAGTAAATGCTTTGGAAGCCCAGACTTATTTTGTTCCTCTGTCTCCTGCAGCTATTCTACCATCTTCAGAGGGAGCGCTGCTTCCTAGAACCACGGGCTCGATTCTATGCTGCTGAAATAGCCAGTGCCTTGGGTTACCTGCACTCTCTGAACATTGTTTATAGGTGAGACAATGAATCCCATAAAGCCACTTTCCTGGGTAGAAAAGAGACATAGTCCTAGTATTTGAAGCCTTAAAATAACTTGTGTTTATATGCAACTTGATCACCTAAAACCCTGTTCCTCAGCATGTGAGTAGTCTTGACTCCTGCCACTAGGGAACCAGCCAACTAAGATTGCACCTGACCCAGAATAGATTAGCAGAACAAGGATTTCCTTGTTACTATACTACCATGATGAATTAAAAGATGCTTGTAATATCTGTAGCAACTATCTTTACAGAAGATTTCTTATGAAGTAAAATTAACCTTTGCAACCACTTTTTTTTTTAACAGAGACTTAAAACCAGAGAATATTTTGCTAGATTCACAGGGACACATTGTCCTTACTGACTTTGGACTCTGCAAGGAAAATATTGAACACAATGGCACGACATCCACCTTCTGTGGCACACCTGAGGTAAGAGCTCTTGATTTGGTCCCTGGTCTTCCCCCTCCTTCCAGGAGAGAGATATGAAATAATTCTTTCAACAACCCAGAGAATAAACCCTAGAGATTTTACAATTCAATGCAAGTAAAATACACTTATTCTTTGCTGCAACATGAGAAATTACAGGACTTTGTTTAATTGAAACTAGCAGGGCTGGGGATGTGGCTCAACGCGCTCGCCTGGCATGCGTGCAGCCTGGGTTCGATCCTCAGCACCACATACAAAGATGTTGTGTCCACCGAAAACTAAAAAATAAATATTAAAATTCTCTCTCTAAAAAAAAAAAAAAAAAAAAAAAGAAAAAAGAAACCAGCAAATTGTAAGATCCATACCATAAAAGGTGTCTGAAGACCCAAATAAGATACCTGTGGGTGTCCAGTTCCTTCCTAAATATCTGTACACCTTGCAGACCAGTCAGCCTCAAAGAATACTGAGATTTTATTCAGAAGTAATCTAAAGAAATATATTCTCCAAGTTGCACCTTTGGAGAGTTGCACTCTTAAGTGTTGCATACTTTTCAAAGTCCATTCCTGGTTTTGCAATTGCATGGTTTCAAAGCCGTTTCTAAATTCTTGTTTTCCTGATTTGCCTTGCAGTATCTTGCACCCGAAGTACTTCATAAGCAGCCTTACGACAGGACGGTGGATTGGTGGTGCCTGGGGGCTGTTTTATACGAGATGCTGTATGGCCTGGTGAGTAGCACCTAGGGAACCATAGGTCATTGCCCATTTCCATGACACTCTTGCCAAAATCTAGGCCTGGCTTCTGTGACTTGAATTTGAGAGTAAGCTTATCCCAAACTGATAAGAGGCATTGGTCATTTTATAAGAATATCTGAAGTCCAGCTTAATATATTGCAGTTACCTTTTTCTTTGTTGGTAATATATGCTATACCAAACTTGCAATTCAATAGAAAATCCCCCCTTTTTATTTTACAGCCTCCTTTTTACAGCCGAAACACAGCTGAGATGTACGATAACATTCTGAACAAGCCCCTCCAGTTGAAACCAAATATCACAAATTCTGCAAGACATCTCCTGGAGGGACTCCTGCAGAAGGACAGGACAAAGAGGCTCGGTGCCAAGGACGACTTTGTGAGTCATGTTTTCCTGTTCTCCTGGGCCCTCAGAGGTACACTAGACAGTCTCACTGCCTTTATTGAATTCTGCCTTGCTAAATTAATCTTTGTTTCTTCTCAACAGATGGAGATTAAGAATCACGTCTTCTTCTCTCTGATTAACTGGGATGATCTCATTAATAAGAAGATAACGCCCCCTTTTAACCCAAATGTGGTGAGTATCTCCCTGTCTCTCTTCTAAGTTACTGAGACCTAAAGGCCATTTTTTTTAAGTCAGATTTGGTGGGTGTGTGTGGGGGGGACTTGAAGAAATAAATTGAACCTGGAATGGGGGTGGGCACCTGTCACCTCAGTTACTCAGGAGGTTGAGGCAGGAAGATCCCTAGCCCAGGAGTTAGTTTCTAACCTGGGTAACACAGCAAGACCCCATTACAAAACAAAAGGAGAAAATTGACAGATGTTTTATCCATAGACCCATTATTTTCCCAGAGAAAAAGTAGAATTTTTATTCCAACAAATCTTTTTCAAACACATTTATCAAAGCACCAAGAGACAAAAAAGTAAACATTAGTCCTCATGATTTAAACTATTTATGGCCTTTGGGGTTTTGTGCTTGAAGTGGAGGATTATGGGAATTCTTGTATAGCATCCTAAAGACTTGAGCTCCAGCATTTGAAGCCTAAAGGTTTCCCTGTCAAGTAACCATGTGTATTCTGAGACTGTTTTTTTTTTTTTCCTTCCTGTAATAGAGTGGACCCAGCGACCTGCGGCATTTTGATCCTGAGTTTACCGAAGAACCTGTCCCCAACTCCATCGGCAGGTCCCCTGACAGCATCCTCATCACAGCCAGCGTGAAGGAAGCTGCTGAGGCATTCCTGGGCTTTTCATATGCACCTCCCATGGACTCTTTCCTCTGAACAGTCTTAGGGGTGGTTTTGAAGGATTTCATGTGTGTTTTAAATGTTTTAGTTAGCCTTTGGGCAGAGCTGCCAGCTGACAGGACATCTTAAAAGAGAGAATTTGCACATCTCTGGAAGCTTGGCAATCCTGTTGCACACTGTTTGCTGGAAGCTTTTCAAAGAGCACACCCTCCTCTCAGTGAGCTCGTGAGGTTTTCATTTTTATCCTTCCTTCCAACGTGGTGCTATCTCTGAAATGAGCATTAGCGTGCCACCCTAGACAGATGCAACGATCTCATTAGGAGGAAGATGCTGATCTAAGAAGGATCTTCTGTGGGTCTGTCTAGGCTGTGATAAGGAATATTCTGAAATGTGCCTTTTCTGCTGAGATCGTGTTAGCTCCAAAGCTTTTCCTATCGCAGAGTGTTTCAGTTCTTTATTTTTCCTTGTGGATATACTATGTGAACAATGGTATGAGTGTGGTATGCCTGATCATAGATGGATTTTGTTATAAGCATCAATGTGACACTTGCAGGACACTACAATGTGGGACATTGTTTGTTTCTTCCATATTTGGAAGATAAATTTTATGTGTAGACTGTTTTTTTTTTGTAAGATATTGTTAATAACTAAACTTTATTGAAATGGTCTTGCAATGACTTGCATCCAGATGCTTAAAAGAAAGCATTGCTGCTACAAATATTTCTATTTTTAGAAAGGGTTTTTATGGACCAATGCCCCAGTTGTTGAAACCGTTTGGTGTTTTCATTGTTTAAAATGTCACCTGTAAAATGGGCATTATTTATGTGGTTTTTTTTTTTGCATTCCTGATAATTGTATGTATTGTATAAAGAAGGTCTGTACATTGGGTTATAACACTAGTATATTTAAACTTACAGGCTTATTTGTAATGTAAACCACCATTTTAATGTACTGTAATTAACATGGTTATAATATGTACAATCCCTTCTTCCTACCACACAACTTTTTTTGTGTGCAATGAACCAATTTTGGTTTGCAATAAAACCTTGAAAAATATTTACAAAAATTGTGGTTTGTGTTACTTAATTTCAGCAATAATGGATCCATTTAAGATTTAAAACCATGAAAATGCTGCTGTGATATCCAACTTACTAGTTTACACTTCCAATAGCATCAGTGCCTTCTGCCTCCAGGGAAGTATCAACAGGCTGCAAGCGTATGTATGCATGAGGCCTTGGGTTCACCATCCTCAGCAGTAGAAAAAAGTAAAGCCAACATTTTTTGGGTGTGTGTGTGTGTGTATGGTACTAGAGATGGAACCCAGTGTACCATACCACTGAACTCAGTGTACCAAACCACTAAGCCACCTCCTGAGTCACTGGGATTACAGGTGTGTGCCACCACACCTGGCTATTCCATATCTTTTTAGAAGCATTTTATGGTGTCAGTCATGAATCCAAACAAATCCTTTTCAATTTACCCATCTTACAAGACAGCTGTGAAGTAATGTTCCCTATATTTATTGCCTGCTCTCTCAAGTGGACTATTTGTCCTGACATTTGATTTAAGTAACAGGTAATTCTTTTAATAGAGCCTGGGAGCCAGGCTCTATTCTGAGTGCTAGGGATATGCAGTTGCAAATTGTACAGATCACTATCCTTTTAGAGCCTGCTGGAAATGGTAAAAGAAGTTTATTGAAATGTAAATCAAAATAATAGTTTGTAAATTTAGGAGAATGTTCTAATGAGGGTTAGGATATTAGTTTGCTGAAGGGGCAGTAATGGATTCATTTAGAATTAAAACAATGAAAATACTAAGGCAAGGTAAGGTATAGGTTTCTAAAAGTACTCAGGGCAGTCTCCTAAGAGGGACCCTGCAGGAACACTTTAATGACAGGAGCCCAGGAAATCCAGCTCTGCAGGGCTCAGCATCATCTAGGCATGGTCTGCAGAGTCTTCTGGAACTCATGCTGCTAGAATTTGTACTGTGGGAGAAAGGAAGGTGGCATGATATTAGGAGTTCATCTCAAGTTCAAACTGTTTGAACTTTCTCATTTTCTAGGCCTTTCACACAAGTATGTGGCAAATAGAGAGTCCCCAAAGAGGGAATCTTACCAGTACAATCTAGCCTACTGCATACCCTCTAACCAGACCTCCCTGAGGGAAAGCTGTGGCCTGTTTTTTTTCTTAAGCCTCTTGAAATCCACCTCCCTTTACTTCCTCCTCTCCACACTCAAGGCTTCTAAGCATGGAACAGATATTGGGAGATCTCTTAGTCCTTTTCTTAGTCCAGCAAAGGAGTGGGATCAAATTGAGTCAACAACTTTCTGCTCAAGGTAGACCACAAATCAGACTCTGCAGCTGAGATAGTGCTCCATGAGCATTAGCTAGATATTAAAGTCCCTACCAAACCAAATGCAAAATAGATCCCAAACCATGCATTTTCCTAGTAAAGATTAGTGCCTGCTGGAGAGATGTTTCACATATTTCCCTTTCATTCTCATTATCAATAAAAGTTATGAATTCCTCCTTGAACAAAAATGCTTAAATCACACTTTTATCTGAACACAGTTCTTGCAGCTAGGAGTTAAGTATAGATGATTCAGGAACTAGTTGTAGATCATGAATTTTTTAACTTTTCAAATGTAAAGATCCAATTTATTGGTTTATAGTCGGTTATAAGATCTGCTGTGCATTTCTCTAGAACCCAGAGATGCCAGCTGAGTCCCAAGTGTTGTCACATGAATGGGAGATTAGATCTAGCACAAGTGGGTGGGAAGGGAACAAGCCAAGAACAGGGAAGTCAAGAAAGAACAGGGATCAATAGACAAATGATAAATATTTACTAAGCACTGTGGTGTCAAATTATATACATGCGGAGATATCTTTGATCTAAGGGAATGGGACATATCCCTGCAAGCATATTCCCAGAGGCCCAGTCAGCCCCCATTTGAGTTTGATGATTGAAAGCAAGACAACACACTTCTTCATGGCTCTCCAACTGCGGGTCTGCTCAAATATGGGTTAGAGGGTACACACTCAGCTAAGATATCCATAAGTTAAAGTGTGACTCTTAAAACCACTGCTACTATGAAGAATAAGCCAGTCACTGTCTTCTCTAATCTCCTTGGAGTGACATGCACCAGTGCACAATATACAGCAGATGGTGAATGTTGGGCAAGGGAACTTTAAAAGTCCAGAGACTCTATGGGGTTAGGTGCAGGGGATGCCCTAAAATTCTTATTAACCAATTTTAGTTCTAGGGACTTCAATGGTATGTGAACTTTAAGGACTGGACAAGGACAGTAATAGCTAACCCCACTGAGTTCTTACTATATGCCAGGCAGTGCTTTCAGTATTTTATGTTCAGTTTATTCAATCTGCCTAACAACCCAGTGATGTTAAAAGTGGGGAAACTGGCTCAGAAAGATAATATACTAGCTAGTAAGTTGGTCAGTTCAGATGTCAAATCATGGCAGTCTGGGCCCAATACCCATCCATGCTTGAAAACATGTTCCTAAGAGGTGACAAATGGATATAAAAGCGAACACATGCATGCTTGTTATGACTACTCATTTATTAATGCACGAGATTTTACAAAGGTGCCTTCTAGGTGTCATATAATTTATGCCCTATTAGTTCCATCCCATTGTACCCCCAAAAGGGTACATATATTCAATAAAAAAATTTTCAGGAGCTACAGATATCACTCCTATAGCACTTCCCTGGTAAGAAGCCTGGGTTTTGTATATATGTATACATGTACATATATATGTATCTATATATGTATATATTTTATATATTATATATACATATAATACATATCTGAATGTATATATATATATATATAATAATGTTTATAGTAATATTATCATGTTAACTCCAAAATATAACAATTCAAAATTATAATTACCCATCAATAATACAATGAATAAATTAGTGTGATTTCATATAATGAAATATTATCCAAAGGAAAGGAATGAAGAATTGCTAAACATAATACAAGGAAGAAATCTCACAAGCAGAAACAAGACTGTCTGATTTGATTTATATAAAATTTACAAGCAGGACAAACAAGATAAATGGATTTGGAAGTCAAGATATGATTACCCTTGGAGAGGACTGAGGAGGTAATGATAGGGTGTTTACAAAGGGGACGGTTTTCAGGGTGCTGCTGGTAGGAGGTTTTGCCTTTTGATATTTCATCAAGTTATTCACTTATGTATGATACATAAACTTTTCTCTATATTTGTGTTATATAACAATAAACATTTTTATTATAATATGTGCCTTGATGAAAAAAATTTATGAGACCGTGTAGGAGGGACACCTGACACAACTTAGTAACACAAAGTTGCTGAGTTCTCAGATTGTTTAAGAAAAAGATGCTTCCAGGGCACAGTGGCGCATGCCTGTGATCCCAGCAGCTTGGAAGGCTGAGGCAGGAGGATCGTGAGTTCAAAGCCAGCCTCAGCAAACGTGGGGTGCTAAGCAATTCAGTGAGACCTTGTTTCTAAATCAAATACCAAAAATAAAATAAAATAAAATAAATAAGGCTGATAATGTGGCTCACTGGTTAAGTGCCCCTGAATTGAATAGCTGGTACCAAAAGAAAAAAAAGAAAAAGGTACTTAAAGAGATAAGGATGATAGAGACAGACTTCTAAAAGCAAATGGACCTTGAAAGTGAGGCTAAAGCAGAACTTAGTGGGCTGGCAGTGGTGGTAATGGTGGGTACAACTTGCATAAGCACAATGCATGGGACATTTGCCAAAGGAAGAGACTCTGAAATACCTGGATCAAAGTTCCAGGTATACTGACCAGCTTTCTAGCTTTGGGCAAAATTGCTAATTTGGACCAGCCTCTCCTAACTTGTCTCTTTGGGAGCAGAAATGCAGACAGTGTCCATCTTTTCACAGCAATACTGAACAAGGCCAGAAGGACTTGGAACTAAACAAAAGCCAATCTACTTCTTCCTTTACCACTCAATGCTTTTCCCAGTACCCCATCTTCTGTCCTAGATTACAGGAGAAATATCCTAAAAAGCTGTCAAAAAATCATTTTGGACAAGGAGATGGAGCTATTCATGCTATTCATGTTGCTCTTGATTCACATTCTTGAAAACCATGTAGAAGGAGAAGGTCATCTACCAGTGTTTTCAACATCATCAGGATATAATGAATCAACCAATCAATAATCAATCAATTTCATCTGCAAGGCAAAATGTTACAGAAAGTAATCAAGCTCTATCCTATTCTTTGAAAGAATTTCTCTTCTCAGTCACCAAAAGTCCCTAAAATCCTATTCCACATACCTTGAGCCTTGTATTGGGAAGAGAGATGTTAACATCTTTCTAGGTGATAATGGGAATATTACTTTTATTAAAAGAAGCATGCTTATCCTAATCAATTAAACCCAATTTGAGAATTTATTTAAATTTTTTTCTTATTACATGGAAATCATTAACTTATTACCCAGACCAAAAATGAAATCATTATTGCTTAGACCACTGTGGCTAATTTGTCTACTATGCACTTGGCTAGATGAGTACATATTTAACGTACGTATGTTTTCTTTGCTTTCCCCTAGTTTTCTGTGAAGGACTTTAGCAGCAATGCTTATAACAATCTTTAATGTTTACTTAGCATTTACCTGTTACATTGTGTTCAGACAGATATCTTTGTGTATTTGGATGTCTTGGAAACCATGGACTTTGATGGGCAGGGTTCTGTTTCTTATATTCGGTGTTCTCTGTCCTGTGTTCCACCTGGTGTGTCCTGGCTTGTATGATGACGATTCTGTAATGACAATACAAAAGGTACAGACTGTTCACAAGAAAATATACATGCAGACAGGCACTTCCTGTAAACAGTAGACCAAAGGTCATCAGCATAAAACAGTGTCACTTTATATACAGAAATAAAATGGATGAGTGGCTACCAATTTGTTAATCTTAACTGGATTTCAACACAATCATGCTTCATCTTAGTTTCCCGCTATCTTGATAGACTCTGAACATAGCATTCCAGAGGTCAAAGTCATTGCACTTCCCAAAGTGAACAAGACCATTTGATTGCAAGTACATTACAGTGTTGCTATCAAAGTTTAGCACAGATCTACCATTTTGACAATAATAAAGTTAAAGTTCATTTAATTAGATCAATTAAAATTAAGCTGAAAATTGGGCTGGGGATGTGGCTCAAGCGGTAGTGTGCCTGCCTGGCATGCGTGCGGCCCGGGTTCGATCCTCAGCACCACATACAAACAAAGATATTGTGTCCGCCGAAAACTAAAAAATAAATATTAAAAAAAAATTCTCTCTCTCTCTCTCTCTCTCTCTCTCTCTCTCTCTCTTTAAAAATAATTAAGCTGAAAATAATTTTGGAATCGAAATTGAAAATAATGACTATATTTCCCCCTGAAAGATCACTTAAAAAGAGACACAAAAATGATCTCATGCTTGAATTATATTACGTGCTACCTAATAATGAATACCTTGGGGAAAATTTAGAGAAAATGCATTTTTTTCAAATTAAGTATATATAAATTATTTTAAAATATATCAAACAAAATATGGAATAATGAGGAGGAAAGAATGTTAATGAAATGCTGTTTCCTTAATTTTTAATTTTTATGCATAGATAACCTGCTTATGGTTACATAAATAAAAACCGGATGGAGAAAAAGTAGATAATAATCTTCCAATCATCTCAGTTACTTCTATCTCAATTTCTCATGGCTGAAAAGAATCAATACAACTAGCTTTTCCAACATATCCTTTCAGAAATGTGGTATGCATGCACAAGCAGAAAAGCATCCAATAACAGGTACTTCTAAATTAGAATTTAAAGGAATCAATCTTTTGGCTAAAATTAATGTAGAATTTTAGAGGCAGGGTCTGTGGTTGATTCTTTTAAAAGTTTTCTAAATTGTTTGTTTTTTTAAAAAGTTCAAAACCTCACTTTGTGATTCTGGTACTTAACAGATTTGGGTGCAACATAACCTTACATGTCTATATTCATCTGGTGTTGAATATAGACACAGTTATCTGGTTATTGCTACAGAAAAAAAGCGTGAACATGCAAAAGTGGGAGGTTCCCTGGGGCTGGAGCATTCCCTTTCAAGGTTGTCTTTTCCAATATGTATGATGTTTGCCTTGCCCACAAGGTCTTCAGAGCCTTACAGCTCACCCTCCCAAATGCTACTTCGCCCTAATTACAATCTTTCTAAGCCAGCATGGGCACCATCTTGATTTTTCTGTCATTAAATAGCTCTTCTATGTCTTAAGGCATACCTGGATGTTATTCCTGAGTTTCCTGATTAAGATATATTTTCCCTTCCAACCATTCTTGGGAGTCACTCCACTGTGAACTATCCTGACCTTTCCAATCACAGAGAATAAAAATGTCAGACTGGAAGCCACCTCTAGTTCTAAGGGGTCATAAACTCCATGCCTTCAGGAACCAGCTTACACATCATACCAGAACATGACAATAAGATAAAATGAGTCTGTGCCCAGAAACATCTGTAAAATTTTTAGTCTGATTTCACATGCAATTATGTAAAATTCAATGAGTTTTCCCCACTTCCTTGTTCATTCCTTATCTCTGACACATGCACACACACACACACACACCCACACACACACTTCTAAATGTTGAGGATTAAAAATTCTTTGCATAGGTGAAAAGAATGGACTTCTACTAGGAATAACCATTTGGCATTAAATGACTCCCAAGTTGAGTGTATCTCTAGCTTCTAATGATGTTCACACACCTGGTAGCCCCAACTTCCATCAGAATTCCTTTTTTTTTTTTTTATTGGTCGTTCATAACATTACATAGTTCTTAATACATCATATTACACGGTTTGATTCAAGTGGATTATGAACTCCCGCTTTTACCCCGTATACAAATTGCTGTATCACATCAGTTACCCTTCCATTGATTGACATATTGCCTTTCTAGTGTCTGATGTATTCTGCTGTCTGTCCTATTGTCTACTATCTCCCCTCCCCTCCCCTCCCAAAACCCATTTAATATATTGTCCTCGGATAGAGGACGTATCAGATATTAAACTGATAAGAACAGATACTACACATGATCTTAGCCAAAAGGCCGAGAAGCGATCCATCAGAATTCCTTAACCAGTTTTGGAAAGGAGATGAGTAGGCTCTTAGTGTGCAAGAATCATTTGCTAGGTTCCCTTTATAGCAGACTATTCGCTCTCACAGGGAAAATGGGATATGTCTACGATAATCTGAAAAATTTTCATTTCATAAAAGGACAAGGAATCGGTGTGGCCAAGCTGTCCTGAGTTGCAATGATCATGAAGCCAATAAAAGATTAAGGTAAAGGAGGAAGCATAGTAAGTTAGAAAACCTCTGGCTTTTGAAACCCTTCCTATTTTTTATTCTCTCAGAACCTTGACTACTTCTTTCCCCAATTGGTACTAGAATCACTTATTTTGTATTGTAGAAGATCTGAGATAGCATGTGCCATGGATGCAGGTAAATGATGGTGCTACTGGCACTCAACTATGGAGCTGAGGACTTTAGACCTCATGGCATTTTGTAACTTAAAACACACTTTTCAATGAACACTCTCAGTGTTCATCTGTAAAAGCTTTGAAGACAGGTACCCTCTGATCCTTAGACACACACACCTTTCCTGCTTCTCAGAGCAAATAATGAAAAATATGATAGAGCATTTCAGTAAGTGACTCCACATCTTGGTTTTATGGAGTCTTTTAATTATTCTTTAAATTATTATTAATTTGTATTGTATAGAACCTGAGGTCTCTGGGAGTCTTAAGAATTTCTTGGTAGATTATCCCATTGAATTTTATTACTTAGTAGAAGTCAGGTTTTTTTTTTAAAAAAACACATCTCAATGTGTATGTTTATTTGAATTGACTTTCATAGAGATTTAAAAGGATTTTTTAAAAGAAATTAAATCCCAGAAATTGAGTTGTTCCCTACCTGGTTAATCTTATATACAAACACACAATTTAACTAGGTGATATGAAAGATGGTATTAAATAAAGTCTAAATTATCATTTCCCCATTCTTGAAGCTTTATGTAAATGAAAGTCACACACTGGAGAGAGAGAGAGAGAGAGAGAGAGAGAGAGAGAGAGAGAGAGAGAGACATGAGACTCAACAAACTGTAAGCCTAATTGAGAAGTTCAGCAAAGGGCCCTTAAGCAGCACTGACCTTCAAAAATTGATAATCTATGCTTCTGTCCAGCAGTAAGTTAGAAACCATAGTGGGAAAAACATATTTTTGTTTATATTTATAGCAAAAATGATGAAATATCAAGGACTCAATTAGCCTAACAAAATATGTAAACATTTTATAGAGAGATAAAAGAGCACCTTTATTAAAGGGATTAGCTGTTTAAAAAGATATATTATATTGATAGAATGTCATAACATTGAAAATATATTGATTTTTCCAAAATTTATCTATAGGTTTCAATAGATTCCCAGTGAATATCCTGAAGGGATAGTTTTTGTGGAATAGGACAAATAATTGTCAAATGTTTGTTAAAGAGCAGGGCACAGTGGCACATATCTGTAAACTCAGTGACTCAGGAGGATGAGGAAAGAGGATTGATTGCAAGTTTGAAACCAGCACGAACATTTAGCAAGATCTTGTCCCAAAATAAAAACTAAAAAGGTCTGGGGATACAGCTCAGTGATAGAACTCTTTTGGATTCAATCAATATACTCAAAAGTGTATATGAAACAGTAAGACATACAAATATTCATTAAAACTGACGTGAAAGAATAGATGCATTACAATACAAAGTGGACAGTAGAGAGGAGAAGCCAGATCAACTGATCTTAATACATTATAAAGACATTCACAGTATTTAAAACAGCATGCCAGTGGCATATTGACAGACAAATAGATAAATGGGGCATGGGACAGCACACATTGTATGAGAGTAGTGGCACCCTAAATTAATTGGGAAACTACATCATTTTGCAAATAATTCTAGGAAATGGAAAATAAGTTGGAGCTGTACTTCACATGGCATTTAAAAATAAACATTAGATGATTGGCTACCTAAATATGAAAGCTGAAACTGTGAGGCCAATAGGAAATGTCCAAGAATAAGAAGGCACATGATTAGCTAATTAATAAATAGGTAGACTACAGGCACATCAACTTTAGAGTCCAGGACAGACACCTTGTGGTTCAAGGGGCCAGGAGAAGCTTCCCTGGGGGCTTTTGGTTGGAGCACTATGAATGTGAATGAGGGTGGAATAGGCTTTCAAAGAAGTAGTGACCACATACATTCCCAGAGTAAATTATGTTACCACATATTAACTCATCTTATCTTCTTATCCGGCTAGAGAGTCAAACAGATAACAGATTTCTATTCTCTTTTAGGGTATGATGACATACCTAAACGCTCTGAAACCATAAACGACTGATCTGTGGAGTAGGTGGAAGGGCAGGACGGGGACCCGCTGTTTCTGACACAAGTTCCTTCTCTCGGTCAGCATCATGGAGCCTTATTTACTGAGCAGCCAGCAAACGAGCCACCACAGAGAAGAAATGGGCCAGCTATTTTGGTTTCTCTTCCATAGAGATTGCCTTTTTATGAGGTAGACTCTTGTAACTGGAGAAGGGAACCAAAGGTCACCACTTTAAAATATGTGGCTCCAAAAGTGAATGGGCCATTTTAAAGAGAATAGCTCCATTAAAATTTGTTAGGAATCTCCTGAAAGGCAGTTTCTTGTGTGTAATGATGTCTAAGCTTTGTGCTTTTAAAGGATAACAATACCACACTGCATTCCTCACAGAGGTGTTATGGAAATCAAATGAAGGAAAGGGGTTTTGCATGTAAAGACTTACTTTCACTGAGTTTGGTGGCACAGGCTTCTAATCTCAGCTACTTGAGACCCTGAGGCAGGGGGATGGCAAGTTCAAGGCCAACCTCAGCAATTTAGCAAGACCCTGAATCAAAATAAAATTTATAAAAAAAAAAAGGATTGAGAATGTATGTTAGTGCTTGCTTAGCATGCATGAGGCCCTGGGTTCAATATTCAGTATAAGGGGGGGAAAAGTACTTATTTCATTTTGACATTGGTAAATTTATGAACTAACACTAGCCTTTACCGCCACCCAGTGGCCATGAGGATGAATGATTTTGAGTTTTCATGTTTCATGTTTTATTTCTCCTATTTTTACATTTTTACTATTCAATCCTTTTACTCACATTCAATATATTTCCTTTGGGATTTTTAATTTATAAATTTTTTTGTAGAAAATTTTGCCCATGAGTTTTTTTTTTTTTTTATTATTGTTGGTCGTTCAAAACATTACATAGTTCCTCATACATCATATTTCACAGTTTGATTCAAATGAGTTATGAACTCCCAATTTTATCCCGTATACAGATTGCTGCATCACATCAGTTACCCTTCCATTGATTGACATATTGCCTTTCTAGTGTCTGATGTATTCTGCTGTCTATATTATTCTCTACTATCCCCCCTCCCCTCCCCTCCCCTCCCCTTTTCTCTCTCTACCCCTTCTACTGTAAATCACTTCTTCCATTTGAATTATCTTGTCTTACCCCTCCTTTCCTCTTATATGTCATTTTGTATAACCCTGAGGATCGCCTTCCATTTCCATGCGATTCCCCTTCTCGTTTCCTTTCCCTCCCACCTCTCAACCCTGTTAATGAAAATCTTCGTCTCAAGCTCTTCGTCCCTACCCTGTCCTTGTTTCCTCCCCTTATATCAGAGGAGTCATTTGGTATTTGTTTTTTAAAGATTGACTAGCTTCACTTAGCATAATCTGCTCTAATGCCATCCATTTCCCTCCAAATTCTATGATTTTGTCATTTTTAAATGCAGAGTAATACTCCATTGTGTATAAATGCCACATTTTTTTAATCCATTCATCTATTGAAGGGCATCTAGGCTGATTCCACAATCTTGCTATCGTGAATTGTGCTGCTATGAACATCGATGTAGCAGTGTCCCTGTAGCATGCTCTTATTAGGTCTTTAGGGAATAGACCGAGAAGGGGAATAGCTGGGTCAAATGGTGGTTCCATTCCCAGCTTTCCAAGAAATCTCCATACTGCTTTCCAAATTGGCTGCACCAATTTGCAGTCCCACCAGCAATGAACAAGAGTGCCCTTTTCCCCACATCCTCTCCAGCACTTATTGTTGTTTGACTTCCTAATGGCTGCCAATCTTACTGGAGTGAGATGGTATCTTAGGGTAGTTTTGATTTGCATTTCTCTGACTGCTAGCGATGGTGAGCATTTTTTCATGTACTTATTGATTGATTGTATGTCCTCTTCTGAGAAGTGTCTGTTCAGGTCCTTGGCCCATTTATTGATTGGGTTACTTGTTGTCTTATTGTCTAATTTTTTGAGTTCTTTATATATTCTGGTTATTAGGGCTCTATCTGAAGTGTGTGGAGTAAAGATTTGTTCCCAGGATGTAGGCTCCCTGTTTATCTCTCTTATTGTTTCTTTTGCTGAGAAAAAACTTTTTAGTTTGAGTAAGTCCCATTTGTTGATTCTAGTTGTTAACTCTTGCGCTATGGGTGTCCTATTGAGGAATTTGGAGCCTGCTCCCACAGTATGTAGATCATAACCAACTTTTTCTTCTATCAGATGCCGTGTCTCTGATTTAATATCAAGCTCCTTGATCCATTTTGAGTTAACTTTTGTGCAAGGCGAGAGATAGGGATTCAGATTCATTTTGATGCAAATGGATTTCCAGTTTTCCCAGCACCATTTGTTGAAGATGCTATCCTTCCTCCATTGCATGCTTTTAGCCCCTTTATCAAATATAAGATAGTTGTAGTTTTGTGGATTGGTTACTGTGTCCTCTATTCTATACCATTGGTCCACCCGCCTGTTTTGGTACCAGTACCATGCTGTTTTCGTTACTATTGCTCTGTAGTATAGTTTGAAGTCTGGTATCGCTATACCGCCTGATTCACACTTCCTGCTTAGTATTGTTTTTGCTATTCTGGGTCTTTTATTTTTCCATATGAATTTCATGATTCTTTTATCTATTTCTACAAGAAATGCAGCTGGGATTTTGATTGGCATTGCATTGAACTTATAGAGAACTTTTGGTAATATCGCCATTTTGATGATGTTGGATCTGCCTATCCATGAGCAGGGTATATTTTTCCATCTTCTAAGGTCTTCTTCTATGTCTTTCTTTAGGGTTTTGTAATTTTCATTGTATAAATCTTTCACCTCTTTTGTTAGGTTGATTCCCAAGTATTTTATTTTTTTGGGGGATATTGTGAATGGAGTAGTTGTCCTCATTTCCGTTTCAGAGGATTTGTCGCTGATATACAGGAATGCCTTTGATTTATGCGTGTTGATTTTATATCCTGCCACTTTGCTGAATTCATTTATTAGCTCTAATAGCTTCTCTGTAGACCCTTTTGGGTCTGCTAGGTATAGAATCATATCATCTGCAAATAGTGATAATTTAAGTTCTTCTTTTCCAATTTTTATCCCTTTAATTTCTTTCGTCTGTCTAATTGCTCTTGCCAGTGTTTCGAGGACTATTGCCCATGAGTTTTATAGTTTTCTTTTTTTCTTAATTTTTTAAATTTCAATTTGTTATATATGACAATAGAATGCATTATAATTTATATTACACATATAGCACACAATTTTTATAGTTTTATTTTTATAAGTCACAACCAAAAAAAGCAGCCATATTTCAGAGCAAGAATCAATATTTTACCTGGAAGACTTCATCCTGTATAGCTATCCTGTCTGAATCTTAATTCTGATGTTTCATCTTCTAAAACAGCTGTCATTTAACACAGGAGAAAAAGTTGAGGATATTGTTGGAAAGCTCTATTTCCTTTTTGACTTTGCTGTAAGTTGTACTTAAAAAATTATCAAGTCCTTACCTGAAACTTTTTTGTTTGTTATGGTTCACTCAATCATAAGCATATTACTGCTTCCATTAAAAAAAAAAACCTCATGAGGGCTGGGGATGTGGCTCAAGCGGTAGCGTGCTTGCCTAGCATGCGTGCGGCCCGGGTTCGATCCTCAGCACCACATTCAAACAAGATGTTGTGTCTGCCGAAAACTAAAAAATAAATATTAAAAAATTCTCCCTCTCTCTCTCTCTCAAAAAAAAAAAAAAAAAAAAAACCTCATGGTTTTCAATTTTGGCCACCATGCTTGGTGTTGAGGATACAATGATGAGCAAAAAGAAATGTGATCCCCACCTTTGTGGAGTTTGCAATCTAGTAAGAGAGGGATGTAATAATTAAGTGACCACACAAATATTATTGCCTCCCATATCTCAGAAAATGAGAACATTTGATTTGTTGCAAAACATCAAGACTCAATTTGTCCTCATGTTTAACTGGGTGTCTGAGGGTCGTGGGTTTATAAAGCAAAAACCTGACGCTCTTTTGTTTAAACCTGACAAGCAGCATGAAGACAAGTTCCCTCCGTGGTATTGAGTTGAGCATGTTGAAGTGGGATTTGGAGGCAGAAACTCAGGGTTTAAATCCTGTGGTCCTCTGAAGTCATAAAAGGGACACAGGGCTAGCAAGGGTAAGTAGTTTTACATGATGAATGGAAGATGCACAATTTAAGTCAGGTCTTGCTGACCTCATATTTCCATCACTTCCCAGGCAGAAGAGTGAATGGTGGAAAGAGCAATGCTCCTCTCTGACCTGAATGTTACTGCTCTCCATCAGCTCCCGTGTACTGTGCACGAGACATCTAGACGCCCTCCGACAGTCTTCACAGAGGGAGGGAAGGAGGCTCAGACTGCTCTCAGGCTATTACTAGAATCGAAACATGTCTGTTAACTTAAGTACACATTATTTTATATTGTCTGCTTTGGGGAAACACATATTTACTAGGCTTTTACTCACATCTCTTTATTCTGGCCAAGGTTTTGTCATTTTTATTCTACATCAAGGACGTCTGAGAAGAACCCCCTGGGCGGTTCCTCTTTGACTGGTGCTCTCATTATTTAATATGGTCTGTGAAGGATGAAAATTGGAAGCCAAAGCTAATCTGAGTAAAAGGCTGGTGTCACTAGACCTGGGGATTCATTTTTCAGATGACTTTGGGGCTGAGTTGGCACTTCTGTATGACATGGATCAAAAGTAAGAAATAAGGATATCCAGAGGACCACAAGGACACGATCATACTGTGAGGTAGGAGCAGTGCACAGGCTTGCACCCACACTTAAGCACACACAGAGCTCTTTCAGCTAATGGGACTTTTCAAAGGGGGCTAGAGTCAGCCCTTCATATCAATGAGTTCTGCATCTATAGACAACCATGGATAAAAATATCTTGGGAAAAATTACACTTGTGCTGAATATATATACACACACATATATATTCAGAATATTTATACATATTCTGAAGACATATATAAATACAAATATATATAGTTATTTCCAAAACAATGTAGTATTACAACTATTGGCATAGTATTTACATTGCTTTGGGTATTATGAGTTATCTAGAGATGATATAAAGTCTGTGGGAGCTGAGCACAGTGGCACACACCTGACATCCCAGTAGCTTGGGAAGCTGAGGCAGGAGGATCTCAAGTTCAAAGCCAGCCTCAGCAACTTTGCAAGGTCCTAAGCAACTTAGCAAGACTCTGTCTATAAATAAAATATAAAGAAGGTCTGGGGATGTGGCTCAGTGGTTAAGGCCCCCCACATTCAATCCCCATTACCAGAATAAAATAAAGTCTCTGAGAGAGAATGTGCACAGGTTATATGCAAGTACTATGCCATTTTACATAAGAGACTTGAGCCTCTGTGATTTTGGTAGCCACAGGAGGTTCTGGAAAGTATTCTCTGGTTGTGCTTTGCATTGTTCCTGTGCCTGTTCAGCCTGTGATTATTGTTTTCATGTGCCCTTTGAAATGAAAGCCCCTGTGAAATAGCCTGTAAAAGACCACCAGTGCCGGGATGTGCCAGGCGAGGGCTAGAGAGGGGTTATGTTCTGGGAGAAAATTTCTCCCAGTGTTCTGGCACAAAGAGCCATGAGCACACCCAAGAAGTTCTGTGCTCGGGGCCAAGTACCAGAATCAGAGAGACAGAAACCCAACTAGATTACAAAATCTCAGAACCTGGACATGCTGCTCATCACACTCCTACCTGTCTCCAAGAATTTCCATTTGCTCATCCCTCTTCCTGAAGGCTGCCTCACCTACTTTCCACCTTTTTGGTGAAGACACATTCCCTCCCTCCATCTAAAGTAACTCCTCTATAAATTATTCTTTCTCTCCAACATCTTTGTTTTTTAACAAACTGCATCCTGCAAATATTCACTTATTGTCTCTTCTTTTTTTTTTTATTGGTTGTTCAAAACATTACAAAGCTCTTGACATATAATCTTTCGTACATTTGATTCAAGTGGGTTATGAACTCCCATTTTTACCCCAACCTTCTTAAATATAAGGGCAAAGACTTTATAACAGTTCTCTGTTAAATCCTAGCACTATGTGTCCAACATACAGTAAGTACTCAATAAATGTTTGTTGAGTGGATAATTCACTTGATAATTCTTTACATTTTAAAAATATCTGTGCTCTAGAAAAGCAGAGGTGATAATACTTAGATCCATGTCCACTAATCAATTTGTCAAACAATAAACATTGATAGTCTGTAATTAAAATTTGAGAGTAAAAAAAAATAAAATAAAAGCTAGAACATGGTATATAACAGAATCAGAATCCAAAGATTATTGAAAGAATCAAACATATTTCATTGGTAATAAGTATAAAATTTCAGACCAAAGCCCAGAGAATCAACCTTGCAACCATAAAATGGACCAAAAAAAAAGGGGGGGGAGGGCTTAATAACACATGTGAAAATTAGAGATTTAATTGATTGAGACCTCAATGGGAGTCAAGACCAAATGAAGTGTGCAGTAGTTGTATACCCGCCACTAACCAAGTTTGGTTTGGGGCAGGTGTTTCAGAAAAAGCATTTGGATTAAAACAAGCAGGATGAGAAAAGTTTTGAACCCATGTTCTATAAGCAAAATCTGTGGCTATTTCAGAAAAGGGAAGTTTGGATGGCATTTAGCAGGAGAGGGAATGAAGATGGTGCGTGGATGCATAGCACTATGATGGCCACCCAACACAATGACCACCCATATACATTTGGCTTTTTCCTGCTGTGCTATGCAGCAGAATAGAAGTGCAACCGGTAGAAACAGAAGAATGCTGATTTTGAAGCAATTTAAAGAAATCTGTTGCACTCCCCGCTATCCAAGAAAAGCCTGAGATCTTGAGAGCTGGAGTGAGCCATTGTGGGTCCATGACCACTTTGGGGAGTGGTTAAACTGGAATTTCTGTCTCTGGAAGGGTCCTGAGCAGGTAACCCCTAGACTTTTTTTCTAGCTTCAAATATTTTGTTTCCAAAGTCTCTCAGGGATGTTGAGAGCTCTAAATAGAACTATTTAGAAGTATATAAAGGTGCTCTGTGGACATAACCAATTCTTCTTATTTACCCTTAAGATTTTACTGTCTATACTTTATTATTTAAACATGAATTTTCTTATAGTTCTTTGAAATAACTAGGAAAGAGATCTAGAATAGGATTATAGCAAGAAAATGAAAAAATATTTAGTTAACTATTTAAAGCAATTGTAAGACAGAGGTACTGTTACAGGGCTGGGGTCTTTTGAGAAATTGAGGCAGCATGAAAGCCCCCTTCAAACCCCAATTCTTGCAATCAGGTCATAAATATTGCAGACAGTCCCTGAGAGTTACAGGCATGAGTTTATTAAAAGGGATGGGAAAGGAGAAAGGAGACACTCTTAAGGGAAAGACTGGGTCCTCCATACTGGGACAGTATGCCTCTTCTGCACTCTAGTTTTATTGAGATCCCAGGGAAGTTTACAAAGAGTCCTGCCTAAGTTCACCTCTTGACTTTTGACAGGATGACAAGGCAACATCAGACTTTTGAATCCCCACTGCCATGACAATTCTAGGTCACTTTGGCCCATGCTGACCAGTTAGTTCTAATTAAACCTATTCTTACAGATTATATGGTTGGGCAGAATTATCTTTATCTCCCAGAGTTCTGGAATCTTGTCTGTGTAAAGGTCACCGATTCTCTCCCTTCCAGGTAACTTCTGTGCCTCTTATCAGACTTATTTTGGATCTGCATTTCTCTTGCAGATAACAGGTAGTTTGTTGTGGAATGTAATCTGTCCTGCTCACTGAAGTTAGGCAGGACTGCGGGTAAACTGCTCCTTAGAAAAGAAAGCATGTGGGGGTCAGCACAGTGAGTCCAGTTTATAGAATTTTTTTTTAACCTCAGTTTCCCCCCACTCACATCCCGCTCTCCCCTATGGGTGCCACATCTGTTGTCTACTTGTTTGAAGAGGCTGCATTGAGGAGACTCCTGGAGCCAAACCCCACTCTCTGAAGGCCTGGTAGGAATGTTTTTATTTTGGCCATTCGTGTTTCACAGTAGACCCCTCAGAGAAATTAGAATTAAGACATTTTCTGGGAAAGGCCCCGTACGATTCATTTTAAACCAGTCAAACAGCAACTGCCAGATCAGCATGGGGTGCATCCTGGAAACAGACCTTCCCTTGACCTTCTCCACTCCATTGTCCCATTTTCATCCAAATTCACAGGGGTGAGAGTATGCATCTCATGGCACAGCAGAAATTTTCTGACAGTGTGGATTTTGCATTAGGAAACTTGAGGGGGTGGCTAAAGAGAAAATCCTTCTGTGGAAGTGATCATTCATTGGGGCTGATATGAGGCAGGCATCCAGGGCTAGACTGCTTCTGTGCTCTGCAGAGCCCCCAGGACACACTACTGGCACCTGCATCAGGGCTGCTGAAGTAAGTTACTAAAACCACAGATCACTGTGCTGTGATAAAATAAGTCACTGTGTTGATGCTGAGGTCAGGGAGTTACTAGACTCAGGTGGAGATGGAGTGCTCTACATTTTGTAGTGGGTGAATACGTGCCAAGTACACCACATTCTCTCTGGAAGCAGTTCACGCTAGCCCTTGCACTTCCCTGAAATTACAGATCAGTTGCCTATGGAGCTTGCAAAATTCAAGATTGAAAAAGTAAAATGAGCCAGCCAGGTGTTCCTGTAATTCCAGTGGCTGGGGAGGCTGAGGCAGGAGGATCACGAGTTCAAAGCCAGCCTCAGTAAAGATGAGGCCCTCAGCAATTCAGTGAGATCCCGTTTCTAAATACAATACAATATAGAGCTGGGGATGTGGCTCAGTGGTTGAGTGTCCCTGAGTTCAATCCCTGCTACTCCTCCCCACCAAAAAGAAAAATGATCTGTTTGTAACCCTTAGCTCATGACACCCAACTTCCAAACTCAAACCAGTATCTAGTTTCCAGAAGAAAATTCCCAGTATTCTAGAATAATTTCTTAGGAGCAGGGAGGGGCAGGACAAGCTGTTCCTAGACAGAATCTAGACAGAGCATAGGTTCCAGTCCTATTCAAGAGACTGGCCATTGCTTCTCAAGCTCAGCGTTTCTGAGAACTACCGTGAATGGTTTATGCCTGCTTTGCACCGAAGCCCCAGGCTTCTGGCTTCTTCCATCCTGTTTTTCCACTGGAGCCCATCACAGAACTCTGGAATCCCAGAATGTGTAATTTTTGCTCACACCTTAATGTTTTTTTCTTTTCTGGAGGAATACCGGGGACTGAACTCAGAGGCACTTGACCACTGAGCCACACCCCCAGCTCTATCTTGTATTTTATTTAGAGACAGGATCTCACTGAGTTGCTTAGTGCCTTGCTTTTGCTGAGGCTGACTTTGAATTCCAGATCCTCCTGCCACTGGGATTACAGATGTGTGCCACTGCACCCGGGCACACCTTAATCTTAAAATCAGTCTGATAGGCATTTGATTACACAACACAGTACTGTATTTTTGAAATCTTAACTCTAAACTCTATTGTGGATATATTATCAGTTGTTCTATCTCATATTCCTCTGTCTTCAAAAAATAGGTAGAAGTAGGATTTCGACTTTTTTAAATAAAAACACAAGCAGCATATGAAATTTTTGTCACCATTGCATTTGGCACAAATTCTGATGTCAAGTAACTACTAAAAATGTTGTTTAATTTTTCCAAAGGACATCTATTCATGGTCCATTAGTTCAGTGAGTGATGTGGAGCATTTTTTTTTCTTTTTTTGGAGGGGGTGTAGTACTGAAAGGGTAAAGTTTCTAAGCTGGAAAGCTTGAATGTAAAAGATTAGGTATTATTAAGTTCCTCTGTTACACCCAGAACCTGAAATTCCTGAGATAGTTAAAACAACGCCCTAACTGGCCATTTAGCCTAGGGCCCTGTGCAGTTCGTCACAGGGCCCGAACCAATCAGTTTGAATGTGTAACCCGCTTACGAATGACCAATCACCCTCGCCTGACCTGTTCCCTCCAATGAATGTGCCAATCACGTCTCAGAGTTGTTGTTCAATTTCCCCGCGCCTCATGATGATTTGTTCTGATGTATGCCAAGCCCACCGCCCTCTCCAAAAAGTGTACTTAAGCTCTGCTTGACCTTTGCTCGGGGCTCTGGGCTGCTCTCCCTTCTTGAGTAAGCACAGAGCCCCAGCGCGCTGGAATGGATCCCTAATAAATCCCCTTTTGCCAATTGCATGGAGTAAGTCTCTTGTGTGGTCTCTCTCTCTGACGCTCCGCCAGACCCCTCTTACAGTACTGGTGATTGAACTCAGAGACACTTTATCACTGACATCTCCAGTCCTTCTTATTTTTTATTTGGAGATAGGGTCTCACTATTGCTTGGGGCTTCACTCAGCTGCTAAGGCTGGCCCCAAACTTGTGATCTTTCTGCCTCAACCTTCCCAACTGCTGGGATTACAGACATGCATCATTGCACCCACCTCTAAATGTTTGTTGTTGTATTGTTTTGATCTAGGAGTTGTAAATGTTGTGTCAATGTGGCATTGGTTACATTTATTGGTACTATTATCCTTCTTATCTCACAATTGAGAAAAGTGAGAGGTTCAACATCCTAAAGAGCATCTATCTCCCCAGCTGAGGCCATTGTTGACTGCTCAGCTCCATTTCACCTGCAAGGACCTGCTACTCCTGTCCCTAGACAGAATGAACTTGGGCTTTTGGTGTAGAACCTGCAAAAGGCCAGCTGGTGGGTGCACCCTATAAGGATGATAAGGTCTGAACTTCACTCCTTCATGACCACAGCATTGCTCCAATTCTAAAATGTATACGGACAGTGCTGAGGAGCAGAGGGGAGAGAAAGCCTGACCTATTTGCTTTGGATTGTCATTCAATGAGACCAACGTTCCTCTCCCACTCCACACAACACTTTTATTAGTCCAGTGACAGCAGCAGCAGCAACAAAAACAACCAAAAAAAAAAAAAAGAAAAAGGAAAAATTGTCAAATGGACCTTACCATCATGGATAACTATAATGCACCAATGAATTTTTTTTTTTTAAGAAATTTACACCTTGCAACTGCACCTCATGGATGATTCGCTGCGTATTTGCCAACCCCCAGACGGGTCTCCCTTCCCATCTAGGCTTCCTGTCATCTGTTGGCATGGTTAGGAAATGAAGACAACTTTCACTCTTAATCTCTATAAAACATAGAGCTGGTAATCATCTGGAACAAATACTATTTATTATTTCTCAGAGTAAAATATGTTGATATTCCTCTTGAACTAAATACTTTAAATTGAAGTATTTTCTTCTCTTCCTTTTTTCAAGAATTGATTGTGTACTTAAAAATTTCATATCTACAGCGTGAAAGTATGAATGTACTACCAATCTTGAATTATACAGATTATATACAAACGTTTTCCTTTTAGAAAATCAGGATTATAGGTAAAGCTAAACTCCTCTTGATAATATCTCTAATCTAGTTCCTTTCTCCCAAAGTTATCAAAATTGTTATCGATTGTTGACTTGTGCTTCAAGATATTTTTCTAAGTACTAGATGTATTTATGTAGAGTCATAAAAATATATAAAATATGATTTATTCTATTTTCCACATACATTCTATCATAGTATATACACCAAATTGCCTTTTACTTCACAATCATGACATGATGATTATTAATTACAGTAAAAAAAATATGGAAGGAATGAATTATTACATTTACACTAACTTTGATTTATGGACATTTCAGTGGTTACATTTTCCTTTATTACAAACATTGCTGCAAAGGACATCCTTATACTTGGGTGTTCCTCTTTTTTTCTGAGGTAAAGGTTAGAAAGGGAATAGCCAACTCATAAGGTATGAATATTTAGAATGTTAATAGATAATACTATTAGTTAATATTTATCAAGGAATCACTATCTACCCTCCTCCCTATTACTACTTTAAGAGTTTGACATTCACAAACTCTTAAGAGAACATTTTATCTTAAACCTTTTTACAAGTGAGAATACTAAGATATGGCAAAGGTGAGTGACATGCCCCAGAGCACATAGGGAAGTGACGGAGCCAGGTTTGTCCCTGAGAGTTGCCTGCTAAGACTCTTTTTATTTTTTTAAAAATTATCAATACTGGGCATTGAATCCAGGGGTACTTTACCACTGACCTCTATCCCCAGGCCTTTTTATTTTTAAAATGAGACAGGGTTTTGCTAAGTGGGTGAGGGTTTAATTAAGTTGCTGAGGCTGACCTTGAATTTGCCATCCTCCTGCTTCAGCCTCCCAAGTTGCTGGGATTACAGGCGTGTACCATCATGTCCAGTGTTGACACTGTCTGTCCAGGACACTCTACTGCCTCTAGCCTTGTGTTCCTTGTTTGCCCAATTGTTTGTACTTATTTCTTACAAGCAGAAATCTATTTATTTGTGGGCTAACCAACTTTACAAATTTTACATGTAAATTTGGGGGGGATGTTCCATTTGAAAAGTCATTTTAATACTAATGGCCAATCAGAGTATGATCTTGTCAAAGACTTCTCATAGCTTGGCAAATCAAGAGAATAGATATTGTCCCTTTGCCACTAGTGTGAAATGGAATGAGGTAAGGAGATGAAAACCTGAGAAATTTTGTGAAAAGGGACCCAAGTTAGGTCCTAAGCAGTCTGTGCTCACCAGAGAGCTCCATTGCCAATGTTCTGGTTTGGGACCCGAATGTCCCATAAAAGCTCATGTGCAGGGCAATACAGGAATATTCAAGGTGAAAAGATTGGAAGGTGACAGCCATAACTTCATCTGTGAATTAATCCACTTGGTGGATTAATAATTTGAATGGACTACTGGGTGGAAACTCTAGGCAGGTGGGGTGTGGCTAGAGGAAGTAGAGCCCTGGGCATGCACTCTTGGGAAGTATACCTTGTCCCTGGCTCTCCCCCTACACTACCCCTCTCTCTCTTCTTCCTGGCTGCCGTGAAGTGAGCAGTATTTCTCTGCCATGCCATTTCACCATAATGTTCTGCCTCACCCTAGACCCAGTGCAATGGAGTTCACTGACCCTGGACTGAACATCCGTCACTATGAACACAAAATAAACTTTACTTCTTCTAAGTTGTTCTTGTCAGGTGTTTTGATCACAGCAATTAAAATCTGACTAACACATCCGATCTTTAAATACAGATACTTAATCTATAAGATCTGTGTAGACCAAATTTATTCAAGCTTTCCTGCTTATCCTTGGGATGTTCCTTGAAAAGATAAAAGGATCCTCTTTGTGTGCTCTTGTGTACAATGTTCTATTTGAATTTATTCCACATTTTTTTAAATGGTCTCAAAGAGAAGTTGCAAGTCAGTACCAAAAAGTGTTGTCCCGAGTTACTTGAGAGAACGTGACTGGCACGTGGCTCTATCGCTCCCCAATATTCCAGTATATATTTTCTGTGAACAAAACCTTTCTCTTTCACAGCTACAATCTGCCACCAAAACCAGGAAGTTAATATCAATGCTTCACTATCCTCTAATTCTCACACCTGAGTCAAATTTTATCATTTGTCCCAATGTCCTTTACAGCAAAAGGATCCAATTCAGAATCAAGTCTTGTATTTAGTTGTCATGTCTCTTTAGTACCTTTTAATTGGAACAGTTCCTGACACTTTCCTCACCTTTCATGACTTTGTATTAGATGCATTAGATGTCAAGTCAGTTATTTTGTTGAACATCCTTCAGTGTGTCATTTTGTCTGATTAGATTTAGATTATACCTCTGCATATCCCAGAAATGATGCCATGTCTCATTGTATTCTATTTAGATGACTCACAATTTCAAATTGTCCCATTACTAATAATGCCAATTCTGATCACTTATTTAGGAGGTCTGCTATGGTTCTCCACTGAGAAGCTGTTTCTCTTTTTTTCCCTGTAATTGATAAGTAATGGGAGGGTGAGTTTGAGACTATGTAAATATCCCATTCCTCCTCCAAATTTCCATGTGTTCATTCATTTCTTTACTTATTTTAGCATATATTCATTGTTTTTCAATAGGTTATAATCTGTTATTATTATTTATTCTGATGCTCAAATTACTCCAAATAGCCCATTCAATTTTTTCTGTGTTCTTTTGACATGTCTCCACATTCCTTGACCATTTCTTTACTTTCTGTGAAAAAAAAAAAAAAAAAAAGATGTTGACTAAGACCTGGAATCCACCATTTTTCCAAGAAGCTTTGGTTCCTTTTAGTGGAGAATGGTATTTAGAGGCCAAGGATGGCATGAGTTAACTATTCACTCCCTCCCCCTCTCTTACACACACAGTCTATCTACTTCAAAACCCATGAATTTACAGCTCTGTCTCTACTTCTGGTTCCATTCATTTCAACTTCTTCTAACTTCACAGTTTCCAAAATGCACACAAACTAGCACTCCCCCACATGGACACCCTGTTGTGCCCTGATCTACCATTTTAAATTTCATGTAATAGTTTGGACCACATTGTTCAGACAGAAAAGAGGACAAGTGGGTGTGTCGTTATAAGAATAATTCTTAGTTTACCTCTTTTGATTTATTTTTGGCTATTCTTTCTTTGCTTCTTTATTTTTTGCTTGTGTGAAAAGCTACATTTAAGTTACCATAGCTACAGTTAATCACTGACATTTTAAATCAACTTAATTGCATACATTCATTTTTCAACATTTAAAGTTCTGAATCTTTTCTGTCTCTCTCTCTCTCTCTCTCTCTCTCTCTCTCTCTTTTTTTTTTTTGTACCAGGGATTGAACCCAGGTCACTTAACCACTGAGCTATATCCCTGGTCCTTTTTGTATTTTTCATTTTTTAAGACAGAATCATACAAAGTTGCTTAGGGAGTTACTAAGTCACTGGCCTTATTAAGTTTAGGCTGGCCTTGAACTTCTGATCCTCCTGCCACAGCTTCCCATGCACCACCATGCTCTGCGAGTTGTGGATCTTTTAAGATAGTACAAATAGTGTAATAAACTAGTATACTATTATAATAATAATATACTGTTATATTATGTTACATATAAAATATATATTTTATATTATATACAATACATTTTACATGATATATCATCACTATAATAATAATATACAGTATTATAACACAATATTTACTATTATAGTAATAATATACACTATTATAATATAACATAATATTCACTAGTAATAATTTTTCCAAATAATCCAAAAACCCATGTTCAGACTATTTGTATCATGGTGGGTTTTTAAAAATCTTGCTTCCTGATGTTCCTGTCCTAAACATTTTAGTTTTTCCATGGAGGTAACTTTATCTCCCTTCATACTCCTCTGTTCCCAGCATTTCTCAGGCTATATTTCTGTCCAAGTATTTTTAAGTACCACCCCCCATCAGTTTTTTAAAACTCTTACTTTTTGTCCCACTGTATAAATATTCTCATGAAGCTGCAAATTTCACAAAGGACAGTTGCAATGGTTTGTGGAGGATATAAGAAATGTAGGTTACACAATTCCATGATTCACTGTGGAAAATCAGTAATTCACTGTTTATAAGCTGAACAGACAATCTATGACATGTTCGTTGCCCTTTTACTCCTGAGGGAAAGGCCATTTTATTAGTTCAGACCAGTAATATGCCCAGGATCCCCTGGTGTAAGGACATCTGGCTTCTCCAGAGTGGTGCATACATCACAGAGGACCATTCCCAGCTATGTTCTCACAGTACTCCAATGGCAAATGGGAAAGAACAAGAAAAAAAAAAAGAAGGAAGGAAGGAAATGAGGGAAGAAGGGAGGGAGGGAAAGAAAAGGAATTCCAATCAAGGATATCAAATCCCTTGAGTCTATGCCAAAATTGAGAAGAGATATCAGAATGGAATTGTTACTACCAATTTCCAGTAACTGAATGTTCAGCTTAGAAGGATTTGGCATTCATTTGAGTCATGCTGCTGATCACTTGTGAACTCTTAGGTTTATGACTCCCAGGGCCAGTTTCTGTGCAGAAGGAGAATTAACAGGATTTCTTCCTTAACGGAGATATTTTTCTCTGCAGGAGAACACACAAACAATATCATTACTGTATGAACGGGGCAGAATCACAAATAGCTTAAAGTCACTTGCTGCTAAATTTTCTTCAAATGCAAAGTGATTAGTAAAAGTACAATTCAAATGAAAATAGTTGGCACCTATAGAAGCTGTGAACACACTGCATCTGAACATGAAGGAGGAAGGTGGGCAGTCCTTTGAGAGTTGGCCCTAGGGGGTCAGGACATAAGACTGGACATGGGAAAATGTGCCTGTGCTCCTTGTTCAGGAGAACGGAAAAACACAGGGCAAGAGAAGACACTGAATAAAATGTCATACTTTGGAAACGTGGTTAGATCACTTACTCTATGAAGGATGCGGGTCAGAGAGAGAAAAAAATTGGAAAGGAAGGAAATGGATCAAGCCTGGGGGGAGAGAGGAAGTACCTCCATGAAGTTAGAAAAATGGCTGACTCTAGGGAAGATTCAGGGTAATTTGTGCCACCAAGTAAGAACAGCCACAGGGCCTTGAGCTAAAATTACTACTCTTACTTTATTGGCCTCTTCACCTCAAAGAGAGTTCAATTAAATTCAATTCTTCCAGTGCTTCCTGAGTACCTGCTGGCTGTGTGGCTTACAAGACCATTTAGTTAGTGTTGCCAGGGCTTCCTTCCATAACAGGCAGTTCATTTGCAGATCATCCCCCCACTTGCATCCTCGGGGACTTTTCTTGTTTCTCTGACAATATTTTAGTATTCCTACAGTAACGAAGTAGGCAACAACTTTCCCATGAGATGATTTAACTGTTCTAAGAGGATTTAGCTCCTGGCATTTTGAGAAGTCCACATAATTTGTGTAAATCCTCTTAGATTTCCCTTTTAGGCCATTGTTGCTATTCTACTAGCCAAGAAAGAATGTGGCCTCTGTCTACAGGAGAGGAACAGCCAGAGACTGAAGTCAAAACCTCTGCTACCAAGAGGGCTCCTAAAATGGTATTGGCTTCCTTTTATGGAAGATTGCTGGGTACTTTGTACATAATTCTCAGTAAATCATTTTAGTTTATTTATTGAAGAATCCCTATCATTAAATTGGACCTAAGGTAAAAATACAGTGAATGAGGTCATTATAACCAGTTTTTGATTTGGTGTACAGGCTGTTCCCTAAACCTAAAAATGTTTCTTACCTTCACTGTGCCTTCAAATACAATGGTGTAGTTCCAGCATATCATAAATGCTCTTTAATTTGCTTTTATTTGTTAATGAATTACCATAGGTCAATGACTACCTCTTCAAAAGATTTCACAGCTTTTGTTATGACTGATGATCTTCATCTTCATTTCATTTTTCAATTAACTTATAAGCTAATAAGATCTGAAACAAACATATTTTAGAAATTTCATCCATTTTGCTAGACATACAAGTTGCAAGGAATCTAGCCCTACCAATTGGCTGGAATCTCATGCAAAAGCTCATGTTTGCTGCTCAACGGATTCTGCATCTAAAATCAGCATTATCATGAATACATTGGGGAAGAGCTGGATGTTACCTGTAGAGAAAAGGGGGTCAGAATTGTCTTTTAGCTGGGACAAGGGTAAGGAAACACATATGATTTTTCCCTGGTATATTTCAGACATTCTCAGAGTATTAAGACATTTCCCACTCACTAAAACTTGGAGGGATATGTTTTCTCCATCTTATAGATGAAAAAAATTCAGGCTCAGAGAAGTTAAGCAACTTGTCCACAATCACACACCTAATAAATATATGGTAAATTCAGGATTGGAACTAAGAAATATTTAGATTTAGAAGCTGGGATTCTCCCAAGTAGAAACAAGGTACTCCAAAGTAACCCTTTCCTCTTCAAATGACCATTTTGCTACTAACACCAGTATTATTATTGCTGTTAGATCACTTGTTCTGTCTTCCTATATATATAAAGAAAAATTATATCCCTGTCTGCCCTAAGCACAAGACATGGCTTATTGGAAGATGTGGAAACATTATTTCAAAAATCAGTCACAAAAGCCTTTTAATATCTTTTTGATTAAGTTCATTGGCTTTGAATCCTATCTCTTTGAATACATTGTCAGACACTATAACAACATGAAGTGCATTTATAAAAGAGAAAAACCAAGGTGAAAAATGAAGTATTCAACAGTAAGGGAAATTTTTAGAGAACTGTAAGTTGGAAAACAGAAACCAGCCAAGCTATTTTTCTTAATTAGTTGTTCAGTCTTATGATAACAGCTGGTTGTTGAATCATATTAGTAATTCTTTAAAAATCAGTTATGTACTGAATTAGATATGGTCCAACATGGTTGTAATTCTTACTTAATCTAGACAGATTCTATGGTTGACTAGTCATTACAAATGAGATCACTTCACATGGATCAACACTTGATATTCTGGACTCTCAGCTGCTCTATTAGTTAAAAAACTAGTTTTATAGTTCTTCAAGAAGAACATTTTGAAAAGTCACCCAGGTCTATGGATGTCTCTGAATCATTACAGGTATTTCTTTGCTACCTGTTAGGGTATAACAATTATAATTGATTCATAAGACCAGACTCCCTAGCTGTGGGGAATTTCTCATTGTCTTCAGCTGGTTTTTAATTTTTTAAATTCACATACAGTAAATTACATAAATCACAAGTGTACAGATTAGTGAATATATATATATATATATATATATATATATATATATACCTACATGTCTATCAATCTAGATCTAAACAGATAGATCAGTAGAGGTACATATGTATGTTTATATAAAACCACAACCAAGATTAAGATACAAAATGTTTTCGATATCCCGAAGCCTCTCTGGGATCCTCCCATTCAACCTACCAACCATAATCAGTGTTATACTGTCTTTCACTGAGATATGCCCTCTGCCATGCCAGGAATCAAAACAGGACTGTGCATACGCTAATCAAGTGTTCTATAACTCCAGCTGTGTTTTTCCCTATTCTTGAACTTCATGTATGGGGAACATATTGTAGATTCTCTTTTCTATTAGCTTCTTTCATTCAATATCATTTCTATGAGATCCATCAATATTGTTGTGCATAATAATATGATTTTGATTTTTTATTGACAAATAGTATTGTACAACATGACTATATCAAAATTTATATACCCATTAGTGTGTTGGTAAATATTTCTGTCATTTCCAGTTTAAAAATAAAACTTCTCTAAACATTCTTATACTTGCCCTGTTTTGCACATATATACTCATTTCTCTTGGATATATATCTGAGACTGCCATTGCTGCATATGTAGGAAGTATATAATATGCATATCTGCATTTACTTATGGACATGTAAATATTGATTGATGGAACATAATGTTTCCTTTATTCAGTTTGGGTATATATTGCCAGTTTCTAAAGTGGTGGCACCAGTTCACAGGATAGTCCTCATCTTGATCCTGGTTGCACAGAAGATGTCTTACCATGACCACTTTTTAGATGCTAGATACTCAGATTATCTCTTTAAAGAGAGAAGGAAATAATACAACATCTTTTTGTGTAAAGAGCAAGTGGGGTGGGTCCAATGGCAAAGCTGCCTGTTCTGGCTTATTTGGGTTCATTTAATTTCACACATGCATTTCTGCTTCCTTCTACATGATGGAGCTGATAGATGAGATATAACCATGTGCTGTATCTGCAACAACTATTCTTGTTTCAGTTGAAGGCCTTGTTTCTGAATCTGATTTGTTGGGACGGGCTCCTGATTCACTTATAAATAATTCTCCTTTAGGAGCCCTGTGGTTACTTTTTGTATTCAAAGACCACCTCAATGCATTCCTACCGTAGGTTATCCTTGACCTTCAGAAAGAGTTCACATTTCAAATTTTTTCAAGACAGGACTCCAATATAAAGTTGTAGATTAAAGTAGATAGATGGAAGAAGACACAATCCCTGTCACCCTACAGTTTTCTGAGATTGATTGCTGGCCTTTTATGATGCCTTGAGCAAGAGGAAAACACCATTTCAAATCTACGAACAGTTTCTCTGTTTCTCTGCAGAGGGAAGCTCCAATAAACTGCTCCACTTTTTCTTTCCTTCTTCTTCTTAAAATTCTTCTTCAACTTATTCAATTTTTTAAAACAGAAAGCAATTTAATGGCTATTGGTTATTCAAATGTAAAGAGAATATTGTACTTCCAAAACTGCAAGTTGAAGAAAAACCTGAATTATTCAACATATTAATATCATAAATGTTCCTTGGGTAGTGCTACTTCACAGAAATTGCTTCCTTTAGTGACTATGCTTTTTATTTTTCCTTTGGTGAAAAATACCAGTTTGGTAACTGTACCAGGAGGTGGGAGAGTGGAGAGGTAAAGTAGCTCCTATAACAGGGCAGCAGAAGGGAACTAAAGAAAGAGCCAGTCAGTAGGAGACTCTGTAGGCAGCTGACCTGCAGACTCTGGAGCGGGCTCAGTGAGCTCAGTTGTTTATCTTCTCCTCAACTGTAATTCTGTCCTATTATTTCCAAACCTTAAATAAAGTTTTGCTAAACACCAGAGGCTGATTTTAGCTGCAATGTGGGAGTCAGAGCCAGGCCTATGTCCACTCTTGCTAAGCTGCAGAGGATGAGGGAGAGGTGTGTGTGTCAGGTAGTGAAAGTCGTGGGCGTATGCACAAATGCAGATGCCCCTCTGGAACTTCTCGGAGATAACAGGGAGGGAAATTCACACACTGAATTTGCTGCTGCCACTCATTTTGCAGACTTGGGTTATTGCTATAGAGATTAAAGATAATCGATGCTAACAACCATAGAAATTTTTGTTAATAGTTTTGGGTGATTCATAACTTTACTTGCAAAATTATTTGGCCAAGAGCCTGGCACAGTGGCACACACCTGTGAGTGATTCCAGCTGTTTGTGAGGCGGAGGCAGAAGGATCACAAGTTCAAGGCCAGCCTGGGCAATTCAGCAAAATCCTTCTCAAAATAAAAAATAAATAAATAATTGAAAAGGGCCGGGATGTAACTCAGTGGTAGAACACCCCTGGGCTCAATCCCTGGTACTGAAAAATAAATCATCTGCCCAAAATGTTGCATTGCACTAGAAACCTTCTCCAGTGTCCCCTGCAAGGCTGAGCTCCAGGTCACCTAGAGTGCTTAGAACACTTGCTTCCCTACTACCTAATATCTTTATGGTATTGTCCCATACAGAGAACCCACAATGTCTGACTTGGTCAAGAGAAATCATTATGTGTGTGTATAACCGTCTCTTCTTTCTTCATTTTCCTATACTTGTGGTGTCAGCAATTATTGGCATGATCATTTTCAACAAATATTAGAGCTAAAAAAAATAAATTTCAAAAGAAGTAAGTTATCCATTACAGCGCAGTTAAAATGTCACTATATACAGCTTCTGGTGGAATCCTTCTATAGACAGAGCGCATCTTTTCCTTCCTTTGATGCGGTTACTCAGGTGTCTTGTGATGAGAACTGGCTGTAGATGGAGAGTAAGTTCTCTCACAGAGTTTCTGGGTATCCGTGAATGGCTCAAGCTTTTGCTGGGGATTGGCACCTTGGGGGAGTCACCAAAGCCCACTCCTTTTCTAAACTCAGATGGCTTGTGTTGAATGCTCTGTCAAACTATTATCATCTCCCTATTTCTGAAACTATAACACATAGTTCCTTTGATTCATTAGCCTCTTATGATACAACATTGCTTTAGACAAGTGTTTCTCATTCTCAGCACTGTGGACACTTAGGACTAAACAAGTGTTAGAGGAGCTGTCCTGTGCATTGTAGGATATTTGGCAGCATTCCTACCCACTATCCACAAGATTCCAGTAGAAGCCACCAGCTGTGACAAGCAAAAATGTCTCTAAACATCATCAAAATCCGATGAGGCGCAAAATTGCCTCCAGTTGGGACCACTGTTTCAACGGTTAGCTTTTACACTCTTGGTCAGTACCATTGTTTTTTTGCTTTTTTTTTTTTTTTTTTTTTGAGAGAGAGAGAGAGAGAGAGAGAGAGAGAGAGAGAGAGAGAGAGAGAGAGAATCTTTTTTTGTAGATGGACACAACACAATGCCTTTTTTTTTTTTTTAATGTGGTGCTGAGAATCGAACCCGGGTCCCACCCGTGCTAGGCAAGCGCTATACCGCTGAGCCACAATCCCAGCCCCAGTACCATTGTATTTTAGACAATCTCTGTAGCATCCAGTGTAAGAGGCAGGAGTGAAGGGCTTCCTTTTTTACTCTAAACATTAGTCCTTCATTTGACACTTGAAAAGAATTCTAGTTGAAAGAAAGAGTGTTGTTACATGACCACCATCAAGAAAAACACAGATCCTCTAAGAATTTTTATCTGGGTCTGTGATACAAATCCGAATTTTTAAAACTCATAAATCACAAGTAGTTACACATATGTGCACGTGCATGTACACACTTGCACAAACACACACACACATCCTTTATATAAAAAGACAGCAAAACTACTCCTTAAATTGAGATGGTCTTTCAAATAACAAACATTGCTAATTGTAAGAAAAATTTTTTTTTGTTTAACTCCTTGCATCTTTCAACATTCAACAGTGATAACTCCTGCATGGAGTGGTGCATGCCTATGATCCTAGTGACTCAGGAGGCTGAGGCAGGAGGATCACAAGTTTGAGGCTAGCCTCAGCAGCTAAGTGAAGCCCTAAGAACTTAGTGAGACCCTGTCTCAAAATAAAAAGTAAAAAGGGCTATTGATCTAGCTCAGTGGTAAGGGGCCTCTGGGACCAATCCCCAGTACCAAAATCAAAAACAAAAAAAGCTGTGATACTGCACATTATTATTATTGCTATCATTTTAATTAGTAATAATTAAATTAATAATAAATTAATTATAATCTTCTACATAATATGGGATGCACTGTGACATTTCAGTAATACTCTTTTTTTAGGGGAGTGGGTCACTAATTGTCCAGGCTGTCCTTGAATTGGCATGGCAATCTTCCTGTCCATCTCCCAAGCAGCTGGAATTACAGTACTACTGTGTCCAGCTCTGATACTGGTTTGTAGGCTCGCTTTAAATTTAAACTTTTTAACAAACTGGACCAAAATGTATATATGATTTTATTTCCTGATAAAAATAGAGCCCTTGGGCATTTACGTTGGATTTTGACTCCCCTTGGAGGAAGTGAAGGAAACTCAAGACTACTGGGTTGTAGAGAGGACCTGTTTTGCAAACAGTTTTCCTTCGCTCTGCCTTAATTTGAGCTAGCAGAGGAGTCATCTGACAGTTTTCCTCTGTCTGGCATATATCTGTTCCGCCTCACTCCTGTGGGTGAACCAGAAAGCTCTCTTAAAAAAATTAGTAGCTCTTAGAGGGATTAAAATTGAAGAGACTTTTATATTCTCTTGTAATAAGAACAAGAAAACCAAATCTAAAAGGGAAAAGTCACCGAAGTCCATCTGTGTACCTTAGACAAGAGTTATGATTTGGATAAATGTGGTTCATAACCAAGCTTGCTCTTTGACAAACCTGCAATCATTTTACTTCAGTGTGTTTAACCTTTTGTTTAATTTTACATTTATGTTTCTTATTGTTCACTCCTTTTACATTGATTTTACGTGTACATTTCAAAGGTTTTTAATTTATTCATAGTTATGCCACTACCACAATCTACTTTTTAAAAATCTCACCGTCCCAGGAAGAAGTCTTGTATCCATTAGTAACCACTCCCTATTTCTCCTTATCCCCAGCTTCTGGCAAATTTTAACCTAAATTTTGTCCTTATGCATTTACTTATTCCAATGAATAAATTCTATGTGGTCTTTGTGACAGGCTTCTTTCATCTAGCACGTGTTCTACATTCATCCATGTTGTAACTTGTGCCAGTATTTCAGTCCTTTTCTGGCAAAATAATATTCTGTCATCTGGAATGTTCTGTGGGAGCACATTTTGTGTATCCATTCATCAGTTGGCAAACATGTAGGTTGTGTTGACTGTTTATAGTTATTGTAAAAAATGCTCCTCTGAACATTTGTATGCAAGATTTTTTGTGGATATATATTTCCATTTCTTGCATCTAGTATACCTAGTAGTGGAACTTCTGGGTCATGTAGTAAGTAGCTCTATTTAACTTTTTGAGAAACTGTTAAACTAATTTCCAAAGTAGTTACCTTACTTTACATTTCCACAGTAATGCTCCCCATATTTTTGCCAATATTGGGTATCTTTTTGTTTTACTCGCCCTAGTTGGTATGAAGTAGAATATCACTATTTTGATTTGCATTTCTGTAATGACTGATGACCTTGAACATGATTATAACATTTTTATATGATTATTACCATTTCAATATCTTCATTAAAGATATGTCTATTCTAATCCTTTATCCATTTTTTAATTGTATTGTGTTTTTATTGTTGAGTTGTAAGAATTCTTGATATGTTCTGATACAAGTTCTTGTCAGAGATGGTTTCCAAATATTTTATCTGATTCTTTGTGCTGTCTTTTCACTTTCTTAATGGTGTTTCTGATGCACAAAAGTTTTGTGCATGATGTACAAGTTAATTTTTTTATTTTTCACTTATGCTTTTGATGTTATGTCTAAAAACAATCGTCTAATCCAAGACCACAAAGATTTAGTCATATTTTTTTCTATTACTTTTATGATTCTAGCTCTTGTGTATACAGCTGTATCTGTTTTGAGTTAATTTTTTTCTTTTAAGGAAGGGTTTGACTTAGCACTTTGCATTTGAGTATCTACTTTTCGCAGCATCATTTTGTTAAAAATGTTATTCTTTCCTTCATTAAGTTGTCTACTCTGGTAAAAAAAAAAATTAGTTGACTCTAAAGTATGGTTCTTGACTCTCCATGCTGTTCCACTGATCTGTATGTCTTGTCTTTTACCACATCATCTTGATTACTGTAGCTTTGTACTAAGTGTTGAAATCAAGAAGTGTGAATACTTTAGCTTTTTTCTTCAATTTTAAGATTAATTGACTCAGTCCTGAGTCTCTTGAAATTCTATGACTTTTAAGATCAATTTCTCAATTCCTGAGAAAACAAACAACAGAAACTACCAGATACACAAATGCCTGGGATTTTGATAGAAATTCTGTTGAATCTACAACTCAACTTGGGAATATTACCAATCTTAACAATGTTAGTTTTCTGATCTATGAACATGAGTCATTCACTTAGACTTTTAAAATTTTCTTCTAGCAAAGTTTTATGGCTTGGAGTGTAAAGTCTTGCACTTTCCAGGGGGAATCGATACTGGGGATTGAACCCAGGGTCACTCTGCTACTTTGCTACATCCCCAGTGCTTTTAATATTTTTCTTATTTTGAGACAGGATCTCACTAAGTTGCCAAGGCTGGCCCCAAACTTGGGATCCTTCTGACTCAGCTTCCTGAGTCATTGGGATTACAGGCATACACCATCATTTCCAATAAGTCTTGAACATTTTCTTATTTTTTTTTTAAAGTAGATTTCATCAGACTTGTGGGTTTTTTGTTTGTTTGTTTTAGTTATACATGACAGTAGAATGTATTTTGGCAGAATATACATACATAAAGTATAACTTACTCTATTAGGTTCCCACATTTGTAGTCATACATGACTGCAGTTACCCTGGTTGTGTACACTAATGCAAAGATAGGAAAGTTATGACCAATTAATTCTACCATCTTTCTTATTCCCCTCCCTCTTTCCTTTCATTACCCTTTGTCGAGTTCAATTTCTTTCTGTTATTCCCCTTCTCAACCTCCCTTGTTTTGGGTTAGCATCAACAAATCAGAGAGAACATTTGGCCTTTGGTTTTTTGGGGACTGGCTTATTTCACTTACTATGATATTCTCTAGTTCCATCCATTTCCTGGCAAATGCCATAATTTCATTCTTCTTTATGGCTGAGTAATATCCCATTGTCTTGCACTTCTTTTGCTAAACTCATTTCTTAACATATTATTCTTTCTTACTGTTATTAAAAATTAGATAACTTTCTTAATTTTGTTTCACACTGTTCATTTTAAATGTACAAGAATGCAATTGATTTTTGTATATTTATCTATACTCTGCCACATTGTTTAGCCAGCTTATAAATACAAATATTTTTTAGTGAATTCCTCAGGATTTTCACTGTCCAAGACCATATAATCTGCAAAAGAGAGTTAGTTTTACTTCTTCTTTTAATTCAAGTATCTCTTACTTTTTTTCTTGCATAATTTTGCCAAACAGAGTCTTTAGTTCAGGTTGAAGAGAAATAACAAGAGTAAATATTCTTGTTTTGTGTCTGATCTTAGTGGAAAGGCATTCAGTCTTTCACATTAAATAATATGTTAGCTGTGATGTCACAGATCTATGTGTATAGTTTACAATAAGACCTAATTAGTTTTAAAGTATTTTAAAGTATTTTTAAACTTTTTATTGAAATTTTATTTTTTTTTTTTTAAAGAGAGAGAGAGGGGGGGGAGAGAGAGAGAGAATTTTTTTTTTAATATTTATTTTTTAGTTCTCCGCGGACACAACATCTTTGTTGGTATGTGGTGCTGAGGATCGAACCCGGGCCGCACGCATGCCAGGCGAGCGCGCTACCGCTTGAGCCACATCCCCAGCCCTGAAATTTTATTTTTAAATTATAAAAGTAATACTTCAGAATAAAATTGACCAAATTGTGTTGTTCTATTGCGTGCATGTACAACTAACAATGAATCCTACTATTATATATAATTTTAATGTACCAAATGAAAAAATAAAAGTGATCCAAATTCACACTAGAAAATTTCAGGAAGCACAAAAAAATATATGTTGAAAAGTAAATATCTTACTCTTTTTTTTTTTTGTAAATATCTTACTCTCTATTTTCCTTTTTTCATCATTCAGGTTCCAAGTCCTAATTTCTAAAAGTAGCCACCTTAAACAATTTTTTAAAAATTAGTCAAAAATTTATGTCATGCATAAATATATATAACATGTATGGCTTCAAATAAAAACACTTTATACTTAATCTTTAAGTTCATTTAATTTCTTTTCTTTTTTTTTTTAAAGAGAGAGTGAGAGAGGAGAGAGAGAGAGAGAGAGAGAATTTTTAATATTTTATTTTATAGTTCTTGGTGGACACATCTTTGTTGGTATGTGGTGCTGAGGATCGAACCCGGGTCGCATGCATGTCAGGCGAGCGCGCTACCGCTGAGCCACATCCCCAGCCCATGATTTCATTTAATATTACAATAAAATATTTACTCTGCTTCGCACCAAAGTAAAAATGACTGATTTTTTTTTTAAGATACAATAGATTCTAGACTGTCAGATTTTGGTGATTTTTTTCCCTTTGATTTTTTTCTGCAACATATAAATTATATACAAAAATATGTATATTTTTACAAAATTAATTATATAATGCTAGTATAATTACATAGGCACTAACATATTAAATGATTTCCCAAGCAATTTCTTCGAACTGTGAGTTTATTTCAAAGCTTTTCAACTCAATATCTGAAGGCTTGCCAGTGTTTTAGAATGTAGGCAGGCACATACAAAACATTTGACAAAAAAGCAGTATCAGCTGTATTTACTATGAACTGGTACTGCTTTCAATCTCTTGAAAAAATTCTCCAGGGGCTGTTTATCCACACTGAATGAATAAATACGAATTCTATAGCTTTCTCCAACTCTCCCCATCCTAAAGACTGGAAATACTAAGGAAAGAAAAAATACTAAGCAAAGAATAATAAATTCAATAAATATGCAATAATGTAAAGCAAGATCTCTAGAACTTGAAAATATAATTATTAATGTAACTTGCAAAAGAAATTTTATTTTCTATTTATAGTGACCACAAATAACCTATGAATTCCTCTGCAATTTTTATGACTTCACATATAAATGACTTTTAAACAACCCTGACAGTCAATAAAATGAATGGTCAATAAAAGGATAGAAAACACACCTTCTATCATTGATGAAGGGGATTCTAAAAATCTCTCTTCTCCCCAATATATCTCACACCGACTGCCCCCAAATGATAGCCATTATCTTTCTTTAAGACATGTGCCAAAGATCCCAGTTAAAGTACACAATTTATCCATGAAAGATAATATATAACTGTTATTGTAGTTTATAAGGAATAATCCATTGATATGAATTAGGCAATCATCTAAAGAAATAGATCAATGATGGATACACTTAGATAAGGCTTAGAATTGTAGAGTTTAGAGGCACGGTAAGAACATAGGATGAACAGATGACATCAAGAAAGGCCTTGGCAACACAGAGCGGGCAGCAGGAACCAAGGGAAAACAAGTGGAGTGGCCATGCGGTACTCACATTTGAACAGGTTTGGTCTCATGGATAAAATCAATGTCTGTAAAAACATAATTGAAACTCATTTCAATTAAGGGGCACAGTGGCACACACCTGTAATCCCTGTGACTTAGGAGGCTGAAGCAGGAGGATCACAAGTTAGAGGCCAACCTCAACAATTTAGTGAGGCCCTATTTTAAAAAAGCAAGGAATGGGGATGTAACTCAGTGGTAGAGAGCCCCTGGGTTCAGTCCTGAATATACAAACATACACACACACACACACACATACATACACAAACACGCATGCACAGTCTTTCCTTTATATTTTTATATTTCTAAAATGTTTTACATCCTTTAAAAATATTGTACATAAAATTATACATATTTGTGGGGCACCATGTAGTTTTCAATACATCTGTACATTATGTAATGGTCAAATCCGGGTAGGCCTAAGTTATCTCCCTCAAATATTTGTCATCCTTTTTATTTTAAATTTATTTTTAAGTATATCAGCACTAACTGAATATATTCTCATTATAAAAATTTAAATAGTTAAGATGAATCTAAAGCAATTCTCAACCATTATCCATAATCCTAATCCCTTGTTAAGAGATAACTATTAACTTTGGTGTTTGATAGTAATCCTCATCACAACTGATACGGTACTTCTCTGTGCTAAGTTACTTTCAGGAGCTCCTTTTAAAGATAATTGTTTGATTTAAAAACACTTCAAGAATTTTTAAATACATTTTGGAGATGAGAGAGAAGCTTGGGTTTTAAAGCTTTTTTTTTTTTTAAATATTTATTTATTTATTTTTTAAGTTTCCGGCGGACATAACATCTTTGTTTGTATGTGGTGCTGAGGATCGAACCCGGGCCACACGCATGCCAGGTGAGCGCGCTACCACTTGAGCCACATCCCCAGCCCAAGGGTTTTAAAGCTTTAAAGTCCAATCATTCTTTTTTTTTCTAGTTAAAAAAATGCACCAATTTAATAAGCATGGCAGGCACTTATCAGAAAATTGAAGGGCATGAACTCATTTTTTGAAGTTTTCATTGAAGAAACAAAGCAAGGTAAACAAAATCCACTTCATTAAGCTGTAAACATACTTTGTTGGCCATAAATGAATGTACTGGCACTCAGGTTAAAAAATTCAGTAAAATTATGTTTATAAAAACTACATATTGAAATAGAAGAAGGTTTTCTAAAATTCTTTATTTGTTGTTTGTATTTTTATATTTTAACTGTACAGTTATACAGGGCAGTATATTTTAACATATTATACATACATGGAGTTTAATTTCCCATTGGTCTTTCTTCTTGGTGACCAGTCAACCTTCAGCCTTCTCCCTGTCCTGGAAGTTGGTGGGAGTTAAAAATCTCAAGCTTCTAGTCATGCCTTGGTCTTACTGGTGATAGCAGCCCTCAGCCCCAGTAATTTCATTGCAATACAAAGTCCAAGAATTTTAGGAGCTTTGAACCAGGAAGTGGGAAGAAAGACCAATGGGAACATGATGCGGAGTTACACTGGTCGTGGGTTCATATATGAACATAGGAAAGTTGTGTCTGATTTATTCTGCTGTTCTTCCCATTCCTATCCCCTCTCCTTCCCTTCATCCCCCTTTGTCAAATCCAATGAACTTCTTCCCAACCACCCCCCAGAAGAAGGCTTAATGGCATAATTGTCAAAATGCCTGGGTGTGAATTCTCATTCTGGCACTTTATGACTGTGAGAGTTTGTTACTTCACCTCTCTCTGTTTCCTCATCACTGAAACGGAGGCAATAAAGGTGTCATGAATCTCAAATGAGGTCATACAGATGAACGCTTTGCCCGGTACCTGGAACATAGACAGCACTCTGTAAATGTCAGTCATTGTCATTACCATTATTAACATCTGGGAGTACAGCAAATGAAACACAATAGATGAGAAAAAATAATAAGAAGGAAACACACTATTTTGGACTAGCCAAAGAACTATTCCTAAAAGCAAAGAAAAAGAAATTCAATAAATTTGCAATAATGTAAAGCAAGATCTCTAGAGCTTGAAAATACAATTATTAGTTTAATGAATGAAATAAGCTTTAACTTTAAAGACCTAATTTTAAAAATCTTAAATTTAAATTAAATGTCATGAATTTGGTGACATCTGCTGGGAGAAACGTGAGTTATTCAACTCATACACTAAGCACTTATGATAATATACTCAATTCAGTAATTTTTCTGGCATGAATTTGGTATCAGGTTCTTAGAAAGGAAGAAAAGGTCAATTTCTCCTCCTATATTTACACAGCCTACAACATCCGATATCAGACATGTGGGAGAATTTCCCCCATATATCCAGCAATTAATTCTGTGGCAGACACCAGCTGGATGTTTATTATTGAGTTCTGTTCTGACACTTTCTACCTGGAAGTAGTGTCCGATCCTGTATGTTGAAGTTTTAGTTCCCATAAGACTTGTCCTACTTCAGATGCCAGTCACAATCTCTAAGTTGTGATCTGTGCTTCTGTCCAACTGGCTAGAAATCCAGATTCCCACAACCCCTTCCTTGGGTTGGATGAATTTGCTAGAGAAGCTCATAGAACTCAAGGGAAACATTTTATCTATTATTGCCCATTTATTATAAGGTATATTACAAAGGATACAGATAAGCATCCAGATGGAAGAGGTGCATAGAGGAGGCTGTAGGAGAAGGAGTGCAGAACTTCCATCCCCAGTTTGATGTGTCACTTTCTGGGAACTTGCACATATTTAGCTAGCCAGAAGGTCCCAAAACCCAGGGCCTTTGGGGTTTTATGGAAGCTTCGTTAAGTACACATGACTGGCTCTATTGATGGCCATTGGTGACCAGTCAACCTTCAGCCTTCTCCCCCTCCTGGAGGTTAGTGGAAGTTAAAAATCCCAAGCTTCTAGTCATGCCTTGGTCTTACTGGTGATGGCAGCCCTCAGCCCCAGTAATTTCATTGCAATACAAAGTCCAAGAATTTTAGGAGCTTTGTACCAGGAAGTGGGAAGAAAGACCAAGTATATGTTTCACAGTCTCACACAGATGCTTTGCTAGGTTCTATAAATACAGGGACAATTTCCAGAATTTGAGTCCAGAACCTTACTTATAAACCATCTGTGCTTGGGAAAGGAAAATAAGTATTACTACCATGGACCTGTCAATTCTGTTGAAAAAATGAGATCTAAAACTAAGAAGAAAATAAATAACAATTCAAGATTTTTGCAGGATCAACTGCCAAAATGAAAACTATCAACAGGAGAGCTATAGAGTATGGGGAGAGATAATATGGACCAACCAATGGAACACTCATAAATCCATGCAAAAGAGTGCGTATGGGATTCCTTTTCATGCTTCGAGGCACTGGAACATCTATGTTGTGGTAGAGAAGAGATGATAAATCTAGCATTTTAGGAAAGTTAACCTTTTGACATTCTATTGGATGAATCACTTTGGGGATAAACTGAAGAAGAAAGACTGATTGGGATGCTGAGATTATGAACAGCTGAGATGATAAAGACCTGGACTGATTTCAAAGTAGAAGAATCAACAGTCAACTTGGCAAAAGGGATTCTCCCAGACTTCTATTTTGTGACACACACATGAAAACAGTAACAAGTGTTTCCACAAAAATGAACGGATGAATGTATTTCTACAACCACATCTTTCTGGCAATCTCTGCCACTTGCTTATTATGTGATTTAGACTGCTGTGACATCATACTTTTAAGTACTTTCTATCTCCACCTGTTGAAAAATTGTTCTTCTAAATATACAACAGGTTAAACACAGCATAAGTAGATAGTTCACAAATAAAAAAGTACTTGTGTCTAGTTCCAATCTCACATGGGAAACAGGTGTGGAAAAGAATCTTGAACCATTTTATAGACCAAAAGTTTGTGTTCTCCCAAAACTCATATCTTGAAATCTCTTCCCCAATGTGATGGTACTGGGTAGTGGGTTTGAGGAGCTGATGAAGGTCATGAATAGGATTAGTGTCCTTATAAGAAGAGGCCAGAGAGATAGCTGATTCTTTCCCCCACTTGAGGATACAAGAAGATGGCTAGGTGCAAAGTCAAAAGAAGCTGTCATCAGAATGTTGGCACTCTGATCTCAGATTTCTCACCTCCAGAACCAAAAAAAAAAAAAAAAAAAAAATTGAGTTTCTGTTGTTTATAAGCTATCCAGGCTCTGTTACTTTGTTATTACAAGCAGCTAAGCTCAGACAATCCACACACCACAAATACAGTGGACTTATTCACTCAGACTTCAGAAACATGAACTGAAATACTCAAGGAATGCAGTTCTAATTGGCCCAACAGAATGCTTAAATAAGGGCCAAGCATTGTTTTTGTTTTAATTCAATTCGTTGACAATTTTCCAAAAGAGATGCTTTTTTTTTTTTTAGTAAGTCTTTCTGTCTTATTAAGAAAACATACTTTTATCTTTCTTTGGTTTATTAACTAGCAATACCTCAAGGATTATGGAAGAGTTGACAACATAAACTATTGTCCAAATCAGAACAATTTTGAGAGTGAAAGAAGGTGAAACCAATGTTAGACTGAATGGATTGCTGGAGTCCTCAGACCTGTGGACAATCAGAATGTATGTTTGTCTTGGTCATGATTGGAATTCCCCTGCGACTCCTCAGATTCCATCCACCAGAACAGGCCATAAAAGTATCCATCCTCTTTTCCATGGGCTGGTCTCTCTTTAGTTCCATTTGGCCTGGGGTACTTCTGCTTTCCTCCATCTTGGAGGATTTACAGTAATACATAGCTTCTCAAACATAGGAAACAGCAAGTCAGCCAGTTAGCCTTGAACACGTCGTTAAATCTACCTCAACTGTGGAAGGGAGACCTTTTCATTTCTCTGCAGGCTCAAATAGAAAAAAAAAGAAAAGAAAAGAAAGAAAGGGGGAAGCGAGGAAGAGGGGAGGGAAAAGGAAAAGAAAAGAAATTATGAGAACCAAATGAGCTATGGAGTGTAAGAGCGTTTGACACTATTACATGATACATGAATAAAGAGACGTTGCTAAGGAGCAGTTGGGAAAATCTGAGTCCATGGGAATAGTTTTCTCCAGCTGCTATTTGGTGAAGCAGTTGTCTGTGGGAGATGGGAGTGAGCTTCCCTGTACCACTCAGCTAAGTGGTTCTCTCTGGTGCTCTCAGGACAGTACATTAATTATACTCTTCCAATTCACTAACCACAGAAGCACAGTCAGGAAATCTCAGCTGAAGATTTGTTGTTATGATGTATTGAAAAGAAAAGGAGACATGAAGCCTTGTGAGCAGCTCCACAGCCTGAAAAGAAGCCACCACAGAGCATATAACAGGGCTCTTGTGGTCACCCCTCTCTCTGGGGACCAGCTGCCAGTCCAGGAGACGTCTTTGCAGAAGCTGATATCAGTTCCTTCCAACTCAGCATTTTGCTTCAGCATTTATTCCTTGGCTGCTTCTCCTGCTCCTGTAGTTAATGGCTTGTCTTGGCATCTCTGCAACAGCACGGGCCTTTTTATCCAGGCTCTCTGTGCCTCTTGGCTTCTGCTTTCAGCAATTCTTTGTGAGCTTCCTAATTTCTTTGTCACTTACTGTGTCCATTTCTGAATATCTCCCCTTCAGTCACCCCAGATGAAGGGCTATGATTGATGGAATATGTCACCATCTATAGTACTCCTGCCTGATCAGGGATCTGGTGCCAAGCAATTTTAGAGACTACTGGCTAGATAGCATAGAGCTGCTTTATGTCAGATGCTGAGCCCTGGCATAGGGACTATATGAACAAGTGACTGATGAATGAAAAATCTTCAGTGAATTACTGAAGGTGGCCTTGTACAAGGAAACTCTGGACTATATCATTTCAAGCTGCATTCATTTATTTTCCTTTAAGATTTAGTTCTGTTACTTTATTTCACTTATTCTACATGTATATCTTCAGGTCTCAGCAATTTCTTACTCTCCACTAAGTCATAACACCAAAAATGATCAAATATGTCATCTAGGAATGTGAACAACCTTTTATTCCATAATTTTTATTGATGCATTGTAAGTACACATAGTAGTGGGATTTGTTGTTACATATTTGTACATGCACACAATATAACAATATGAACACCCTTCCTTTATAAAATAATAGTGATCATTATTGAGTTCCTGTTATAAAGCACATTTTACATATATTCTTCTCTTTTATTTAACTATAGCAACCTAAATAAAGTTTTTGCACCTAATGAAAGTGTCTTTAAATAAATAACTGGTTTAATGCTACAGAGCTAGGATTTCAATTTAACCCTGATTCCAAAGCTCATGCAATTTCTTCCCTATCAAAGTGACTTTAAAGTTCCATATTCTATTCTCTTATTTATCTTTGCCTTTCTTTCTAACTTCACTTGAAATCTGGTGGGTTTTTTTTCTTTTATTGCATTATTGTATCAGACTATATGCTGTGCTAAATTCTATACAAAAAGTTCCTGAGATCTAGATATCACTTAATAATGGTTAGTGTATTGGGGCAATTCATTTTCATTTTTCAATGAAAACTTTAGTGCAAAATATTAATTCATTATCCATTTTTCTCCTCTTCCATATTAATCTTTAGCCTATTTCTTCTATAGGGATGACTAAGTGAATGCTTCTAGGAAACATTCTATTTAACTTCCCCTGGTGGCATGGCCATAATTGATGCTAGTTATGAATGCTATTAAGACTTTCTTACATAGTCTTAGTGTCAAGACTATGGGTTTTTGGAATGTATGGATCTTATCGAAGGCAATGTCATTTTTGGTTGTGATACCTATACTACCAGGGCTGCTTCAGAGATAGTAAGAGGAGACTAGTTTTACCACAGAAAGGTGGTCCCATCATAAAACCATGTCATCATTTTTGGAGAGATGTTGAAGCAGAAATCAAGATAAGAGAAGGATGAAAGAAATATAGTTCCCTTTCTTTGGGACTATAAAAAAAAAAGATTCTTTCTTAGAATGAATATATGGCCTTGCAAAGGAAGGTTACCCAGGATCCCAGGTGGGAACAAATCTTTGGGGGAAATTTTGACCTGGTTTAAACAGTAGGGACCTGAGGACTCACGGATAAGCTTTGACACCATTCTGAATGCTTTGGGAGATGATGGCTAAACAGTGAGCTGAAACTTGGAGCATGGAATGGGCTGAATTGTGTCCCCTTCCCAGAATTCATAAGTCAAAATACTACCCCCCAGAACCTCACAATGTGACCTTTTTTGGTAACAGAGTCAATGGAGATCATACTGGCATAGGTTGAACCCTACACTCCAATATGACTGGTATCCTTATAAAGTGTGGACATTTGAAGATGGATGTGTACACACAAAGACTGGAATTATGCTGTTACAAGCCAAGGAACTACCAGGCCTGGAGCAGACTCTTCCTTAGAGCCTGCAGAGGGAGCATGACTCTTGCCAACACCTTGATTTCAGACTTCTACCCTCCAGACCTATGAGACAATAAATTTCCAGTTTTCTAAGCCATGGCATTGACAACAGAGATTAAAGTTGGGGAACAACTGTGACCCATGAGAAACAGGACTGGAGTCAGCAGGCATCATTGCACCAAGGAATAAAGGTGTTGTGCTCAAATCCAGGATCAGTGCTTACCAGGAAACATCAGTGAGAAAGAAAGAAAGAAAGAAAGAAAGAAAGAAAGAAAGAAAGAAAGAAAGAAAGAAAGAAAGAAAGAAAGAAAGAAAGAAAGAAAGAAAGAAAGAAAGAAAGAAAGAAAGAAAGAAAGAAAATAAAGAAAGAAAGAAGAGAGAGAGAGAGAGAGAGAGAGAGAGAGAGAGAGAGAGAGAGAGAGAAGAGAAAGAAAAAGAAAGAAAAAAAAACATATGGTACCTACAAGTGTCCAGCTCCCCCTGGTGTTTGAAAGATAAATGACATCTTTAACAACGGAGGAGAAAAGGAGGTGAGTAGTTGATACAGGATTGTATGATCACAAATTAGTAACAGGAAAATTGCATATCCTTATTCATCAAATAACTTTTTATTATATAATATGAACCAAGTATTGTTCTATATTCTAGGAATATAGCATTGAGTAAGATACATGTTTCTGTTCTAGTAGGGCTTTTAAGATGAGATCCCATTTCTCCAGGAAGCTGCAAAACGGGGCCTGTCCAATGCCACATGGAAGATGGGTCAAGGAAAATTGTGATATTTTAGAATGGCTAAATCAGATTTGAATCTGCCTCAATTTCTAAAAATAAATGCATCACAATGGTAACTATGATATTTGTCATTTCTCTTATAAGAGTTTTCATTCCTGGTTCACATCTAAATATTTTATCTTAACTGAAAAACAATACTTTTATTTTGATCTGATTATGCTGCCTTTAATTAGTCTAGGCTATAGGTTTTCAATAAGAAGCAACAAAATCTTTTGTGTGCTTTAGAAAAAAGATAAAATGCCCAGGCCCATCCTTGAGATTCGCCATTTCCTGGCTGAAGGTGAGAGGAAAGAGAGAAAGCAGGGTTGGGTCATCATTTAAGCATTTACAGGGAGGGCTGATGTTGCTCTAATAAACTACTCTTATAAAGCAGCATCACAACCTTGACTGTGTGTTGGCCTCACCTACAGAATATTATAAACTATTGATACCTGGCTCTCATTCCCATCTCACTCCACTTCTGCTCAAAGTTCTGCTTACTTAGATTGGCATATGGCTTGGGCATTAGAACTTTAAAAGGAGATTTGAATGTTCACAATATTTGTGAACTGCTATTCTATGACACGGAGATCCATTAAATATTTTTCAGTTGTGATTGACAAGATCAGAACTTTGCTTTAGGGAAATTAATGTAGCAACAATACATAGGAAATATTGATGCCCAAAGAAGTCTCAGTGAGAGGTCATATCAGAGACTAATGTTTAAGAATAAAGTGACTAATGAGAGCCTAAAGAGGAGAAGACAGGTGTAGTTGAGAAAGCAGATGTGTAAGTGACAGGGTGTTAGAATAAGTTTGATAATCTAATGACCTTATGATCAAACAATGTTAAAACAATCTGTGCATCTAAATAAGGAGCTGCCTTTCAAACTGATAACACTGATGAATTTCTTTTATAAAGGTATATTATCAATATTAATACCTGAACTGAATTTTACATTTCATAACAAAATTAATAGAATTCAGTTGTGTAAGATGAATTATGGAGATCGGTGTTAGTCAGTTTGTTGTTGTTGTTGTTGTTTGTTACTGAGACCAAAATACCTGGCAATAAGAAATTAGAAGAGGACAGATTTATTTTGGCTCGTGATTTCAGAGATCTCAGTCCATGGATGGCTGGCTCCATTGCTTTGGTCCTGAGAAGAGGCAGGATATCGTGGCGGAAGGGCATGGCAGCAGGAGAGCAGAGAGAGAGAAAGAAGAAGGGACCAGGAAGAAGACAAATCCTTCCAGGGTACACACCTACTTCCTTCAACTAGTCCCACTTCCCAGTAGTGCATTCAGTTATCAACAGATCAACCTACTGACAAGAGACTTCATGAGCCAAATATCTGAATAAAATAAGAAAGGTTTAAACATAATTATTTTAAATAATTTACTGATATAACCCATACAATCCATGTAATTATATCTGGATTTGTACATTCCCCAAATTTCAAGATCTCTTTTCTTTTTTTTTCCAGATGCCAACATTTCTACACTTGAACATTTGGGGAATATAGTCCTGTAGATAATATACCTAGGAGTCTCAGAATTGCTTCATGTTTGGTGAGTCATTAGAAGTACTTACATGATCCAACAAGTTATATTCATGAATAAAGTTTCTTACTACAATGAAAACAGCAAAACATCAGATGAAATGTGTTGATGAATACAGAAAGTCCAGAGGGCCTCTGAGTCCTTCATCGAAGGTTACAGGGTGTGCATGCTATCTTACAGAGAACCACAGTGACCATGTGGAGTGTGGATGACCAGGAAAGTCTATTCAAGTCTCAGGGTTAGAGGCTTTAAGGGGTTGTTAGCATTGTCTGTTATTCAACCAGCCCTGGTCACCAAAACTCAGAACCTCAACAATGAAAACAGGCCCACCTTATCTATCTTGATGTTTGTGCAAAGCAACCTGACAAAATGGTCCACTGCTCCAGGAGTAAACAATGAAATCATCAGTCACCAACACGAAGAACGTTCTGAGGGCCACATTCCAGGGGCTGGCCAAAGGTCAATCTTGGTGAATGGAAAAACCACGGATTTCAGTGGAAAATCCTGAAAAAATAAGGCTCCAATGAAATGGTGAAGAAATGTAATATAAAAATACAGTTAACAAGGATACATTTAAAAACTTCATCAAAAACACAATTGGAAAGTTAACACAAAAACTCAAATAGTGGCAGCATAAATTTAATGTATTAACAGATATATGGTATAAGTAAAAAGTAGACTTTTGAAAATAAATATTATTAAGTTCATTTTAATAGTATTGATTTGACTTTTTAAAATTTTTTTTAATAGTTGTAGATGGACATTTTTATGTGATGCGAAGGATCAAACCCAGTGCTAGGCAAGCACACTTCCACTGAGCTACAGCCCCAGTTCTGATTTAACGTATTTTAAGTAAAATTAATATTATGAGCAAAAGAAAGAAGGAAACAAAGTCCGATTTACCTCATGGTTTTGAAATCATCAAAAGCACTAGCAAAGTGAAGAAAGACAAATAAGTTTTGTTTTATGATGTATAATTAAAACTAAAAAAAGAAAGACAGTCTGATGTTATTAATGCCATCTCTGTGGGTAGAAAGCTAGAAATGTCATGAAGATTTTCTTCAATTGTAAATCAGAAAGTTTGTCTCATCTATGAGCCAAAACTCAACTTCAAAATCAATTCTTTGTTGAGTAAACAGACCATGGGAAGGAGGTGAAGAAGGAAGGAAAGGTACTGGGGCATGAGATTGATTCAATTATGTTAAGTGCATGTACAAAAATTGCATAATGAATCCCATTATTATGAGTGATTATAATGTACCAAAAAATAGATGAATTAAAATTTTAAAATCAATTATTTTTCTACATTGGCTAAAATACTAAAAAAAGAGTTACTACATCAAAACATGGTGGTCTTCTCAAAACTAGATGACCACTGTGATCCATAGAACTACTGTAGCTGTGTAACAATTTCATTTGACTGCTGACCATAGGAATGTTAAATTTTATGGGCAGCAACATAGAAGTACTCCCTTTAAAATTTCCTACTGTAGTACAGTAAAACTTTGCAGCATAATTTTCTGGAAGCATTTCTGGAAACTTCCTTTCACTATTACAGCATACACGTAACAGCCAAAATTGGTCACCAGTGGAGAATGTGGCTCATCAAAACTAAGGTTTATCAATAATGACATAATGTCTACTGTGTCACAAGAATGTCTTCTTGTAACTGATTCTGTAAGAAAAAGATATTGAGGCAAATAAACATTGAAACTATTAAAATGAATTTCATTTTTGTGGGAGAAAAATGTGCAATGATTTTGTAACAAATTGTTACAGTTTAATTTAGAGTGACTAATTATTGAAAGTAAAATTCAGACACATATCAATTGACTTGCTTTGTATCACATAGAATATCATCTTGGTTTTGTGATTACTGTCATTCTTACCTCCATCCTCCCACTATTCATGCCCATATTCATGACAACTCGAGCTAAATTCCTTGATGGGGGCCTAATCTTTTAAATTTTTTATTTGTTCTTTTTAGTTAGACATGGCAGTAGAATGTATTTTGATATATTATACATACATCGAGTATAACTTCCCATTTTTTTAGAGAGAGAGAGAATTTTTTAATATTTATTTTTTAGATTTCAGTGGACACAACATCTTTATTTTTTTATATTTTTTTATTTTTGTGTGGTGCTGAGGATCGAACCCAGCACCCCTCGCATGCCAGGCAAGCACGTTACGGCTTGAGCCACATCCCCAACTCATAACTTCCCATTTTTATGGTTGTACATGATGTGGAGTTACACTGGTATAGAAAACTTATGTCTGGAATTCATTCCATTGGGTTTCTTATTCTTATTGGGTTTCTTATCCCTACTCCCTTCCCTTCATTCCCCTTTGTCTAACCCAAAGTATTTTTATTCTCTACCCACCAACCCAGAGCTTACTGACTTGCAATCCTCATATCAGAGAAAACATTTGGCCTTTGGTTTGGGGGAATTAGCTTATTTAACTTAGCATGATAGTCTTCAGTTCCATTTATGAGCAAATGCCATAATTTCATTCTTCTTTGTGTCTGAGTAATATTCTATTATGTATATGTACCACATTTTCTTTATCCATGCCTCTGTTGAAGGGCTCCAAGTTGGTTCCATAGCTTAGCTATTGTTAATTGGGCTGCTATAGACATTGATGTGGCCACATCACTATAGTATGCTGATTTTAAATCCTTTGGATATTTGCTGAGGAGTGGGATAACTGAGTCAATGGTGGTTCCATTCCAAGTTTTCTGAGGAATCTCCATACTGCTTTCCATGGTGGTTGTACCAATTTGCAGTCCCACGAGCAATGTACCTTTTTCCTCAAATCCTTGCCAACATTTACAGTTACTTGCATTCTTGATAATTGCCATTCTGACTGTAGTGAGGTGAAATATCAGAGTAGTTTTAATTTGCATTTCTTTTTAACAGAAGATTTCTCCAGAAAAAAAAAAAAAAAAAACCTCTAGATGAAGTTAAAGAGTAGCTGGTGTTTGCTGCCACTAGGAGGCAGTGTAGAAGAACCTGCGCCCCGCAGATCAGTCTGCCTTAGTTTTTTCAACAAGTGTCAGAGGAGATGGAAATGTACCTTTTCATCTTTCTAGTCTGGTTCAAAAAGCACTACAGTTTATCCTGCGATAAAAATATTTAGCTCTTCTCCTTTCCAAGATATCATCAAAACAGCAGGAAAAGGATGAGAATATGATATCTGAAGAAGCATGCCATCCATGGAAACAGAAATTAAAGTTTCCAACCTCTGTGGCAACTTTTGGTACAACCCCAAGATCATGAAAAACCCAGCCTGAACAATCACCCTGTCTCACTCTCCTACAAACCTGATTTTGCATTTACATATGAACAGGAGTCAGATCATATTTGAAAGTAGAATCTATAACTGGCAGCAACATGCCCAAGAAACCAAGCCAGTACTATAGTAACCGGCCCAGGAAGCCAACCTGCATTAGGTCAGACTTGTAGGAAGTCAGACCGCAATCCCTAGTAACATTCCAGGAAGTTGAACAGTAACTCTGCCCCAGTTGGCCCCCAAAACCTGAATGTGGTTAAAAATTAGCTTCCATAACTTTTTCCCGATTCCCAACTTAGGACCAAGAAGAGAAAGTCGAATATACTCCCCAAGCAATCACATAGGAGATCCCACTACTGGTTACCCCACCTCCACCTTTATGGGCCACCAGTGTCCATTCAGGGCCCACCTGAGACCTTCCCTCTCTCCTGCTCTAAACTTTCCACCCCTCTGCCTGCCTTTGAGTCACTTCTGAAATGCATGTGATGGTGGCCAACTCCCTGAGATAGCAAACCTTTCTTTCCTCATCTGTACAACCAGAACAGTTCTCCTGGATAAGTGAGCATCTGCTTGACTGATCTCCCTTGGAGGCCTAGAGGTGCAGCATGATGAAAGCTCAGTAGTAACTTTCAACTCATCCACAGAGCCCCGTGAGAGCAAGACCCAAGTGTGCTCCCCCTGAGAATGGAAGGCAGAAACCCGGAACTCCAGAGAAGTCTTTGCTTGGCAACTGTGAGTGCTTCACATGTCCTGCTTACAACCCCCAGAGGCCTAAGGGTATGTGTGGCTGTCCATCCATTTGTCTACCGACTCACACAGTCCTGGTTGGCCTTCTTATTGAGACCCACCCATCCATGGTTTGCAATTTACCTCTAAATCCTTCAGCTTGGATAGTGTGATATGTGCATGAAATATGAATACCCTGGAATAGGTTACTTGACATACGAAGCACATTGTCCCTCGTCAAGAATAAGCACTCAAGCTGAGAACTGTGCACACGCCAGTAGTCACAGCTACTGGGCAGGCTGAGGCAGGAGGATTGATTGCAAGTTGGAGGTCAACCTCTGCAACTTAGCAAGACCCTGACTCCAAACAAGAAATAAAAAGGACTTGACATGTAGCTCAGCTGAAGAGTGCTTGACTAGCATGTGTGAGGCCCTGGGTTCAATATCCAGCACCAAAAATAAAAATATTAATTAATTTTGTATTGTTAAAATGAATGGTGTTCAAATTACATAGTTTGCTTAAAAATATTGTGCAGGAACGTTTGTTCTTTTGTGAACTGATATATAAAAAAACTAATGAGCACAGCTGTCTGTAGCTTTCAAAATTATTCTTGGACACCCACTTCCAAAAAAAAAAAAAAATCACCTCATCTCACTAGATTAGCTAAATTCTTTTGCTAGAATATTATCATATACAGTAAACTTACCATGCAAGTTAGTCACTGAGCTTATAAAAACAGATTATATAGCTGTTACTATGCCAGTTTACTATCTATCTAATCTGTTTGAATTAAATAATTCAACCTGAAACTTGCTATCATTAATACATATAATTGATGGTAGGGTGGGGTAAAAAACACCTTTAACTCTCTACTTTAATCACTGAAAGCTACTGACATCTTCCCAAAATATCTTATATCAAATGGCCAAATTAGATTAAGGCAATTTTAATCTAGAGAAAAGCTTGTTTGGAAAAGACAGCTACACAATGCCTGAGGAAATGTGTGCTATTTGTATATATTGATCACCAATATTCTTAATTTATGAAAATGAATATATCACCAAGGTCACAGGGAACACTTTCAGGATTACTGTGAAAATGAAATCAGATAATGCAATTAAGCACTTTGTATGTATTATTTTATAAGCACTCTATTAAGTGGTAATTATTACTTTTAATAATGGAGTTTAATAGTGCAGTTTGAAAAAAGTCAAATGAATCCTAAGATTTCATTAATTAGTAACTTTCACACAAATTTAGTACATTTTGTAAAACTTCTCCTATATGCTTGGCCCTCTTTGGGGCCCTGGGAGTACACCAGTGAACCTTGCATTGATAAACTGTATGTCTTAGGATGGAGACCCAGCACCAACAAATGCACACACAGTACCAGGGTGTAGTTGATGATCCAAAGTATCCTGGACCCAGCTCCATGTAAAGAGGATAGGGTGAGGAATGAGCAAATATGGCTTCTTTCCTTATCACATTTAGGAAAGGCTTTGCAACTGGGTCACACCTAGCAGGGGTGGGAGTGGGATATGGTGTGTGGGAGCATGTCCTTGCAGCACCTGTAGGAAGAGGACTCCAGGTGGATAAAACTGCAGTGCAAAGGCTCTCAGGAGGGAATATTCAAGAAGAGTCAGGGAGAGTTCAAAGGCTAGTTCAAAGGCACAGGGTGGAAGAAGTCCAGAAAAAAGTCAGGTCTCCTTGGCTACTTTTTGGAGGGTCTGGGGCCATGGCAAGTGCTTTGATGATAGAAATGGGTCAGTGATCTGATTAACATTCTTAAAAGATCATTAAAGAAGATATTTCAGTTGTTCAGGAAGAGAAATTGGCAGTTTCTCCTAAAGCAGGGGGAAGGTTAAAAATGTCTGATGAGATACGTATTTTGAAGGGTGAGTTGATGAGTTATCTATGGATTGATGGTGATATGTGAGACAAAAAGAGAAACGAAAGATGTCTCCTATGTTTGACCTGTGCAATTAGATGACAGGCAATGTGGCCTGTTGAGGACCCTCCTTGCGGAAATGGAAGTAGGGCAATGAAGAGCAGGTTGGGGAGGGTACGTGGGTGTGTAATGAATCAAACACCAGTGTTGGATGTGCTGTAGGAGTCCTTGCAATTAATATTTAAAAAAAAAAATAAAAGGTCACAAGAAAAGTGGCCAGGATGGTTAAAGAAAGGAAGATTCAAAGAAGACAAAGCAGAAGTAAAATGAGCACAAAATTGGAGTCTAAAAATACTAAGGCAGAAGCATCTGGTAAGTTTCATTAAGTCTCTGGGGAAGGGGAATATGGGATATTATTTGAACTGTCCTACACATTAATCGTGATTTATGGAATATGTATGAGAACAAGGAACGAATATTAACATGGATGTATCCTCTCATCCAATGACCTTCCAGGGGGACTTTCAAGGGCTCTGCTTCATTCTTGGGCATTTTTTGTATTGACCAGGGTAATCAATGAAGAGGAGGTTTGGCAGGAGCTAACAAAAGACAGGGAAATTTACACTGGAAAGGGCATGAGTCTACAAAGCAAATTGTAAAGTGCAGAAAAGGGGACACCATGGCTGATGGGAGAGAAGAGGTGAGCAAATGTCACCGTGGATTTCAGATCAGAGACTTTTCCAATAGCATCCACCCTCTAGAAGCTGCTTTTAGTAATTATATGCTGCATTTTCAAAATCATTACTATTATTTATTTGCTTATAGTTACATTTTCCAGATTTTTGTCACCATAATAAATTTGGTTTAGAGAAAAATATGAAAATTTAAAATAAAAATACTTCTTATAAAAGAAGTTTTATCATGAAGTGGCACTCATATATGAAGACCTTGAGTAATTTTGAGAGGTAGAAATAAAAGTTTTAGTAATATTTTAGATTTTCTTTATGTTCTGCTATTCTAAGGATATTAAACAAAAATAGGAAATCTCTTAGAAATCAGAAATGTTCCTAGAAAATAGGAAGCTTTCTTTTGGTTTACTTTAAGGAGGAAATGTTGTTATAGCACATATTTCGTGTCAGGCACGAATTTTCATTTCAACTCACCAAAGTCACACAGGCAGGTAGGTAATAGAGTAGTCATGAACATCAGTGTTCATAACCACTATACCAAATTGTGAAATTCTTTCAAGAAGCAGCCATGCAATTATTTCCCTCCCTCCCTCCCTCCCTTCTTCTTTCCTTTCCTCCCTTCCTTCCTCTCTTTCCTTCTTTCTTTCTTAAGCAGGCTAAGTTGCCCAGGCTAGCCTCAAAATCATAATCCTGTTTACTCAACCTCCAGGTAGCTAGAATCACACCCACGCAAATTTAAATGAAATTTATGAAACAAACCAGAACAAAGCTAAAGCGAAGGTTTCATCCTTGAGCAATCCAAAGTTCATTTCAGAAGATACTGTAGTGACTCTACCAACAGATGGCAATGTTGTCTTGGAAATTTTTGTCTATAACAATGCAAATAGGGGCTGGGGATGTGGCTAAGCGGTAGCGCTTGCCGGGCATGCGTGCAGCCCGGGGTTGGATCCTCAGCACCACATACAAACAAAGATGCTGTGTCCGCCGAAACCTAAAAAATAAATACTAAAAAAAAAAAAAAAAAAAAAAAAAAAAAAAAAAAAAAAAAATTCTCTCTCTTTCTCTCTCTCCCCCCTCTCTCTTTAAAAAGAAAAAAAAAAAAAAAAAACAATGCAGATAATCCTTACCGAAAATTCTGGCACTGAGCAATAAGCAGCTGTTTACAGCTTTTTAAAAGAAAACTTTTGTTTTTAATTGCAAATTGTGTTTAATTTAATTTTAATTGTATTGCTTTATTATTTTATTATTTCTCTCTAATCTTCAAACATTAAAGTCAGAATTGGAGCACAGGAAAATTCTAGAAACTTCAAGCACGAGATTTCTGAAAACCTAGTTGTTTGGACTCATGAGATATAAACCATGTGTGGATGAAAACATAAGTGAAATAGGTTTATATGTCATTTCAAACAACATTCATTTTAATCTTACTTACTTGAAAAGAAAAGCAAAACCATTTTCCTCAGGACTGAAGAATTCTAAGAATGTAAGATTTGTGTGCTGAAAGGTAAGTAAAAATTTCAACTTAACTTATTATAATGCAAAATAGCTAAAAGCCTCATAAAGTAGATAGAAATTAATAGAAAAAACCCTCACTTGTCATGTGATGTACATGTTGTTTGCAAATATTTACTTGTCTCACTTTCCCAAGGTGCTTAATTTTATTGCTTAACCTATGTTTCCCACTAACAGTAGCTAAAATCACCTTTGTACTAAACTGGTATCAACAACACAATAAATACCGGATGTTTCAGGGAGCCGCTGCAGCAAAGTTAAAGAAAACGTCCCTAAAGAACTTCATGTTGAGGTCCAAATACTAATTTATGTGCAATTACCTGTTGTTAATGCCTGCCACAATTTTTTTAAATCATGGAGTTTAGACAGGGAATAAATCCTTGGACTTAGTAATACAGTTTTAGCTGATAACATCTATTTGGGGATTAATCATTCTGGGATTTTCATGGCTGTGTTAGTGCTAGCAGAAACAAACATGTATAGTAATATTTCTAGTGGAGATAATAAGAATCAACATGGTGGCAGAGAACTTAGCCCTATGTGTGTCTTAATTTATTCTTCCCTCAGTCATTCATTTAGTTAGTAAATGTATGTTGAGCATCTAGAAGTGAAGACAACAGGACTGAAGAAAACTGAAAGCTCTGCCATGGAGGAACGTGCATTCCCAGCTGCTTATTACCAAAGGCTCATATCTAAATCAACTCTGAGACATACTTGCTGTTACACTGCATTATACTGACTGCTTTAAGCAACACTCTTGATCTTCACACTGAATTTATGAGGTTGGTACTAATTTAATCAAGTGAATAGTGAATTGGCTTATGATCTTAGCAGTAGGATATTTTGACCTTGGAAATGGATGTGAATTTCTTTCTTGGTTGCTAAGAAATGTCATTTGGATAATTAGTGTGTGTGTGTGTGGGGGGGGGGTTCTGTGGTTTAGGTCAAACTGATTTTATCTGTCAAAGAAAATTTATAGAACAAATACTATATGCTAATACTGTGTTTTAAATTAGTTAAGAAATGTAAAATTTGTCCCTTCCCATAATGAACAAATATTCTAGGTATATTACTGTGTTTATTTTTATTCCCCTCTTTTAAAAGGCATCTAGTGAGGAGCCTTTCATTCATACTTATCCTTCTTTGTATTAAAATTCTAGGAAAATAGAAATAAAGGAAAGCTCACAGTGATAAAAATGAACATTAAGAGCATTTCAGACCCTAAGAGAAATTTTCCTCAACTCTGAGGTGTAGCCTGGGAATAAATGTGTAGTCTGGGCTGTGATCGAAGAAATTGAGGAACCCATTGCCACCCAAACCCTCTGCCCTTGGTCCAGAAACTCAAGGTCTGGGCTGAAACAAACAACAAAAAACAAACCAAGAATAAAAAAAAAAAAAAAAAAAGGCATCTCTTCCTCTCTGCTGTGGCTGTTGACCTTTTAGACTGCCAAACTGCCGTACCCAGCTCTACCAGCCTTTCCATGTGTCCCTTGGCACCTTGCTTCTTTCTCTCAGGAGCTGCAATTCCCAGAAGAGAGCTGAACAAGATGGGAAGGCATTGGATCTTGGATTACGTAACCTCCCCAAGTCAAGTGTTTCTGAGTAGAGTGGCGCCTCTGGAGGGAATCGTTTTTCATATTCTGTGTTTGGTGTCAGAGAGGTAGAATAAAATCCCATCTACCTCACAAAACAAAGCTAGATGAAATTAATCAGGCAGCTGAGAGAATTTGGTCTTGGAGCTGAGTATACCAACCTACGAAATAGTTATGGAAAATTTAACAAGCACCCAATCATCAAAGTGAACCCAAGGACATCTATACATTCTCTCTGGTAAATTTTGGTTATGGGTGGTTAATTAATCCCTCATGGGATTATGAATGAACAATAAAATGAGAAAATGTGGTATACCCATTACCAATTGATGCATTATGACCAGTCACAGAGTCTCAGTGGCCTATGGTGATAAGTATTTGTTCTCATGGATCTGTGGGTCAGTTTGGGGTTGGCTGATCTAGGTTTGGCTTGATTAAGTATACTCCTCTGTGAGGCAAATATTTTTAAACAATAATATAGTCCACTATATGTACTGACAAGAATCATAGAAATTTTAAAAAGAAACAAAGAAGGAACTCAAGAAACTGAAAAACAAACAAGCAAAATAGGTGACCCCCCGAAATGATTTATCAAACCTAGAAGAAAAATCGAGAACTCTTCAAAGTTTTTAATCAGGTTCAAAATGAAATAAGACCAGAAAATTATGACAGAAAAGACTGAAGTTTAAAAAAAAATTAAATAAATCAGACAATGAAAGCAGGAAGACAATGGAACATTTTCAGTGAGTTTTAAGAATGTAGAAATAGAATTAAACATCCACATTTAAAGCAATGAAAAGCAGACATAGCATTGGATAAGTCCAGTTGGTGATAGGTAGAAGCCTTTTCATAATAAAGAGAAGATATTAAATAGAATAGACATTTAGGACAGAAATTTAAGAATTTCCTAGGAAAAACTCAGGCAATTGAAACAAGCGATAATTATACACATTGTTGAAAAAAAAATCCTGAGTCAGCTGGGTCAATGCATTTTAGCAAGAGGTTGCCATTGAAGACACATTGTTAAGCAAAGGTGTTTTTACTGACAAACAAAAAGGTGTTTTTATTTTATTATGCAGCAAAGGAAAAATCCCACCCTGAGGATGTGGAGGCATGTCAGTCAGAGGGTAAGAGAAGTATAGGATTGAGGTTTGTTTTGTAGTTGGGCAACAGTTTAAGCAAGTAAGATTTTTCTCAGGATCAGATGCTGTCAGACAAAAAGCTATTCCACCGCTGGGTGTTTATCAATTCCTAAGGGCTATACAAAGTACCACAAACAGGTGGCTTAAACAATACAAATTTACTGTCTCGTGGTTCTGGAGGCTGCAAGTCCAAGATCAGGGTGTCGGCAGGGCCAGGCTCCCTCTGAAGGTGCTGGGGAAGAATCTAGCCCACTCCTCTCTCTTAGCTTCTGGGAGTACCTTGGCTTGTGGCTAGCTAACGCCAATCTTTACATGTGTTCTTCCCGTGTGCCTGTGTCCAGATTTCCCCTCCCTATAGGGACATAGGTCACAATGAATTAGGGTATGAACCCAATTGAACTATTTCCAGTACAATGACCCTATTTCCATGGTTTCCAGGTTCTGAGGTACTGAGGGTTGGGACTTCAACAGAAGAACTTGGGGATGGGGACAAGAACATAACCCATTCCGCAATAGATATTCTAGTGAATTTCATCTAGAAGCAGAGATGAGAACAAGGACAAAGCTGTTATTGATACAGAAGAAGCTGTCACTTACCTGAACCAGGTCATCAGGGTCTTTGATCATTTTGTTAATTTGTTTGTTTGTCCATGGTTTTGTCTGAATTCAGGCATGATTATGGAAGGGACTTGTTTTTTTGTCCCCATCTATCCTGGTCATAGAATGGCTTTTATCTAGTGTCAATGTTCTGTAAAATTAGTTTTGCTCAACCGAAAAGGTTTTAGTGGTGGGTGCCAGCTGTTATGTGGCAGCAAAACCAAGCTCTCATTGATGTCCCAGACCAGCATTCTGCTATCAGGGCTGCCTTTCTCATTCTCAGGCACCCCACTTCCACCCCCAAGAGATGAAGTCAGGACAGAGAACACCAACTTAAAATTTCCAGATCTTCACCATAACAGAGATGTTGTGAATCAGGAGGGTACCCAGAGAACATAGTCTGTATTTCTATATTTCAATTAAGAGGCCAGATGGACTCAGAACTCTCCTTCAAGCAGTATGTAGTTCTTTTTCATTTCTCCAAATCAAATAACACTTTTCCCTTGATTTAAGAATTACAAGTAGAAATACAAAACTAGAAAATGGTCTTTTAAAAGGGAAGCAGAATAAATTGTTGGAATATTTGTGTGCATTTTATCCCTGATTTTGTAGGAGACCTAAAGAATGGGAGTTGTTTTCCCTCCTTTTACATCCTGAGAAACCAGATTCAGACTCTGTGTTCTATCACTTCAGGATTTCTTTTTATTACAGCACCAAAAACAGAAGAAGGAAAGCATTCAGAATAAGCGAGTCTGCACCACCAACCCTCAGGCTCAGCTTTTGTCCTTGGAGTAAACCCCATGGAGAAAGGCTGACGCTGTGATTGGAGAAGCCAGAACTGAGCAGAAAGGATTCAGTGAAGATGAGTTTCCTTGTCTGAGGGGGTACTGGTAGCTTGGGGCCCATGAAGGACAGGTGCTTGTGTTCCAAGAAGACATAAGACCTCTCTTATGAGGTGGCTCTTTTTTTTTTTTTAATTTTATTGTTGGTTGTTCAAAATATTACATAGTTCTTGATATATCATATTTCACACTTTGATTCAAGTGGGTTATGAACTCCCATTTTTACCCCATATACAGATTGCAGAATCACATTGGTTACACAACCATTGATTTACATATTGCCATACTAGTGTCTGTTGTATTCTGCTGCCTTTCCTATCTTCTACTATCCCCCCTCCCCTCCCCTCCCCTCCCCTCTTCTCTCTCTACCCCCTCTACTGTAATTCATTTCTCCCCCTTGTATTTTTTTTTTCCCTTTCCATGAGGTGGCTCTTAAATGTAGAAGAATGAAATACTCATCTCAAGGGAAGTATCTTGCTTCCTTTCTTGGTATTTCCTCCCATGTGGGGAGACTGCCTATGAGTCAAGAGTCAAGCACCCCATCTTTCTCCACCCATCGCTATCAGAACTCCCAGAGGAGGAGCAACCACTGTTTTGAAGGAACTAGACCGACACATCCTACGTCACCTCCCATTTTCCCTGCTCTACTCTTGGTTTTCCAGGCTCTGCCCCTGTTGGAAGAGGAGGCAGCTGCCCACAGCAGTCCTGGGTAGGTGGGTGAGCCTGTCTAACTCTGATATCTAATATTAGCCAAATATTTGGCAACCCTCCCAGCATAGCCTTATCAATATCAAAGTGACATGTGGTCCCCATCTGCACTTTTCACACACCTCTCTCTCAATTGGTCCTGAATTTCAGCAGAGGAGAAAAGGGAGACAACTACAGATACCAAGACTAAGGATCATGGCTTGGGACACTGAGGTAACAGATCCTCCCACCCTCTCTGAACAAATCATCCAAGCATTCATTCATGTATTTGACAAATATTATTTGACTGCCCACAGTGTGCAAGGTCATTGCACTTGGAGGTGGAAATAAGGTAAACCGTTGTCTCAACTATGGTAATGAAATGGATCCAACTAGATGCCTTTTCTACATCTGGGACATTATGTACCTCAGATTCTTAATGACACCCCAAAACATGACTGATTTATTTAATCTACCATCTTTCTCACATGTAACTACCATAGATCAATTTTTATAACTTGCTAATAATTTAAATTTACTTTGAAAGGATAGCACAAGTGGATGGCCCATCCACTTCAACCTTCTTATGGTCTGGGCCCCACTCCACCTGGATTGGAAGGAAAAAAAAATTCCCTTAAAGTATAGGACAATTTAAAAACTGATTTTTTTTTTTTCACAAAGTGACTCTATTACATGGGGGGTAATCCGAACTTCAGGTAAATTTGGTTCAGATTAAGGAATGTAGAATACTTATAAATAAATAGTTAAAATGCAACTCCCTGTTCTTTCCATATAAATATTTTTAGTTATTGCAGAGAAAAAGGTTTTTAAATGGTTTCAGAGGTTCTTAGATTTAAAGTAATCTCTTAATAGTTGAATGGCCAAAATGCCATATTTATGTCTTTATTTGACAAAATAAAATTGACAACAAAAAACTTATCTTCCTCAATTCATTTGAAAAGTAAAAAACTGTAGTGGCTATAACTTGCTCATTTTAGAAACTCCAAGGAAAAAGTTTTTGAACCTAGGTTATTATTATTCTCATTTTTAATTCTTATCTAAGACTAGACCAAATGCCAAAAAACATTTAAAAATTGCCCATTTTCTTCTCACTTACCATAATGTCTGCCAAATCTAAAAGTGAAATTCAAGAAATAGCTTTAGTTTAGTAGAAGACTTTTTAAATATGTGTTAGAAAAAAAGACATGTTACTGTTCCAATTTTTACCATGTACTAATCACAGAAAGTTGGATTTAATTTGCATAATAGCTATTGCAAAACTCATTCCTTGGCAGTGGCTCTGGCTCTGTGCAAAGTCGTGCAGTAGGCAAATTCTCTTTTGGCCCATCCACTTCAACCTTCTTATGGTCTGGGCCCCACTCCACCAGCTACTTCATTATGGTCTATTTCCCTACTAGAAAATTCCAAATTTAGGGTTGGTGGCTCTCCCCAAGTAAATTTTAATTTTAAGGAAATTCAAGTAAGAAATGCAAGAGAAAAAAATGAGATGTAAAAGCTTCTATTTGATTTTGCATGTATGCCTGAATTATGATGTCACCGCGTGCTGTCATTATTTGTTCACGTGTCTGACCTAGGCAGCACAGACTCCAGCTCACTTACATCTGTATTAGTCAGCTTTTCAATGCTGTAACAAATACCTGAGAAAAACAATTTAGAGAAAGAAAGATTTATTTTGGCTCACAGTTTCAGAGGTTTCAATGTTTGGTACATTGGTTTCATTGCTTTGGGCCTGAAGTAAGGCAGAACAGCATGGCGGAAGGGCATGGTAGAGGAAAGCTGTGCACCTCATGGCAACCAGGATGCAGAGAGAAGAGAATGAGGAAAAAGGGGCCAGGGACAAGAAATACACTTCCAGGGTTTGTCCCCAGTGGACCAACTTCCTCTAACTATACCCCATCTCCTATGGTTTTTACCACCTCCCAAAGTGCATTCTGTGATCAATGGATTAATCCACTGATGAGGTCAGAATCCTCATGATTGAATCACTGCAAGAGCCCAACTTCTGAACATTGTTGCATTGAGAACCAAGCCTTTAACACATAAGCCTTGAGGGACACTCCAGATCTAAACTTTAATATTTGAATCCCTCATTCACTCCCAACTCGGGCCACGGGACAGTTGGTGATAAATTAATTTTTGATGAATTAATAGTGAATGTTTATTATTAACATGTCAGTACTTGGACAACATGGGTGCTACCTATGTTCATCTAAGTAGCTACCTCTTATTTCTCTTTCATCTTTTTTCAAAAGGTACATTTGAAATCAGATCTAAGAAAGAAGAATGGAATGATAAATTTGATAAAATGAAAGCAGAAAGCAACAACTTTATTTTCCTCTTCAATGACCTTTCAAATCTGAAGATGAGGTATTTCTCTGTTAGAATCTAAGGCAGGCCTCAAGAATCTTTTTATTCTAAAGCTACAGAAAAGACCTCCATACGGTCACATTCATTTATAGTGAGATTTATTTAAATAATTGAAATATCTAGTTCTACGTAAGGTGAAAAACTCCAATCCTATTTTAATTTAAGTTTTTGGCCTCACCCAGCTCAGGCCTCCTTTGGACTAGAAACTAGCCATGGAAAAGAGAGGACTGGTCTATTTTTTTTTTTTTCTTATTTCCTTGAGTCTCTCCACACAACCACCTGCTCTGGGGCTGTAATTGGGAGTGGGTTATGGAGGCTCCAAGATGACCTTTTTGAGTGCTCTTGGCAGCTCTTCGGAAGCTTCTATGAACCGTTTCCAGCACAGTTCTACCAGCAGATGGTGCACTCTCTAGCTGCACCCAACAACAACACTCACCTTAAGCACCTGCACCAGTGGTGTTCCCTTGCTCTGATGCTGATGAGACCTCTTTACTCGCTGCTCTCCTGTGTTGAGTTCCTTCCAGAAGGATCCAGTTGCTGTCTATTTATAGCTCACTTGGTTCATGGTATGATCAAGCATCCTGGAGCCTCCCCCTCCTGCCCCACTACAGCCCTCCTTCCTTGCTCTGTGGCTTCAGCTTCACCTTTTGATTGCGTAGCTGTGGGTCAAACACATTATCAAACTCTAACAACACTTATCAGTCTTTCAAAGTGCCTCTAAGCCTTGTCACTGGGCCTCAGGTGAAGGAAAGCATCCTTCCGGTAGCCGTATGTCTGGGGATGGGGGGAGGGGGGAAGGTCTCAGCTTGCCAGCAATTGTTTCATAAGAACACCCTCCTCAATCTCAACCTCTTACATCCTTTGGTGGATGGTAGGATGAGGAAAGGGTGTCATGAAAACAGGTCTGTAGTGGGTAAAGGGAGTTTGCCACTAGAGGGCTTACACTGCCCAGAGTGATGCTTTTGATCCTCTCTTTTGCTAGTGCTACTTAGGAGGCTCAGCACCTCACTTGGAAATATGGGAATATTTGCCACCTATTCTTTTTTTTTTTTTTTTAAAGATCAGCATTTATGGAGTTGGGATTTAGCTCAGTGGCACAGTGCTTGCCTAGCACGCACAAGGCCCTGGGTTTGGTCCTCAGCCCTGGAAAATTTAAAAAAAAAAAAAAAAAGCTAATAAAAGATCTGCATTTACATTTTGTACTGGGGACTGAACCCAGGATGCTGAACCACTGAGATATATCCATAGTCTTTTTTTTTTTTTTTTCACATTAAATGACTTTTATTTATAAAGTAATTTTCAGCCAGCCTGTGACTACCTGGGTTCCATGCTTAGGTGTTAAGATCATAGGTGTGGGAATACATGTGGGGATCCTGGACTTTGATTTTACTCATGTTTAAAGATGTTAAGTGATGTCTTTTAATAAATCAGAAGCCCAAACTAAAATACATTTTATTTCAAAGCTATTTTCTTTTCATTACCTTAATGCTTTTAAGTCATTTTAGCATAATATTTTCACTACAGGATTAAAATAAAAGAATATGCTTCTAGAGTAGCACAAGGGCCTCTATCATGGTGATTCTGCCTTTGTTTTCAGTGTTATTTTAATTCCTGATGTCATTCATGGAAGCTCTGGAATCTTTTTCTAAAATACAAATCTGATCATGTTGTACCTCTGCTTAAATCTATCATCACCCATTCAGAGTTGTTAGGTTTAATCCCAAACTCCTTAGCCCAGCCACAAGAGTCATCATGAAAGACACCTGTTTTCTTTCCATTTCCTTTGGTGACTCACCTCTCTGCTCCCAGTCCATATTCCAGCCACTACTTGCAATTTCCCAATGCGCCAAGCTCTTTCACACTCTTCCAGGAGCACATTTCACAGAACCCACTTCCAGCTCTCTCTCTCTCTCTTTTTTTTTTTTTTTTTTTTTTTTAGGATGTTCTTCTAGAATCATCACCAGTTTAGATGCCCACTATTTTCTTTTTCTTTTTTTTTTTTTTATTGGACGTTCATAACATTACATAGTTCTTAATACATCATATTACACGGTTGATTCACGTGGATTATGAACTCCCGCTTTTACCCCGTATACAAATTGCTGTATCACATCAGTTTCCCTTCCATTGATTGACATATTCATAGTCTTTTTTTTTAAATATCTTTCAGTTGCCAATGGATCTTTATATTGTTTATTTATATTGCGCTGAGATTCAAACCCAGTTCCTCATGAATGCTAGGCAAGCACTCTGCCACTGAGCCACAACCCCAGTCCCCCACCTGTTCTTTTTGACTCAATCTTTTAAGGCAAAAATTTTTTAAAAAGTGAGGAAACGTGTCCTTTTTTGCATCCTATTCAAACACAAAAGGCAGGGATTATGGTAGCCTATTGTTTCAAACCCAGGCTCTATTTTCAAATATTAGCCCTAAAGCTCAGGAATTAATGCCAAGAGTTAATAAATGGGATGCCATCAAATTAAAAAGCTTCTGCACAAAAAAGAATCAATTAAGAATGTGAAGAGAGAACCTACAAAATGGGAGAAAATCTTTTTGTTAGTTACAGAGGATTAATAACCAGAATATACAAAGACCTGATTTAACATCAAAAAGTAAATAACCTAATTAATAAATGAGCAAATGAGTTAAATGGACACAGCTTAAAAGAAGAAATACAAATGACCAACAAATATATGAAAAAAAATGTTCAGACTGGAGTTGTGGCTCAGTAGTAGAGCACTTGCCTCAGATGAGTGAGGCACTGGGTTTAATTCTCAATATTGTGTATAAATAAAATGACTGGAATAAAGGTCTGTCCACATTGTCTATAAAAAAATGTTCAACGTCTTGAGCAATTAGGGGAATGCAAATCCCAGTTACACTGAGATTTGATCTCACTCCAGCCACAATGGCAGCCATCGAGAATACAAACAATACAAATGCTGGGGAAGATATGGAGAAAAACACATACTTTTACACTGTTGGTTAGATTATAAGTTAGTACAACTACTATGGAGATCAGTATGGAGGTTCCTTCAACGACTAAGAATGGAACAACCATACGATCCATATATACTCCTAAATATTTACCCTAAAGAATTTAAGTCATCAGACTATAGTGATACATGTATACACATGTTTATTGTACAATTCTCAATAGTCATATTATGGAACCCTTAGGTGTCCATCAACAGATGAACAGATTTCAAAAATGTGGTATATATACACAATGTAGTTTTATTTAACCATAAAGAATAACAAAATTGTCCTTTGCAGGAAAATGGATGGAACTAGAGAACATTAAATTAAGTGAAATAAGCCAAACTCAGTAGTCAAAGGTATATGTTGTCTCTCATATATGGAAGCTAGAGAGGAAAAAAGAAAAAGAAAGGTGTATGTGTGTGTGTGTGGGGGGGGGTCTTTTGAACAAACATGGAAGGGAGATCAGTAGAGTAGAGGAAAAGGACTGTGGGGAGGGAGTAGGAGAGGGAAAAGGGAAATACCTGGAAATGGCATTGGCCAAATCATATTGTTATATTGTGTGCATTTTCAAAAATGTAACAACAAATCCCATCATCATATACAAACTATAATGCATCAATAAAAATACAGGTTAGGTTTGCATGAGTATATGAGACAACTAGAGAGGTGAAAACAATCATGACAGGCAATGGGTGGACTACAGACTTACTTCTGAACTACAGTGAAAAGATTGTGTAGTCCTGAATGAGGAGACAGGCTCCCTGGGCTGTCAGGAGAAGGCTGCAGTAGAGGTGGGCGCTTTTCACTGCAAGCCCCAGCGAGTCTCTAAACAGCCTTGGCAGGGACAAGAGCACAGGTGAGAGGGGGTTGTTTATTGGAAGGTTTTCACCCGAACAGCTGGTGGCTGCCTTCTCCTCTATTTTCTCCAATCCCACACTCACCAAACAAGTAGCCAGTAGTGTCCTTATTCCTCAGGGTCACAGGGACCACTGAGATTTAATTTCTAAAGAAATACAGTGTCCTATCACACTGGGCTTAGGGCTCTAACAGTGGACACTGACATACCAGAGTAAAGCCCCAGCTTTGTTGTCAACAAAATTAGTCTGTATATTCCCTTTGGGTTTCCATCCAAAAGTAAAGCCTGTCATTCCATTGTATGTACACACATACACACACACACACACACACACACACAGCCTGCCCATCTCAGGCAAGCTATGTTGGGGGAATAGGCCTACACAGGTGCGTTGGAAACCAGGCCAATCACCCAAGAATCACCAAAGGGATCCGGCAAACCAGAGGCTACAAGTGGTGGAAGTTGAGAGCAGAGAGTGCTTGGGGACTCCCATGTGGTTGAGGGCCATGCTTGATCTGTGGAGTAGCTGAACACACAGTGGAGTAGGGCTCCAGTTGGAGTCTTTAAGTTCCTGTTGCTCTCTCTTTGCATGAAGTGAGCATGACTATGGTCTTGAACATGAGAAATAAACATTTGGGCTTTGGTCACTAAGATGGCTGAGCTCAGGTGCTGATTATCTCTGGGAAGTGCCAGCTGTCAGCATCTGGAGAATTTGAAGGTGTCTGCTACCATGAGAAGTTGAGTTGGGTACCAGTCCTCCACCTGGATGCAGAGGAGCCCTCTATCGCGTGGGAAAATTCAAGCTGTTCCCCTGGGAGGCGTGAGCCATCAGTCTCAGCTAGCTTGTTGCCAGGTAACCAAGAATGATTTCCCAAAATTAGTGATCAAAGGGAAGGACTGGGAGGAATAAACAGAAAGACTGATTCCAGAGGAATCAAACTTTACCCAGAGAACCAAAGATAATTTTTTTTTAAAGCCTAGAAAAGATATCATGTGCACCACACTTCCACAATAACATCTGCCCTCCTACCCACTTTGGTGGTGGAAGGGTTGGATTGTCAAAGCAGAAGTACTTGAATCATAGATCTCACCCAGCATCGAATTTCATGTACCACAGACAAGACCCAGTTACAGAGGTAGCATTTCTTTTGGGAACAGACCAGATCAGTCTGTACTTTAAAAATATGTCTCTTTCTCTGTCACTAGGAGGTGTTTTGTTTTTAGATTAAAAATTGTTTTCTGAACAGTGTACATAGATTTATTGTTTTCAAAGAAAGATGTTTAATTTTGAGCTTTCTGTTCTTCAGCCCATCATGCCATATAACTCCATAAATTCCAGGTGAATTTACAATAAGCCATCTTGACCTATTACCTTCTTTTGTTTTGTTAAAATATAGCCTGAATGTTTTTTTTTTTTTTTTCAGAAAAATAAATGGTAGAAAACCAGCATATATATCCCTGGATCCTGGCACAGATCTCCTAAAAAGCCCATATTTCCTGAGTATATGTTTGTGGAGTGACTTTTGGAAAGCCCCTACAGATGGAAAGGGGCTGGTCTCAGGTGACTGTGTGATTAGAGTTGGAACTTTCAGCCCCACTCTCACAGGAAATGAAAGGCTAAAGATTGACTTGACCACCAATGACAAAATGACATACTCAATCTCTCCTTTGTAATGAAGTCTCCATAAAAGTCCAAAAGAATGAGGTTGCAGAGCTTCTGGGCTGTTGAACACATGGAGGTGGTGGAGGGTGGTACACCCACAGAGGGCTCCGTACCCCCCTTTCACATACCTTACACTGATTCTTCCATCTGACTGTTCCAGAGTTGTAACCTTTTAAAATTAACTGCAACAAGTAAATTATTTTTATTTGAGTTCAGTGAGCTAGTCTAACAAGTATTGGAAACTGAGTAGGAACTTGTTGGACCTTCCATTTATAGCAGGCGATCAGAGCAGAGATCAGAGTAGAGATGTGGACTTGCAACAGGTATCTGAAGAGGGGGATGGGATTGTGGGACTGAGCCCTACATCTGTGGGGGCTGTACTGACTTCAGGAAGATACTCTCAGAATTGAATTGAATTGTAGGACACCTGGTTGATGTCCAGAAAGGATGGAAAAATTGCTCACTGTAGGAAAAAAAAAAAACCCGCATTATCTGCTGTCAAAAGTAAAAAATGCAGTAGTAAGAGATTAATGGAGGAAAAACAGTTAATTTTGTCCATTCAGCTCTGCATGCCTGAAAAGTTCTTTATTTTGCCTTCATGTTGGTGTGGATTGTTATATATCTCCAGGATGTCTTAATTGATCATTTTGACACCTGGTGGCTGACTGACTTTCTGACAGATATCATTAACATATTTATAAGGAGGTCTGGTCAAGGTCAATCATTCCTTCTCTCCACATCTCAGTGGGAAGGAAGCCTTATTCCCGCTACTAATCTCAATTCTCAATTGCCACTCTCTCTTTCATTATGGGTAAACTGCCTAGGTTCCTACCTATCTATGGCCAATCTCTCCACTTATGTACCACATCTTGTCCCTTTTTGTTAATGAAAGGTCATTGCTCTAGTTAGTATTCCCTTTCTCTCTGGAATCATTTCTTCTAGAAAACTAGTGCCAGGGACTCTTTTTCCCCAGCTGGTTTTGAAGAAGTGAACAGCCACATTTTGAGGATCCTATGACAAATATCGGAGGGTGGCCTCTAGGAGTTGATGGCAGCCTCTAATCAACAACCCCCAAAATGCTGGGAATTTCCATCCTGTAGCTGCAGAGAAATCAATTGTGCCAAGTTTCGAAGCAGAATCTTTCTCATCCAAGCTGTTCCATTAAATTGCAGCCCAGATGACACCTTGACCACAACGTTTTGAGTCACTGAACAGAGGATGCAGCCAATAGAAGCGCTAAATTTGTGGTAATTTTTAATTTATTTTAATTTGTTATAGATGACAACAGAATGCATTACAATTCATATTCCACATATAGAGCACAAAGTGATTTATGGTAATTTGTTATGAAGCAATAGTTAGCTAATATATCTATATATTAATATTATATATATATATATATATATATATATATATATATATATATATCCTCTATATATAGTCCCTGGCACTATATATAAGGGATCAATCCAAAACCTAGTCAATGGGAGTTCTAGAAATAGAAAATAGAGATATAAAGAGAATGAAATAATAAATAAAAAATACCAATAATATTGCTAAAACATTTTTTAAAATCCAGCCTTAGATTGAAAATGTTTAGAAAGATTAATTGATGGAGGGGGGAAAAGATTCATACTAAGATATAAAATTTCATAATAACATAAAATAGATTAAAATTTTTTGAGAAGTGAACAGCAAGAGGATATGATGTCTTCAAAAGGAATAAAAATCAGATGGCATCAAATTTCTTGTCCTATTATTGGATGCCTTTGGCTTTTTGAGGAAAGGTTATTGTTAATCTAGATTTATATACCAACCCACATCTTTACTCATACATGAAGACAAAATAAAGATATTCTCAGACATGAATAACTCAGAAATTTTTCTACCAATTACCCTTCAAAAATATTGGAGCAAATTTCAGCAAAAGTTAAAATGAATTCAAAGAAGATAGAGATCAAGAAAGAGCTGATTAACCAGTTGCTACATTACTGGGGCCTTCTGCAACCCCAAGGCAGCACAAAAATCTTTCCTCAAACCCTGATTCTTACAATCATTCCAGAAAGATTTTAGATATATTGCTTAGAGTAACAGGCATGAGTTTATTAGAAGGGATAGAAAAGAGTAAAGAGGATACTAAAGGGAGAGTGTCTGTGAGAGGAGAGGGATAGTACACCTCTTCTACCCTCCAGTTTTATTCAGGGGTCCAGGGAAATTTCCAGAGTCCCACCGAGGACTTTTAAGTCCTCACTATGCAGGACAACTGTAGGTTACTTTGGCCCATGCTGACTGATTTTAATTGAAACTTGTTCTTACAGATTTTATGGTTAGGGGCAGTTATTCTGATCTCCCTAAATTCTGGTCTGTGTAAGGGTCACAAAAGTCTCTACCTTCAGGGTAACTGCGTTCTTATTGGCATTTTATGCCTGCACTGTTCCTTAAGATAATAAGTAGTTTGCTGAGGATTGTTAACATATCTTTTCAACTTAAGCCAGGCAGGACTGCAGGTAAATTTATTTTAAAATAGAAAGCATGTGAGGGTCCACACTATGGGCCCAACTTATAGAATTATTCCCTTAACCCCTTGCTCCCACCTGTCTCTACACCTGCTCACATCTGTCTCTACAATGATGAAGATTATGTAGCAGACATAGAAAGCAAAACCTGCCCAAGTTAAAACAAAAAATCAAGGAAGGTCAATGGATTCATTTGACAAATATCATTAAGAAGCTAAGTGACATTTGTGAAAAGGATAAGCACATGCTTGTGTGTGTGTGTGTGTGTGTGGTGCTGGGGGTCAAGCCCTTGTGCATGCGAGGCAGACACTGTGCCACCGAGCCATATTCCCAGCCCCAGGCATATGCTTTTCTTAGCAAAAAAAAAAAAAAAAAAAAAAAAAGGCAATTAGAAAGTAAAAGAAAAACAAACTTACCTATAATGAAGTCAGGTTTTCAATATGAAACAATCTAAAATGTAGTATAGGGCTGGGGATGTGGCTCAAGCGGTAGCGCGCTCGTCTGGCATGGGTGCGGCCCGGGTTCGATCCTCAGCACCACATACCAACAAAGATGTTGTGTCTGCCGAGAACTAGAAAATAAATATTAAAAATTCTCTCTCTCTCTCCTCACTCTCTCTTTAAATAAATAAATAAATAAATAAATAAATAAAATGTAGTATATAATTTTGAGCAATTGATATAGTGTAAGGAGATTAATTATTTGACTTCTACACTTGGTCATATTCTTTCTGTGGGTATCACAATTTTTAGTGACATGAGAGTACATTTCTGTGTCTCATAGTGTAGGGAACAGACAGATGAGGATGGTGGGAACATGAGGTTAACAGAATAATTCTATAAAATGGGCCCATTATGCTGACCCCTACATGCTTTTTTTTTTTTTTTTCCAAGAAGCAATTGACCTGCAGCCCTGCCTGGCCACAGTGGACAGGATAAGTCACATTCCTCTGTAAACCACCTGTTAACTGCAGGAGGAATGCAGGCCAAGATAATGTCAATGGGAGGAACCCAGGAGACTTCTGTGACCAGATCCTGGAACTCTGGAAGATAAAGGTAGTTCCTTCTAACCACAAAATCTGTAAGAATGTATAGTTCAGAATCCAATTAGAACCAGTCAGCATGGGCCAAGGTGACCTAAAGTTGCCATGGCAGTGGGTACTTGAAAGTTTGATGTCTTCTTGCTTCAAAATTCAAGAGTTAGACCTGGCAGGACTCTCTGGAAACTTTTCTGGAATCCCCAATAAAACTGAAGTGCAGGAGAGGCACATTGTCTCTCCTCTCTGAGAGTATCCCCTTTCCCTTTTGTTATCTCTTCAATAAACTTAATCCTATTACTCTATTACTCTGAGGAAGGTGTCTGAAATCTGAAATCTTTCTCACTTGATTACAAGAATTAGGGTTTGAAGGGAGAGTTTCACCTTGCCTCAGTTTTGGAAGACCCCAGCTGTGTAACAACTGTGTTGTTTAATTCTACAGTGAGTAATATACTCATAATCAAACTATTGTAAATGCTACATGGTGAATACTAGTTTTTAAAAATTAATTTATAGGCCAAATGAAAATCAGGATTGGGTCCTTGTTCCTCCCGTGTTGAAGATTAAACACTGAAGAAATGCTGAGGCAGGGGCAAAAAGTTTTATTTAAAGGACAGAAGAGAGAGAGAGAGAGAGAGTCCTCTGGAGAGGAGAGGGTCCAGAGCTGGTGCCTGAGGGAGTAGGGATGTCCTGCTCCTGTAGAGATTTTAGGTTTTCTTTCTTCTCATGCCCCCTCCCCCCCCTCCTATCTTGTCTGTGTGACCAAAAGTAACCAAAATGGCAGGAAAGCAGCCATCTATGGGGTGGATTGCTTGTGTTGGAAAATGTGATCCTTCCCCTCCTCTGGAAGCTGCTAGCAACCAGGTGAAGGGTTGTGCTATCTACCCATTTCCTTTTCTTTGATAACCAGCTACCTGTCTTTTGCCCCTGTCTCACAGGCATGAATGAGTTAATTAGATCTGGAGAAACAGACTCCATTAAAATTGATAATGTAAAAATAAGTTTACTTACAGATGTTGGAGGCAGAAAAGAGTTAAAAATGGCTGCAATGAATTGGCAGGAGAGAGGAGGACTGGTAACTTTGTGTAGGTAAAGGAGCCAGTGGGAACCAAATCTAGTCTGTAATCTGCACACCATCCCTGGCATAAGACGTCTTGGGGCATCTTTTTCTAATTTCCATAAGGACTGGGTGGGGAGAGAGGAGCTGCCTCTGTGGGTGAACCAAGAATCCAATCCACAGAGATTCTGCCTTCTCCCCTCACCCAAATGCTCAAGGTGACAAGGTATTGTGTGTTGAGGGGAGTGTTGCTTCTCTAGGGGTGGGAATCACAAAGGCCCCATGCCCCTCTTCAGTTCTGGAATGGAGCTCTTCAAAACCTCCCATTCCTACAGTGGCTGAGGTCTTTTCAACCCTGCACTCTCTCCATTCTCTCTCCCTCTTAGGCAGAGTAATTTCCCCTCCATCAGCCTTGGCCTAGTCAAAACAAAAGCCAGGAGGAGGGGTATCTTCTCGGTGCTTGGCAACCGCTACTTCCTGCAGTGCCACACAAAGGCACCCCGTGGCAGGCTGGGAACACAAAGGCCTGGCTATCTTCTAGGTTGGGGGAGGTAAACACACGGGGCAGCTGGACTGAGAAGCAAACTGATACATTCCAAGAATAATTTTATATCATTCTCTTCTTCTTCTCCTTCTCATCTCTTGAGCAGTTGTGAGTCTCTGAAAAGAAAATCCTGAAATTTCTACCTGGATGCAGTCCAAGAGAGCCAAGTCTGGGCTTCCCAGGATGTTAGCTCTGCCATGGTCACTTGGCAGTAGGTGAGGGATCTTCCCCAGAAGTCCTGAGGCCTAGGCAAGGGAGCCCCGCCCCGCAATCCCCACTTGGGAGCGGCAGCTCCTCATCTCCCTATGCATCTCTATCTTGGAATTTTCTTAACCTGATGAAGTCCTTAGTGAGTTTTAGGAAGCAGGATTTGCTTTAAAGGCATTAGAAGAAAAAGAAAAGGAAAAAAATTGTAGCAAAAATAAATCTGGTCCCCCTGATGGAGACTCTAGTCCTAAAGTTCTGAGGCATTCAGAGGCAGTGTCTGAAGAAAGGTTTCTCTATGCAAAGAGTCTGTGGAAGTTGTCAGAATCAAAATGGAGTCACCTGTGTCAAGCCTAATGGAATGAATGAACAAATAAATAAATAAAGCTGTACAGTTATGAAGGAAGGGACCTCTCATTCACACATATGCTTAAATAACAAGAGCTAGCACAAAAGACTGTCAGAATCACAGTCTCCCACGGAAAAACTTACAAGAACATCTGCCCAGCAACGTTCTGTTCAACCATGGACTCACAATACCCTTGATATCGACCTGTAACCAAGAATCATTATTTCAAAATGAATTGGTAAACCCTCCTCATTTCACCTTTACATGCACTTGTCTTCTTCTATTTCCCTGAATATGCTCAAAGCTTACTATGACATCATCTTCCCATTGCATTGCAATGTTTATACCTGAAAACCTTTATTAATCTTTGGGGAATCTCTCTCTGTTAACTTAAGTAGACAAATCCACAAAATCTAGATTTTTGAAGCTGTGACCCCCAGGACCTCAGAAAATGGCCATATTAGAAAAAGCATCTGTCGCAGTCTGGCTGGGCACACAATCACGAGCCACTCACAGCTTTGTAGATTCAAACAGCAATTCTCTATTCCCGAACTTACACCGGCCCTCTACAAACACGTTCTGGGGAAAATCACGTTTTTTCCGCAAAATTCACGTACTCCACCAGGCTTTGAATCCCAAATACTTTCTGAATTCCACGAGAACTCAAAGGGAACTCAGGCAGCAGGATACGCCCTATTCCCAGCAGGAATAACCTTAAACCTGGAACCGCCCTAAACCCAGATTGTTCTAAACCGGAACGCCCTAAACCCAAGGAGCAGGATACTCCCTAAAACCTGATCCACCCTAATCCAGTAGGATCCTCCTTAAACCGGGATCCACCCTGGTCCTTGAGCAGGGTCACCTTTCTCAAACATACATGCAATGTCACTTCAAATGTCCATTTCCACGAGTCCTTCCTCCAAGCAACATGGGGTACGCTGGCAAGGAAATTTCGATGCGTCATTCCTACTTGGCCATGGCTCTCAGCAAGCATCCCTAAAGGTGGACAGTTATTAGTTAAGAATTGGTGGAGTATGAATTCCTAATCCAAAATGACTGGTGTTCTTAAAGAAGAAATTTGGAGAGGGTCACACACAGGGAGAACACCCTTTGCTGCCATGAGACAAGGAGCCACCAGAAGTTAGGACAGAGGTCTGCAATAGAACCTTCTAGAAGTGTGATTCTCCTGACACCTTGAGCTTCAATACATAGCCTTAGCAAGGTGAGACACTAAATGTATGCTATGGAAGCTACTCATTCATAGTACTTTGTTTTAGTACCCTAGGAAATGAACACATCTTGGCTATTTCATTTGTTGACACCATTTCTGGGCTTGGATATCTTTCACTGTGGCACTCAATATTCCCACTCCCAGCCCAAGACCTTCGGTGGCTCATTTTCTGATTGATTTCTGCCAGGGGCTTTCCCCACCACCAATCCAGGAGCTTAGTCTAGAATTCAGGTAGCAGGGCCATGCTGGAATACAGTGGGGCTGCCCTGGTGTTCCTGGAGAAAGGTTATTTTTGAGAAAAAAAAATTCAGAATCTGAGACAGTGACCTTAAAGATGACCATCTGTGTTGTTCCTTGCTATGAATTCTCCTGAGGTATATAGCAAATTGCTTTCATAAACCCTAGGAAGGTTGTCTTTGTGTTCTTTCTGACATTTTTATTAATATCTCACCTTGTGTTTGCCCAGGAGTTTTGAAGCATTTTATAGGTCTTTTAAAAAGTGTTATCTCAAAACCCACTGATTTTCCCCAAATCAACAGTAACTCATGAAAGTTCTCACTCAGCCTTGCTGATCAATTCTCCAAAAATCTTTGTCAAAAGAATCAATGGCATTCAACTTTATGGGTTGCAATCAAATCGCAGATTGCTCAAGAATTCAAATACAGCCAATCATGGCACTTCAAAGCCCTCTGTCTCTTCCCCAAATCCTCAAAGCTCCATTGGTACAGAGGTCACTCCTGACTCTTTACCTCCATGTCCCCCAAAATTCATGTACTTCCTGAAACTTCAGATGGTAACCTTATTTGGAAATAGGACCAATAAAGGTACAATTAGGGTTTTAGTGTGGGGCCTACTCCAGTGTGACTGGAGTACTTATGAGAAGAAGAGGAAGGACAGGAGACAGACAGAGATGTACAGGGAAAAAGCCAAGTGACGATGTTCAGGCAGAGATTGAAGAAAAGTGTCTAAAAGCCAAGGAATGCCAGGGCTTGCTGGCAATCCTCAGAAGCTAGAAGAGGTGAGGAAGAATTCTTCTCAGGAGTTTTCAGAGAGAATAGGGCCCTGCTAACATCTTGACTTTAGATTCCAACTTCCAGACTGCAAGAGAATAAATTTCTATTGTTTCAAGCCACCCAGTTTGTGGATTTTTTTTTTTCTAGGAAACGCCCACAAACCACAAGCACTGGCCGCTCTGTCCTCTGTCTTTTAGATCATCCAGAACAATCCATTCATCTGGACTTGAGAAAAACAAAAGATGAAGGAGGTTTGCTTCCTCAGTGCCAGATCACCACCACTCCTAGTCTGCTGTGTCACATGGGCATGTGCATACAAATGCACACGTGCGCCCACGTGCACACACACACTCTGAAGGGAAAAATGCTGCTCTTAGATGATTCTTTAGATTCCGATTTTTCTATCTCCAGATATAGTTGAACCCAACAAATATGGTATTGCTGTGCACACACAAAGAGCTTAATATTAAAAAATAAGCACACGCAGAACACTGCTTCAGTCACTTAAAAGAGCTATTATGGGTCTGTACATTTTATTCACCTGGGAGGGGCCATCACCCCTTCTCTGCAGGCACAGAGCCAAATTAAGCATACAGGTGCTTTTCAGTTAACAGTTTTCCTTTGGCAGCCTTAAGCTTCTTCCTGGGTTCCTAGTGGAAAGTTTGATGTTGAAAACAAAGGCCACAGGACAAGAGAGAGAGGTGAAACCAGCAGTCCCTCAGGCCACCCTGGAGCTCAGGACTGAAGCAAAGAAAGAGAGGAAACTGCTGCCATCTCTCAGCCTTGGTCTTGAGCATGTCTTGAGCACAAAGCATTGTCTCCCCACAATTTAGCTGGGACTAGTTCCACCCTGTGCCAAATCTGCAGACAGGTTGACACAAAGAATGACTTACAGCAGCTGTCAGCTCAGGGACCCAGGGCTGGCCTCCTGCCACCTCACTGACACCCATCCACTTGCCTATGCAGAAACCACCTCATCTCACTGCTGGGCTTCACCAGCAGTTCTCTGGGCACATCCTTGCCTCTCTGATTCTGGAATCCTTCTTCTCACAAAGAAAAGAACATTTTTCCTTTTTTTCATACTGAATCTCATCCTGACCTCAAAGTTCTCATTTTTTGGTTTGCAGATCTGCCTCTGCTGGGGATGGAAATTTGTTTGCTTCATGAAGCTGCATCCCCAGTCTAGGGGGGCTGGCCTTCTTGGCACCACTAGACAATGATAAGACATGGTAGACCAGCATGGCATCGTTCCCAGGGGAGTGACTCGGCCTGGTATTACACCACCTGTGAGCCATCAGCAGATCACCTCTGATTGAGCTTGGCCAAATCTAGTCCAGTGCTTTCTCTTTTTTAGAGTAGACTATACTTTTCAGAGCAATTTTATGTTCACAGGAAAATTGAGCAGAGAGCATAAAGATTTCCCATATTTCCTCAAACTCCATCTCCCCGACTATCAACATCCCCCACCAGAGTGGGACATTTGTTATAGCTGGTGAATCTACACTGACACACTTTTAGGGTCACTTTCAGAGTTTTATTTTCTGTGGGCTTGGGCAAATGTATAAAGACATACCCCCACTATTACAGTGTTATGTATAACAGTTTCACTCTCCTAAAAATCCTCTGTGTTCCCTCCTTCCCCACTAAGCCTGGGCAACCACCAATTCTTTATTGTCTCCAAAATTCTTTATTGTCTCCTGTTTTAGGATATCATATAATTGAAATCATGCCATACGTAGCTTTTCAGATTGCCTTTTTCACTGAGTAATACATTTTCAAGTTTTCTCAGAGTCTTCTCATAGACTAAACTCCAGCTGCTTTTGCATGATTTTTTTCAATTGAGAAATGCAGGTTGGGCCTGCCTGTTCCTCCTGCCAACCACAGGTCTCAAGTTCAACTCAAGATAGGTCTCCATCCTCCCATCTAATATCGATCTAATTTAGAAAAAGAATCCAGGAATGAGAATACTGGATATGTTTATACATTGATGTGTTTATTTGAGCCTAAAATGGAGCTTAAGCATTTCCTGGTGGAAAATGTCTATTATTTGTCTAGTTTGACACTGAGGCCTATTAGGATATATAGCAGATGTTATTCATATATTGGATCTATAGTTCTTGTTTTAATTCACATATTTAAAGAATATATACATTATATGGTACCCTGGAAAATACAGACTCTGCAACTATTTTAACTTATGGTAAAACATTTACATAGCAGCTTTAAAATGTATTAAAAAGTTTTTCACAAAGTTTGTACCTTCTTTTATGAGGTTTATGAACGAAATGTTTCGAGGACCTCCATCGAGACACAACTGAGTGAACAAGCAGAGCTGGCTTCATAACTTACACATCAATTACTCCTCAGGACACCATGGTAGGAAAACAGAATACACTCATTACCCAGAATAATCTACAAAATATTCATTCTATTTCATACCATATGTTAACCAAGGCAAGGAAGTGCATAATGAATATTAAGATGATGGTTAAAACAAGACTGCTCTCAGAATAGTTACAAAACACTTATTCATCATTGATTCCTTAACCACGATAAATTTGGACAAGACGTATATTCTTAATTTCCACCATGATGTTTAAATATTTCATCATATAGGAAAAAAAATCAGAAAGGAACAAGGGGAAAATTACACTTACTAATGCTTGATGTCTGTCTTCACCCTATTCCTCACCCACCCCTTGATCTTGAACAAGCTGCTTTCTTCCTTGGTGGTCCTTTGTTGGGTAAGACAAAACAAGAATTGGCACCTTCAGGGCCCAGGGCACAGGTTTTGAGGCACAAATGATTTAGAATTTAATGCCTTTTGATAATTTACAAATCAAGATAACGTGAACTTAATAATTCTGCTACCTACTAATTAGTGATTTCTTCATAAACTGAACCTGCTGAGTGGGTCACTGGGGGCTAATGATTTAACTGTGTAGGGCCTCAGTTTCCCTACCTGTCAAAAGAGGACACTAGCACTGGGCAGGGCAGTCTTTGAGGTCACACTCTGCCCTTACATGTGATTCTTGGTGATTTACTTATAAAGTTCAAAAGAAGAAATGACCAGTGATCAGTTTACTTATTCAATCATGATTGTACATCAGAATAAAGAAATCTGAACCAGTTCAGCTGTGAGTAGAACACTTTTGGAAAATATAAATCTGCTTCTCCCAGGAATAGTGTTCTGGAAATAAATCAAGAAAGGTATCTGGGTGTTGCTCTTCTCTAAAAGGTGTTCACTCTGAATTAACGTGTTTGTAATTGTTAGGTCTCTTAGACATACTGATCTTTGAGCCTGGGTTTTTTCTTATTTCATTGTGGAATGTTTAATTAAGGGATAGAAGGATCATTCAGAGAACAGTGCAGTTTGTATGGGATGTATTTATTCTCCATAAAGGGAACTAGGATAGATTATGTGTACTGTGGAAGGGCTTAAGACAAATTGTAATGGAGGTGAAATTTTGAAGAGAGAACAAATTGTGGTCACTGGTTTTGTGAACAATTTTTTAAAACAGTTTTGTGGTGGAGAGCTGGGGGCAGGGTCTGGGAGATGACGCTGTTCCTGGTGAGCTACCCATCATAACAGGAGTTCTAGTTCTTTTGCTTTTTTTCAGAAGACAGTTATAATTTGCTGTTTGCACCTGTCTGGCAGAAGTTAGGAGAGCAAGAGAAAAAGATCTGTTTTTGTCCAGCCCATGAATCATATATAAGAGCTCCCACAGTGAGGAAGAGTTTAGACAGCTTGTCTGCACATCAGAGCTCCCAGAGCCCCACACCCAGCAGGTTGTTTTGAGAGCAGATTGTGAGAGTCTGTTTACTTCTGCATGGTCAGAGAAAAAGAGAAAGCTGCGTCCCCCTTCACCTGAATCCTATTGGTCAGTAAATAGCATACAGTGATAATGACTGAAGTGACAAAGTATCTCAATCTGGGGTAGACCTCTCCATGGTGCCCTTGGGGAAGTCTTTGAAATTTGACACAGATGCCTCAATGCCACTTAGAAGTTGCTGTGAATTTAGAGTTAGCCAGTGGAGGAATGGAGGCCTAGAAACCGCCTCAGAAATCTTTCTGTAGAAATTCTAAAATGTTCTAGCGTGGGATGATGACACATTTAGGTCTTAGGAATTACATTAAAATTCTTTTCCATAGTGACCCTTTCATGTGCAGGACAGCCTCAAATGGGATATTCTGTGACCTAGATTCTGCTTCAAATCTCAGTCCAAGCCAGAATGAAATCAGAATTCTGTGGACAGTGAAAATTATATAAACCTAAGGAGGCCATTTATAGCTTAAAAAAAAAAAAAGCAAAGTGTTCTTATTAAACAGTGTTTAGGATCTGGAAAGCCGTGGAAAAGATGGTTACTGGGGGCTGGGGATATAGCTCAGTTGGTACAGTGCTTGCCTCACACGCACAAGGCCATGGGTTCAATCCCCAGCACCACGACCAAAAAAAAGATGGTTGCTGGGTGTGATAAGAAAGAAATCTAGATCAAAGATGTCAGTCTTTGTAATTGATATTTAGACAAAATGGGTATTAGAATCAAAAGACACAGACACAATGAGAGTAGACAGATAGCTTAGAAATGTCTCTGATTCTTCCAAAAGAATGGTTCCCCCTTTACTCTGTTTCCATCACCTCAGTTTGCTAGGGTCACAGGTAACATTTGGATGAGTTTTTGAATGAATGCCAATCTTCCCATTTCTTTAGGACTCAAGAGAATCTGAGGAGGCATAGATACCAAATAAACAAGCAGACAATAGGTTCCACAAAATCTGTACAGAGCAGTGGACAAAAGCAACTCCCAGGATTCAAGTGGCTCTTTCTTTCCCAGTACAGGACACTCTGGCAGCAATGTGCAGTTTCTCTCCTCTATCCATTGCAATGGAAATCTGCTCTCCCCTCATCTATCAAGTGGGGGCAGCAAAGAAGAGAAAATTCAGGTTCGTGACCCTATGAGCTAAGCCACCCCACCACCACAAATATCTTAAAGCAGATTTTCCAAGCTTTGTTGCAAACGTCAATGGCATTTTGATGGGAGAAATTAAGAAGCCAAAATCCTAAAATGTGCCTACACATCTATTCTGCAAAATGTCTTAGATATTGTGTCTTTCTGATGTTATGAGAACAGCATACAATATGAAGAATTTTGCAATCTTTTTGGATGACACAGCCCCCTCATTTTTTAGTTGCTTCAAATACCTATTACAGCTTGAGGAACCATGCAGCTCTGCAGAAGACAAGCTCGGGAGTGCCATCCTAGCAACTGCATTCCTATTTTTATGCTGAACTTGATTCTCTCAACTTTGGATATCTGTTCTATTTACCAACAAGGAGAGGACCAGAACTTGAACCAGTGCTATTTCGTGGAGTAGAAGGTCTAAAGATGAAGTGTGAAAAATATAGGTCCTTTACACTTACTGCATTTCTTCCCTGGCTGCTCTTTTATTACCTATTCTGGGAGACAAGACAGCTCCCAAATTTTCACCTGAGAATTAAAGATTCTGAGATTTGGGTATGTGGCTCTCTGAAATGTTGAGTCAGGTCATGCTATTGTAAAAGTCACGGTTGCATGGACCTTTCTGGTTTATCACCACTGTAGGGGTTGCCAGTCTACTGTCATATGTTGTTTCCATACTTGTTTAGAAAGAGAGAGCATAGTTTGAATGGATACATAGATAGATAAAGCATTAACTCAGTTCTCTTCCACAGTTGCAATTGCTCTAATCTTGGGGAACAGATTATATTTATATAGTACCTTGGCAATTTTTTGGCATTTCAAATATTTTATCTAATTCTATCATAACTAAAATCCTTTGAGAGAGTTTATGTTAGAGAAATTTTAGACTCTGGGTAACACTAGTCAACAGTGAATTTATTGCTTGGCTTTAGATTGGTTCATCAGGAGGGAGGTGGGCAGGCATTGAGAGATACTGGGGGACAAAGGCTACAAAATTATGCTATATCCATGTACAAGTATACTACAATGGATCCTGCTTATAAACAGATGATAATGGACTAATTAAAATATTAATAATACTAATATTACTACTAATAAAGGTGAGATCAGTGGAATAGAAAAAGTAGTTTAGAGGAAGTAGGAATAGAGGAAAAGAGAAGGTACTGGGAAAGAAAATTGAACAAATTAGGTTATGTGCATGTATGAATATAGCATAGTGAATCCCACTATTATGTATAATTATAATGTACCAATTAAAAAAAGAAAAGAGTGGTTCATAGAAGTCATGAGAAAAATAAGGAGAACAAGTCTTGGGAAAAACCAACTTAGTTCAAGAAAACCAGGTAAAAGGAACTAGAATACAGTCTATTCTGAGTTCTGCCACTGGAAACCTTTGTTTCACCCATTCTTGTGCCACCTCTCAAGATGTCCCAGGACACAATATCTAATTGTCACAACAGGCCACCACAAGCCCACACGTTAACTAGGGAGTGGTATAGGTTAACTGGCAGGAATCGCAAGCCTACCACTTGGCTAGGAGGTGGTCCATAATCATTGACAGGTTCATAAAAAATGACATGCAATTGCCCAAAAGAACATTTGAGGAATATTGCCCAAAGGAGGGAACTTGGCTTCTAAGCAAGCAATCAGCAGCTTTATTCAAGGCAAGTGTATGTATCCCTCCCATCAGGGATATGAAGAAACTAGGTCCAGGAGGGATTATTTGACTTACTCAAAGTCATGTGAATAATAGAGATCCAACATTAGACTTTCTATTATCTTACTCCTGAATATGTGATCTTCAGTTATTACTTTATACTTCTATAAAGTCCCTGGGAGGCAACAACAGTTACCATTTATTGAAGGTCACCATCATCAGATACTTATCTAGATACTCTGTACATTAATTCATTTAGACCTCACAAGATCCCTGGGGATGGGTGGTATTATTATAATAATAGATATTATTATCCCATTTTTGAGATGAGAACTCTCAGGTATAAAGAGGTTCCATGGGCAAGCAAGTGGTGCAGACAGAATGAAAACCAAGACTAGTCCTGGAACTCACTTTCAAAATGATGCAGCAATGAAACAATGTTGGGTTGAATTAAAATTTTGTTGTTTACATCCTCTTATCCATCATTCTCTCCTGTATTTCAACGTATATTTAGTGAGCAAGTCATGGTTTCAGACACCCTGCCAGGCTCTGGAGGAGTGTGAACAAGGTGGCTGTGACCTTGGTTTCAAGTAGTAAATTATTACAATGCAGCCCTCTCTGCTTGAAGCTCTGAGTTCTGGTAACTTGTGCCCTGGGAGCAGAAAGGAGAGGCACGTGGCCCAGTCTGGGGAAAAGGAACTCAGAAAAGACGGGAGCACCTGACAAATGGGGATGGGTAGGGAGTGACAAGGAAGGGAAAAGAGTTTACGGGCCAGTCCCTTGGGTATTAAAAAACAAGTATGAAACACAGCTGGACCTCAAAGAAACCCCAAACTAACATCATACTCATGTGACCATAGAGTTCCACCTTTCTGCTTCACTCTGGGAGTTTCTGTTCTTCTGCTCTCTCTGAATTCACCTTTCTCATATGTTGCATCTACTTTGCTCTAGCTGTGATACCTCTGGTTTGTGCAAGCTTTGGTCTGACTCTGACCAGCCAAACATTCCCCCTCTTGGTGTACACAATGGAGTGGCCCTCTTTACCTAACATTCTATCTCCCTCCAACTGGAGAGAACAGAAAACAACATTTCCCAGACATCCTTGCTATAGTGCTCTGGATACCAATTAGATGCATCTTCATGAAGATGGATATGATGGAGAAGCTGCTGTCTTTGCCTGTTTGTGTTCCTTCCCAGGGCCAGGCAGACATGAGGTTTCCCTGAGGCAGCATCCAGCATCTAAACCTCCCTGGAGAATGCAGTTCTGGGGGCAGAAATAATTCAGTGCCTGGATTAAAGCAAAACATTGCTCCATTAGGCGGCTTAGTTGTAGAAGCTCAGCTGGTGATTCAGCTTGGTATTATTCTGATGAGTCATTTCTGCATGGTTGGAACCTGATCTTTCAAGACTTCCAATGATATTAGAAGCACCAAATGACCTGTGTTAAATTCCTTCCTGCTTAAAGTTCCTGCACTGAGCTCTGACTGATAGAATCTTTTTTTCTAACTTAATTCAGAGAGAAAGGATCTGAAAGAGGAGACCCTAGCCAGGTACGATGGCGCATGTCTATAATTCCAAAAACTTGGGAGGCTGAGGCAGAAAGATTTCAGGTTCAAGGTCAGCCTCGGAAACTTAGTAAGACCATGTTTCAAAATAAAAATAAAAGAGAGGGAAAGTGTGCTGAACTACCCTGTAGGTACCCTGAACATGAACCATCTACTCGTGGTTTATTTAGTTGCATTGTGAGAGGTGGAAGGGAACCACAGTAAGAAGTGAGACAAAGGCATCCAGAAGGGAACCAGGTCAAGGAGGCAATGATTGGCTGATCCACCGTATAGTCCAGAATGAGACCAGATCTCAGAGCTCAAATCAGAAGTGGCAAGAAGTGAGTCTGCAGGAGCCAGCTCATACCAGATTGTGAAGGCCATTTTAAACCTGATTCAGGTATTTTGGCCAATTCTAAGAACAACTGGAAGCTTAAGAAAGGTTCAAAACAACTGGAAACCACTTAACAATCTAGAATTCAGGGGAGAAAAAACATCTTGGTTGCAATATGGAAGATGAGCTTCTGGGAGCAAGACTGTAGGCAAGGAGCCCCCAGAGGCTTTTGGAGCTGTCTGTGGGGAAGGTCTGGAGGTGGCCTGAGTTTAGGCAGTGGAAGTATGCATGGGAACAAGTGAGGTTTTTTAGTTAGCATGGTCATCTGGAAAGAACTATATTTTCAATAATGTATTCTTCTATAATGTATTTTCAATGTAAAATTGGGGCAGATCCAAGTATTGTCGTGCCTAAAGTTTATAAAATTAAGGGCTCCTATCTTATGAATAATAATGAAAGTGAAAAATTATGTAGAGTAATTAAAAATGTAAAAAAACCTGCCAATTATGAAAAATATTACATAATCTGGAATTGTCCAATATACCTCTGTAATACTTCTTTACCTCTATTTTGGGGCTATATACCCTTTTCATTTTTTTCCTGGTACTGGGTATTGAATCCAGGGACACAACCACTGAGCCACATCCCAAGCCCTTTTTATTTTTTATTTTGAGACAAGATCTCCCTAAATTGGTTAGGGCCTTGCTTAAGTTGCTGAGGCTGCCTCAGCCTCCTGAGTTGCTGGGATTACACATGTGCACCACCATATGCAGTGATTGTATGTATACATTTTTATTTTCTTTTCATAAAACAATGTTTTTGTGTGTGTGTGACATTACTTTCTATTGAAAGAGTAAAAAAAAACCCAACCTGCCTCCTTACAAGTCCTTCCTCTGTGGCCCTAGGAGACAGCCATAGGACTGATTAACATGAAGGGACATCCTCTAGCCCTGTGACTTTTCATCTTTGGGCCACAGGAACAATAGTGTGAAATATGTGCGATACAACTGGCACTGTGGAAGAATTCCTGGATGTCCTTCTTATACCAGAAGAGCTACAAGAGCTTACCTATATACCAAAGTGTCTGTAACCTCAGTAATAAACCAAAAGGAAATATTTTTCCAACTTCACTGATTCTAAGTCAGTGGCTGAATACTCCATTGCCATGTCTATGTCACATGACACAGAGGAAATTTGACAAGAGTGACTCCAGTCCTGTCCTGAGCTAGTCCAGCCACCTCTGGGCATATAATCTAGTAACTCTGAATACAACTTTTTGGCTTAATGCACTGACACCATCCTTACCAGATGGGGCCTGTAGGTACTGCTACTTTGTGCCAGCAGCTTTGGATATAAAATTCAAGGTATATGACCTACTTGGCAAGCCTCGTCTTAAATATAAAGTGTATAGGCTCAGAAAACAGCTTTGGTATGTTGATTACTTTAAAATGAAGGCCTAAGAAGTAAGGTCTGTGGACTTCTATCTCCTCCTGTTCTTTCTTCCCTGAAGTAAATCTCAGAAACCAGAATTATTCTTCTTCAAGGGACATCATAGGAACTAGAACTGCTCATCTCCAAAGCAAGCCATAAATCTAGAAAGGTCATACTCTCTCTTTTCCCATCTCCCTTGAAGATTCTCATTCCAGAGGTGGCCTGGCCCATATTAGGGAAGAAGGAATGTTACACAGAGAGACCAAGAGGAATCTGAACAGACAGGCCTTGCTGGGTTCACTCATTTCATTACCATTAGATCACACTCTTGTCCAATCACATTTCTACACTGTTGTCCATGTTTCATCCAAACTAAGCATGAGTATGCACAGGGTCTTCATTTCTGAAGGGTCCCCATCATGCAGAATTTTGATTAAATTTGCTTTTTCTCTTGTTAATCTGCATTTTATTATCGTTCTGCCCACTGTGATCCTCATGATGGGTATGGAAAGGTAACTTACCTTTTGCCCCTACTGAAGGTGTGAGAAAAGTCCTTTCCATCATCTACTTAGGAGACAGATTCTTCCATACAGAGGGCGATCACAGAACAGGAAGGTCTTCAGCTGGGCGTCCTAGAGGGAAGATGAAAATCCACTAAAATCTCTCATATGTATGCAAGTGATGAAATTTCTTAAGAAGCTAAACATGATATTTCTCCTTAGGAACTTTCTACTCCTTAAATTTCCTCAAGTTTTTCAAGTCATTTATTTTTGGAAAATAGTCATTTTCCATGTAGTGCCTTCCTCATTGACTAGCCAATAAGAAGACACCTGTAATGAAAGAGGACCAGACCCCTCAAGCCAACCAGGGCTGCCTATGATCATAGGTAATTAACAACCTTTCCATCATGGTATAAAAAGGAAGGTTGACCTCAAGGGAAGAGTCAATCAGTGAGTGACTTTTTTGTGGATGCCCTCCACCCAAGCACATGGAAAGAGCACTGAGGAGAGTTTTTAAACTAGAAATTTTTTATTTGAAAAAAATAGCTAGTCAAAGGGAGAAGGATATTCATTTTATATAGCTCAGTACTATAAAAGCAGACATAGGCCAAATTAATATATAAGATTCTGATGTGATTTCAAGAGAGATTATATTTGAACAGCGCTGGTAGTCACCCAAATGCATCTTTGTGCAAATAAGGAAAAGCTGCCCCTTCTTTAAGGTATTTTAGAAAAAATGTTTTATAAATAATAGTGCCATCTGAAGATGCAAATGACCCACTTACTTGACAGCCCTAAATATGGAAAGCTTTTATTTAGGTTTATGTTATTATACATACACTATTATAACGATATTAAGAAACTTTTTTGGTATGTATGTGGTGTTGGAAATCTGAACCCAGGGCCTTGCACATACTAGGCAGTGCTCTATCATTGAGCTATACCCTCAGCAAGCAAAGCAAACATTTTATAACTGGGTATTTTTACATATGATTTGCCACCCCAATGTATCAATTATTTTCAATTTTTCCAAATTCCCTTCCAGACTCAAACAATATACATATATATTTTAAAATGTTGTGATAGCATTGAGTATGTAATTTTCCAATGGTTTTTCTACTTAAAATAATAGAAATAACACTTTATCACATTTCTACAAATCTCTCACTTAATTACATATAATATTACATCCAATGGGCATAAAAAGAATTTAACTGTGATTTATTTATTTATTTGTTTGTTTTGGTACTGGGGATTGAATCTGGGTTCCTCTATCACTGAGTTACATCCCTGAATCTTTTTATTTTTATTTTTAAAATTTTAAAAATTTGTTTTAATTAGTTATACATGACAGTAGAATGCATTTATGCACTTTGATATATCATACATAGATGGGATATAATTTCTCATCTTTGAGACAGGGCCTTGCTAAATTGCCCGGGCTGGCCTCATGATTCCCTTGCCTCAGCCTCCTACATATCTGGGATTACAGGCATGTGCCAACAAGTTTCAGTTTATTTTAGAATTTTAGGAACTTTAATCATTATATTATGATTGGCACCATTTGAAATATAGGAAAAAATGTCACATTAAAAACCTTTAGAGAGTAATTTAAATAGCATAGATAGATGAAAAAATACATATTCTTCAATCATATTCTGGTATTTTATTGGAATACAGCTAACACAGAATTGAATTTGTATCTGATTATTTTGTTTATTTACCTAAGTATCAGATTTACCCATTTGTGTTTGCACTGTGAACCCGTCACTTCTGGAATAAAACCTCAGGAGATGCATTCCACACAAATATAGTGCACTGCAGAGAAGCAGCAGGGTGTAGTGGAAAGCACGTAGGGTTGGAACCAAACAGACTTGGACTGCTGTGCTTTGAAATATTATGTTCATCAAAAAGATTTGCACAAGAATGCTCATAAGCAGCTTTATTTATAATAGCTGAGGTAGAACAGTCCAGGCACCCATCAGTAGGAGAAAGGCTTAACTTTGGTATATTCACCTGTGGAATATCATTTAGCAATAGACAGAATGAGGTACCAGTATACACAAAAACATGATGTATCTGAAATCATGCTCCGTGAAAGAAGTCTTACCCAAGAGTAATTACTCAACAGTTCTATTGCATGAAGATTTAAAACAGGGAAAGGCAATTTATGTAGAAAACAATTAGAACATTTGGTCACTTCTAGAGGTTAGTAAAATTGACACAGGAGACATGAAGAACTTTCTGGGATAACAGTCAAGTTCTGTAATGTAAGAGGGATTTGGATGGTACATGTATGTGTGCTTTCTGAACACATCCAATGGTAAACTGAGGATTTGTGCTCTGCATTTTAGGTAAAACTTGCCCCCTCCAAAGTACATAAATCTAAACAAATATTGATCTCTAGTTAATGCTAAGTATTCCAGTTTGCTTTAAAATACATAAAAACTAATATAGATCAATAGATAAATAGAAGAGTCAGTAGGTAGGTAGATGGGCAAGCACAGTAAAATGTTATAGCAGCTAGGTTTTTCTCTGTGACTAAAAATTTTCATAATCAAACATTAGAAAATGTCTTTTGATCTTGGATCTGTTTCATAAGCTTCTTAGTTCTGATTTCTTCAAAAGGAGGTAATAGTATTTACTTAATAAAGCAAAGCACTTAGTTCACTGCTTTGTTAATTTTAAGTCACGATGAGTGTTTTGGGATTTGATAGCATTGCTTATGAGCAGTGGCTAAAATGGTATGTAGCTAAATTTGGGGGGTTATGAGCAATGAGCTGTCTGCTGATGGCTGATTATACGTTCCTTGAGTGGAGAAATAGCTTTTAATGATGGTAGTAGCTCCAACTGCAGTGACTTTTGGTGATGATACATGCTTTAAAGAGGTGGACAGAAAGGAGAGAGGAAAGACGAAGTATCATTAGCAATCATCACATGAGTTTTGATACTAAAAATCTAAAGAGTTATTTGTTCATTAAAAGTTCCTTTTGTGAGCAATCATTTCTTTAAAAAAAAAAAACCCTGATATTGTCCTAGAAACTGGGGATACAGAAACAGATGAACATACACACACACACACACACACACACACACACACACACACATACACATACAAACAGAGGTGTCTGTCCTCTTGGAGCTCACTTTCTAGTAATGATAAAGTTCACTGGATCAGTCTGTCAGCTGAAGGGGTAGAAATGTGAGATATTTCTCCTTCCCTATCATAAGGGTAATGGCTGGCATGACTATAACAAAAGTCAGATTAACAAGAGAAAAGCATAATAAATTTAATCAAACTTTTGCGCGACATATAAGACTTCAGAAATAAGACCCAAAGACCCAGGTAAAATTGTCCATTTTTATGTTTAGGTTTGATGAAGAATGGACATGCCTATAAAATATGAATGGACAAAAGAATATGATCTCATCATAATAAAATGAGTGGGGAATCACAGCATAGCCTGTCCAGATTCTTCTTGGCCTCTCCATATAGTATTCCTTCCTACTGATTGTGGGGCAGGACTTTCTTCAAGGAAGAAAGGACAGATTTTACAGCTTGCTTTGGAAAAAAGCAATTCTAGTTTCTATCACCACCTTGAGGAACAGGAATTCTGATTTCTATCACTTGCTTTATGGGAGGATGAGGGGGGTGGGAGGTAGGAGGGCAGAAGAAAGTCAAAGAAACATTGCTTCTGATGCCTTTCCTTTTGAACTTTCTGTTCAAAGTACCCAGCATGCCACAGGACTAAGCTTTGGAGTATTCTTATATGAATCCTAACAGAGCCAGGAATATTTACCAAGAATTTTTTTTTCTGTACAAGGCACTTGGGATGCTACAGTAAACCACATGGGCCTGGTCCATCGTTCTTGGAGCTTTTGATCTAGCAAGGAATATAGATGCAATCAAATCACTGTATGTAACTATAATAAGTTAGAAGTATGAAAATTTCTGGGAAGGAGTATAGGGTCTTGAAGGGATTTAGAGAAAATGTCCCTCTTTTGTTTGGATGAAAGGAATGTCCCCCTTCTAAACTTTTCTCTGAGTTAAGAGAATGAAATATGCTTGATATAGCCAGTGGCCCTTGTCGGGCCAACAATAATAGAAAAGGAAGAGAATTAGGTGTACCTATGGACAATATGGTCAGTCACATTTCGTTATTTCTCTTAACTTCTGATTAATTGATACCCATGGAGAACCTGTATAGTTCAGCTACAGAAAGCAAAAGGAGAATTGTTGAATTCCTCCTAAGCATGATTTGGTAATCTGGAATCAGGTTTATCTCGTGCCTACTCAATTGTTATAGCAAACAGTCCAACACTTCCACCCTGCCAACAAATTGCTAAAGACACGGGTCCTGAGGGTCATGAAACAAAGCAATTATATGACTTACCCACAGCAAGAACATTGTCTCCCCATACCAACACTAAGGTCACTGGTTCCAAGCAGAGAGAAGATAGAACCCAAGAGAAGATGGAGAACTGATAAAAAATATGTGTGTCTCACAGACTAAAAACTCCTGCTCCTACCATCATCACACATCCTGGGAACAAATTAGAGCACATGTCTAAGCATTATTGTTGTTGATGTTGTTGTTCAGTGGGGACAAGCTGATGTGTGGGATTTGTAATTCTACCCTGTTAATCAGAACAGACCTGGGCCACACTAGAAGGACTTCAGTTTTTCTGCATTATCGGCAGATGTGTCTGATTCCCTAAAGGATAAGAAAAGTTCAGAAATATCTAGTGATGAGAAAGAATTTTTAAAAATGGTGTTAATGAAGAGCTTGGTGGTGATCTAGTAAAAATGTGGAAAGTAAGCAAAGATAGTCATCTTTTGCCTACACAAGCATGGATTGGTTCCCTGTGCAGAGGAGTGACTAGGACTATTGATCACACTTCAGGGTATCTTCTTAAGGTCAAGAAGAGGCAAGTTACTCAGCCTCCGTTTTCTCTTCAGTAATAGTAGCACATGCCTCACAAGTTTTTATTTTCTTCAGAAGAATCATTTGAATGAACTTAGCATTATTTCTGGCACATATGTATTAGGTATATTTTAGTTTTCATTCAGAATGATTTTCTAAAATAATCCTAGGTTCCTCTATAAAATTTTCAATAAATATGATTTGCTAAATGTATACCAAAGGTAAAAAAAAATCATAGCTCTGAAAGACTAATATATATTTGCATGAATAAGAAAAAAAACCTCCCTTCACACACTCTGTTTCAGATTATATGACCATCACACCCACACAATGGATTTTTTCCACCAGCCAGCCTTCCCCAACTAGGAGTATCCTCCTATCCAAGCAATCAAGCAACCTGACAGAAGATTCAGGATTAGTGCCTCTCTTAAAGACAGTTACACGTTAAAAAGCTACTTTGTTATAATCTCAGGATATAATAAGTCTAAAGAATCTATGTATTCTGAATTGGTAGCAAGCCTTGATTTGTTGGACAGGCCTTGGAGAGAGGTAAATAAGACATTTACCTAGACCCAATTTAGGCTGCTGAAATATTAAAGACGTTTTATGCTTTGTTTAAGTTGGTAAGTGTTATGATTCCTGTAACAACAGACTTGCTGAAAACTTGACACACTTTTCCTTCTGGTGTGTCTTTGCATAAACTGTTCTTCTGCAAGATTAACTGATAAAATCTGAGTTATTCTGTCCCCACTCTCAGCTTGCATTTAAATCTGTTTCTTTTCTCTGCCTCTTTTCAAAGGTGCAGGCATACAAGAGCTAGCCCTAGCTAATGGCCAAACACTGTGTCTGAGTCCAGTCCCAGAGTCTTTTAACCTCTTGCTTCCAAGTCCGCATCTAAAGGCAAAAACAACCCTGGAGACGGGGCCCTCCCCCTGGCTGTGATAGGCTGCTTGGAATAGCAACAGCCTGTGTCACCGAAAAGGGCAAAGCCTTCGGAAATAGAAACAAAGTTGGTCACAAATCACATTGGCTTTGCCCGAAGTTTTTTTTTTTTTTTTTTTTTCCCCCCTCACTCTTCTTTAGCATGCTACCATGGGACAAGTGACCACTCCTGTCCGCGGGGGAGGTCGGGGTAGTCTGCTGGCGAGGAAGAGGCTGTAACTCTACGTGGCCATGGTACCTGTTGAAAACACAGAGGGCCCCAATCTGCTGAACCAGAAGGGGAGAGAGGCGGAGACCGATGGCAGCTACGGAGCCAGCGGCGGCCGGCATCCTGCCTGTTCGGGAGGTAAAGTGAGAAGGCTGGGCTCGCGTGACAGACCAGAGGGGCGAGCTGTCCGTTTGTGTGCGTGTAGGTGCGCGCGCGTGTGTATGTGTGTGTGTGTGTGCGCGTGCGTGAGCGCGCTGGATGCGTGGACAACGGGGAGAGTATCTGGTGGGACAGGAATGACCTAGAGCTGTAAAGCGAGGATCGAAGTCTTGTTAGGACTTTTTTTTTTGGGGGGGTAAAAATTAAAAAAAAAAAAAATAATGAGTTACATACCCATTGCTGGTATGATGGGTTCCATCAACTGTGTTTACACAACACAATGTATAAATCTTTTTCATTTTGAAAAGTTTGGTCAACAACTTCGCTTGTAAACACACATACATTTTTCATTTATTGTTGCAAAAGGACAATACATAAACAAGCGAGCGTTATAAGCACCCTTTTTAAAAAATCAAATTTTTAAAGTGGGGTTCTTAAAAATTACTAGTTATGTAATCAATGAACACTACTTTCTTTTAAAATTCCTTGCATATTTGTTCTGAACTTGTTATCCCAAGCCTGAACCCCCTACTTAGCTTGTTCCTTCTTTCTTTAAAACTAGTCTTTCAAACTGAAGTTTGTGGAATACTTTTTCCTTAGGGAGGTGAAATTTCGAAAAGTTTTCATTCACTTCAGTGGTCTTTGCTAACCCAAATGCTTTTCTTTACTTCCACATTGACAATTTCCACAAATACACTGCACACTTCTGGCCACCTCTGCCTATTCATTTAGTTTGCAAAGGAATAGAGACTGATTGTACTATAAGATAAAATCATTGACAAGTAATTCTTTCCTTCCTACTGCTCTTCTCAGCCCTGCTCTTTCTATCCATGTATAATAGTCCCAGTTACCTATGGAAATGTCAACAGTAACCTAAAATGCTAAATGATACAAGGCATTTGCCTGTCACCCTGGAATAAGTCTGCATTCCCTTTTTATGTTATGGGTTTGCCTGGCTTTGTTGTAGAGTCCACATACCCTCCCACTAAGGTGAAGTGGCGCCTCCTCAGGAATGAAGAAACTGTCATTCTTCCTTGTCTTGTTCCATGCTCAGCTTCCTCTTGCTTTCCCACTTTTACTCAAGCTAGAAGGGAGAGCTGGGGCCATTTTTCAAAATGGCCTCACCCTCTCTAAAACAAAGCTGTCCCTTCCCTAAGACTTTGCGAGCTCATTCAAAGTTCCTAAGAGCAGGCAAGAAAAAAAATCTGTGCTAGGATGATGGGGGTAAAGAGAAAGAGTTAACAGTTCTTTTCTCTAAATCCCTGAGAAACTGAGCTTCAGTGTAGACAGCAGAGGAAGCCCAGGTGATGGTGACAGCCAAGTGGGGTCAGTGATAAGATCACAAAAATGAAAAGAAATTCTGTCCAGGAGGGGCTAGTTACCATGAAAAATTGATTACTTAATTTTGATATGATTTTGAAAGTATGGTAGACCTTAACAGCTGATGTTGTACAAGTTTGTAATTATCCCCCAAGAAGGCAATGGGTATTTATGCTTGTAAAAATTGACTCCATGCTCATAATTTAACCTCAAGTGCAATTGTAGACAAGTGATAAATGAATGCTGTAAATTGGTGTTCAAGTTTAATTTTAAATGAACCTCAGTTATCTAGAAGAGAAGCCTAAATGTTTCCCTAAAGTCTCAGATGAATACAGATTTGATCTATGTTATATGTAGTTTAGATTGAGATGAATACAGAATCTCTTATTATTACTTTTGTAAATTTTCCTAAGTTGTCTTAAACATCTCTTGGCACTCATAAGAAATTATACACATCTGTGTGTTAATGAATAAATGTGCATTCTTGCTGTACAGTTTTGACAAGTCATTTAGCATCTCCATTCCTTAATATTGGTCTTTAATGAAGATGTTGAGGTTGGATGAAATAATATTTGTCAAATACTCGTCTTAGCTTCTTTGCAGGTTAATTTTCCATAATTTCTTTCACCCAGGGAATTCAAAGGATTTTAAAAAATGCTCAGTTCATGAAAACCAAAGGGAGATGACTCAAATAGAGACTATTGCTCTGTCCTTTTGGGAACAGAGGAAAGGAGGAGAAGAGGGAAAGAGGTAACACTGGGGAATGATGATATTGGCCAAATTATATTGTTCTATTGTGTGCATGTGCAAATATGAAACAATGAATCCCACCACTATGTACAACTATAACACACCAATAAAAAATAAAATATGCTCAGTAATTATCATCATATTTCTATATTTCAAGATAGCAACTTTTCTATATTCCTAGATGGAAAAAATCAATCACAAAGAGGGATGAGTTATTTAACCCAGGACGAGGTGATTAAATCATGTGAGATACTGAAAAACAAAACAAAATGAAAATCCTAAGCTCCACAATCAAGTCCGCCTTAATACGATTACACATAATGAAACATTTTGGCAGGTCTTCCGTGGCCAACTCTCTTAATTGGAAAGAATGCTTTGTTCCAAGGACTAGAAGTTAATGAACTTAATTCATTTTCAAGAAGCTCTGACTCAAAGTGGTACATTGTTAGCACAATTTTCAGTGTTCATGGACCTATTCTAATTGATCTTCTAGGACAGTGCCAAGTTCAATTTGAAATCCTGGTACCCAGAGTGGACAACAGATGCAGAGAAAGTGAGAAACTGCACACCAGAGAATCTCACATCTAAGGAACGTGGGGCCAAATGATGGGCCATTGACCCAAGTTCACGCAGAGGCTGATGTGGAATTGACCTGGTGGCCCCGGCCCACGAGCTTTGATGTCTCCTAGGGAGAGAGAGTTCCCTTAAGTCTCCTTTTGCTCAATTAACACTGCCTTTTCCTCTTCTATTTGTCCCCAAAGTCAAAAACCAAGAGCAATATTTGTTGTTTGAATGCAAGTCCTCAGCACTTCAGAGAACACCCTGGAACCTAGAATACCCAGAACTGGGCTCCTGGACCCACCTGAAAGGGCTACTCTTTTTCTCTCAGAAGATGCCTCAGTCAGGAACTTAAGAAATAACAGAAGGAAACTCTTCAGCAGTTGTTCTCAAACACCCTGTGAATTCCCGTTGGAAGCTGAGGGATGATCAGTATGTTAGATCTCCTCGTAGATTGGCTCCTACTGAGGGCTGTTATCTTAGGTCTAGCTTAAACTGGGCCTCCTAAATTCAGTCCAGCCCAGAGGAAGTCTTCTTGTCAGAGAGATGGAGGAGACTTCTGGGAACAAACTCATCCCCAGGGAAGAGAAAGTCAGTCCAACCAGCTTGCCTGACAATAGAGCTTAGGTTGTGAGAAGCAGGATTCTAACAACAGGTCAGTTAACTTGGGCAGAGCCAGCCTGGAGCCAGGGCCTCTCAAGAGTTTGTGAGAAGTTAGGTCATCCCCATTTTCCCAGGCTTTCTATATATTAAAAACGCAAGTGCCAAAACCTGTGAAAAAATTGTTAATTCTTTAAAAATGTGCAATGAACAAATAGGTGACTGATAATAACAGCAACAAGTTGTTGTGTGTACCATGATATTCCCAAGAAAATGACAGGATTTATAGCCATGTCAAGTTACAAAGAACTAGAGCTTTTCGTGAGATCAGATTTAAAGGTAAACATCTCCCTCTTTAGCCCAGTCAGCACCTCTCTAAGACTGTATATTTAAACTTGGAAATCACATCAAAAGTCTAAATTTGAGACTTTGCCTTGAGCAAATGACCCCTCTGGGGCCGCCTAGAAAGGGAGAAGGCTCTAAACAAAAATGGTGGGATTTGTTTCACCGCAAACTCCGCAAACTCCCAGTGGTGGTTTTTGGCACACGCAGCAGGAGCAGTGCTCTTGTTGCTCTCTAAGGACACGTCACCCAGAGAGGCAGAGAGGTTGTCTCTTGCCACAGACCCCTCCCAATGACAGCAGCAGGAGGCAAACAGGCCTTGGCAGGGCCTGGCAAACATGGATATGGCCAGCCCAGGAACAGCCAGCCAAGCCCTGGGGCCCACCTGCACAGGCTGAGCTTTAGCCAGCACACACCAGCATGCCTGAACTGGTTCTTGCAGCCAGTGTCCATTCTGATGGCCAGAAACCTCTGTCCAGGTGGCTGAATATTTTCAACACCACCTGCTCTCTACCAGGTGGGCAGCAGGAGCAGAGGCGGCCGAGGTCCCAGGAACGGAGTAGCTGCTAGGACCCTGAGGTGGGCCCACTGGTAGAATCCCTACGCATTCTCAAAGAGAATGCACCTATGCATTCTCAAAGAGAATGCATAGGGATTTTTGGTGTTCTATCTGACACCAGCTGATAGAAACAAAGCTCATCATAGATTGAATACACTGTGGGACAGCCTGAGGAAACAAATGTAATGTGTATATATAAAAGATGAAATCGGCCAATTTTAAAATATAGCTTTTACTTGCTGTAGATATGTGGGATTTTTTTTTTCATTCAAGAATAGCTAGTCTTCAAACCATAATTTTATAGGTAGCATTTTCTCAATAGAAAGAACCCAAGTACTATTTAGCCTCAAAGTTAAAAGAAAGTTCTGAGAGTACCAAAGGGACCCTCCACTAGTATGCAGCTAGCTCTGGCTGCTAAGAGACCCAGCAGCTATTTACTCAGAGTGTATAAGCAAGAACTGGTTTTATGTGACATTTAAGTTAAGCCGAGTTGAAGCTTTCTAGTTCATTTCTTCCCCCCTCATAAACAATCTCTGCCAGAAGAGTGCATTATTGAATAATTTAAACGATGCCCTGGAATGATGGTGAGAAAGGAGAAGTTGGATGACTCCTTCCCAAGAGACTATTTGACCATACCACGCAGGACAATTTCTCATCCTCTCTTTCCTCAAAAAAGACCCAATTTCAGTTAAAATCATAGAAATGGAATCCTCTCAAAATACTTCCCAGTTGAAATGAAGTCAAATAACCTTCATAATAAATCATAGATTTATATGAGTGATTTCTGTTTTCTTTTTTCTTTCTTCTCATTGGCACTATTTTCTTTTTCCACTTGTAGCACAATCATTTATGTATTGCTAAATGGCTATGCATCAGCAATATACTAATTATTCCATACAATTTAAGTAAGTATAATAAGACTGAAATAATTGATCACCTTAATCTAAGTTTAGCAGTTTCCTATTGTTTTTGAACAATGACTCATTTTTCAATGACTCTGCCTAAGTATCGGGGAGGAAAATGCAGTCCTTTGTTTGACTTACAGGAATATTTTTTTTTCCTTAAGTAAATTTAGTTTAATTTAACTTTGAACTGTTCAGTTGTGATTCCCCTGGAAGTAATTATTTTTCAAACAACGCATGACTCAGGTCTGCCTGGCAGTTTGGAGCTGTTAGCAACGTCTATATCATTATATACAAAATGTTTCCACACTTTATGGAAGTTGGAGTTGAGAGCTATGCGCTAAGCTCTTTTAGAAACTTGCTTGAGATGATATCTCAGCTTCAGAGGTGCAAGACTTTTTAAGAATGGGAGAGAGCTGCAATTTAGATCAATTTGTCTGATGAGAAAGCAGCCCTACACTAATAAAATGTTGATTTTTTAAAAAATTTCCACTAAGAAACTGAAAATGTAGAAACCACAAGGCAAAAATCACATGAAGAAACTTTTACAATGCAAGTCCAATCATGTTGGTGCTGCCAATTTCGAAAACAAAGAAATTCAAGAATTTATGAAAAGGCACAATTGTTAGGTTGGAAACAAGGTATCATTTTATTTCCTTTGCAATCAGCAAGACAGACTGTTTCAAAGTTTTACTTTCATATTATGAAGATTTTAGCACATGGATCCAGATTAAACAAACTTTTGTTAAATGACTGAGGGCCAAGTGCTTTTGTTACTATTTTTTCCTTCTTATCTTTATTAAAATGAGTCCATGAGGTGTATCCCAGCTCACCATTGGGAACTGAGGCCAGCAGCAGCTGCCAATTACCAAGTACTGACTGCCTTCTTCCTTGCATTCTTCTATCTCATTCATTCTCACAACTCTACAGATTACACAATACTGTTATCTTTGTTTTACCAGTGAAGAGCAGAGGAACAGAAAGATTAAAGCCTTGCTGGGCCTGTCAAAGTCTAGCTGGAAGCTATAGGCACTTTGATTCAGACTCTTCACCATTCAGCCTAGAAACCTGCTGGAGAAAAGCAAAGTGACTTACCCCATGTAGAACTGATAGTAGGTGACAGCGTGGGGATCTGAACCTCAATATCATAAACCCAGTCCAGGGTTTTGCCCTCTTGACTAATAATATCAGTCAGCATTCTTTACTTCCAGTATGTCTAATCTGGGAATTTGGAAACCAGTTACACTCATTTCATAACTGATTGGATTCAATTTTAGCTAGTTCCCTATTTTTTCATGTGGCCTTTTGTTTTCTGTAAAAATTTAAGTTCCTGGATAAAATATATATTATCATACATATCAGATTTCTGAGCTGTCTCATTGTGCTTAGAAAGTACTATGTAATTCCATAGTAAATTGGAATTATGCTCCCTATATCTCCAACCTATTCATCAGTGATAACATAAATGTGACAATGAATCCAAATGTAACCTAGGAAACATCTCAACATGGTGCTTATAACCACCAAGGCTGGTTTTGCTGATCATCTGTGTAAGCCTTATACATACATGCACATAGTACATACATGTTGGTTATATGAGCACAGGAGTGAAGAAGGGCTGATTGAACTGAACTAAAAGGTATTTTAATCCATGAAACATATACTGTGTGAGAGGCGCAGTTGAATGCTTCAGAGTAAGGATATTGAGGACATTATCCCCATCTATAGATTTTACCAACTCATCAGAAAGATAAAAAACTACATAGCTACAGTCATGCACTGTATATTGATGATTTGATTAACAATGGGCTCGTACATGATGGTGGTCTCATAAGATTATACTATACCTTTAATGTACTTTTTCCATGTTTAGATACACAACTACCATTGAGTTATGATTGCTTACAGTATTCAGTACAGTGACATGCTGTACAATTGTGTAGCCTAGAAGCAATAGGATATGCCATATAGTCTATGTGTGGAGTAAGCTAGACCATCTAGGTTTGTATAATTAAACTCCATGATGTTTGTATGAATAATGAAATTATCTAACAACATATTTATCAGACTATATCTCTGTGGTGAAGCAAATATTGAGAATCTACTAGGAATCAGATATGATGCTATGTCCTGGGGCCCAATGGTAAATAAAAGATATCCAGAAACTGCAGATGCTGATTGAAAACTGGGGGAAAAAAAAGAGAGGGAAGAGTTCAGGAATTCTACAATGGAGAGGTGGCCAGGTACATAATACCATGATGATGCACAGAGGAATGAGTCTGGCCAGTTCCTGAAGCCTCTTGGAAGACAGTATGACTAAGTTGAGTCAAGAAGGCATAACACCATATAAATACAGTCACCTCATACTGTACAAAGTGCCCAAAACATATAGCCTCTTCAACAAATGGTGCTGGGAAAACTGGAAATCCATAAGTAATAGCAAGTTAACCCCTGTTTCTCACCCTGCACAAAAATCAACTCCAAGTGGATCTAAGACCCCAGGCATTAGATCAGAAACACTATATCTACTAGAAGAAAATGTAGATCCAATACTTCAACATATTGGCTCAGGAGCTGACTTCCTAAACAAGACTCCTAAAGCACAAGAAAAAAAAATCAATAAATGGGGTGACATCAAGTTTAAAGGCTTCTTCATTGCAAAAGAAACAATGAAAAGATGTGAAGAGAGAGCTTACAAAATGGGAGAAAAATCTTTGCTACCTGTGCCTCAGATAGGGCATTAATTTCCAGGAGATAGAAAGAACTCAAGAAACTTAAACCAAAATGATAATAGTAATAATAATAATAATAATAATAATAACCCAATCCATAAGTGGGCAAAGGAACTGAACAGACACTTCACAAAGAAATACAAATGGTCAATAAATATATGAAAAAATGTTCAACATCTCTAGCAATTAGAGGAATGCAAATTAAAACTACATTGAGGTTCCATCTCACTCCACTCCGAATGACAATCAAGAATACAAGTAACAATAAATCTTGGCAAGGATGTGGGGGAAAGCGTATGCTCATACATTGTTGGTGGGGCTACAAATTGGTGCAATCTCTATGAAGAGCAGTCCAGAAATTCCTCAGAAAAATTAGGAATGGAACCACATTTGAACCAGTTATCCCACTCCCTGGCATATATGCAAAGGACTTAAAAATTAGCATACTACAGTGACGCAGCCACAACAATGTTTATAGTAGGTCAACAGTAGCTAAGCTATGGAACCAACCTAGGTGCCCCTCAACAGATGACTGGATAAAGAAATCGTGTTACATATACACAATGAAATATTACTCAGTCATAAAGAATGGCTTTATGACATTTGCCAGCAAATGGATGGATCTGGAGACTCTCACGCTAAGTGAAATAAGCCAATACCAAAAAACCAAAGGTAGAATTTTTTTGCTGATATGTAGAAGCTAAATCACAATAAAGATCGGGAGAGGGGAAGAAGAGAAGTTCTGTAGGTTAGACAAAGGTGAATGAAGGGAAGGGAGAGGGGATAAGAATACAAAAGACAGTGGTATGAATCTGACATAATTTTCCTACATACATATGTGAAAATACGTAAGTGAATCCCACCATTGTGTACGCCCACTAGAATGTGGTCCTAATTAGAATAAGATATATTCCATGCTTGTGTAACTTTGTCAAAATGGATTCTCCTGTCCTGTTTAACTAAAAAGAACCAATATAAAAAAATTAAAAAATGATCAAAAAGAAACAAATTAAAAAATAGGAAGTATAACTGAAGCCAATAGGTTTACATACTCTCTAAGCTGAGAAAATAGCATATATACAAGTTTGGAGAAGGGAGAATGGCATGTTCAAGGAAGTGCAAATATTTTGGTAGGATGGGAGCACAGGATGTAAAATGAAGAAAGAGAACAGCAAGGAATCTGAAGCTGTACACAGGAACCATGCTGAGAGACCTGGGTGTTGACCATGAAAACAGGAACTCCTGGGAAGAAGACCATATTAGATAAATCAAGACAGCTGCTGCAAGTGATGGTATAGAGACAGAATTAGTTTTCATTGAAAACCCCACCACATGCCTCCTAATTCTGCAGCTCTAAGGGTCACCATTCTTTCAATATTCAAATAAATGGCTACAGCCTTCTTGTGGTTAAACCCACACATGCCTCCTAAGTCTTTTCTGCCCCTGCCAGCCTGGGGTGCCCAGCACACCCGAGGTGCTGATTCTTCTGATGCTTCCTGGACCCTCTTTCTGCTTTCTCTGGATTCTTGCCTTCACTTCCAGCCACTGGTATTTCCCCTTAACCCCACTCTAAGCCATAAGTAGACCATAGCCCTTTGCCCTTTGCAATCCTAAACCCAGTCTTATAAACCCTTTGCGGATCGTTACTAATGATTTGCAAAGGGCTATACTGTATTGGACTATTAGGTGGGCCCATTCTTTAAACTTCTGTTGTTTAATCCCTCGAGGAAATTTCTCATAAAATCACTTTTCTAAAATCAGCCTGCATTGCTCCCTAGGCTTCTCTCTCCATCCCTATCCACACAATTTGACAACTTAGCCTGACCTTTTCTTTCATTTCTCCTATTTCTGAGCCCTTTTAACTTTTCTTTACTGATATCATTCTCATTCTCTTTCTCTCCTCCCTCTTTCTCTCCCCCCTCTCTCAAAAATTCTCCCTCTGTATTATGTAAAGCCCCTCAGCCTTTTCTCCCTCTACCTTCTTTCTTCCCTAAGTCTACCCACTCACCATGAACATGCCCTGTGAGCCTCTGCCTTAGTATCCACCTGAACATCCAAACATTAATTGTAATAAATACAGCGTTCTTCCTAGAAGGAAGAACTGTCAATCTAGCAATCCTTCTGCCTCTGCCTCCTCAGTCCCTGGGATTATATGTGTGTGCCACCGCACCCAGTTTTAGAGGCTGAAAGTTCAAAATTGGGGAAGCATTAGTCTTGTCACTGGTGAGGACCAAAATGCAATGGCAGGTGGGAGGAAGAGATCACATCTCTAAATAGGAATCTAAAGAGTCAGGGGTCAGGTTCAAGTTTTTTTAACTACTCACTCCCACCAGAACTCCAGGAAGCCTCCTTCCTTTCCAAGGGCAGCACCCATGACCTCTAACCTCTACTGCTAGAGCCCACTTCTTCCATGTTCCCACCACCTTCGTATCACCATACTGGAACAAGAACTCCAACACATGAACCTTTGGGGGACAAACCACATCCACACCATAGCAACCTCTGATGATGAAGAATAAATTAAGGCAAAGGTAGAGCTAGCTGAGAACCGCGATGCAATTAGAGCTTTACAAGACAGGTGGAGGAGAATAAAATTACAAAGGCAGAATAACTGTCCCAAATCTGGGCTGTGGAGGATAAATATGTGGAGGATAAATATGAGAGTGTAGATGAAAAGGTCAAGAGGATAGATATGAAAAAGGAAAGGAACATATAAATAATTAATCCTAAACAACTGGACCAAAAATTAAAAAAAATTAGAAAACTTTTTATTTTTTGGTACTGTGGATTGAACCCAGAGGCACTCAGCCACTGAGCCATATTTCCAGCCCTATTTTGTATTTTACTTAGAGACAGGGTCTCGCTGAGTTGCTTAGCACCTGTGGTAGTTGCTGAGACTAGCTTTGAACTCACCGTTCTCCTGTCTCAGCCTTCCAGGGGGCTGGGATTACACATGTGTGCCACTGCACCAGCCAGAAAACCTATTTTTTTTTTTGAGTGGAAGAACTCAACAAGTACCAGAAAAATTTACAGGAAGGAAGGTAGAAAGGAAGGTGCCTATCTTTTTTCATTTTTTATTTTTCTGGAATGTCAAACAATAGTTGGTGTTGAGGGAAGCCAAATTACTGTGGGCCTGAGTTTTACTGTGTGTTAGAGGGAAGACTGGGGTTCAGAGAAGAGGTGGGGATAATTGTTAGGTAAAGGCTAAAGCCTAATATTACCATCACATGGGGCACCATATGTGGTCCAGGGCCCAAAGGCAGCATCTTGGACCACTGGTGGGCTGGAAACCCTGTAGCACATTCTCCATGGACATGTCCTCTGGGAGTTTGTGGCAGAGCAGTCTTTTAAGCCAGAACACCCCCTTCCTGGCCTATTCTAGAGCCTCTCCTGAGCATGGCCTGTGATATGCACTCTTGCTCTCAAGGTGTTCCCAATCTAAGGCAGGAGACAGAAATAATTTAATATAATCCGGGTTGCTGTCATAGGATACAAGAGAGAGGAGAGAGAGATCAGTGCTAACCCAAGAAGGGAAGTCTGGAAGGTTTTGTAGAGCTGGGGATATTAGAGCTAGATCTTCAAAGATGAATCAGGTTTCCCCAGGCTGTGGAGGAAGATGGAAGACACTGGGGTATGGGGTTGAACAGGCAAGGGGCAGCATGATGAGAAGCACAAGTGAAAGAATGCAGAAGTTTCTGGAAATAGCAAATGGTGCAGATGGGCCCAAGAACTGGTATGTGTACAATGATGTGGGGCTTGAAAATCTGGCTCCTGAAAGGGAACTGCTAAACACTGAGTATCATCAGACTAAGGTCTGCCATGACCTAATACTATGTATTGACCTTAGTCTGACAATACAGCTGTGGGAGGAGGGAACCAAGTACCCTGGAATAGTGTTCCTATTCATTCAGTTATTAACTCAACAAACAATGACCATTTTCCTTGTGCCAAATGATTACAGGTGAGAACACAGATATGCATAAAGCAGGGATTTGCCTTCAAGGAACTTTCTGTCAACCGTGAAGGCAGATAAGTCCATCAATGAGTGCCTTACCATGGGACAGGCCCTCTGAAAATAGCCTGTGCACAGAGGGAACACAAAAGGGCTGGGAGCCACACAGCAGACTATAGCAGGGCAGGACCCAGACATGACTAAGGGTGGTCTTCCAGGGGAAGGTGGTGCTTGAGATAGCTGCTGAAAGATGAGTTGATATCAAAGGTATTTGGGGAGAAAGAGCCAAAAAAGGGGGGAACACAAACAGCAAGGCTATTTGGACAATTGCAAGTTTTTTTTTTTTTTTTTTTACAAAACATGAAGGGGAGGGGGTTCTTTTAAATTTGTGAAGCATTCATAGTTGGTCAAGCTGTATGTATAATTACCTGGCTGCCTGCCAAAGCAACCTGTGTGTGCCTGCTTTTCAGCCTGCTGTGGGATTTAGTCAGGTGGCAAGTTTTTATTGTGTGCCCATTATGTCCATACACCATGGTAGGCATATGGGGGAAAAAGGGAAGGAGAAAGCAAGCAGAAGCTCAAATATTGTGAAAAATGGAGCGTTTTTGTGTTGAGTGCTGGTTCCAGTTGGAGTTTCATCTGAGTCACCGAGAGCAGGGACAATGCAGCCATTGTGGAAGCCAGGGCTGCCATCTCATGGCCGGTGCTGCCCCCTGTGCCTTGTGCTGTGGGTCTCACCACTGAATTGCCTAATGCCTCCGATTGTGAGCACATCTTCCTATTACCTTAGTGAAGCGAGGTCACTGCCTTCGGAGGCACCCTGGAGACTTTCCTATTGCAGTCTTTGAGCCAAGTGGCCAGAAGACACAGAATGAGCAGAACCAAACAGTCCATGGGCACCAGACAGTTCTACCTTGGTGATGTCCATGAATAGCTGAGAATTCCCTATGGCACTTTTAGGGAGAACAGGGATGTAAATGAGGGGGGGGACCCTGTGAAGCAAGGCCACAAATGAAATAGCGTTGAGGGCAGAGTGCTTGACTTCAGAGCTGGGGATTTTCTGAAAAGCAGTAATTTCCAATTCTCATTTTCCCTAGTCCTGGCTATTGCTTCTCAGTGCACTCAGCTGCCCCAAACTCTAGCAGCTATGTTTAGGCAACACAAACCCCACCTTCTTGCCATCCCTTCAGACCACATCCTATTTCTTCTGCTCACTGCCAGATCTCTTGGAATAGTTACTGTATTTCCTGGCATCCACAGAAAGACATCTTGCTACTATCATCATCATTAACCCAAAAGTAGACACTCTTCATGATTTTTAAATGGGAAAGTAGCAACAGCCTCTGACACCTCAAGACTCTATCTGTAGCCGCGATGGTGTCTTGAGGTGTCAGAGGTTGCAGTCTTGGAATTAGGTAGCCTTATACATTGAATTAGAAACGCTGAAAGGATAGCTTGAGGGTTGTGGTGAAATATCAGCAGTGGTAAGTCCCAGTAGTAAGGTGAGTGAGAATGCTAGTGTGAGGCGGCACCCTTTAAAGCATGGAATAGGGAAGATAAATAAAATTCAGACTGCTAAAGCTTTAGCTTCATTCTGTGGCATACAACAGCATGTTGGTAAGCTCTCCACCTGGGACTAAGATCATAGAATGTCCTAGTGCAACTTTTCAATCTTACAGGTCTAGAGATAGGTAAAATAGAAAGTCAGGTAATAAGAAATTAATCTGTTATATAACATTGAAGGTAAAATGTTTCATACCAATTTATGTGGAAATAGCTTTATTATGTCTCTGAAGTGGCTCAGTGTTAAGTTTCAGGGACTCTGACAAACTGGGATGGCTTCCAGACCCTTTGCACACATCCCCGTTTGTCAGTGTCCTACAAGCCCTGGCTGAAGAACTAGGCAAATGACCTAAGTCCAGAAAGCAGCGGCAGAAGCCAGATCCCTCTTCTCTCAGGAGGTAATTTCCCCAGACTATAGGAAGCAGGCTTTGTGACCCCCATTCTTTTAACTTACTTCCCCTACCCCTGTCCAAGATATGATAATAGAGCATCAAAGGAAGGAATCCTTGAAACTTAAGGAGGTTTTTTTTTTTTTTTTCCCCATTGAAAGAAATGCTCTTTCTCATCTAATAAAAGGGAAAGCAAGGAAGGGAAAGGAGAAGGAGATGGACAAGGTTTGGCAAGGACAATCTTGTACTACACAGTCATTCTGGGATTCATTTCCCTGTATCCTTAATTCAGAGGACCTGGCTGCCCTTGGTCACTCCAAATGGCCTTCCAATGCCTCACTTAATGTGTCTTCCAAGGGTTTCAAGCTCCAAAATTTCTTCAATCAGAATATCAGAGACCAATTACCAATTGCCAAAGACACACAGGAATCACATACCAATCACGGATAAAAGGAGTAGTAAGTAAAGGTAAGAATAATAAAATATTCTTTTCCAAATGTGACGATTCTGCCTACTCATTCTGTGGTCGAGGAACTGTTAATAAGGGTTTTAAGACTATATGGGAAAAAGAATATGTGGAAATTGAAGGCCTGAGTGATACCAAATGGCCTAAAAGTACTTTATATAAGAGACCACTTCAAAGTCATCTTGCATATAAAACCAGTACATGATAAATAATAGATAATGGAAATATCATCGGGTAGTTCAGTTTCTTGGGAGAAAGGGGTACATTTGTTTATTACCACTATTTATATACATGGTTCAGCCTGTTATAAAATGGTGATGAATATTTATTTTCTGATTAGCTAAAGAACTTACTGATTTAATTTTAATTTAATGGTCCAGTGCTCACAAATCAGTTTTATTTAATAAGAATTATTGCATTCTTATTTACCCCTCCATCTAAATACTTAGTGTTTTTTTTTGTTTCTATTTATGGAATTTTGGAATTTCCCAATTACCATATCCCACCAGGACCCTGTAGATGGAAAATACTTGGGAAAATCTGTGATGAGAAGAGATTTATATCACCTTCATTTGACCTGCTTTATTCCAGGAGAGCAGAATAACATTTCCAAAATACACTCTCCTCTCCTCCAAGGCAGGGTTAAATGGGCCTGCTGACTGTCTGCCCTAAGCAGTTGTTTCTGGCCCATGTTCTGCTTCTTCCCCTCCTCCTTTGCTGGATCCTCTTCCTTTAATGTCAGAATTCCCCAAGTCCCAGTCCTAATCCTGCTTATTCTTTTCCCCTATTCTAAGTGATCTCACCCATTTTTCTATTTCTGACTCCCAAATATATATATCTCTAGCATTGATCTGCCTTTTCAACTCCAAATCTGTACATTCAACATCCACTACTGGACATTTGTACCCAAATATCTTCCAGGTAAAACAAGCAAAGCATTTTAGTTAAGTCCTAAGTGTAACTTTTGATGTTTGTTCCTCTTTTTATCACACACACCCAGTTCTTCCCTGTGGTGTTGTATCGTCCCATGTGGCATACAGTACTGCATACAGCAAGTCAAATACTGTGCTCAAAGCACAGAGCCATCTTAGGTCCCAGGACATTCACGCACCTTCAATTCATGAGCAAGAATAGTCATTTTTAGCTCCCAAATAATTCTTATATCTGTCCCCTTGTCTCCAGTTCCACTCTGAACACCCAGGTCTAAGTATTCCTCTTTTGAAAACCAAGGCAACATACTTCTCTCTGCCCCTAGTCTTGCCCCTTGAAGAGCTAGTCTCCAAGCAGCAGCACATAGGAAAACAAGAAATCCGTAGTGTGAAATGTTTTGAAACCATTCAGTGGGTGTTGAGCCTATTATACTTGGAATACAATACAATGAAAGGTTGTCACTGTGACCTTCAAGGTCTACATGAAGTGTCCCCTCCCTGCCTATACAAGTTCACTCTCCATATCGCAGCTACCTCTCCAGCCCCACCTTGAGCCCCACACACGATGTGCAGGCCATTGACAGTTACTAAGACATGGCCAGAGCTTTCCTGTCCTGCACTTTGGAAACTGCCCTCTCCTGTGCTAATATGCTTTTCCCTTTGCCACTTTAAAAATTTTGGTTTCTATTTTGACATATAATAAGCACCTGTGCACCTACTAACAGAAATTAATAACTGTTTGCTGTTTGACCTTTTCCCTAGAATGTTAACATTAAAAAAGAAAGTTCTCCCTGATTCGTTCCCTTTCCTTCTTACTCAAAGTGAATAGTGAATATTGCTGGTTCCCTACCCTGCACCCATCCCCCCGCCATTCTTGCCTTCTAACACAGCCTTGACTTTGTGAAGGCTTTTACACACCTCCCATGCCACTCCCACTTCCTGCCCCAACATCCTCACGTTCCTCAGCGAAGCCAGTTACAGCCCCATGTGGCTGGGGAGACAGGAGGGCCAGTGTTTTGGAGGCTAGTTTCATTTGGTTCCCGTGTACTGCAGGGAGCTTGTGGTCCTTCTAAAGGCTCCTACCCACCGCATCTTGCTCTCAGAAGTTTGTCTTTAGAGAACTGGAGTGGGACCAGAAGCGCCAGGTTAGGTGAATTTCTAATCCAATGCCAAGGCACAAGCTAAGCAGTATCCTTGTTTGTTCAGTCTTTATCATCAGTCACCTGCTTATCTCACATGGCTGTCTGCTCTTAACTAAAAACAACATCAATATCACAGATAGAGGAAAACTGGACTTCCTGAATATCTCCATGTCTTTCCTCCTCAACAAGAAAGAAAAAAAAAATTCCTTCTATAATTAATCTTTTTTTTGGGGGGGGGGTTGTGCATGATTTTCTGTAGTTGTGTTTAAACTCATTGTTTACAAGGTTAAGCCTCCATTCTAAACACACAATGTTTAAAATTACAACTTGGAACAAATGTCCATTTTTTCCTCTCCTGTAGGTTGCAGCCTGTTCACTTTCCTGACATCGGTCACTGCGGCTCTCAGTGGCCTCCTGGTGGGTTATGAACTTGGACTCATCTCTGGGGCTCTTCTCCAGATCCAAACCCTACTAGCCCTGAGCTGCCATGAGCAGGAAATGGTTGTGAGCTCCCTCCTCATTGGGGCCTTCCTCGCCTCTCTCACAGGAGGGGTCCTGATAGACAGATATGGAAGAAGGACTGCAATCATCTTGTCGTCCTGTCTACTTGGACTTGGAAGCTTGGTCTTGATACTCAGTTTTTCCTACACAGTTCTTATATTGGGACGCATTGCTATAGGGGTTTCCATTTCCCTGTCTTCCATTGCCACTTGTGTGTACATTGCAGAGATTGCTCCCCAACACAGAAGAGGCCTTCTTGTGTCACTGAATGAGCTGATGATTGTCACCGGCATTCTTTTTGCCTATATTTCAAATTATGCATTCGCCAGTGTTTCCCATGGATGGAAGTATATGTTTGGTCTTGTTATTCCCTTGGGAGTTTTGCAGGCAATTGCGATGTACTGTCTTCCTCCAAGCCCTCGGTTTCTGGTGATGAAAGGACAAGAAGAAGTTGCTAGCAAAGTTCTTGGAAGGTTAAGAGCCATCTCAGACACCACTGAGGAACTCACTGTGATTAAATCTTCCTTGAAAGATGAATATCAGTATACTTTTTGGGATCTGTTTCGTTCCAAGGACAACATGAGGACCCGAATCATGATAGGTCTAACACTGGTATTTTTTGTACAAGTCACTGGCCAGCCAAACATATTATTCTATGCATCAACTGTTTTGAAGTCTGTTGGCTTTCAAAGTAATGAGGCAGCCAGCCTCGCTTCCACTGGGGTTGGGGTGGTCAAGGTCATCAGCACCATCCCCGCCACCCTTCTTGTAGATCACGTTGGCAGCAGAACCTTCCTCTGCATTGGCTCCTCTGTAATGGCAGCTTCATTGTTGACCATGGGCATTGTGAATCTTAACATTCACATGAACTTCACCAACATCTGCAGAAACCACAGTCCTATCAACCAGTCCTTGGACGAGTCTGTGTATTATGGAGCAAGAAATCTGTCAGCTAGCAACAGTACTCTCAGAGATCACTTTAAAGAGGTCACTTCCCTCAGCAGGGGCTCGCTTATGCCCATGCAAAGTGACATGGATAAGAGAGGGGAGGTCACCTCCACACCCTTACCAAATGCTGGACTAAGCCAAACTGAACACCAGATAGTCACCGACGCTGCTGATGTCCCAGCATTTTTGAAATGGCTGTCCTTAGCCAGCTTGCTTGCTTATATTGCTGCTTTTTCCATTGGTCTAGGACCAAGTAAGTATTTTATTCTTTATCCCGTTTCTCTCTTGCCTTATGAATGTCTGTGTACTGTTTTTAACTAGTCAGAACATCATACTGCTATAATATGTTGCTACATATAAGTACTAGAAGCAAGACAAGGGTAATAATGGCCGTCTGATGTTTCTGCTAATGTGGTCAGTTTGTACCTGCTTTTGAAAAGCCCAGGACTTTTGAAAAGCATAAGTAAATATGAGAATACTTTAATACAACTGTTTGGGTATGAATCAACCTATAAAGAGATTTATTGCCCAAGGACATTGTATTGTTTTATGAAAGCAATGTTTTCTGGGATTATATTTTCCTGCACACCATTCCTAAGTTTCCTTGTGGGTGGAAGCAAAATAAATCAAGTGCTTATATTTTCTTAAAGACATGATGATAAATATATTCAGGTAATAATGAAGAAGAGAGAAATTATGAGTATAGAAGAGGATGCATTCTTTCTCTGAGTAAATTGTATTTGCTACAATAATTTTTCAGGGCACTTCACTCTTATCTATTAAATAGAATAATGGAAATCTACTTAGGTCCATTCAACACAATATGAGCAGCCAACAGGCAACATTTTCTGTTTTTTAATTTTTGGATCCAGTCTGTTCCAATAAGAAAATCCAAACACTTCTTGAGTAAATTCTTTTAGAGATGGATCTGCTAGAATAGGTTGGTTGTTGCAGTTCTGCAGACTTTTAGCCTCAATCCAAAGTTGGAACCTTCTTGTAGTGTGGTTGAGAAAGGTCTTTTTAATGCCTCATTAAGAAAAAAAAAAGTGCTAAATATTGAAGGCAGTTTTTCTATACCACCTCTACTTTCATCCCTTCTTTCTCTCTTTCCCCCTCTCATTCCTCTCCCTCCTTTTTCCCCTTTTTCTTGTTCTCTCCCTGTTACCAAGTTAGTTTTGAAACTTATTGACAAGAACCAAGGAGGCAAACAAATTGGCTAAAATAAAAAGAAATGTTGGAAGTTTCAGACGAATAAGAAGAGATAGGGGCTGTGTTGAAAAAGGAATTTCACGGCAAATGTAGGTCTCTGGCATTAGGTGCTGGATGGGCTTTCTAGAGGAAGGACAAGTAAGGGCTTGCTCTCTCTATTGAATGCTAACTCATTAACTGCATTCCAAAGATATGTTGAGTGCCTTTTTTTTTTTTTTAAAGAATAAAGAACCATGCAAAATGCTAGGGAAATGGTGATGAACAAGCAAGGCCTCATTCCTGTCCTCACGGAGATTGCAGGTGTACTGTATCCAGTCAGGTTTTTCCAATCAGCAACCACTGGGGTTGGCCTGCTCCATCTTTGGGCACTAAACTTGCACATGCTGATATGGCCTCTCTTGCCCCAATTCTACCTCTTCATTGTTCAGCTTCTACTCCCACTTCTAAAACCTCAGCTTCTACATATTGATTTGTTCAAATTCCAAGAGATGAGGAGTAAATCTGATAAACCCTGCTTTTTGCTATGCAAAGTCAGTGGTGTCGGTTCAAGTATAATCAACAAGGGCAAAGTTTGATTGTAGGTTTCAAAACATGGGTGACCAAAAGCTGGCCTGTCCTCTGGCTCCATATTTCCCAGAGAAGGTTGTGTGGGGCAGACAGACTAATATTAGCATGCTACTATCCTTGGATTGCTCTGACTTGTTCCTGAAACTTGGTCCTTCTTCTTAAGACTTATCAATGATAAAATATTCTTAATGAACACCTTCTAAAAATACATTTATACCGTTATTAGGATTCAATATTTTGGGTACATATCTGTGTGATATTTATGTGGCTATTCTGATACTTTAAGCTAATGACATCTGATCAAGCATCTTCTTTACATTTTTATTTTAAGTGCTTCATAGTCTATCAGAGGATCAGGTCATACACAGAGGAACAACTTGATCTTATTTGTGAAAGTTTCCAATATGAGCAAGTAAGTTGGGCTTATTTGAGAAACTTCAGGTAGTAGGTTATCAATCCATTGATTTCTTTTGTCAGAATTATTTTTTTCCATATATGTTCATTATAAAACTAAAAATATTTCCTTGTACATCAATTTTCTTGACCCAATGTTTTGAACCTCTCAGGTTGAAAGAGTTTGTGTCATGGCACATATTTTATATATATATATATATATATATATATATATATATATATATATATATATAGTAATCTTAAATTTCCAGAATCAACTTGTTCATGGTTAGAGTCCTTTCAATCTCATGCCAGTCTTCTGCCTTTGACTTCTGAAAATTTTTGGAAAATGCAGCAAATTTTGCAGTTTTTAACACATCACTTGATAGCACATTGCATTAGATCATGAATTCCCTTTTTCAGGAAACCTAGCTTGGTTTTGGAAACAATTACTAGAGAATGTTTGTTATTTACCTTCTAGGATTCCTTAAACAACAATCTACTCTAATTTTTAAAAATATGATTAAAGTTTAAAGTCAACCAGTATGTACTGACACCTATTATGTTTTCACATATTTTGGAGTACTTCATTTTACCTTCGTCACTACCTTGTGAAGAAATAATATTCACTGAATTTTAAAAACAAAGACACCGAACCTCAAAAAAAAAATTGAGCAACTTGTTGGAATAGATGAAAACATTTATTGTATTTTGAAATTTAACATGAATTCCCTAGTCCAAGACAAGAATAGACAGCAAATTTTAATGTGCTAGTCACCTTTCCATTGCCGTGTGGAGCAGAAAAACCAATATAAAAGGAGGAAAGATTTATATTGGCTCGTGGTTTCTGAAGTTTTAATCCATGGTTGCTTGGTTCTGTTGCCTTTGGACCTGTGGCAAGGAAGTACCTCATGGCAGAAATGTGTGGTAGAGGAAACAGCCACATAGTGGTGGCCAGAAAGCAAAGAGAAAGACAGCAAAGGACCTGGATCCCAATATTGCCTTCAAAGACATACCCCGAATGAATTCATTTCCTTCCACTAGGCTCCACCTCCTAAAGGTTCACACCTCCCATAGCACCCAGGCTATTGTCTAAGCCTTTAACCCAGGGGCCTAGACATTCCAGATCCAAACATTATCTGTTAATTATTTTTAGTTCAGCCCTCTCCTGGAAGAGACATTGAAAGTAAGAATGAATAAAAGTAGTTTGTCACTGTATACTCACCAGGCTGTCACATGGGCCACTCTGTACTTTTTGCAAGGTAGAGACACAACTGCTCTTTTTTTGCAGCTTTGATAGGTTGAGTAAGCATTTTTTTTTTTAAAGGCCAAACTATAGGAAAAAAGAGAAGTATAATGATAAGAAGAGAATTTTTGATGTGCATTCATTTGGATAAGTGAACCTGATTTCAAATATGTTGAATGTAAGTATTGTTAAAAATTAGACCCAGCTGATATAAATTAAAAACCAAAATAACAATGGCTTAAGCAAGTTAGAAGTTTCTTTCTCTATCACTTACCAGCTGGAGCTTGGGTGCTGGTAAATGCCCCGTGTCAAGCACCTGAAGTCCTAGTTGCCCCAGACCTTATGTTAATATTTGTTCCTAGTCTATCAATGTTTATTTTAAATTATTAAGATGCATTTTAAAATGTTATTATCCTTTGGTTGTAGCTAATGTTCCCTTTAGAATAAGTACAATACGATAGGTGAAATCAATTCAAGGGAGGTTGGGTAGGGAAATGCCTGGGTAAATGTAACCACGTGAACAATTGCACCAGAAGAGCTACTGTGTGTAATGTGGTAAGGAATTTCTCATAGGGAATAGACATCACATAATTGTGGAAGAAATCAAGGAAGCAAGGTCTAGAACAGGACAGCTAGAGGAAAAGCAGAAACTTAATGATCAGGGCCACAAAGGAAGGCTAGTGAAGATGTCCTTGGAAGACTATTGCCTATGCATCTGATTGCAGCCTAGAGTCTCTGCAGACAGAGGGAAAACAGGATTCAAAGCAGAGGGAAGAAAAAGCACTGAACCTGCTGCAACAAACTAGAGTCCATGAGAAGAGACTGCAGTCTGTCGTTCCCCACATCAGATCCTGGGTTTCAGGCCAGCTGAAGAAAAATGGCCGCCTTTCTCCAAGAAATCTAACAAGGTACCTCCCTGGCCTGGGACTTAGAGAAGATGTAGGAAGAGATCTAGCCACAATCCCTGCTCCCCAAAATTGATAAGAGAGCCAGTGATGAGCAACATGGTATGCAGACTGTAATCATGGCTAGAGGCAACCAAAGCAAGTCCAGGGCTGATGTGTCACTTTGGTCCTAAACTGATACAGGATTCTCATCTCAACTCTCATCCAGAACTGCACAGGAAGGGAATTCTGGGAAATGTAGGTCCACCTTAGTTGAGGTAACACAGTATAAAACCACAACAATCATAAACTGGGAACTCAAATAGGATAGACATGAATATGGAAAAATACATTTCAAAAGGCCAAGGGACCTGAATTCGGTCTTCAGTTTCTGTAGTAAACATTTCTAAAAAATTAAAATGTTAATTATTAAAGTGTATAATTAGCTTCCATTCAAAACACTTCTAAAAAAAAAAGTGAGGTCATTTTATTAATCTTTTGGCTGTTGTTTGTTTAACTATAAAACTGAAAAACACTTTTTGGCTAATGCATCATAAAGGTTTTCATGTTTGTTTTCTCAGGAACATGAATCATCTCCCTTGAGCGGATGGTTCTCACTTATCTCCAGTTCTGTCATCTCACATGACTTCCTGTTCCTTTTTTCCCCAATGGGTATGAGTCTTTTCCACTTTGATGCTTCACTGTCAGCCGAACACAACAAGCCTGAAGTGGAATTTTTTTCTTCTTATACCAAGTCTCTTACCATTTCCCTTCCTTTTACATGGAGTAACCACTCCTCCAGCTACTTGGAAATGATGCTTTGGGGCCTTTACTCAACTTAGTCAGTAGCCAAATGTTCTTGGATTTTTCTTCACAAATAGCTCCCCCTGTTTATTGTTTCCTTTCTATTTCTAATATCCTTTTCTAGCCTTATGTTCTCATTCCTAGATTACTGGGAGGTCCTTCCAGTAGTCCTCTTCCATTCCAGAACCTTCAACGCCTACCCATCCTCTATTTCTGTATTACTTATACACATTTTCCTTATGTCGCCCATGTTCCCGAATTTTCTGTTCTTTCCTACTTTTTTTTTCCTTTTTTCACCATAAGTCAGGTGCCTTTCAAGGTAAAAAGATTAGAAATTATTTAGTCTGACATTTTTCTTTTATAGAAAAGAAATAAGATGGTACAGGAGATTAAGGTCACACAGATGTAGGACTAGAACTTTAGGCCCCTGTGGGCTAATTCCATACTCTCTAGGACTCTATCAACTATCTTTGAGAGAAGATATTTTTCAAGGTCCTTCATTATCTCACCCTATCTTTCAAGGCATCTGAGCCCTATTTACTTGGCAGTGTATGAAACTGTGCTCCAGGGCCACCATTCTCAGAGAATTACCTCCGGAAGTAGCGAATGATGCCCCAGGCACTGTGCAACCAGGCAATTCTTGGCCCACCTGGGCTTCTTCATTTCCCTCTGCTCCACCCCCAGGCCAATAAACACACAGCACTTGTAGTGGCCTCTTCCTTCCCTCTCTACTCTATCCATATCTTTCCTCTCTTTGGATCTTAATGGAAAATCTTACCTCCTCTATGAATCTACACTTTTTCTCACAGATCTCCTTTCATATGAGCTAGTGAATTTCTAGCACAGAGTCATTTGACTCTAGGTTATGAACAGACCAAATTAAAATTAAAAAAAAAAAAAACCTGGATTCTAGTCTCAGCTCTTGGTGAAGTCATTCCTCTTCTCTAAACTGTTTCCAGTCCATGAAATGGGTCTAATAATGCCTGACCTATCTGCCAGAGCCTAGGTGAGTCAAATGAGCTAATAATGTGTATGGAAGCACTTTGATGCCATAGAGTAGAATACCAGTGTTGTTGTAATAGAATAACTCAGCTTCGTCCTTAAGGACATCATGCACTGCTTTTATGTGTGTGTGTGTGTGTGTGTGTGTGTGTGTGTGTTGTTGTTTTGGAGGGTGTATTAATTAGAATAGAGTTACTGGATTGTTTTTTGAAGGAAGGAACCACATCTTGTGTTTTTCTTTCTGTCCTTTTAAATAACCATTATATAAGTCTGTTTAAAAATGATGCTGGGTTACATTTAGGCTGCTGAGGGAAAGTGGAGAAAGACTTTGAAAATAACCATGCAGATGCAGAAAAGATCTTAGTGTGCTCCTTTACTTGTGTCAAGTTCTCAAGTGGGCGGATGAAGGCCCCAGTGAGCTAGAAACGCTAGACTGCCAAGAATGTCCTGTAGCTGCCAGAGACCATCACAAGGATTTTGCGGAACAATCTATCACTTGGACATGATTTTAAAAAATCTCCTTCTACTTTTGTCTGTAAGAAAAGGTACAGAGGAGATAGTAGTGCTCAGAACCAATCAATGGGAGGCAATTGGGCATTTCTTTATTAAGTTATAAATAGCTATTTGGACACAGAGTATCTGAGAGTCATCCTAGAATTTATGTGTGTGTGTCTGTGTGCCTGCACATGCGCATCTGTTTTTTTTTTTTTTTTTTTTTTGCCAAAAAACAGAGAGAGGCTTTTGGTCGAACATTTTGAGAATGTTATAGACCAAAAGTAATGCTAGCAAGATGGAGACTATTGGAATCATAGGGAATCTGGATGTGAGAGAGGGAGTAAGTCTCCCATCTCCTGGTTTGTCTAACTTGTAACTGTAGTACCAAGGGCTGACCTGGGTGTTCACATGTCCTGCTGCATCATGCCATCAGAGATAGATATCTGAATCACCCTCTCTAAAGGAACAATCATTTCTCACCATGACTTGAACTACAGATTTTCCTAGTGGTTTTAGGAGAATCTGAATAATTGTCCTTCTGCCGCACCCTTTGCTAAGAGTTAGTCATTTATATCTACATTCATGTTGTGGTTTTTCTTTTCTAAAGAAAATGTGCCATAGGAATTCCATTTCAATCCTTAGAATTGCATTTTAGGTTATTGGTTTAAACTAGTTGGAATTTAAACAAGGTCTTTATTAGGAGCAGGATTTTTATACCAGGTTTTGAATGCATTTTAAAGCTCATTAACCTGATGTGATTATTGCTCAGGTATTTCATTTAGAGAGTTTATTGCTTGTAATCCAAACAAATCTCTTGTATAAACAGAGGTTTAAAGGGTAAAGTATGTGCTGTTCTCACATAACAGCAAAAGGAAGATTAAACCATCCATATTAAATCTTCTTAAATATGGGTTGGCTTAGAACAACATTCCTTCATTGTATTAGATCACAGCATGGTTTTCTTCTGCCAGGAAAGTGTTTCTATTTTGAGGATGAAATATATGCACTACAACATTCACTTTCTGGTCTTTTGTTTCTCTAACTGTAAAACAACAAGATTGTCCTGGAATCTAGAATTCGGGAGGGAAGCATAAATGGAGTATCAAGTAATTTTATTTCTTTATTTTTTACATGTAAAATATTTTAAGAAGGAGTTTATTAGCATCTGCTGAAGGGGTTTATGGCCCATAAGAGGTAACAGCCCCTATCCTCTGTTTCTCTGTAATTAATATTAAAAATTTTCCATCACATAAAATCAGTATATGTAATTCACTGCCTTTATTAGAGGCTTTTATTAAATATTCTGTGGTCCATACTTCATTGTTCATTTCAATATACATTCAATATCTTAACTTGACTTTCTACTGTGTTTCTGGGTGGTCCTAAAGGTCATTTTAGCCCTTTTTAACAACTGGAAATTTTTTAGCATAAAATCAGTGGTTCTTGACATTGTGAAGAAATGGAGCATGTAAGGATTTCTCTTCTCCTCACACTTCAGAAGTAAGAGAAGATGAGCCAAGATTCAAGGCCTGATGAGTTCATTTAAGGTTATACTTGTGTAGAGACCCAGACTTCCTTAAAATAGCCACTGTAACTCAGAAAAATGTGTGTGATTGTTTTTTTTTCCCTCCACAATGATTATTAGGACTTTTTCAATCCAACAATCATGTATTTATAAGTTGGTTAATGAACCTCTTCTTCCATGTCATGATTGGTATTTTTTCATTATGAGCAGATAGAAAAAAAATTTGCCCAAGATCTCAAATTCAGATAGATAATGAGATTATAGCCATCATCTTTCAACTACCTTTGAATCACATATTCAAGTGGAACTTTTCACTGAAGGCTGAATGTCAGTGATACCAAATAATCCCTCCCAATCTCTTATTAACTCTGAGGACTGAAATAGGCAGCAGTAAGTATATTGGAGTGACTAAGAAAACAGCAGAGAGAGAAATCGTGGGGATTCATTGATTAACTCTCTCTTCTGGCAGGTGTGTATCACTCAATGACATATATTGACATATATGGTGCCAGGGGATGGAGATTCAGAAATGGATGGGAGAGATCTACACCTTGTCCTCATGGAGTCAGTGGTGGGGACAGGTGATAAGCAAAGAATGAATACATGTAGAATACTACTTCAGGAAACAGGGGTATTGAAATTTTGGTGGAAATGAGTGATAAAGAAAATTAAAGAGAAGAATATGCTTGAAGGAGGATTCGTTCAGATATAATGGACACAGAAGACATTTCTGAGGTGCTGACATTTGGGCCACAGCAAAACAAAACAAAACAAAACATGACAATCTAGGAGGATGGAGATTTAAGCAGGGATCACAATAGATCACAAATGATCTTGAGTAGGATACAAATAAGACTCTTGCTTCTCAGATTCTCTCTCAGAGCTTTAATTTCCTTTCTGAGAAGATGGGGCAATAATCCCTACCTCACCACATAATCGTGGAATTAAATGAAGCAATCTGTATACGGTACCCTGAGCTTAGTGCCTCATGTATAACTTGGACTCTGTACACTCCATGACTGGTGGTATTAAACATCTGGTCATGGTCTAGACATGAGGAGAATGGTTCTGATGATGTCAGCACTGACCTCAGTGGATATTTTGCTACCTGTGTGTCCACTCCATGCCTAATATTGATTTATAATATGTTGGTCATCTTCACCTTCCTCTATAAACTATTCCAGTTGGGTTAAGACTACAGAAATGGATTTGTGGCTTTGAGAAGCCTGTTTTAATCCTGGATCACCTACAGTCAAGAGAACTTCCTAAGAAACCAGACAGATTTTACAGGAAATCATGAAGCTTTGGTGAAAGGCAAAAGGTGTGATTTCAAGAAACACCCAAATGCTCACTCTTCTAAATTGGTGTGACTAATTTAGACTGTATGACCTGTGCTCATGTAAACTCTGCCCTGTTCACTGTGGCTTTCCAAACCTGGCCAGGATAAATACTTGTTGGATAAATTAAAAAAAAAATTTAGAACTTTTTCAATTTCTGTGATTAAAGGAAAGCTGTCTAGTCTGGGGTAAATATATCCAGATCTCCTCTGGTATGAATCAGATCCCGTATCTAGAGAATGAGATAAATGTGAATCCCAGGCACATTTGGCCAAAAATTATATCTGAATAAAGCTATTTAATTACAGATGCAGGACCATCTCTAATATTTGATGACTAAAGAAGTTTCTTGTTTTAAATTTATTGAAATTGGGGCTGGGGATGTGGCTCAAGCGGTAGCGCATTCGCCTGGCATGCATGCGGCCTGGGTTCGATCCTCAGCACCACATAGAAAAACAAAGATGTTGTGTCCGCTGAAAACTAAAAAATAAATATTAAAAAATTCTTTTTTTTTTTTTTTAAAGAGAGAGTGAGTGGGGGGGGGAGAGAGAGAGAGAGAGAGAGAGAGAGAGAGAGAGAGAGAGAGAATTTTTAATATTTATTTTTTAGTTCTCGGCGGACACAACATCTTTGTTGGTATGTGGTGCTGAGGATCGAACCCGGGCCGCACGCATGCCAGGCGAGCGCGCTACCGCTGAGCCACATCTCCAGCCCCCCAAAATTCTTAAAAAATAAATAAATTTACTGAAATTAAGGCCATTTAAAAAATTGATGGTGTTAGACAAAATATTCATTTCCAAGTTTTTCCATTTTGTTATCCAAGTATGAAACAGACTTCCCGGAAAAAATAAAAAATAAAAAGATTGAGGTTTTCCATAATAAGGTATCCATAAGGTAGGGATAATTATTCCTACTTTGATTTAGCAATTGAATGCATTTAAATATGACTCTTTAGAAAAAAAGATTTGAAGTAATTCCTTTATGGTTTTCCTAAGAGAAATATGTAAAAATCTAAATCTGGAATTTGCAAGGGAGATGTTTTTTGCTTACCTAATTAGTAGTAGATTTTATACAAATATTTCATTGGATTAGCATGGGCTTAAAAATCAGATTCAATTCCTCAGATATGAATGAGCAATCTGAAGTTAATAATAGTAATAAAACACCTTTGAAGAAAAATCATACCACAGCTGAAAAATAATCAAACTGTCAATAACCATAAAGGGCCTGAGATTTTGCCCCACTCGCAAGCTAGGAAGTTAGCTGTTGTGCTTTCATGGATGTTGATAAAAGATACAAGACTCCTGGAGCTGGGGTTGTGGCTCAGTGGTAGAGTGCTCACCTGGCATGCATGAGGCATTGGGTTTGATCCTCAGCACTACATAAAGATAAAATAAAGATATTGTGTTCATGTAAAACTAAAAAACAGATTTTTTTTAAAAAAAGATACAAGACTCCTTAGTTAGAGTCAAAGGGCAGCTTATTATTTATAGCAATAGCAATTCTTTAAATATCAATATTTGTGCTAGACCCCCATCCCCACAGGTCACCGTGAAGAGGGCTAGATGATGCCTGCACATATAATGGGTTGTGTAAGAGAGGAACCCCACCCTTAGAGAACACAAATCCTTTATAAGACAGTAAGCCTGCTGACTTCTTGGAGGCAGATGTTATCTTTACTTTTCTGGACAGAAAACAAAGCTGTCCTTTCCTCCAGAGTGAGACACTATCAAGTAGTCTTAGAGAGTCTGGAACAAAAGTGGTCAGTGCCTTTGCTCCCAAGTCATGTGGAAATAGCAGAGACCCATTCAGCATTGTCTCCCGACCAAATATCCGAAAACCCAGACGTCCTCTTTTCTGTTTTAAACAAGAGACTAGAATTTTTAGATTCAGAGATTGCGGAGTTTAGCTTCTTGTTTGTTTTATTTTATGGAGTACAACTAGTCTTTCGGAAGATGGGTATCAGTAGGAAGTATAAGAGGAGTCATCTGCATAACATTTAAATTTAGATTTTATATTTAAATAAACTCTGGCTCTTCAAAAAATTGTTCATGTGATGTTTGCACAGTTCAAAATTATGACTATTACAGGGAGGTGAAATGGCAGGTTCTAACTTGGAAGTTTACTTAACTGCTTCAATCCAAGGCAGACTGAGTTTGAGACAAAGAGGCTTACATTTCAGAAGCACATCAAGTGTTTCAAAAGAGATTTTGATATTTTTCATATTTCCGCCTAGGCCGCAGGCCTCTAACACTCAGAATCATCACAGTCAAAGGCTTTTAATGTGCTTATCTTTCTTTTCTATCATTCTTATGAGATAATTATTTATATACCTTTAGAGAAAAAAGGCATTTTGCATAAATTGTTATTTTATTACCAAATATAGCCATTACACAATAGTATTCAGATATTAGATTTGGGTTAAGTGTTCTGACCTTTAAAATCTTTAAAATGCTTTTTTTTTCTTTGAGATCTTAAGTTTCAGTTATTACCAATATTCACATAATCACTGTCCTTTTTTTCCCCAACTACCTAGGTTAAAGGTCACTTTGATTGCAGTGGGGATTGTTTGGTTCTCTGGCATTTGTCATTAAAATAATGCAAAGTATGTTTAAAGAAGCATCCACATAGATCTACATTAATTTTATATCCAAGCCACAGAGGACAAACTTAAAGAAATATATACATTTAACTAATAAAATCCTTTTTTCTGTTTGGAATTAGAGGATGCAATAGTAGTACCTCACAGAACCAAAGATTTTAACACTGCAATTTTGCAGCATGCACAGGGCTAAGCACAGAGAAACGGCACCATTGATTCTATCACCATGAGCAACAGCTCACATAAGACTTCAGTGCTTAACTTTTCTCTCTGACTTACTTCTATTATAGTCTTATGTCCTTAAAAATTATAATTATTGGACAGTACAGATGCTGAAGACATGGACTAAGGTTTTAACAGTAACAATGAACACAAGCATTCATTTGTTACTAGTTTCATTACTTCAGTAACTCAAAGGAAGTCAATTTCCAGAGCTTCGAGTTCAAATAAACATGTTTCTTAAAAGTTCTTCATCCCCATCACCCAAGTTGTAACAATTCTTCCATTTAAAAGAAGGCTCATTTATTACCCATCAGAAATCTTATTATGACACATATCACAAGTTATAAAATCAAAGTGACATCTGGAAATATTGGTGTAGGTGTTAAGAAATGACTCAAATGACTAGATAATGGGTCTTTCATAAGCCAAGATATTTCCAATGATTTGCTTTCAACAAAAAAATAAAGGATGACCTAATCAAGTTACCAGCTATTATATCATCACGAATAACTTTTGTTGTTAATTCAAAGATCTGAGTGGCATTGTTATAATAAGATTCCTTCAACTCTTCATCTACTTTATTTATTCTTGAGAATAATAAATTTCATCTATTTAAAAAGTAGAACCAAATCATCTTATTCTAGAAATAGATGACATTCACCCCCCCATACATAATAAAAAAAAAACTCCCATTCATTTCATTGAGGTATTTGCAATAAATTTTCATTTTAATATTTAATAGTTATTGCTAAAATTTGTAAGATAGTTCTATGATTTTGATTTGTTTTGTATTAAGTATTGTTTTAATAGCTCAATTCAGAAAAAAATACTTAGAATCTTTTAGAACAAATAAAACTAAACCTAAAATTTTAATTTAAGGTCTTTTTTTTTTTTTTGAGGAGAAGCATGGTAGGGTGTTAAGTGAAAGATTTTGAGGCTTAAAAATTCATTACTAGGATAAAATATTAAGTTCAAGTGAAAAAGAAACTCTGTAAAATTTAAGCTAATTCTTTGTTCCTGTATTTTTTGGATGGATGATGGTAATGGGTATCAACACTTATCATATTTAAATTCTGCCAGAAACATATAAAAAAGTGATATAACTATTTTTCTTTAAATGCTATAATGTAAATACACAAGAATTTGCATCCTTTGTCACTATTTAAATTCATGGTAAAAAAAATGTTAGATATTAGCTTATATGTGGAAAAAAAAACTTAGCTTCCAAATTGCTTTAAAGGCAACACAAGCAAGAAAATTGAAAGCCCACTGACAAAGTTCTTTCCTATTCTCATCTGATACCTGATCACAAAAGGTTCCATTTTTAACATTGGCATTTTTTTATAAATTGAGGGTTACTTCACTTAGTCTAATTTTCCCTAAAATATTATTTGAAAATCTTTTCCGTTATTTTGATTTGAAATCATTAGGGCAAAAGATTGAGGAACACTTTATCACTTTTCTTAGCTTGTGACTTAAATAATCCCAGATAATATTTTTGAATAAAGTATTTCTTTTACTAATGTCCACAAGTGGCACAACTCAGGGAGCACAAGAATACTGAGACTAGCTGGGCATGGTGGCACATGCCTATAATCCCAGAGACTCAGGAGACTGAGGCAGGAGAATCTCAAGTTTAAAGCCAGCCTCAGAAAAAGCAAGGCACTAAGCAACTCAGTGAGACCCTTTCTCTAAATAAAATACAAAATAGGGCTGGGAATGAGGCTCAGTGAACTAGTGTTCAATCCCTGGAACACCCCCCTCCACACATACACACACACACAAAAAAAAAAAAAAAAGAAAGAAAGAAAGAATAGTGAGAGTATAAAAAAGAAAAAAAAAGGAATTTGATACATGATTGCTGATGTTGGAGTTGGTGGCCTATCATGGAGTCTATTTTTAAAGACCATTTTTTTCCACTTAGGAAACTTATGAGGCCATAATTTAAACATCTGGTTGGAAGGGATGGCATGCTCCTACTCAAAATCACATTTTAAGTACCCCTTTTCAGAGAGAGAGCTGGGTGTGTTGCATGCTACTTGCAAATACAATAAAAACCATAGGATTTGGCTTCATTTCTACAAAGCACAGGACATAGCTTCCCTAGCAAATCAAATTGCTAAACACTCTGCAGCTTGAGTGTAGAACTGACTCCAAAGTTGCTAGGAGTTCTCTGGCAAGAGTTTCAAGACCTCGACGAGTCTTTCAAACTCTGGGTGAGCATGCCAGGTGGTTCAGGAAGAACCCCAGCCAAGTGGAAATGTGCCTGGAGAACTGCAGGGTTTAAATCTGAAAGTGCAGGGGGTTAAATGACAATGTCTATAGGAAAAATTAGGGCAGTGACCAGAAATAAGGAGATGTACGAAAATACACAGGGTAACTTACATATGATAGGGCTGTTATCTCTATGGAGTGCCCCTGTTAACCCAAGTCTGTGTCCCCAACTGAAAACAGAGAGACTTCAACATATTGTTTGTTTTGTGATCTTTTTATGACACTCTGTGTAGCCATAAATGTTCTGTTTACTTCATCTAGACCGGGAAAGTTCTTATGGGTGGTCCTCATGACTTAATATCATGTGAAATATGAGTTCCATATCTGTGAACAATTACCCATCCCCAGTGGCCCATGCTAGTCCAAATTTTCCTCAATCACTGTAGTATACAGCAGACCTTAAGGACACGTAGACTCCGACATTTATGGGGAGTGCAAATTGCTGAGGTGGCCCCAGAATGATGAGGTTGAAGGAGAAATAACAGGGGTCCAAGAGAACTGTTTATGAGCCGCAGCTGCTGGGCTCACTAAATCTCTGTCACTGTCACGAGTACTCTGCAGATCCCCCTCTGAGCCAATAGGACAATGCATCCTCTGTTGGTTTATCATCGGCATAGGGAATAAAGAGGATGCTCAGGGGAGCCACATCTCCTCCCTGTGGCAATGAAAAGGAGCCCTCCCTTTTAGTGATAATTGGATTTTACTTGGGGACAAACTGGGTCACCTTCTTGGGAAAAGAAAATATAGTGACTTTTAAAAAGCTTCCACCCATTATTATAAAAATTGCCATATTAAATCCCAATGTGGTGGTTTATACCTCTATGTTCTTTATTTATGAAAAGAAGCAGAGTTTCTTCATTTCTTCAGTTTGGCCATTCACAACATCTTTTTGGAGAACCATGAAGACTATAATATTCTCGCACTGTCTTGCTCCCAAGACTGAAATGGAAAGACTTTCTTATCACAAATGCCACTTTCAGGTTTTTATTTCACTCTTCCATATCTGAAAACTTGGAATTTTATAGCTCTGAAATCATTATTAAAACAATATTCTCCATTTTGGGATGGCTGAAGCATTCCCTTGTCAATTGTTGCAACCTCCAGTTTGTGGATCGTAATCAATCAAGGCATCCACTGTTGAATTCTTCCCATTCCATGGAAAAAGGAAGCAGAAGATTTTAGCAATGATACATTTATTTTGGGAAATGTCAGGTGCAGGGTTTGTCAGACAAATTCCCACTAGACTGAAGGAAGTCTATTTTTCAACCTTTGATTCATTATTCAGACTTTTATATTGCCCAAGGACTTGGCTTAGCTGCTGAATTGAAGGTATGCCTAGGACAGACTTCCAGTATGATCTCAAGTTTTTCAATGCACGGAGACCCTGGCAATTCAGACTGGGAACATACAAATTGTGCTCTGCACAGGCACCTGTCTTCATGTTGGTGGAATCCATCACTTTCTATAACAGCAAGATCAGTTCATTTTCATCTGAGGCCAATGTGGTTTTGATGAGCTCAGCAATTTATCTACCGAATGCCACCAGATAATTCAAAAGTCCATAGTGATGAAAGGTGGAGTAAAGAAAGAAGTAGGTTAGACAGGTGTTCAGGGAGAGCTAGAATTTGGATCAAGAAAATCTGAGCTAACTCCTCTACTAGAAGAAAAGAAAAGGTTTCCCCCCTCTTCTCCCTCCTGTTACAGCATAAGGTCTTAAGGGACCCTCAGCTCCAACTAATCTGTGTCAAATGCCCATGTCAGAAAGGGACATGGGTAGGGTATATATGTCTGTGGCATAGATTATTTGCTTTATTTGCCCAAGGTTAGGTCCCCTTTGGAAAGCTTGCTTTGAATTACACAATCTACCCAGAGTTAGAGCCTCAATTTTGCAAAGCTCAAGATAGGATTACCTAGGCACTAAGCTCACTAAGAGAAAAGAGATTCTACCAAAGATACAAATTAGTAAAGGTCTTTGGGGGTGAAAAGGAGTGTGGGGGAAAGGTGAGGTGAAAGGGTGGGAGATAAGGATTTTTTAAAAAACTTCCTATCAATTAAAACAATAACTATGTTGTTTTTGTTATAGTCACCTTCTGTCTTCAAGGTGACCCTAGATAGATTCACTTGGAGAAGATAATCAAGAAAAAAGAAATTTTTGATTCAGTTTATTTTTTCTTACTGTAAAACAGCACATTTATGACGAGGAGAACGTGATCTTGATGTGAGCAGCTAATTGTTCAGTGAGACACACAGCTGACTGCTCGGTTCTGGTGCTGGAAGTGCTAGAGGTGCTGGTCAATGGGACCCCTCCCTGGCTTCTAGCTTCTTCTTCTGGGCTGGCATTATGCAGCTGGTCCTTGTACAAACACTGGCTTTCTGACACATGGCGCCTTAGCCAGCAGGGGGCCAAGGGTGGGCAGCTCCAAAGTCCTTCTTCCACAGAATCAAATGTGCTTGCATTCACAGTTATTTATTAATAAACAAATATTTACTGTGCCACTATGAAGACAGCACAGTGATTAAAACACAAGAGTTCCAGAGACTGACTGTCAGGGTTCTGTCACGTAGGAGCTCCGTGATCTTGGCAAGTCAATAACCCCTCAAAGCCTCAGTTTCTTCTTCTATGAAAGAGGAATAATAAATACTTACCAATTATTCAGGGTTAGTGAGGATCAAATGGCAGTGTTATTGGATGTTTGTAAAGTCAGCTCCCCGTAAGAACTTGCTCAGACTTTACTAGGCACACTCGGTGGCTGGGATATGAGAGGAAGATGAGTTAATTTTCTCTCTAATCTAATCCCATTAAGCGGATCCCATTATGCTCTCTGTCACTCACAGAAAATTAAAAAAAAAAAAAGTGCTCTGATCATTTTGGTGCCAAGAAGAGTCTTTCTTCCAGAAATTCAAATGTCTAGTCTGGTATAATAAACACATCTGGAAGTTCTATTGAATTTAGGGCTTCCCTCCACCCAGCTCACCCAGGGCCAGGAGGTTCAAGTGGAAGAAGGGAGAGTGGCAGGTATCCCTTGCCCTTCTAGCTCCATTTCCTACCCACTCCTTAGCTATGACTCTAGACTTCTCCCAGGTCCAGGGGAAAGGAGGGCATAGGAAAGGACACCACACGGTAGCAATTGCAGCTGGTATCCAGCCTTGAGGCTCTTGAGCTGGGTGGCTGTTCAGTCAGCCCTTGGTTGCCCCAGGCACTGCCCCTTCCTTTGTGTTTTGAAAGCCTCTGTCCTAGACCAGTATTTCATGTTCCGGAGGCCCATTGTCTGCTGTCTCCCTTGGCTGAAGGTGAAGAGAAGGCATGTCTCTTTTCTGGGCTGTCCTGTCCTGCTGTCACAGGTATTGGCCCTGGCACAGAGAGATGAATGAGCCAGCCCTCCATCACAATGGGTTTTCCCTAATTTTGCTGTCCCGTCACTTTTTCTTTCTCCAGTGCCCTGGCTGGTGCTCAGTGAGATCTTCCCTGGTGGGATCAGAGGACGAGCCATGGCTTTAACCTCTAGCATGAACTGGGGCATCAATCTCCTCATCTCTCTGACGTTTTTGACTGTAACTGGTAAGAACTCTTTGTTTTCCTCTGATGATTTGTATTCTCTTAAGACAAACATTAGGGATGACATCCTTGTAAAAAAATCATTGTGGAAAATTTCAAACACACTCAGAGGTAAAGAATGACAATGAACCTTCTGTACCTATTACCTATCTTAAAGCTGTTCTCAGTCTTCATTCATTTATGACTCTGCCTGATCTTCCTCCTACCAAATTTAGTTGTATCTCACATATAATGTCATTTTTGCCTGTAAAATTTCAGCAGGGACCTCTAAAAAAAAGATATTTAAAAAAATAGGACCACAGTATAATGGAAAATTTTAATAATCATCCTTAAGTATCAAATATCCTGTCTGTGTTCACATTTTAGTAATTGTCTTATAATTACTTTTTATACCTTGGCTGAATCACATTCCAATATATAATCTACAATGAAATGTATGAAACACAACTTTGTCAGTTTCATCTCCATTCCCCTCACCTTTCACCCCACCTTATATTTTTATGAAGAAATTGGACCATTTGTTTCATAAAATTTTAGGGAGTCTGAAATTTGTAGATTGTTCTTAGATCACATGTCCCTCTATTCATTGTGTTTCCTGTACATTAATATTTAGATCTAGATGGGGACTTGAGGAAGTCTAGGTATTCTGGTTGGTTTGCAAACTCCCTGGTAGGTGACAGGATTTGTCCTACCTTCAGGAGGAATGTCAGGAATGGTCTCCTACTTTGCCATGTTAAACTGCTGTGAGCCACTATTTTCTAAACCCACTATCTTTATTCTACCATTCCTTCTATGTTTTTATATGGAATACTTCTCTAGAGAGAAATTTCTTCTTAGTGAGTTAGCTAACCTGAAGTGTGGATTATAGAAGACAGGCAAGATAAGTGCTTGGAACTTTATTTTTAGTTCTCAAAATAATGAGGTGGTGCCCCAACATCCTCTAAAATTGACCAGTGAGGCAGGTATCATCCCTGGTCTCCAACAACAAGTCCAGGCAGGACTAGGGAAGAAAGAGATCAATGGGTTTTTCTTATTTCACATATATTTAGGGGTCATTCTGGCTACAATAAATAAAAAAAAAATCCAAATTAGAAAATTTTATTAAACAAATTACCCAGTTTCTTCAATTTGTACGTGTAGTCTGCATTCATATTTATGTGTATGTTTGTATAGTTTATTTTCAAAAGTGGATATTTACTTAAAGTGCACGTACATGTTTATATATGAACATACGTATACATAAATATATGCATACACACATATACATATGTGTATATATTTAGTATATTACTTTTGGAATTAGCTTTTGAAATTGCTAGGTAAGCATGATTTTGGTTTTCATATAAAACTGTCCAATCCTTATGTCCTACATTTTTAGAAATAGCCTAAGATTGAAGGAAACTACACTGCTGGTTATTAGCATTGGCCATACCTCTCCTGCTCAGATAACCCACATAAATATGTGCCCTTCACCTTCACTCACACACACACACACACACACACACACACACACACGTGCACACACACTGCATTTGCTGTTTGGTGTGAAGAAAGAAATATTTAAAAAAAGAGAGAGAATTGGAATGTCAAGGCATTAAAAAATGGCACAAACCCTTGGGAAGGCTAGCTAATATACTGGATGAGCTAATGAAGATTTGAAGTTCTCCAAATGGGCTTTTTAGAACAAATGTTAGGAAAAATGATCCAAATTTTTAAAAGCCTGGAATGATCTAAAACTTTTAGATGATATTTAATGGGGATGCTTGAAGATTTCTACTTATTTTTGAAAGTCAATTTTCCAAGTATGGGTTAGAAAGACCTTAAAGATGTGAGGCTTTAGCTGGCAACAAGCCCTCAGATACCAACATTTTGATGAAATTTCATCTGAATCAATAAAAGCAGACTGTTCCAGATAGGAAAACATATTGTACAGTGGGCATGACCCAACTGCAGTATTGTGTTCAGCTCTGAGTAAAGCATTCTGAAAAGGTTACTTAAAAATTGCAGTGTGTCCACCCAAGGAGGGTGACCTGGATAACCAGGGCAGGTCACCTATGTTCTGAGAAGAATGGAGGGGAGTTCAGGATGTTCAACTTGGACAAGAGGGTCTCAGGAAAGGGACAGAGTGCATTCAAATATTTGCATGGCTGTCATTAAAACTGGGTTGTGCACACATATTTATACATATGCAAATTGCAAACACATACATACACATATACATATATACATAAATATATATACACATATACGTTCATGAATATACATTTAGTATATCACCTTTGGAATTTACTTTTGAGGGTCTTACTAATTAAGCATGATTTTGGTTTTAATGTAAAATGGTCAAATCATTCTATCTTATAAAGCAGAATGACTAAAGGGTAGATTCAGGTGACAAAGAACTTTTGAGCAGAGAAAGCTGGCTCACTGTGCAGGGTGAAGCTTAGGAAAAGGTGAGCTCCTTGCTACTGAAAGTGCTCTAACAGAACTGGGGTCAAATTCAATGAGACAGCCTTTTGGGGTTTTCAATTCCATATTCAAGTTTTTCAATTCAGAGAAAGAGGGAGGACCAATTCTATAAGCAGTTTATTAAGCAATAAGTCAGGCCAAGCCCTGTACCAGCAATGGCCAAAGGGACTGCTCTTCCTGCTCATCCCACCTCAGCAAAACTCACTCACATGTGGTTACTATGCTTAGATCTTTCCACACTGCACTTACCAAAACAGCCTCAGTATACAACCTCTTCATTTTCCTGCCTGACCAACTGTGATTTGTGGCTGCAGCTGTTAAGAGCTATTTGCAAATCTTATCTACAGTTGGCCTGAGCCTATGTATGTGCAGAAAGAGCCAAGTACTTTCTCACTACTCCTTGTGACATGGAACTTCATGCTGCTGAGCCAGGAGCCAGCACAATGCAAGTGGCTAGCACAGTGCAAATGGGGAGGGGTGGCACACCTCATCACTTAATGTTCCTTGATATTGGCCAGTGACTACAAAGGGATTGTACCACTGGCTAGAAGTCGTCAAGGGAAAAACTAGACTGGCAAAGTGAAACCCATCAAAATCTTGAGGATCTTGCTTCTTGATGCATCTTAGCTTATTGGTGTCTTTCTTGGACCCAATATCACATGTTTTTCCCTCTGGACCTAGAAAGAAGTATTACAAAGTACACAACTGACTATTAAAAAGTGATAAAATATTGCATGAAGTAAGTTACTCATATCACAGTAAAATAGAATGCACTCAATCTAAGAAAAGTCCATCTGTATAAATGTGTCACTACAAATGTCCACCAAATAGAAACCAAACTGCTACAGTGTCAATTCCCAAGAGGGAAAACTATGGAGGGTGAGAAGAGAAATTTTATCTTCTGCATTATATTTTTCTGTATGGCTTTAGGCTCTGTTTTCACTATGATCATGCCCAGCAAGAAGATGGCAATTGAATTTAAATTGGGTTAGTCACAAGATTGTTATTTACCAGAGAAAGCTGACGTCATTAGTAAGAACTGGTTTCCAGAGCTGACTACATTTTAAATTCATGAATCCTATTTCGCTGGATACTACTAGCATTTGTGAAAATACATATGGCTTTATATATGCTTTAAAAAGCATTTATAAAATGGGATCCAAGCAACACAAAACACATTTCTAATCAATTTCTTTTGTTCCTTATAGATCTTATTGGCCTGCCATGGGTGTGCTTTATATATACAATCATGAGTTTAGCATCTCTGGTTTTTGTTATTGTTTTTATACCTGAAACAAAGGGATGCTCTTTGGAACAAATATCAATGGAACTAGCAAAAGCGTAAGTATTTGTATGCATTGATCTTTAAACAATAAATAAATAGCCTTTAGTCAAACATGCAGCTTTTGCCAGGTATAGTGGCTCATGCCTGTAAAATCCCATCTTGGGATGCTGAGACAGGAGGATTGTAAGTTTGGGGCCAGCCACAATAATTTAGTGAGGCCCTAAGCAACTTAGGGAGACATTGTCTCAAAATAAAAAATAAAAAAGGACTGGGGATGTGACTCAGTGGTAAAGCAACCCTGGGTTCAATCCCCAGTACCAAAACAGACAACAACAAATCCCCAAATCCCAAAATCCACAACTTTTATATACAGCTAAATAGTAATATCTGAAGTTCTTTCCAGATATTCCTTTGGTGTAAGACTGTCTCAGTGCATAATCTTGTTTCCCTGCCCTGTCATCAATGTGGGTGATTCAGTCAAGGAAGTGGAAAAAGCATTGCTTTCCAGCAAGTGAAGCTCTTTTTTGGGGGGAGGGTAACCAGGGATTGAATCCAGGGGTGCTTAACCACTGAGCCACATCCCCAGTCTTTTTTATTTTTTATTTTGAGACAGTGTCTTCCTAAGTTGCTTGGGGCTTTTCTTTTAAAGCTCTGATAAGTAAGGAGCAGAGACCCTCAACCATCTGTCTAGCTTCTGGCAAAAAAAAAAAAAGGCATTCTTTGAGACCTGGGGTAGATGTTGGGATAACATGTCCACCCTGGGCCAGGATCATGGTTTCATCCCTTCATCTGTTATCAGACTTAACCGATCTTTGATCCCTAAGCACTTATTAAGGCTGTAATTATCAGCCTTAATAAAACTTTTGGGCCTAAACATCCATAATTGTTCAAAATATGGTATATTCTAGGCAATTTTGAGACAGAACAAGAGTTTCTTACATGAATAAGCATTTAAAAACGGGATAAATGAATTTAAATAATTTAATTCAGCAGTGGGCCATGGAAAACTTTCTTTTAGTAACACAACTCAAAGCTCTTAACTGCCAAAATGGATGGCCTGGGGGAAGAGGTGACACATAGGAGTAGGAATGAAGGTCAACTTGTTCCTTTCCTTAGGATCAAATCACTACATATAGAAATGTAGGGATATTTATTATTGGGTATTAATATAACGGGAAAAATCACATTGTTGATTTGTGATTTTTTTATGAGTTGTGATTTTCATTTAAATTGTTTAATACACTTAGAGGGAAATATGCCTACAGAAACTGTGCGCATACTGATCCCCTAGTTTTTATCTGAAGGAAGAATAAGCCTGATAGGTGAATTGATGGTGGGTATATATGTTGAGATTTTAAAAATATTTTACTTTAGTAAGCAGAAAAACTTTTCTTAATTTAAGCCATAAGGTAATTATCAAATGGTAGGGCTAAGTTTTGATACAGATGAGTTTTTTTTTTTAAAGTAAAATAAAAACAAAAATGATTCATTTACAGTGAAAAATACAGAAAGGCTGATACATCCTCAGCCTGACCAGCACACTGCCTGGTTTTATGCAAGTTGAAGTCAAATAATTAGCATAGGCTCTGAACAAGATTATTAATTACAGATATTTGATTTGAATCATTACTGGCCTCAGACCTCAGTAACTCAATGCCTCCACCTGGAACTGGAAACCTTCCTGACAGGTTCAGGCTATTTCCAGTACTGAGATATCAGGACACCAGTGACTTGCATATCCATTGGTCTCTGCCTTTGCTTTTCCTCCTTCCCTGTTCTGGTTTCACTTCAGTTACCTATTGCTACATAACAAATCATCCCCCTATATTGCCTAACACAACAGCTGCTATTTCCCATGACTCTTTGGCATGGCTGGGTGGTGCTGCCTGTTTCACTTGGATTCACTCATGGGCTATGTGGGTGAGATGGTCAGTTGCACTGCAAGGCTCATGATCATATCTGGCTGCATCAAGTGGGTAGGTGGTGGTAGGTGCTGGTGGTCAGTGGGGAGCTTCGGTGCTCCTGCACATGGCTTCCCATCTTCTAGGAAGTGAATGTGGCTTTCTCTTATGCAACACTGCAAGGTGGTGGAGGCTGAAACTCCAAGGCCCTTTTACATTCTGAAATTCATATATCTCATCTGTTTTCTGTTGCCATTAGAAGTACCACAGCCAGATCAGATTGGGGGGTAGGCGGGTATAAAAGTAGACCTTACTTTTTTTTTTTTTTTTAAAGTACTGTGGACTGAATCCAGGGCCTTTGCATTTGCTAGGCAAATGCTCTACTACTGAGCCATAGGCTCAGGCCCAGACTTTATCTTTTGATGGAATGAAGGGCAAAGAATTTTTGACCACATCAAATCTACTACACCTACCTATTTATTTATGTGTTCTGTGGGTTGAACTCAAGAACACTCCAGCTCTAAGCTACTCTCCCAGCCCTTATTACTTTTTTGAGACAAGGTCTCACTAAGTTGCCCAAGCTTGCCTCATACTTGCAATCAAACTAAGTTTCCCAAATAGCTGGAATCACAGGATAGGCTACCACACAAAGTCTACTCCTCCTTTTTTTTTTTAACGCTCTCTTTTAGCTCCCATGAAACAATCTTCTTGCCTAAATCTCCTTCTACCTCTCTGTCTTTTATGTCCTTATTTCTCCTCCTATTTCCACGTTAGTACTATCTCTCAAGACTTACAGCTACATCCCTAAGCTTTAAGAGTCAATTCAAATCCTCAGCCTAAAACCCTAAGTAACCCAAAACCTGGGAAGAATTCCTTTTTCCCAGACTTTCAATATTTCCTAGTCACATTTTCTCCTATTTTGCCTTAGCTAGCACTCTTACAATTAAACCTCTTTAGGTTGATGAAGTTTTGGTTTCCATGAATGCTCTTTATCCATTATCTTTCTTACATAACCTCGATAGTATCTAGCGTCACACTGATTCCTAGCAGATGACTGAAAAATATTTGCTGTTTGAAAACTTGCAGACAAAGTCAAGGCTGATTTCAATTATTCGTTATGTGTGTCCATCCCACATGACGGACAGCAATATAAACCAAACCAATTTTGATCTGTGTGTCACAGAATAAGATTTAGCTTGTGGTCTAACACAGTCTCTGCAGTGGAAGAAGGAAGAGCTGTGGGTTAAGATAAGTGAGGCATACTGGCCATACCACATCACTCCTTTGTCCACTACTTCAGTTATTATTTATTCTACTCTTTGTTCATCATTTATTATGGGCAGGCATTGGACTAAGAAAGAACAGAAAATATAGGAGACAATCCATAGTTCCATACTTCGGGACGCAGACAAGAAGTCAGATCATTGCACTCTACTGTGTTGGTTAGCACAAAGATAAGTCACTTATATTGAAGGAACTGGGACACTGAAGGAACTTTGAATCCCAAGATTCAAAGACTAAACTAGTATACAGTGCCAGTCACTGATTCGAGACACAGAGGGGAAGAAAGAACAGGTTCGGGAGTCGGAATCTGGTGGGGGTTTAAGGGTAATGCTGAGCTCAGTTTGTACATATTACATTTGAGGTGACAATGGGACAGGAAGATGGAAGGGAAAGAATGCAAGTCCCATCAGGACCAGAGTTTTGGGGAAGTATCCACATAGGGGATAGAAAATGGGTGTTCAACACATAGGTGTGTAGGTATTAGGTATGCATTTTGTGGAGCCTAAGCTTTTGAGAGTCCTATTTAAGAAACTATTACAAGTTATGAAATGCAAAATTGGGTGTGACTGTGTGAGTCTTGGAAAAGGCTAGGAAGAGAGAGGCCTGGAGGCTCTCAATGGCCTCATCATCAGTCCATTTGATGTATATGCACTCTCGAATTACCCATTTACTATCTTCAGAAGCCAAATTCCTTTAAAAATAGAGGTTCGTTAAAATTCTTGTTAAGGACTGGGGCTGTAGCTCAGTGGCAGAGCACTTGCCTAGTATGTATGAGGCACTGGGTTTGATCTTCAGCACCACATAAAAATTTTAAAAAATTCTTATTAACAGCACTAACTAAAAAATTGAGGCAGGGAGAAAGCAGTAACAACTTGCTACTTGAAAGAATTATTATGTTTATTCTATGAATTGAATGAAACTAAGGGTCTGTTACTATCACTCCCTATTTTACTCTTTAAAAAGTCAAATTAGAGCTGGGTGTCGTGGAGCATGCCTTTAATCCAAATAGCTCGGGAGGTTAAGGCAGGAGTTCAAAGCCAGCCTCAGCAAAAGTGAGGTGCTAAGCAACTCAGTGAGACCCGGTCTCTAAATAAAGTACAAAATGGGGCATCCGTGGCTCAGTGGTTGAGTGCTCCTGAGTTAAAACCCTGGTACTCCTTCCCCCCCCCAAAAAATAGTCAAATTTGAAAGCAGGGGGCTGTGCACAACTGAAGATCAAGAGACTTTCAGATCTCTTTCATATAGGGTTGTCAAATGTATCATATTGCAAACCAAATGAAAATTTGAAGACAGAATTTAAGAAAATGCAATCTTTTCATCTAGTGGGCTTCCAGAATGAGACATTTCTTAAGAACATATGATTTGGATGTCTAAAACTCAGCAAAGCTTATGAATTCAGAATCTAGGGTGGGGAAAGAACCTGTCTAAAGAAGGACATTTATGACTTGTGAAATGTTTCTGAAAGAATCATGTTTCTGTTACTTTTGAGTTGTGCAGTTCCTCAAATGCAGACTCCCTCAAAGAAAGCTGTAAATCATAAATTAAAAATGTACCAAAGCTGAAGGTATGGTGAACCTAAATGACACTTTGAAGTTTGGGCTGAAGGACAAAAATAGATAAGGACATTGGTGCAGAGAAATATGAAAGATAAGACAGAAACAATTGTGCACTTTCAGTTCTAGCCACAATAGAATACTAGGTGTGTACCATATGGAAGCCCAGTACTGAGGGCACAAACAGAAAAGAATTTACTTCTAGAAATCTTTGTTAACGCCTATTTATGCAATACAAGAAAGCCCAGGGTTTTTCTTTGCTTGATGCAGTAGGTTAGCAAAAGAATTTAAAATAAAGATGAAAGCAGACTGAATTATGTAAACTGACCAAAGTATGTATGAAGCATATCTCAAACAAGCTTCCCTGGAGAGAAATGTCCAAGCAAATGAAGTAAAATAACAAAAGTCATGGTATTGATAAGTTTTCAAACAGCTAAGGAAATGAGGGGTGGTGGAAAGTCCATGGACCTTGCTAGTACAGAGAAGCTGCAGTGAACTTGAAGACTTAGGAAGCACACTCCTAAGCTAAGGGAGTCTTTAGGAATTTAGAAGTTAATAAAACAGTGAATCAACTTTTGAAATCTGCGATAAGTTGTCCTAAGGAGTAAGAAAGGAGACTATTTATAATATTAGATGAACTTCAACTTTGATACTACACATTGCTTAATATTTTCCTCTCACATTTGGAGTTGGGTTCTTTTACTTCTATTTCTAAAAAGCTGAGAAAACAAATATTCTTCCAAGGATGTTAAGTTTCTTATAAAATAAACAGTGACTCAGCTGAGAGGTCAGAAAAGATTTCCCCAACAATATAATTTGAAAGGATTTTATTTAGAATATCTGCCCTGCCAGCTACAAACTCAGAATGGGACATTTGCCATGTTTGCTTTTTCAACTGTGATTTTATTCTGCTCCCCCGGCCCCCCATTTCAATGGGAATAAATAGAAAAAAAAAAAACCCAAACAAGTTAATGTGTTATAAATATTTTAGTTCGAAAGCTTAAATTACATTTCACTTCTAACAGTCAATGTGATGTGGCCATTCTTTCATTCATTCATGAGACTATTTTCAATATTGATTTAGCATCTGTTATGTGCCAGGTACTGATTCTAGGTACTGAGACACTATCAGTCAGAAAAACTGCCACAAGAATGAAAATAGAGTAAGTCTAAGTGGTTAGGGGGTCATTTGAATGATAATCCAAGAAGGTACCCTGAGAGGTAACTTTTAAGATAAAATCTGGGTGATAATAAAAGACAGGAGGAAAGAGAATTCAGGCAGAGAATAGTAAGTGCAAAGGGTACTCAGAAACACGCTTGGCCTGTTCCAGGAATGGAAAGAAGTCCTGGAGGCTGTTGTCTTTAAATTAAGTGAGAATGCAGGTGGAGACCAGTTGAGTAGGGCTTGGCTGGCTGAGGGGTTTGGGCTTCATTCCAAATGCAAAGGGAAGCTACTAAAAGGTTCTAAGTGGGACAGTGACAGGACCCAGTGGGCATGCTAAGGTACGTCCAAATGAGCATCTGCAGTCACCTAGCTGAGTGGAGAAGCACAGAAGTACAGTGCTAGGCTTATTTTCGGTCATGGCCACTGACCTCAAGTGACCCTCAGTGCTGCCAACACATGCCCCTTGGTTATTCAGTCTGCCTCTGCCCTGGACAACTGCTCAATACCACCTTTCTCTGGAAACCTCTGGACCTCCTCAGTATCTAACCATGCTCTTGCTTTTCAGGTTGCCAAAAAAGTGGACATAATCAGGAAGGAACTTCCACCAGCTTCCACGTCAACGCATGCACCAGTATTTGCACCCACCCCTCAGGGTTCTAAGTATCAACTCCATCACTCTTGAGAGGCCAACCCCATCATGCCCTCCCGTCTCACCTTCTCTAGCACATTCTCCAATCTGTTCTTTACATTCTCTCTGCCCACCCCTGAGTCATCATATTTTTAATAAGGTCTTCTGACTGCACCTTTCTTTCCAGCTTTTGTATTTATAGCAAAGTCCTTCTAAAGTTCTGTCATCCTTCTTGTGTACCAACTCCAATGAGGATTTTATGGCCTCCACTACCCTGAAATGGCTCTTTTTAACACCCTAAAGTCCTCTCAGTCTTATTCTTCCTCTTACACCATCTTCACGACCATCCCATGGTTGGACTGAGGGAAGTCCGTCCTCCTTGCCAAAATATCAGCTTCACTGCCTTTAAGGACTCACTTTTTGGTTGGGTCCACACCAGTCCCTGACTCAGCTTCAGCTAGGGCCGTCGTCTCTCTCTCAGAGTTGGTGAACCCTGGGGCTTAGTCCTGTGACCACTTCTCTGTCACACTTACTGGCTCGATGATCTCGATGGTCTGTATTATCAATATGCCAGGGACTGTAAGTTTACAGTCTAGGTGTTAGTATCTACGTTTATCTCTAGCTCAGATCTACTCCTGAATTTGGACTCCAATCGCTTTCCGAATGTCTACCAGATAGGCTTAGCATGTCCTAAATTAAACCTGTGTTTTGCCAAACTTATTCTACTCAGTTGTCAAACTTTTACTTCTCCTTGTTCTGCCACAAACCTTGGGGTCTCCCTGAATCAGTCTCTCTCTCACCCCATGTTCAGTCTATCAGGACGCTGTCTTGACTCTTATTTAAAGAGTGTATCTTCTGCTACTACCCAGATCTGAGTAATCATGAACTCCTTTCTGTATTATTGCACTAGCACCCTACCTGATCCTTTCCCTTCCTCATCCCCCTTACATCTTTTCTTTACACAGCAGCCAGAGTGATCCCTTTACTTTCCATCTAGCATAAAAGCATTACCACAGCCTCAAAGCCCTACTCTGCTCCCCTCACCCCCTTTACTCTCACAGCCACTCTGGCTTTTTTGCTATATCCTAGGCTCACCAGGCATGCTCAAGACTCAGGGGCTTTGTATTTGTCTTCTGTCTAGTTTCCTTCCCTTAGATATCCACCTGTCTCACTGTTCCAGTTTCCACTTTTTCTGTCACCCTATTTTAAGATCACTATTGTGTCCCAGACTTTCCAACTTCAGTTTTAACCCACACTGAAACACTCATTGACTTGGCTTATCTCATTACGTTTAAATTTGTTGAGTCCAGATAATTTTGTATATTTTGTTCACTGATGTTTCCCAGCCCCTTGGCATACAGCTGAAGCTCTCTGTTGGAGGAATGAATGAACTGGATACAGGCGTAGGCAATGGAGTAGTTGGCATGACACATTAGCATGGCATGACACATCAAGTTTTAGTTTGAGAAACTGCACGGATGATGGGATAAGGAAGCCGAAAGAGGCCTAGGCTTCAGGGTGCAGGCGACAACAGAGTCTGTTTTGGATATATTCATTAGACGTTGAGTAAAGATATAGATCAGTAAGCAGTTGGATATGTAAGTCTGAAACTCTGGAGACCCTTTAGAGTAAATGTGGGTGGCCATCAGTTTGTAGGTGGTATTGAAGTTATAAAACCAGAGATCATCCAGTCGGAGAGCAAAGAGAAAGGAATGAGGCCCAAGACCAAGTCCTAGATTATGTCAACACACAGGGGTCAAGCAGAGGAGAGGGAATTTCAGAAAGGCCTGGAAAGTAGTGAGGAAAGCTAAAATACACGTCACTGAGGCCAAAAGACTTTTGTTTTAAGTGGCAAGACCAAGGAGGCCAAGTATAAACAGGGAGGTGATCACGGGCTTGTGAGGCTAAATGTCAGTGGAATAAGGACAGAAGGTGACCAAAGAGGATGGAGAAAGAAGTGAAGACACCAGCTAGAATCTGTTCCCTTAAGTCGTCACACCCTCCGCTGACCTTACCCACCACTCCTACCATTCACCAACATCCCACTCACTTTTGCACCCTTCCTTTCTGGCTTACTTTCTCAAAAACCTGCACTTGGACAAATCTTGACAACCTCCCAGAACTGGAAACCACTGGACAGCCACCGTCCATGTTCTCACTTTCTTTCGTTCTTCTGCTGTTCAGGTGCATAGATGGCCACCAGAGCCACTCCCTTTCCTGTCTCTTTCCCTTCCCTTGCCCTCCCCTGTCTATCATTCGGGCAAACCTCAGTTCTGATTAAACCAAATTTTAGCTTATTTTATCCTTTATCTGAGGAGCTAAATGTAGCTGTAGAAAACATACAATTATGCTGACCAGTCTTGTTTTAAATTTACAAGAACAATTTTCAAGCAGGTCTTTAGTAATGCCCTGCAATCTACTGTGGCTCCCTGGTATGCTGACTTTCCTATTTTACAAGGTGATTACCTCACAGCTACATTCTCTCATCAAGCCTCCAGAACTGCCTCCCACTTTCTGTTGATGACTCTTTTTAGTGTACTGAGAAAACAGAAATAAAAAAGACCATCTCATCCTCTCGCCATGAGATCTACTAACCTACCCACATCTGTGCCTACTCTGCTGTGATGCTAAGGCCCATGCTTTCATTTGTGCACTGACCCACTACCATCCATCTCCTCTTTGGTGGGATTTTTTTTCTCTCACACAAAAAACTGCACTATTCTGCACTAAAAAAAAAAAAAAAAAAGTACCTCCCTAGACTCAAATTCCCAAGCACCAACCAATATCCCTGCTTGTACCTTTCAGTTCACTGGAATTCTTATCCCAGTTTCTGACCTAATCCTCCCCTCCCCTACCCCGGGTTTAACCCAGGGCACTTAACCACTGAGCCACATCCTCATCCCTTTTTTATGTTTATTTGGAGACAGGGTCTTGCTAAATTGCTTAGGGCCTCTAACTTTGAACTTATGATTCTTCTGCCTCAACCTCCTAAGCCACTGGGATTGCAGGAGTGTGCCACTATGCCCGGCCCCATGTTACTGTATGATACAATCTTTCCCCCAAAGTCATTCTTTTCCCTTTTTACTGCTTACTTTTCCCACCAGCACTTTTACTTAAATTATATGCTTACATGCTTGTCTCCCCTGGGAAAACCTAAGCTTTGAAAGCAGGAGTCTTTATGCAGTTCCATCCTTTCCACCTACCAGGGCACAGCCGCTTGATTAAGTGGTTAAATTATAGAAAAAAGATCTTTGAAAGATATTTGTAAAATAAAGATAAAATACTAAAGCATATTTTATGCTGGTGGGAATAACCTTGTAGAAAAGAACTTATTCATGCAGAAATGAGTGGACAATAAAGAAGCCAAAATATATAGATGTAAATACAGGCGTAGTGGTGGAATCTGAGAAATGGAAGAAAATGAGATAGGACTTGGGATAAAATCTCCACTAGTTATTTTTTATTTTTTGCAGTACTAAGGATTGAACCCAGGGCCTTCCTTGTACATGTGAGGCAAGAGCTCTACCAAATGAGCTAAATCCCTAGCCCTCACTTTGGTTCTCTTTCTAACCCTTGGAAGCCTGGCCTGCAGAGTCATAGGGGTTGTGTTCTGAGAACACACCCTAACTTACACCTTACTTTTTGCATGAAATTGACCCAGGTTCTAGGGTTTATATATTTCATGATATAAGAGGCTTCACAATAAAACATTTTTGCATAGCCAAAACATTAAAACTCCAGGGTGATTTAAAAAATAACAGCATGCCTATTTTTTTTCAAGTATGGAAACTAAGAATGACATTTTCATGAGTGCTTCTTTCTCTTTCAGGAACTATGTGAAAAACAACATTTGTTTTATGAGTCATCACCAAGAAGAATTAATGCCAACACAGCTTCAAAAAAGAAAACCCCAAGAGCAGCTCCTGGAGTGTAAAAAGCTGTGTGGAAGGGGACAACCAAAGCAGCTTTCTCCAGAGACCTAATGGTCTCAAGGCCTTAGGAATGCTGATACAGGATGAAAGCACTACCAGTGGCATATTTACCCTCCTCTCCCCACCCCCAGGTTTTTATTCAGTGTCGTAAGCTATTTTTAAAGGGACACCTGAAATTATAGACTTCCTTTAATTCCCTCTTCCCCAAAGGAATCTCAAAAGGTAGATGAGATACATGGCCCTAATTTTTTTTTTTTTTGGAGCAAGATATCAGGTTAAAGAAAACACTGGCTGGTTCAATACTTTCTCCTTCACACCGAAGGCTTTTAAAGACTAAATCCTAGTAAGGAGATCAACCTTTGCCTTAAGCTATGTATGGAGGCCAGTTGCAGCTTTATTATTCAGAAACACAAGTGTTCTGGATCCAAGCTTACATTTTTGCCTACTAAGATACTATTTGCACCGGGTCTCGTGTAAAAAAGAACCAGGACACGCAATGTAGACAATTTAGTTACACACGTGTTCTAGATTAGGATAGGCTCCTGGCTAGGATTTTGTGGTAATTCCTAGTTACAGTTCTACAAGAATAAAGATTATGGGAGCTTATCTTATGAATTATGAAGTAAAATTTAATGCAAAATATATACTACTATTATGACTTTCATGTTAATATAAAATATTAAAAGAAAATTCTGTGTGATACTTGAGAAAAATAAGCATTTTCCATTTTTTTAAATGATTAAAGAGGACAATTTTAAAATCTTGGGACCATATTTATTTAGAAGTAGCTATTAGTAAAACACCAGAAAAGGAATCAGTCCATTAGGTTATTTATCTAAATCTCTAAGCAATTAGGTTTATGTTAGTAGGTCAAACCTATAAATTTTCTCCTTGGAAGACTCTCCTAATTTTTAGTAATCCATGGTTTCCTGCAATTCCTCCCATGTCTCAGGAATATCTCTACCTCAGGTTATGGCAGAGAGGCTATAAATGATGCTGACATTCAGAACAATACAGACATAATAAATGACATTCAGAAATTAGGACCATTCCCTATGTTCTTCTCTGTGATGAAACAAGAGATGGCCAACCAAACCAGCAAACATCCAGTGGGATTTTTACCCAACAGTAATGAATTGCTCTATTCTGCATTTCTCCAGTTGAATTTAAGACTAGATAAGTATTTCATCAAGAGAATTCAGAATGAAAGAAAATCTATAATAAAGAATCTAGAACCACTTAAGTAGAAACCCATTAGATTACTAATATAAACTATGGAAGACACATAAAAACTTTTAATGCATGAACAACCTAACTTGAAAAATAATTTTTAAAAATGATTGATCATAAGAGAATCCTTTGTATCAAAACCCCAGTATTTAGCTAACAAACTGTCCCAGTTTGATAAAAGGTACATGATCTACTAAATTCTCTTATTTAAAAAGTGGAAAAGACTATAAGTCTATATAAATAGTAAATCATTAATATCAAAGACTCAGGAAAATGACTAAAAGTATGGTTCTGAGATGTACCATCTAAAATTAAAAGTTGGCAGGAAGGAGCAAAATAGATATTGATTCCCTCCTATGCAAATTAGAGTGTGCTTTTGTTTTGGAACAAGAAGGCAAAATGTGTTCTGCAGAGGATCAGTTTAACTTAAGAGTTACATGCCAGGATTTTAAAAATACAAGTCAGGTTTTCATGTTATCTTGGTTTTGTTTGTTTTTTTCTAAGCATCACAGATTGTTTAAGGTATTTTTTTTTTAAATTGTAACATAATTCCTTTCAAGTTCAAACACCATTTATACTTAAGCTATTTCTTGGTTTGGCCATTCATTGCAAATGGGCAGAAAATAAACCAAGAAGGTTTACTACTAGTAACTTCAACTTCAGTGTCTTAAACATTCTCTTATATTTTCCTTTTATCATCCTGAGTTTGTGAGCAGGCCATTTTGTCTTCAGATTCATTTTTACCCAATACTTGTCCCCCCCACCCACCAAATGAAGCCTTTTGGTTTTCAAAAATAAAAAGGGGGTAATACTTATAATTTGTATGTATATATTCACAGCTTTTATTTATATAAAAAATGTACAGTACTTGTGGAAAGCCAGAAGACATCAGACACACTTGCTTCTTCCCAGCTTTGTCATGCTTAGTGGATCACCCACAAACACTGCCAGGTGGTGAGCATACATGTAGCAACCTAAATCCAGACCTGTTCAGGCTAGCTTTCCTCTCCATCAGAGAAAACATTTTCATTTCTACTGATCTGCAAGGTTCTCAAGTCATCTGAATACTGAAAATGTTAAATTACCTGGATCTGCACCTTAGTTGTATAATTCTTCTCCCCCGCCCCACTATTTTTTGTGAACACTGCAGGACAATTTACTTATGACTGTTTATTAAAACTAAGTGGAAAAATCTCAAATTTAAAAAAGTCTACCTATAATTCTTTCATCTAGTAATATTCTTTGTATTTATGAGTTTAGTATCCTACTGATCTTGAAATGAAGCAAATAAACACAAATGTAGGAAAAAAAAGAATAAAATTCGAAAACACACACACTTGAATCTTTCATAAGAAATAAAGTATAAAAGTTAGCTTTTGCCTCCTACATTTGAGGGAGTGACAGGGTAGGGGAAGGCTTTGAGAGAAAGAAGATAAAAATATACAGAAAATATTGTTCAGTGCAGTGCTTAAGCTAGGTTTTCAAGGTTTTATAATATGGTATGGAAAATGTACTGAACATGAAGGTTCAGATGTTGTAAGATTTTACAAATGTTTCAAGACATTTTGGTAATTCAGGTTTTCGGGACACAGTTGGAATACTGATTTTACTAAATTTCTACTGAGAAGCTGATTCAACTCTACACAGCTGTATTTCTTGGTAAAACCACTGTTAATTATGCTAAACTCCTACATGTAAGAAGAGTGCAACTGCAGACTGATCGATCCTGTGCTACCATTCCAAGGCTCAGGGTGAGCCAGAGGCCACTGCTTCATAAACACTTATTTATAATAATTTTAAGCTTTGCAATCCTATACACTGAATTGCCACTCTTTAGCTCCATTAAATAAAACACAGTAAAGGGAAAGACATAACTTGCAAAATGGCTTTCAAGTTCAAGTTCAACTATATTATAATTATACTGTGGCACAGAGGCAGCTTGTGGGCACTTCTTGTTAAAACTACACAATGTTATCAACTTCTGACAGGACTCTTAATATAGCCTTGAGCACCAAGAACCTTAATCACTTCCCTACAACTACAGAGTCTCTCCAGAATAACAAAGGTAACAGATGAGGTACCACCCATCACAGCTTCTTTCTCATATTCATCTAGTGGGAAAGAGGCTTCTTTTTTAAAAACTACAATTTCTTAACTTTTAAAAGTTATTTAACATTTTCTATCATATTAAATTAGCAACATAAAACATTATCCTTTATAAAGTCCTACCCAGTTCCCTAGAGTATATACAAGTGTTTACTTCTAATCCCCAAGAAAAAAATTTCCTATTTGTTATTTGGTAACAGAGCATGAAAAGATACTTTACACACACAGCATATACATATATATATATACAAAATACACTTCAAAAATAAGCTAACACACTTTAGCCAAAGTCTAAACTTGCATAGATTTAAAAAAAAAATTATGAATACAATTTTTGTTAAAATAGAAAATGGGGAATAAAAGTTACAGAATGGATATGAATAAAGATCTTTTCCAAACTTTTATTTGTGCACATTCAATTGAAAAAGATAACTTTTACAGGTTCTTTGGTGCCCATATTCAGCATACAAAAATGTAAAAGACTATTCACAAATAAAACACATTAGCTCAAACTGGAAAAAAATTACAATGACAACAATAAAACAATTTAAGGTAGTGCACATTGTGACAGCTCTGCTTATGGGGACATGAGAATTACTGCGAAAATAAATAGAATGTCCTTTTGTAAAAGCAGCAATGTCATGTCTTGTAAACTTCCTTTTTATATTACAGCAAAGTTTGAAATAAAATCCAAAGGGACTGGAGCTTACACTGTAGCCGTGAGTGAATAAAAGAGTCTATTTCCTCAATTACTGTTGGTCCAGTTTTCCTTTTGCTTTGAGTCCAATGTGCAGCAGGTTTTAAAAGGTGCTCAGTTAGAGATTCTAACCAATTAAGTGATGAGTTATAAAATTTCTTTCCTGCTTTCAAACACAAATGGGTATATTTGTTCCACAGCAGTAGCCACAGCCTTTACATTGGGCCCTGAAATGAACACAATTGAAAAGGTTGAGAAGAGCTGAGAAGCTAGGAAATACTGATTTTTCAGTTAAAAATATCATCTACTTTAGAATATCAAATTCACATACATCATCATACAAACAACCACAAAAAGAATCAAGAAAAAAAATTTAATAGGAATCAGAGAACACAATTTTTTGTGTGTGCATAATTAAAAGAAATCTGAAACACCAAATGTGTTATTCATTTTGTTTTAGGGTACCAGTATGAAAAGAAGTAAAAATAAACAAACAAAACTACCCCATCATGGAGGAGAATAAAAAGCACAAAAATATGCACAGGGAAGAATAACACACAGGACTAGACACCCACTATCTTTTTTGTTTACTGTTTTCTAGCTTTTGGTTAGACTACAACTGAGACTCAGAGGAATATGGAGGAACATAGCAAAGTAAAATAAAGCTGCTATTGAAATATTGGCTTTTTTATACTATGTAGTCTAAAATTCCTCATAAATTTACTATTACTTGGAATGCATTTTTATTACTAATTTGGTCCGTGTAACCTCAGAGTTTATCCAAATCAATGAGTGGGGAAGGCAGTGAGGTAATGCTACATATAAATTAATCTGTACAGCTCTGGAACAACTTTTAAAAATATAATCTTTTATTTATTTAAGTAGCTAAAAACAAACCAAAAAAAAGGTATAAAAATATTTTCACAAAATTTTGAATAAAATGGTTTCACCAATGTATAATTACCCATTTTGAAAAACTGTGAATATTTACAAGATCCACTCATTGTAGACTCTGAAGGTTTTGAACATGTCTTGTATTGGTCTGCTCTTTTCTGACTCACCTCACCTCACCCCCTCCACATAGTATAGAACTTTCCTTACAGAAACCATTCAGAAGGTGTTCACTGAATTGTTAACATTTCACAGGATATTCCAGGTGTCCATGTATATTGCATGGTAATTAACTAGGTCAACTGTATTCAATTTGTTGTTATATTGTCTAATTGTCCATCAACTCAATAAACAAATTTTTACACATGAGTTCTTAATTCTATATTTAGCAGGACTTAACAGTACATTGTAGATATTCTTAGAAGTTCAGGTTTCAAAGTATAGAAACAGATAGCTGAAAGGGAACGAACAGACTTGTTCTCTACCACCCAGTTTTTAAGATTCAGGCAGGATCCTGGCAATTGGCTTTAAAAGTTCCCAAGGAAGATGTGAAAATCCACAGATGGTCAAAATTAAAACTTACTTGTTAATGTTTCTCCTCTAAGAATTAAAGGAATAAAAAGCCATTTTGCAAGACTAAAGAATTGTTCCTCAACTCAATTTTGCCTAACATGCACCTACTGGCTCTCATGCAATGCCTCTGCTTGATTCACAATCACAGCACCTTTAAGAATCATCTTGTATGCTAATGCTGCCCTTTGACATGTTTGCTAGTCTCCCGAAACTACTCCTTCCCAAATACTTGTTTTAATTTCAAAAGATATAACAAAACACACGTAACAAATAGGTACCAACTATATTTGGATATTCTAATTATGTAAAATCTCTATGAAGTTCAGAGACTGGGTTTCTCTTGGGTTTTTTATAAGATATCATAAATTTAAAAAAATACTATGAAGATACATATTAGAATGTTCTTAAAAGCTCCAATCTGAAAACTAATGAAACGCCTATGGAGTACATTCGGACACTGGATTCTATACAACAATGAGAATGAATGATCTCACTAAGATAATGGAGAATGAAATTAGACACAAAACAGGATATAAAATGTACAAATAATACAAAAGGAGGGAAGACTTATCTATGATAAGGTAAAAAGAAGACTTAGGGCTGGGGATGTGGCTCAAGCGGTAACACACTCGCCTGGCATGTGCGGGGTGCTGGGTTTGATCCTCAACACCACATAAAAATAAAATAAAGATGTTATGTCCACTGAAAAAACTAAAAAATAAATATTAAAAAAAAATTCTCTCTCATAAAAAAAAAAAAAAAAAAAAAGGTCAGAAGACTTACTGCCCTTGAAGTGCAGAAGTAGTGACTGAAAGGGGACAAATTAGGCATTATTTCTATCTTAGTGTACACATCTCTTATATTATTTGGTCTATAATTGACAAGTTTGGTTTCAACATCACACATTACCTGTTACTGTGATACTTCCTGTTGAAAAAATCTGTAATGTAGCTCTTAGAGACTTTATCCGATAGCACACAGCAGGATGAAGTTCAGGTTCATAACTATATTTTAAAAATGCCAAAATTAATATGAATATTTACAGTCTGATGGGTAATCTCAAATTTTTAAGTTATCTTGATTCTTCAAAGACCTACCTGGCATGAGGTCTATTGTTCTTTGTGAATTCTGGCAAACGGATTTCAAAGGGCATGTTACAAACTGCCAAAACATTAACAACCTTAAAATCTGTAAATATTACCTTTGGGAGAGAAGTGAAACTCAGTGAATTATTTTGCAACAAAAGAATCTACACTCTTTATTAACTTTCTACTCTTATACAGAGAACCAAACATCCTGAGTATGAATTTAGTATTATAAGTTGTTTAGTATTAAAAGCTGTAATTCAATGAAAGAAAAAAAGCTCAAAAACTTCATTTAAAAAAATAGTAAAATCTGAGATATCTGCATGATTAAAATGGCACATTTGAGGATTTTTAAATCTTGTATATAATTTGTTAATTTAAATGAGACAGTTTGAACCATCAAAGAAACAAGAATAGTAAGGAAAAAGTTAAATTAATTCTTCCTTAAGGAGTCAAAATGGAAAAGCTGTCACTTTAAAAAGTCAGTAAATGGAGAGACTGTACATTGGATTCCAAAGGTCAGATGTTTTTTTAATAATCATTAAGGTAAAAAGACATTTCCTTGAATGTAACTAGAGGTTTATTTTCCTTGGGGTCTAGAATCATACACTGTTTTTAAAAAGCTGGGTTTGCCCTCAATGTTTCTAATCCTATTCTAAGAAAAGCAGTTCCCAGGCTGAAAATGTTCTCTTCACATTAATAACTTCAGCCACTCCTACCAACATCTTGAATTGTTTCATCTCCTTATCTTTACCAACATTCCTCCTAAAACCACAATTTTGGGTGCACTGTCTATCCTCCAAGTCAGTATTACTTACACAAAGCAGTAGAAAGCCAGAAAAGTGTCAAGTGGCCTCACTATCACGTAGCTTCACCTCTAGACTTCTACTGCCACTCTCCTCAAGTGCCAGCATCCCCCAGGCCCTGCCCCACTCTCCAACCCCACTCCCCATCAGCAGTTCAGCTCCTTCTAAGACTTAAGGTCATCAGAAAGAAACTAAACTTCCCAACACTATAAACATCCAAATCCCAAACAGCCTGGCCCACATCTTTAAGGACTATTTCGCCCTTCTCTTCCACTTAGTCATCATTTGCAAGTGATCTAGCAGGTTCATAATAAATAATAATTTATTTCAAAGTTTTGTCTGTACAAATATTTGAAAAGGCCGACAGCAATAAGCCTGCTAACCAGTGTGTCCACGTCACCAGGGCCTTGCAGGTCTGGCATTTTTGACAATTAACTTGAAAGGGAACAAGTTTCTTTAAAGGAAAGGAGATTAGGAAAAGCCAGGATCTTTTTAAAATATCCACATAGCCAAGTTTTGCTACCAAATTTTCATGCTGAAGGGCAGTATATAAAACTCAGAAAAAGTCAATCATACGAATTCTATTTTACAAAAATAAATCCTTGAATATTTGCAGTTTTGTGTAATTTTTGAAAATATTACCTGAAAACCTAATTTCTGCAGACTGCGGGCTAAACGTCTGGCACCAAATTTAGCTTCTTCTTCACTATGTTTTAAGGAAAGAAAAAGACCAAGTTACACAGGAAAAAATACTTCATACTGAGGAACATAACCAACTTTACATAGAACTTTGTTTTTAAGTCTACGAAAAGTACCCTTTCCATGGGGGGAAAGTAAAAAATAAAAAACTAAGAATCCAAGAAACATTTACCTTGTTGCTCCAGTGCAAATAATTTTTCCTGAGGACCAAATTGTAGCTGTAATTCTAGGTTTTCTAAGCTTCATTAATACTTTCTGGAAAAAAAATAATCTGATTACCTAATGATTGTTAATTTTCATGTATGGTTCTATTTTGTGTAGCCATGCCAATGTCTAAGTATTATTCCAAGCTTATTCAAAGTTAACTTCTCTCTAAATCACCCAAAATGAAATTTAGTTCAAGACTGAATAGAGAACACAATTAATCTCATTAAATATTTAATTAATTAAAAAACAAGATCCACATAAATTTCTCACTACATACTTGGTATCAACAAACTATAAAAACAAACAGTTCAACTCTTTCTACTCTAGTCACATCAATGGAACTTTCATGGATCCTTACACATGCCAAATCTGTTTGCACATCAGGAGCTTTGGAGAAGCTGTGTCTTACATTTGGAACATTCTTCCCTCAATATCTTCACTTCATTCTGATCTCTCACCACACATGACCTCCATACAGACCCTGATCAATCTAATGGCAACACCCATTCCTTCACTGTTCTCTAATTTGTAGCCCTGCTTTATTCTGCTTCATGGTACCCATCGCTACATTATATTGCATCCTAGAGTTGAGAAGCCTGTTACATGCTCAAGCTCCTCAATGAAATCTTCAGAGCAAGAGAAATGTCAGAGCGAGAAATGTAATTTTAGATTCCTTATATATAAAAGGCATTTAAAGGTCTGGGATAGAACAAAATTATCTACACAGTCTGAATTAATAGGTCAAGGATTAAGGTCTAAGATAATATGTAAATTTAAATTTTCATTTTAACTTTTGATTTATGGAAATACTTATTACATGTCCATTATTATGTGTAAGAAAGAAATAAATGCTTACTGGGATAATGTAACATAATAAATCAGGCATGTCTCCTTAAAACTCTAGTTACATTTTTAGTTTTTTTGTCATAGGCAATATTATCAAACTAGAACATTACTAAATTTGGAGAGACTTAAAACTGCCAAAAATGACAATGAATAAAATACCTCATAAAATTTCATACACAACTGACTGAGAAACATTGGACTGAGTTTATATTACATTTAAATGCTTCTCACCACCAGTTTCTCCATCACCTAAAACTTCTCAGTCAACCTTCCTAGAAAAAAAAAATCTCTCCATGTCATCATGCTAAAATACTAGAGCAATGTTTCACATTTTCCTTTCTAAACTTTTTAGAAGACAAATTTATTCCTGTTTTAAAGGGAAAATCATATCACTGGTGAACTAGAAAGGCTTTAATTGTGGTTCACGGAACATTTTAATTGAATTTAATTCATTCTAGTTTTGTTTCTAGTACTAAGAACTAATGATAATTTACTTAGTTACACTGGCATTTAATTTTTAGAGCTTCAAGAAAGCCTTCAGATACATTCTTAATTTTCATAATAGATATATAAGATTAATTTATTCATCAATTTCAGTTTATATAAACCAAATAAATAAATATCCATTGTTATTTATGTTGTTAATCTCAAAACCCTTACATTTTATTACTACTTATTAATAGTAAAGGCTTTTATTTTAAATGTTACAAGCTGAATAAAAACTAAAATTTTAATGTTCTGGGCCGTATTATTTTTAACAACTTGTCAAGAAAGAAAATTATCTATCTATCTTGGCTACTAAATAACACTATGACAGCTAACATACTACAAAAAGTATATATTAGAGCACTATTCAAATATAATTAAATTTAAGTACATTTGAAATATAAAGGTCCCTTTCTTCAGTTCAAAGACATTGAGAGATCTGCCTGTTGAACAAGCTGTAAGAACACTAAGGAAACACATTTTTCTCCCTCCCCATCCACACATGCCTACTCCCCCAGCCCTAGCCTAGATTCTGGAGTTGAAATTACAAGAGAATCAGTGATGATTTGTCACCTTAGCAGTAAAATCTTCCTAAAATGCATGGCCTTTTTGTAGATTCAACAGAGTTATATGAATACACAAAGCAATGTATATATCTATACAGGTATAGATGTATAAATTTACCAAAAATCCTGGTAGAAGTATATACAGGAATCATGATTTCTCATTTTACAAGTAAAAGGTGCTTTGCAGATAAATTACAAACCAGAAATATTATCAAACTAGTGATGGGTGACTGGTAAACAATCTTTAGAATTATTTCTGAGGATAATTTTAGCAGTTCTAATGATGCTTTCTTAAAGAATGCTATCTTTCTGAGTGAAACATATGTCAGCAGAGCCAGATAAAAGTCTAATAAACACATATCTAATTATTTTTAAAAAACTGAGAGAATAACATGTCTAACCAATGAATTCTTTGCTAAGACTCAAAGATAGGTAATTTCCAAAATTTGCTACCTCCATGAGAGGAGGGGCCACTGTCTTCAGGACTCAACAACCTATGGAGTACAACTAGCACATAGTAAGGTATTCATAAACTATCTGTAGTATCATTCATAGAAGTATAAAATTAGGTTATGATAGTACACATACAAAATTCAAATACTTACCCCAACATCACGCTTATAAATTACATTTGCTCCCTCCAAAGCAATCTTTCTTAAGTTCAAATGGCATCTTGTTCTAAAAACACAGACTACATTTGTAATTAGAATGTCCAATGCAACATCACTGTCTGCATCCATTGGGGTAGTTTAAAACTTAGCTTCTGGCCACGAAGATCACATCCTGAGAAATAAAACAAAATAAAAGTCATTAAACTCCTTTTCTAGACATTCATTAATTCTTTACTCACTGATACTTCCTGTTATGCCAAGGACACTAGAGGAAAAAAAATGAATAAGGCAAACTCTGTTGTCCTCAAGGAGCTAACATACTTGTGTGTATAAGCAAAGGTCTAACAAATAGCTATGCAATACCAATATTAATTTTACAAGACTCTTATAATAACAGCATTGATATAAATAAATAGGCAAGCCCTACATTTTACTAAGCACATGATCTATAGCCAGCTAAAAAATGCTATTTGGGTTTCAGCATTTTAAAAAATAAACAATGGATATTTGCCTTTTCTAACTCTCACCTTACATACATACAAATCAGCAAATATAATAATATACTATGATTATTTTATGATTCTTTGAAGACAGAATATGAAAAACTAGTATTCTATACAAGGATTTGAATTATTAAATGACTAAAACAATAAGCATGCCAAGAGATCAAAGAGAAAATTCCTTCTTTTTTTGCCTTTTAGTTTTTAATAAAGCAGATAAACAAGACAGAGCAAGTCTACTTACATCTCTATAAAACCACATTCAATTTTCTATCAATTGTTCCCACACTTCACTAGATTTGCTTTTATATTCCCATATTCCCTTTACTGTGCATATAATTTTGTTTTTGTTTCTTGTGTATGTCTGAGCTACCCCAAGTCATTTCTACGTACACGAGGTGGGGCAAGGTTGGCAGTGGAGACTGCTGTGCTTAGTACTGTCATTTGTAATATGAAATAGTGCCTACCAGAGTGGTGTGAATATTGCATAAAAACTGAATGAGAGGGCTGGGGGTGTCGCACAGTGGTAGAATGCTGCTTAAAACCATGAAGCCCTAGGTTCAATCCCCAGATTAGAATAAAAATTTTTGAAAATGATAATAATGTATGAAAAGTAGGAAACACATATATTTGGAAAATAACAACACAGTAAATGACAGTGGCTGTTGATGAAAGTACAAATCAACAGGCAGATCAGAGATTTCCTCATATTACTTGCCATGATTATATTATACTATAGCCAATTTATCAAGCCATCTGATCACTACCAAGCTTTTTTCTACAAAAACTGTGAAATAACTGTGAGGCAGAGGCTCTAGGGTGCTTATTCTAACATCAATTTTACTCTTCCTTTATAATGACCAGAATCCAGATGTCTAGCTGGGTACACTGTAATAGAAATAAAATACTAGAGAATTCAGGCTCCTTGGCAACGGACACAGTTAAGTGGCCACAAGACTATGTTCTGGTTCATGATATACAAATAAAATGGTTACTGTTTCCTGGGATGTCTGCTCAGAATGACAAGCTAAGCCACCAAGGATTCCTTTGCCTTTCTGTCCTTCATTCTTGCTGCTTGGAATTTGGTTATGAGCGCTAAAGCTGAAATAGCCATTTGGGACCATGGAACAATGAAATGAGACAGAAGAAGCCTGGTCCTGATGCTGTGCTCTTATTATTTCTGTACTTCCTAACTCTAGATCTCATATGTGTGAGAGAAAATCAATTCCCCTCATTTTGAGTTTTTGTTATATGTGGCCCAATATAAGCTCCTACACAGCTCTGAGGCTACAAAAACCAAATACTTAAGGAGAAACTTTAAATGAAGAATAAATAAAGTTTACTGTTTCATGACATACTTTAAATATATATATATATATATTTGAGATATATATATATATATGTATATATATATATATATATATATCTCAAACAGGTTAAAACAAACTGACTCAGATTTACTACTTGAAGTTTTAAAGCTACTAAATTGCCTGAGGGGAACCATACAAGGACAATATGTAGGATTAAAAACAGGAAATAAGAGGTAAAATAAATCTTTATGAATGCAAAGAAGCCTTGAAATTAATCCAAGATTGACAACGGTTTTTACATGCCAGCAACTTAAATTCTAAAAATGAAGTCATAGGAATAGTTCAGTCTAAATTATAAAGTGGTTATATTTTAGACAAGTAAACTGGCATGCAGGTTCAGACAATACTATGGCTTTAATAAGAAGTTTCTATAATCAAAAATACAATAGGAAAAGCAGTGCTTAAAAAACAAGTCTGCCATCTTAAGAGATGGCATTTAACAAATATTCACTTCTTAAACATATACCCTTTTAAAAAAGGGTAACTAAAAAGGCAGTCCAGTGAAACAGACAATTTTCAATTTCTACAAAGCATCTAGGGGCCTATTTTATCTCTTCCAGTTTTAAGTGTAAATAATACATCAGGGGGTTAAAAATGTCTACATGAATAGTAGTTCAAAATGCTTACATTACTCCTGAAAATATACACATATAACTTTGTTTAAATTAAAACAACAAAATAGTTATAAGAAAATGGTAAAAACTAATTCCTACTTGGGAAGAAATATTCCAAATGGCCTCTATTATGTTATCTATGATTTGGCACCTAGATCATCTATTTCCCACAAATTTTAAGCTTCTTGAGGTCAAATACCACATCTTAAATGTGGTATTACATATTACATATGGTATGTGTCCGTAAGTGTCCACAGCTCAACACTGCATCTGGCAAAGAGTAAATGTTCAGTTATTATTTGGAAAGGAATGGTATAAAATCCAACATTTCAACCCCATATCTATATCTAAACAATTTCTTTTTATTCTAGGAATGAAAAAAAAAAAAAAAGAACTTGTTAGCAAGGCTGAAAACATTACCAAAGCCACCTATTTTCATATGAATGTGAAAGAACCTTCTTCTTCCCAACAAGCCCTTTAACACAATATCCATGAAAATGTGTATGAAAAGTGTGCTATTATACTTATTTTTTTTACTAGTTTGTATAGCTCCAAAAGGAATATTTAAGCCATTCTACAGAAAATGAGGTATTTTTTCTATTTATACGACAGCAGAATGCATTACAATTCTTATTACACATATAGAGCACAATTTTTCATATCTCTGGTTGTATACATAGTATATTCACACCAATTCATGTCTTCACACATGTTCTTTGGATAATAATGATCATCAGGTATTTTAAAGTAACTCACAAGTTGTCAAGCCTGCTAACTGAAGTATTACTGCATGAAATATTTAATATATATGAAAGAGCAAAAAGAATATTACAATGGACATCTATGTACCCACCATTCACCTTCAAAATTAAACCTCACAATTTATGTTTCCCTGAAGGTACTTCTCCTGTTATCACATTCTCATCCCTCCTCCCCTCCACAGTAAACTTCTACTATCAATTTTTATCATTCTTATACATTTTTCTTAAATTATGTTTACATGTATACATATTATGTCCCAAAAGGAATTAAGTCATAATTTTTGAAAAATATACTGATGTATCTGATTTGCTAATACTTCATTTAGGACTGCTACACCTATATACAGAAGTAGAATTAGCCTATACTAGTCTTTTCTTATACTGTCCTATCTGGTTTGGGTGTAGAGATTATGCTAGACACATTGGACAAGTCAGGAATTTCTTTTCATTCTTAAATTCTCTGGAAGACAGTTCAGAAGACCTTATTTTAAAATTATGTGGACCTGTTTCTTGCTTGTTTGCTAGACAGATTTCTAGAACACTAAATCAGTTTTAATACAACTGATGTCCTAATTCTTTAATCAGTTTTGCTAAACTAAATATTCCTATGAAATTTTCTATTGTTAAGTATTTTAACTTAATTTGGCATGTAATTCTTCATGGTTTTCGTAATAATCTTTAAAAATTTGTTTTGGTACAGTTAAATCCTTTTTAATTCTAGTATCCTTTATTTGTGCTTTTTTGTTTCCCTCAATCTTGCTGAAAGGCTTTACGATTTTTTTCAAAGAACAAAACCATAAGCATTTGATCCTCTCTGTTTAATTATCTGCCTAACTTCTTATATTGGAAAATAAGGTGAATGCTTACTATGTAATTTTATTTTTTCCTCTTTTCTTGCATGAATACTCAAGGCTACTGCAACCCAGTGTTTTAGGTATTACTAAAGTTGGATATACAGTATTTTCATTGATCCCTTACTTTTGGTAATATTTAAATTCTATGATTATTTCTTAGATTAAGTTAGTATTTATAAGTTCTCTGTATAAACTCACTCATACACATATTAAACTTATGAGCAACTGAGAAAATGCTAACAAAAGAAGGAGATACCATTTATTCATACTGGTAAACACCAAGTAGTGCTGACAAAGGTGCGAGTAAACCAAAAATTCTCTTAAATTTGGAAAAAAAATTTTTCTTCATGATTATTCAAGTAATTTAAAATGTCAATATACATATGTGAAATTGTAGTCAAGCTTGGTAATAAACATGCATCTTGATAAACAACTGAACTGAGCAAATTATAAAAAAGACTATACACAGAAATTCTGCTAATAATATAGACAATCTGTAAGTCCATCTAAAAGGAACTGCTTAAATAAACTACAAGTTTCATATAATATACTGATAAATGTATTTTGTAAAGTATAAAACTACAAGGGCTCAGACAGATCCATAATGCTTGTTAGAGTAACAAAATATTACCTAAGTCTAATGATAGTTCATTTTTTTATCTATGTAGGTATGCATTTCTATACTTATATCTGCCAAAATGTTAACAATTATTCTACTTAGAATTGTCACATCAGTATCTTTATTATTTTTCTTCTACTTTGTTTAGTAGAGTTTGATTTTAAAAAAAAACAGCAAATATGTTACGTTTACTATAAAGAAAAATAAAAATTACTTCCATTTATATATAAACATCAACAATTTGCTCACGGCCATAGTCTAATACTAAGATTTGGTTTGATCAAGTGTTTTTGCCTGTTTCTTGAGTAAATGCCTGGTATGAGTTGGATTTGTTAAATGTTACCTTCTAACAAAAAGTCAAATTCAAAACTCCAGATAGGAAATAGAAATAGGTTTCATAGAAAGAGATTTCTATGAAAATGCACTACAGAAACTGCAACAGCTTATTCCTTGCTCAACAGTGTTATGGACAACAATATATTTTCTGTATTTTAGGTCCTATATTTTAGGACTTTTGAGTGGTATTACAAAGCATTACTCCAGCAACTACTACAAATGCAACCTCCAATTATCACCTGGAAAACACTGCCACCTCCTGGCTCTTAAGATGAATTTCATCAAAGGCTACCTCAATTGGCAAATACAGCATGAACACACAGGATCACTATTCTAAAAGTATGATATGCCATCCAAACTAACTTCAGATTCTTTATAAATTTCCCTAAATAGCACAGCACATCAGAAAATGGACAGTCCCTTGACTGTCAAGTAATGAAAAATAGCATTTTGTCTTTTAGAGTGTTCTTTCACATCTGCCTGACTGTACAGTATGAACCCTACAAAAGACGGCTCTTACCTAGAGTTAACATTTAACTGTGCAATAACATCATCAGTTACTTTAACTTCTAAGTCTTCATTCCCTCTTCTGTAAATTGGTGATACAATCATTTCCATCTCCAGGGTGCTTTAATGAATTAAGTGTGGTTATCCATGTCAAGTACAAAGCATAACACCAAGTGTGTATTAAACAGTAGCTATTAACTGCTTGGTAGATCCATAGTTGAGTATTTTAACTAAACAGTTTAATGAATTAATAAAAAACTTGAGAACTGTCAGAGCAACAGATGGAAAACAAAACGAAACAAACTAGATCACAAAAGGTTTGGCAGGGTTCAGCACACTACAGCCAATGGCCCCGTCTCTGTTTTGTAAAAGTTTATTGGAACACAGCCATGCTCATGTGTTTCTGTACAGACTATGTGGCACAGTTGAGTGGTTCTGACAAAGATCAAATCACCCACAAGCCTAACATATTTACTGTCGTTGTTTAAGACAGTTTGCTAGCTTACATCAGAAGGATTCTTAACTGACTTCTACCAGCTCTTTAAAGAACAACTAATACCAACACTCCTCAAATTGTTCTAGGAAATAGAGAGTGATGGAACACTTCCAAATTCATTATATGAAGCCAGTAACACCCTCACGCCAAAACCAGATAAGGACACATCAAAGAAAGAAAGCTACAGACCAATATTCCTGATAAATGTAGATGCAAAAATCCTTACTAAAATACTAGCAAATCATGTTCAACAACATATTAAGAAGATTGTACATCATAACTAACTTGGTTTTATCCCAGAGTTGCCAAGAAGGTTTAACATATGCAAATCAATAAATAAAATTCACCACATCAATAGGATAAAAATCACATAATTATTTCAAAAGATGCTGAGAAAGCATTTTATGTTTGATAAAATCCAACATACATTCATGATAAAAACACTGAAGAAACTAGAATAGGAGGAACTCAATATCAAATACGAAAAACCCAGAGCCAACATCATAGTGAATGGGGAAAAACTGAAAGCATTTCTTTTAAAATCTGGAACAAGACTAGGATATCCACTCTTACCACTTCTAGTTCTTGAAACCACAGCCAGAGCAATCAGGCAAGAGAAGAAAATTAAAATGATACAAAAAGAAAAAGAAAAAGCTAAATTATTTCTGTTGCTGATGATCTGATTCTGTATCTAGAAGACCCAAAAGACTCCACCAGAAGACTGCCAGAGTTCATAAAGAAGCAGGTTACAAACCCAACATACAAAATCAATAGCTTTCCTAAACACCAATAATGAATCTGCTGAGAAAGAAATCAGGAAAACAATTCTATTCAAATAGTCTCAAAACAAATCCAAACCAAAAACAAACCCTAGAAATAAATCTAACCAATAAGGCAAAAGCCCTCTACAATGAAAATTTACAACAGTGAAGAAAGAAACTGAAGAAGATACAAGAAGATGGAAGGACCTCCCAGGTTCATGGATAGGCAGAATTAATATTGTTAACATAGCCACATTAACAAAACCAATATCCAGATTTAATGCAATCCCCATCAAAATACCAATGACGTTCTTCACAGAACTAGAAAAAGCAGTGCTGAAATTCATTTGGAAGAATAAAAGACCCAAATAGTCAAAACAATTCTAAGTCAAAAAAGCAAAGCTGGAGACATCACAATACCTGATTTCAAATTACACTGTAAAGCTTTAGTGACAAACACTTCTTAAAAGAAATACAAACAGGTATACAAAAAACAAACAAAAAAAAAATGTTCAACATCTTTAGGGAAATGCAACCCAAAACTACACTTGAGATTTCATTTCACTTCAGTTAGAATGACAACCATCCAGACTACAAACAATAATAAATGCTAAAGAAGAGGGGGAGAACAACAATTCACACTGTTGGTTGGACTGTAAATCACTATGGAAATCAGTATGAAACTCGAAGACAGGATGAAAGCACCATATGACCTAATTATACCACTCCTTGGTGTTTATCCTATAGAATTAAAATCATCATAATATAGTGATATATGCACACCCATGTTTATAGCAGCACAATTCTCAGTAGTTAAACTATAGAACCAGCTCAGGTGTCTGTCATTGGATGAATGGCTAAAGAAAATGTGATATATATACACACACAATAGAGTTTTATTCAGCCATAAAGAATGAAGTTATGTCATCTTGCAGGAAATAAATGGAACTTGAGAACATTATGTTAAGCTAAATGAGCCAAACTCAAAAATTCAAAGGTTGTGTGTTCTCTCTCATATGTGAAAGCTAAAGAAAAAGAAAGATAGGGGAAATCTCATGGAAATCAAAGAGTAGAGGAAAGAAACATGGAAAAGGAAGGAGGAGATAGAAAAGGAAAATATTGGGGAATGATACTGGCTAAATTATATTGTTACACTGTGTGCAGTTGAAATATGTAACAATGAATCCCACCATTATTTAAAAGTATAATGCACCATTTCCTAAGTCTTGAGCAAACCACTGTTTTCTTTTTCTTTTGGTACCAGGGATTGAACTCAGAGGCACTCAACCACTGAGCCAGATCCCCTGCCCTATTTTGTATTTTTATTTAGAGACAGGGTCTCACTGAGTTGCTTACCACCTTGCTGTTGAGGCTAGCTCTGAACTCACCATCCTCCTGTCTCAGCCTCCTGAGCCACTGGGATTATAGGTGTGCACCACAGCACCGGTCTTCACCATATTTGATCAACCTTAATCCAGTCTATACTCAAAGAAAGGGAATTATATAAGGATATGAATACCAAAAGGTGAGGATCATTGGGGGTCATCTTGGAGGCTGCCTACCACAACTATTGTTTTAAGATTTAGTTCTCGTTGTTCCTGAAAAGCAAGGCCGGGGAGCCTTTGTGATTCATATATCAGAATATACACCTCAGTTGTTTTTTTTTTTTTATGCTATGGTGAATCACGTTGAAGTAAACTGAATAAATATATAAACCAACTTAAAAAAAATGCATCAATAAAAAAATGGAAAAAAAAAAGAACTAGTTTGCTGGTCACTGAGCCCAATGAGGAACTATCAAAAAATAACATTTAGCACTGATTAATGTAAAGTCCACATTTTTTTATTAAATGAACAAAATGTGCATATAACATGACCCTTGATAGGACTGTGATTGAATAAACCAGTATAAGAGACACCTGAGGGAAATCTGGCAGGGTGACATTATATTATGAGGACTTTTCTGTGTTAGGCCCAAGAGCTTATTCTTTAGAAGATAGTCCTCAGGGTTAGCATTTTGGTAGTCTAGTTACATGAAAAAAACAGTATGTCTGGACACACAAAAGACAAGTTAAAGGTTTTTAGTTCTATTCATCTTGCTGTGAGATTGCTCCTTAGTCCATCTAACTTTATCCCTCTATCATCCCTCTGAACATGAATGCAAGGTGAAGAAAAAGTAGGAAGTTCAGCTTTGGGATGATGATTTATCTAAACTAAGCGAAAGAATTACACAGTGTACCACCCATATTATACAAAATATCTAATAAATGCTTAAGTAAAAGCAAAAGTATTTGATGTACAAAATCCTCAATACACTAAGTTTAAAAGAAAATTAATCTTCACTACATGTCTCCATCTACTGTTTATGACAATTTAGA